>NC_139512.1:40250752-41450752 GCF_947247035.1 Vipera ursinii
ATTTAAACTACTGATATTTAGGAAAGAATAGGAAAAATGGTAAATTAAAAATATAAAATAGTATAGTGACTTCCAGGAAGAAAATGGTTGTTCAGCTATAGAAAACACCATGATGATTTATTTATTTAAATAGTTAATTAAATTATTTTTATGGCTGCCAACTCAACATAATGTCTCCAGGAGGTTAAGAATACATAAGAATTCACCAACAACATAGCACAAAAATAAACATTGATACCCCCGATAATAAACACACACAAAGACTCCTAAAAACCTCCTGAAAATCAACCCTAACCAATCTTACATGTAGAGCTCAACCTGGCCAAACAATTGAGGAAATCACCAGGTCTTCAAGGTATTATGGAAGGCTAACAGGGCCAGAGCCTTCTGAATATTTGGGAACAGGGATGCTGTTCCATTATTACAGAGAATATTCAACTCATTAGGCCCATTAGATCAGGGGTCCTGAACCTTGGCAACTTTATGACTTGTGGATTTCAACTCCCAGAAAAGCCAGCAAAGCTGGCTGAGGAATTCTGGGAGTTGAAGTCCACAAGTCTTAAAGTTGCCAAGGTTCAGGACCCCTGCATTAGATGACATATTTCACTGAAAGAATTCAAGTCATACCCACCCTGCCAGATCTGGTGGGATGGACAGAAATAATGGGAAACAGACAGTCCAGTAACCTGTATTAGTGCCTTTGTAAGGGTTTATAGGTGATAACTGGAAACTTGAATTGCACCTGGAAGTCTTCTGGGAGCAATGCACCTTGTGAAGCAGTGGTTTTATGAAGAGCACCATATTGCACCCAAACATTGCACATACTGTTGCATTCTGAACCAATTGTAGCTTCCAAAGGCTTTTCAAGTGCAGCCTTATCTACATTAGTGTCAGCCAGGAGATGAGTAAGATGTTAGTGATTGTGAGCAGAGCTTCCTAACCCAGGAACATATGCAATTGGCAGACATGATTGTTCTTGCACAAATACCCTCCTAAGACACAGTTGTCATCAGCTCCTTGAGCAGGAGTTTTTAGCCCAAGAGGCCTCCCCTCAACTCTGAGGAGTGCTATCCCATCCAGAATCAAAGATGGAAATCTCCAGATCCAGAGGTCAAAGCCCACAAGCATTCAGTCTTATTAGGGTTTGACTAAAGGCTGTTCTTTCTCCTCCACTGGTAAAGAAACGTGATGGTGTAACTTGGGTACCTGGAAGCAGAGACGTAGAACTGATTATCATTCTCACATTAATTATACTTAACTTACCCAGAAGTTTCATGTACCTGTTAAGTAGCAGTGGGAAGAGGGGTAGAGACCTAAGGCACCCCATTTTTCAGGGGTTCAGAGCCAGACCTCTTCACCTTCTAACATCAGCTGGAATTGGCATTGAGGAGAACCATAAAAAAACCCCACAACTCCCACTCCCTATAAACAGTACAGAAAAATATCATGACTGATAATATTAAAAAATGCTAAAAGCCAGTAGGGGTAAGATGGATACACAACCTTCAGGTCAAGCCGTCTGGGATCCATGCAAAAATAAAGCGCATACAGGTGTGATTTGATCTAAGACCACCATTATTCTTTCTTTTTTATAAGTTTTTTTTATTAATTTTCTCATATTACATTCACATATCAGAAAAGCAACATGGTGACTGGGTAGAATAAAATTTGACAGTAACTAATTCTCTCTCTTTCTCCCTTAATATGTACGTGTCTCTTTCACAAACCAATCATGGGAAAAATAACTTTCTAATATTCACCAATAATCTTCAATTTATGCATATCTTAATTAATTTAACATTCAAACCTTTAGACAATCAATGACCTAATAGGTTTTTCTTAATTTTAGTTTTCCATTGATATTTTAAATTTAACGTTGATTTTTATCATTTCCAGGTTTTAAATGACCCCAATTTCTATCACAGTTCCCCCACAGTCTAGTGTTTAAAGTATACCTCTTATCTATATAGGTTCTCGCAATCTGTATCAGCAAATTAAGAATATAAGGTAATATTTTCTCAAGTCTCCTGAAATCTCAAGTTTAATGACCAAAACTTCCACCATTACTCTTTCATTCCAAGCAGCAACTAAGGGTGATCAAATCGGTCCTTCCTCTCTATAGCAGGAAGTGACCATGGAGAAATCCAAGACTAGCAGAAAATGATTGGACATTACTAATGGTAATGTCCCCTCCCATTCCAGGTCACACTGTCACTACCATGAGACAAAAACCAGATCTAGACTGTTACCCCTACTATGCATTGAGCCATCAATTAACCTAAATCAGGTTCTGGTCATGTACTGTTTTGCCCTCTCATCCATAATTAAACCATGAATGAAGAACTTATTACAGACCATCCTTGCAGCTCTCCTTGAGTTCTCCAGACTATTGTATAATTAAAAGAGAACGGGTGTTCTTCCAGAGTGGTACAGGTAGTCCTCAGCTTACAACAGTTCATTTATTGACCATTCAAAGTTACAATGGCCCTGAAAAAAAGTGACTTGTGACCATTTTTCACAGTTATGACCGTTGCAGCATCCTCATTCTCAATACCTGGGAAGATTCTGGAAAAGACAATCACACAACAAATCAGCAAACACCTAGAGGCAATACCACTTTACAATGCCTTGGTAAGGCCACATTTGGAATACTGCATCCAGTTTTGGTCACCACAATGTAAAAAGATGTCTAGAAAGAGTACAGAGAAGAGCAACAAAGATGATTAGGGGACCGGAGGGTAAAACATATAGGGAACGGTTGCTGGAATTGGGTATGTCTAGTCTAATGAAGAGAAGGGTGAGGGGTGACATGATAGCAGTGTTCCAATATCTCAGGGGCTACCACAAAGAAGAGGGAGTCAAGCTATTCTCCAAAGCACCTGAAAGCAGGACAAGAAGCAACGGATGGAAACTAGTCAAGGAGAGAAGCAACCTAGAACTAAGGAGAAACTTCCTGACAGAAAAATTAGCCAGTGGAACAACCTGCCTCCAGAGGTGGTGAATGCTCCAACACTGGAAGTTTTTAAGAAGAGACTGGACAGCCATTTGCCTGAAATGGTATAGGTTTCCTGCCTGAGCAGGGGGTTGGACTAGATGACCTCCAAGGTCCCTTCCAACTTTCTTCTTCTTCTTCTTCTTCTTCTTCTTCTTCTTCTTCTTCTTCTTCTTCTTCTTCTTCTTCTTCTTCTTCTTCTTCTTCTTCTTCTTATTATTATTATTATTATTATTATTATTATTATTATTATTATTATTATTATTATTATTATTTTAAATATGTTTACAAGGATTGCTTACTGGAAATGATAGGCACATTAGCATGATTTTTCAAGAACATAATCATTCTTGGCACGTGGTGCTCGAAAGTCAGCTTTACTTCATATGATGTGGTCTTTTGCTATAATGGATCTACTATGAACCAATACAATTTTTTTACATGTTACTTTTATCCTGGAAGATTCATTAGTTTTTTTTATCATTTGACTCATACAATGCAATTCTTTTCCTGTAAAATAAAATAGTTAATTAAGGGTTTTCCCCCCAAAAAATGTTACCATGTATAAAAATTAAATAACTAGATGGAATAAAAATCAGCATCAGATGGGAGAAAAGCCGGATGCAGTATCTATTCAAACAAGCATTACACGACTGCAGTCAGATCTTCTGTCTGCTCTTTACTTCCTAACATATTTCCAAACTGCATTCATGTAACACATTTACTTGATTGCTGAATTAAACCATTTTCTGGATTTGTGCATTCTGTTGAACCATAAACTAATCAACCACCTAATCCACAAAACAAAAGGCGAGATTAAAACTGATCATGCATAACTTCCTGACAGTTAGAACAATTAACCAGTGGAACAACCTGCCTCCAGAAGTGGTGAATGCTCCAACACTGGAAGTTTTTAAGAAGAGACTGGACAGCCATTTGTCTGAAATGATATAGGGTTTCCTGCCTTAGCAGGGGGTTGGACTAGATGACCTCCAAGGTCCCTTCCAACTACTACTACTACTACTACTACCTATTATTATTATTATTATTATTATTATTATTATTATTATTATTATTATTATTATTATTATCATTATTATTATTATCATCATTATCATTATTATTATATATTTTCTTTGTTGTTAAGTCATTACCTGATTAGGTTAAACTTGTTCTGTCATCAAATTCATATAAACTTCATATCTGAATTTATCTGTAATGCATTCATATCTTAAATATACTACATACAGAATCAGAGTTGGAAGGTAGCTTGATGGTTTCCTGAGCTGTTGGTGATCTTTTCTTTTGTGTGGAATGCTGCAACTTCATTGAAACTTTTTAATGTACCACAACGTAAATCAGGAGTCAACAACCAGATGAAAAGGATCCTTATGCTTTCTCTTGCACAGCTGAGTCTCTCTGCTAAGATACACAGAACCTCTACATTTAAAAACATGTGGGCCATTGCAAAAATTAGGGCAACATTGCCAAAATTTTTCAGATTTCAAGCAATTCTGTGTCTAGGATCTGCTTTTGGTACAGAATGAGAAGTAATAAAAACATCCTCTAGACAAATAGGTGACTTCATGAACCCATCTATGCAACAGTTTGCCAACAGTTCAGAATTACAGTTGTCCTCTGGGCTGCTTTTGATTTCCCTGCGTAATCTATTTTCTTCTTGTTGTTGTGCCATATTCGTTATCAGACGTTGGCGATCATGTTGGTGATCCTGTTTTTATCAGCAGCCGCATGAAAAAGTGCTGCTGAGTTTTGTCCAAACCAGTCCCTTAAATTTTGAAGCCATGATGTTCTTCTTCTGCCTGGACCTTGTTTGCCTTCAGTCATTCCCTGGAGGATTAAATGGAGTACGCCGTATTTTTCTGGGTGTCGCATCACATGTCTGAAATATTCTAACTTTCGTGTAATCTATAACCCTGATAATCCTGGTATATTCTCCCATCCAAGCATGAGACTGGTCCAGCCTAGCTTTCAAATCCAGGCAAGTTTCCTTCCAGAAAAAGTCCACTTCTGTTACTTTAAGCCTTCATTTGATCAGGTTAATTTGCATGTGTAGAATAAAAGTCACCTTGCACTGCTATTAATGGGAAATAAGATACTGGTCCACCTCGACTGCAAATCACACAAATATTTATCTTCTGATCTAAAATGTCAGTAAGCATTTACTGTAGATGGCGCTATAAACACTCCATTCTTATGCAAAAATCCTATAAACATGGATCTCTGTAAAAAAAAGTTTAAAATGCTGGAATATAGGTTTAAGTGCTTAACTAAAAGTCTTCATGATTCTGAAAAGTTTACAAATGTATTCATTTCCAAATCCACATCTTTCAAACTTATCATAGTTGAGCCACAGAAAATAGGGTAGAAAGGAGAATGAGGGTAGAGGTGGGGGTTAATTTGGCCAAGAAATGTATATTTGCTACAGTGCCTGGATCACTTAATTTCTTCTCTCCAAACACCACTTCAATGAGGTTCATTTTACTCCCAAAAGTTATTCAATCCCTGTGGTGGAGAAAGTCAACCTTCTCTGATGTGGAATGGATAGGAAGCCAGCTGCCAACATGGGTTTGCTTAAATAGAATATGCATTAGAGCAGTGATCCCATTGTAAACATCTGGACCCTGCAGATTTGGGGTAATCCCAAAATGAGTCCAAACTCATAAAAGTAAGAAAACGCAAACCTCTGTGACAAATAGAGACTCAGTCCCTTATGCTTCCATTAAAATGGGGTAGGAAAGTGTTGCCTCTTACTGGCAATGTGGTAGAACATGGTGATATATGAAGCTGAATAATATCACAATCAAAGTATAAATAAGAACAATAAAAATAAGATCAATGTTATATTGCATGTTACATACTTTCCCCCCCCCCTTCTGTTCAATCATGTCTGATATGGAAACTCCATGGACAAGTCCCTGCAGTTTTATTGGCAAGGTTTTTCAGAAGTGGTTTGCCATGGCCTCCTTCCTTGGCTGAGACAAAGTGACTAACCCAAGGTCACCAAGCTGGCTTCATGTCAAAGGTGGGGTTAGAATTCACTGTCTTCTGGTTTCTAGCTTCATGCCTTAAGCACGATATCAAACTGGCTCTTTATTGCACACTAGTAATAATATATACAGTATTTTGTCCATAGCTGAGATTTTTCTAAGTAGAAATACGTAGATTGCTCCTGGTCTCCATCCAAAAAGCTCAGGATGGCCTGCAGATTTTCCTAACTCTGTATTTACACCCTTATAATAACTCTGAGAGCAGTTGTACCTTGAAAATGACCTGAGGTCATTCAGCAGATTCCATGGTTGGAAAACAAAAGCAACTGAAGTTCTCTCCCCATAGCTGTAGTTCTCAGCAAGAATACCAAAGGCTTGCCAGATCAGATGGTTACCCAGGGCAGCAGATTTTAGAAAGAGTAAGTCATGTAAAAATGCTGTTCATACATGCATAAGTACATACATGCATGCATGCATGCATACATAAAGGATTGGAGATGACTGTATGTTTTAAGCCTGTATTTCTAACATTCTTAAGATAATCTGGTTCTTAAGTCATACTGGAATATGTTGTCCATCATTAAGGTCATAATAATCATAAGATTTAACCACCAATCTATTTGGTATTCACGTATAGGATCACTATCTAAAGGTAAAGTCTTTTTTTTTTAAAGTCAGATGTACAGTGATTCCTAATGTGAGTACATCCATGCAGTTTTCTTGGCAACCAAATGGAAGCTGATTGGTGACTGTCTTCTGAGGTGTGGTTTAGTAGGGAGCATTTCTGTTTAATTTACAGCACTAGTTTTCCCCAAAATAGTATATCCAAGTCTGAGTATGCTTAATCTTTTGAGATCAGTCAGGTTGTCTAGATGCTGACTCAATAACATAAACAGTTGTTTTTAAGCATAATGTCAGTCCATATCAGAAGAGGAACTTATGCACAAATTCTTTTACACACAAATTCCATCCCTGCATCCATTTATTTATTATGGCATCTGGAGTTGACATTGAACAGTGGTTTGGAGTACAGATACTTTTGAATCATCAGGTTTTTTTAATATGTCTGAAGTGATTGCTTGAATAGGATTTTTAAAAATTAGGCTGATGCTGCCCTGAGGCTGCACGTTGCTGACTCCTAATGTATATGTCCTGAGCAACCCTTACAAAACTATAAAACAGGATAGTATTGTGCACAGATCTGTGGAGAGTGGGGAAAAAAAGCTTGCTTCTATCATCTATTGAAGTTCAAGAAAGCATAAAACAAGAACTTCCTGGCTTATTTATGTGCTTGCAGAACACGATATGAAATAACCATGGTAGAGCCACTTTGGTCTAGTGGTTAGGGCACCAGTCTAGTAAGCAGGATACCATGAGTTCAACTCCTGCTTTGACCCTGAAAGCCATCTGGGTGACTTTGGGCTAGTCACTCTCAGTCCAACCCACCTCACAGGGTTGTTGTTGTGGGTGAAAGAGGAGGAAGAAGATGAATTGGATATGTTCACTGCCTTGAGTTATGTATAAACTGAAGTTGTTAAATTAGTAACCCAGTTGTTAAGTAAAGCTGGCTTCCCCACTGACTTTGCTTGTCAGAAAATCACAAACAGTGATCACATAACCCTGGGACACAGCAACCATCATAAATATGAACCAGATAACAAGCATCTGAACTTTGATCAAATGATCGTGGGGATGCTGCAAAGGTTGTAACGGTGAAAAATAGCCCTAAGCCACTTTTTTCAGTGTCGTTGTAACTTTGAATGGTCACTAAATGAACTGTTGTAAGTCAAAGACTACCTGTAGTTCAGATGCTTGTAGACAGCTTAAGCTTGCAAGAAAACTTTATTTGAACTGCCTGGATCTTCTGATTTCCCTGGCACTTGACACCACCTCTTATCAGATCATCATGACCTTTGGAAACGATGCTGGGAACTGGAGCTAACAACATCCTGAGGACCAGTAGTGAATAAGTCCACATGCTGCTTTGGCAATAAGAGACAAGATAAAGCCATGTAAAGAAAACCCTGGTGAGCTTATTAACTTTCCATCAGTTTTCCTGGAGATAAATCAGAAAATTATTCCCAGCAGTACTGAAGTATAAGTCAGTTTAATTGTTAACTACACTGATAGGAGGAAAGGGACCAAAATAAAGTAAAGGAATAACACTTATTCTCTCTTACAGTCCTTGATCAAATTAGTTACTACAAAGAACAAAACAGAATTCTTGCAAAACGCTGCATGATATTTTAAATGCATTTAGTATGATGAAAAATTGCCAAGACTCCATTGTAATTTATTAAAGTAAACCTTGGTAAATGTTTTCCCATCTGCTGTCAGGGAAAAAGAAATGATTTACAAAGTGTTTGTAAACCAAAGAATTTTCAGAAACCATTTGGATGCCAAAGCAGAGCTATTAATCTTGTGATTAGCGTCCTGAAAAACAGTATTTACGGTCTGATTAACAAATACTTTTACCAGTCTTTTTTTTCTACAAAGACGGTCACATTAACACCCTATCTCTCCCTATTAAAAGCATATCATAATGATGCTTCTCTTACACATACTATCAAAAGGGGCTAGTTGTCTTTTGCAGAAATAAAATTAATCTGGATACTCTCTAATTAAATCAAAGATGGCTATACAAATATATACGAAGTTTCATATTTTAGAAAAATACCTTCACTTCCTTGAATAAGAATCACATTTTTGGAGCCATGGGATGAGAGAATAAGGTTGTGTGGAGTCAACTGAGCATAGAAGCGACGTTTCCATAGCTCTGTGCAACTAAGGAACTCTCATAAAAATTGGATGTGCATCTCTTTAGCAAAGTTGCACAACTTTTTCAGATGATACATGATGGACGGTGTGTGTGTGTGTCACTCCCAAAAAGGGGAGGAGAAGGGCTAAATCTCAATTTAGTTATTATGATTACTCCCCGGGCACTTGTTTCACAATTTCACCCTTCTATGACATACATAATAAATATTCAGAAACACCTGGAAGGGGAAGGGGGTCTTAAGATGTATACTTCCGCTATAATATGTAGCCATTTAGTTGAATCCCCACAAACATATTTCCATGCAATTTATAAGTCAGAGAGACAATAGGTCACATTTTGTCTTTATCATCAACTGGACTGGAATAGAGTGAAAATAAGCTATTGTCATTAAGGCTCCTCATCCAGGTTCTGCTGCATGGATATAATAATCCTGCTTTCCCATTTGGGGTTGTTTATCAGGCATGGTTTTACATGAACAAAATATGAGTTACAGACTGAGCTTCCATTATTATCAAGAGTACATGGACTGCAAAGCTGCAGTTCTGATATAATTTCTGCACATAGGACAATCCTCATGTGATGAAATTGAATTTTTTTTTTGTTGTTAAGAGAAAGGAAGGGAATTCCTAAGGAAGAAGCTCACACTGAAAAGTTTAAACCTACATGTTAAATGAACCCATTTTCATCTTAGGTTTGCTCTGGGGAATAGCTTGCTTGGATTCTTTGCTTAAGTAACTTGGAACTATAGTATATTCTCAGTGGGTGTATGGTACTTTGTGTTTATATTATATAAAGAAGGAGTCTAGAGGTCTTTGAATTGCACGTCCCCCTCTATAGGAGCGGTTGAAGGAATCAGTTCAATGTCTTTGGCAAATTACAATCCAGCTGTAATTTGAAATACGTGTAATACCTTTATAATCTATCAACAAAGAACTTACTTGGATGCTAATTATATTCAAATAAATGAAGATTTATTGGGGACAGTGGTATTAATTTCCTAACTGAAATTGTTTTGGATTTCAGCCCTGAATTTCAGATGTCTTGCATCCATTTAGACATGCAAAAAAGGACAACATATTTTGCTAGATTGAGGCAAAATTCAAGGCTGCAGAAGAGATTATTCAAACATTCAACCTTTAAGTTCAGAAGAACAATTCTTGGAGTATAATTTAAGTTCAAGTTGTTAAAGGATAGTTATGTTCAACATGCCCATCTGATGTATATGAATGGACACTATGGAGAAGAATGCTGATTAGATATCCTCTTTTCTTATTTAACTTCATTCATATTCTATTTTAAACTGTCAAATGAGGCATATGTCCATTTAATGTAGGCTACCTAACTGTGGATGGCTTACCTCTGATACCCCTGGGCAAGAACAAGGGGACCCACAGGTTTAGCTGTGAAATTTAACGAGGAATAGAGTTGTGGATCCTTGTTGAATCACTAAATATACTTTTTTCAATGTGAGGTTTTCCAGTTCTTCAGAAATGCACTTTATGGTCAATCCTAGCCAGCATGGTCAATAGGCAAATTAGCTACTATAGCATCCATTCATTTGGAATTGCAGAACAATGTTAGGGTTAGGGTTATGTTTGAGATTATTTCACTCCAACTGTGTTTCTAAGTGATTTTAAAAGGCACCTCAGTATGATTGTTAATATATAACAGGGGTGTCAAACTCAATTTCATTGAGGGCCGCATCTGCATTGCAGTTGCCCTCAAGGGGCCAGGTGGGTGTGGCCTGGGTGGGTGTGGCCTAATGGGTGGGCATGGCTAGAGTGGGTGTGGCCTACTGGGTGGGCGTGGTCAGCTCTACATCGTTCCCATCAAGGGTGCCTATGGGGGCCTGGGCAGGAGTGGGACAGATCTGGGGGTCTCTGGCAGAAGGAGGGTTTCTGGGCCAGGGCCAAGGCAGCAGGGACTGTTCCCTCACTGTTTCCAGGATGGCTTCGGGGGCCACATAAAACCACTTCGCGGGCCGGATCTGGCCCCCGGGCCTTGTGTTTGACACGTCTGATATATAACATAAGAAGGAGAAGGATGGACTCAGTTACAGTGGTGACGGGGTGCTGTTGAAAGGACCAGTTAGGGACAGATCACCAGGAAGAAAATCTATCTATGTGATTGCTCAGAGTTGACAATGGCTTGATGGCACATAATCAATCCCTCTCAACCCCCAAAAGTTTTCTGGATCACCAACGACATACAACTTATAATTCTTTGAGCTGAAACTTTCTCTATGACTTAATCCAAAATTGTAATACACATGTAATAAAATATAATGGCTTTGTTTTATGACACCAGAAATCTTTTTCTCTCTTTCTTTTTCACCCCAGATTTTGTTGTTTCTTGTCAGTCTTCTCTTCCTCAGTAAAAGGTTCATGGACAAATATAATTTCTATTTGCGTGCAGCCAGTTTTCTATGACATCAATGTAGAGAGTTTCCTTATCTAGATCCCCTGCTTTATTCTTTCAACAATCCTCTTATGGCAAATTCAGAGCAAGATTGAGAGATAACAGTGAAATAGGACAGAAAAGCTGAGCTATTCTACTATACCAAGGAATTTCCTGCCCATACGTTTTATGTAGCTGTAGCCCAGGGAAATAGACTGATTTCATTTCTTCCTATGCAAGAGACAAAGTAACCAGTTATGGCATTCAGGAGCTATTGTTTAAAGGATAAATCAGCATCATCTGCATGTTGAAAGTGGCAATTCTTTAAATTATGTTCTGGGTACTAAAATAATCATGGCTATGAATAGAAGAAACTAAATTGGTGTTTCTTAAACTGGTAACTTTAAAACATGCGGTCTTCCAATTTGTGAGGACTTCAAGTGCTCTAAATACTGAATAAATAATTCTGCTGAGGAATAGAATAGAATAGAATAAAATAGAAGCTGGAAGGGACCTTGGAGGTTTTCTAGTCCAGCCCCCTGCTCAAGCAGGAGAACCTACACCAACTCAGACAAGTGACTGTCCAGTCTCTTCTTAAAAACCTCCAGTGATGGAGCACCTACAATTTCTGAAGGCAAGCTGTTCCACTGATTAATTGTCCTCACTGTTAGGAACTTTCTCTTTAATTCCAGGTTGCTTCTCTCTTTGATCAGTTTCCAACCATTGTTTCTTGTCCTGCCCTCTGGTGCTTTGGAGAATAATTTGTCTTCTTTGTGGCAGCCCCTCAAATACTGGAATACTGCTATCATGTTGCCCCTGTTTCTTCTTTTCTTTAGATTAGCCAAACCCAAGTCCTGCAGCTGTTCTTCATATATTGTAGTTTCCAGGTCTTGGATCATCTTAGTTGCTCTTCTCTGAATTTTTTTCCAAGGTCTCAACATCTTTTTTGTAGTATGGTGACCAAAACTGGTCACAGTATTCCAGGTGTGGTCTTACTAGGGGTTTTATAAAGCGGTAGTAATACTTCGTGTGATCTTGATTCTATGCCTCTATGCCTCTACAACCCAGGATTGTATTAGCTTTTGTGGCTTCTGCTGTGTCTTTTGTTCAAAGCAGACTAATAATAAGAAAACACTTCCAGGCTGGGTCTTCCTGTCTTTATCATGTATGAACCATCACCTTAAATCCTGCCTCCTGATCTGGAAAGAAATGTTTGCTGGCTAGAATTTCATTCTTGTCTAAATTAGGATTCTGAGTCCTGGCTGCCACAACCACACGTTTTCTTCCTCTGATTAAGGTTTTTCAGAAATCTTTGGTCAGTTCTTTTGAGTTTGGGTTGTGGGGTACTTTCTGAGAATCATTCCCAAATGACAACATTTTAAGTGTTACTGGCTCTGTTCCAAATATCTGTTTTTAATTCACTTGGATTGTCTGAGAAAGCAGAATAAAATTGTGTAGCACTGTGTGTTAATCTGATAAAAGAGAATATATGTAGTTTAGGGTTGAACTGTGGAGTCCTTGGTTCTCTCTGAACTTGGTTGTTTGCTTGCAAACATTTCATTACCCAGCTAGGTAACATCATCAGTGAGAGTGAGTGTTGGGTTTTCTCCCTGTTTATATAAAGTAGCTTGTTTTGCCAGGCTTGGTTGGAGTGTGATTGTTTCCAAAGGAGAATTTAAGTTCTTTAGTCCATTCCAAGCTGGTGATGTATTTATTGATCTCAATAATTATTTTGCTTTATGTTTATAGCCAAAATAAATGAAGTGAAATGAACAATCTTCTTGAATAAAAGAAATAGGGATTTATTTCACATATGAGCCAAATTTGCTTGTTTATTGTAAGCTGCCCAGAGGTGTTTTTAAGTCTTTTCCACTTCACTTGGTTAAAGCTTTTAAAAAATACTACATTTTTTTATCAGTGAACAGCAGATTTTGTTTCTCCATGTTATGTGTGCATTGGAAACTATCTATGCTGAATGCTTTTTAAAATATCAAAATGGGCAATAAAAAGGGTTTTGTTTTGGTTTTTTTTAAAAAAGGATTCTTACTATATAAGGCTTTGCACAATAAAAGGCTCCAGTAAGCAAAGCTTAAAGTTGTTAACATGTTGTGGTTTTTATGCAGTTTGTAATCCAAATAACTTTGGTATTATAGAACAAGGGAAAGATGCTAAAACAATAAAAAGAATGGATAAATGGAGCCAGCAGTCCAATTGTCTGGAACGGAAAATGATTTGGACTTACACATTTTTTGTAGGGATGGCTTCTCATATAAAGATATTAACTTTTGATGTAGGCTTAAGCATTTGTGGGACAAATGACAGTGATGGGTGACGTGTCAAAGAAACTGTCAGCTGAGCTACTGCTACATTCCAAAGGATGTCTATTTGTGAACAAGTCTCATAAATGGACTGTAGGTTTGATTCCTGCATGGAGAAAAGACAACAGGACCACAGAACAATGGATGGAAACTAATCAGGAAGCAATCTAGATTTAAGGAGAAATTTCCTAACGGTAAGAACAATCCATCAGTGGAATGGCTTGCTTTTAGAAGTTGTGGGTGCCCCATCACTGAGGCTTTCAAAAAGAGACTGGAGAGCCACTTGTCTGGAATGGTATACAGTCCCCTGCTCAATGGACCCAGATTGTTGGGGGCAATTAAGCTGACTTTGTAATAATGCCGCTTGGGGGGTGTATGAAAGCCCTAACAAGCAGGCATATACATAGAATGAAGGCTACTGCTAAGTTTGTAAGCCGCCCTGAGTCTTCGGAGAAGGGCGGGATATAGGTAAAGGTAAAGGTTCCCCCGCACATGCGTGCCAGTCGTTTCCGACTCTAGGGGCCGGTGCTCATCTCCGTTTCATAGCCGAAGAGCCAGCACTTGTCTGAGGACGTCTCTGTGGTCATGTGGCCGGCATGACTAGACGCCAAAGGTGCACGGAACGCTGTTACCTTCCCACCGTAGTGGTCCCTATTTTTCTACTTGCATTTTTATGTGCTTTCGAACTGCTAGGTGGGCAGAAGCTGGGACGAGTAACAGGCGCTCACTCTGCTACACGGCACTCGGGATTCGACCCGCCAAACTGCCGACCTTCCGATCGACAAGTTCAGCGTCCTAACCCACTGAGCCACCGCGGGATATAAATGGAATAAAAATAAAAATAAATAAATGGTATAAATGCTATAGGTTCTCCCCTGCTCAAACAGGGGATTGGACTAGATGACCTCCAAGGCCCCTTCCAACTCTGATATCCTATGAATTTTCTAGGAAGAGCTTTCTGTTTCTTCAACCCACCATCTCCCTCCTTTCAACAGCCACACATTCAGTGCAGGCATAGCACATACATTGCTTATACGGTCTCTCAGGTTTCTGAGAATGGTTTTCCGATATTTATTCTGTACTGATATCTTCATTGGGGGTCATAGAGCTGTTATTAGAAATTGTTACTGCAATTTAATCTTTATTTAGTGTCAGGTACTATATAAGTTTGCAGATTTTGGTAATGTTTTTGAGCTTATTTCATTCTTACAAGGTGATACTAATGTTGATTTGATTTTCAGTTATACATTTCTCTTTTTTTTTCTCTGTTGTCTTCTGGCTTTCAGAGGTTAAAAAGAAAGGCCCATGAGGGAAGTTCTCACATAACATTGTTCCTCCCTAAAATTCCAGTGTAAACATGGGAAATCATGGGAGATGATTGGCGTATATGAGGTACAATGAAAGAAAAGACACTCAAACGCCTCCATTGACTACCTCCACATGTTTGGGTCCATGTAATCCCTTCATATTTTACCCTCATGAATCTAGTTCTGTCTTGGGTAGGGAGGAAGAGAATTGAAAACAACTTATCTTCATTAAATTGTCAGAGAAATTGTCAAAGAAATCAGAATAAAATTTCAGCACAGCATTTATAAGAACAAAGAAAACATGTCCAAGTATTGGAAAGTGAGCTTTGCTTTTAAAAAAAGAAAAGAAAGAAAAGCTTGAATGACCTCATTTTAGTAGGAAGGAATTCACTTTACTATTTAATCATTCTGTCTTTTATTTTAGGCAATCACAAAAAGGATTAACTACTGATGTGCAAAATAATGTGGTTATCTATTCTTCCCTGGATAAGCATCAGGGGATAGTCAAAAAATGCCCATTCTTGATTAAAAGAAAAAAGGAGTGTTTCTGTGAAGAATTAAGTACTCTGGGAATGGACCACTTTGTTTGGCTAAAAACTAGGACTAACCTTTTATTTACTACAATGAATTGGCAACATGTGTAAGGTTTTAGTTTCTTAGTATATTTGCTAAGTTACCACATGATGAAGCATAAGCAAAATGACAACAAGAATCTCACAGACTTCTAATCCACACCAGTTGCAATGTAGTAATAGGAAGTGTAGAAAAGAAAAGAATGGAAAGGTAAAGTAAAGTAAAAGGTTCCCCCGCACATGCGTGCTAGTCGTTTCCAACTCTAGGGGCCGGTGCTCATCTCTGTTTCAAAGCCGAAGAACCAGCGCTTGTCCGAGGACGTCTCCGTGGTCATGTGGCCGGCATGACTAGATGCCAAAGGCGCATGGAGCGCTCTTACCTTCCCACTGTAGTGGTCCCTATTTTTCTACTTGCATTTTTATGTGCTTTCGAACTGCTAGGTTGGCAGAAGCTGGGACGAGTAACAGGCGCTCACTCTGTTACGCGGCACTCGGGATTTGACACGCCAAACTGCCGACCATCTGAGCTTGTAAGCCGCCCTGAGTCTTTGGAGAAGGGCGGGATATAAATGGAATTAAAATAAAATAAATAAAAACCCACTGAGCCACCGCGTCCCTCTAATAGGAAGTATAGAAAAGAAAAGAATGGAAAGGAAGGCAGACACAAAAATTGCTGAGAAAAGGAGAGAGAGAGAAGTGCAGTAGCAATGGGTAGATAATGAAAATCTATGGTCTTCAAAAGTCATAAAATATTGCAGATTGTATCCTTTGGGAGTGGAGGGGAACCACTACAAAATCTCTTCCCTGCGCAGGATGGTTGTTTGGCTTGCAGAATCTCACTGATAAAAAGTTCGGAAAAGAGACATTCAGAAGTGTGCTAAAGGTGAACCAAAGCACATGTTGGAACCACCAAAACAAAAGTTCTCTAGGTATTTTCTCAGTGAAGAAAATGCTACTGTTAACAACAACACATTCATATAAGGTCAAAAGGCCAGAATAACAATGCATACATATAAGCTAAGAATTTGACATTAGACAAAAACTTTAAGAAATAAAATAAACTGATTACATAAAGACCTTGCTTTTACATCTATACTTAAACATGTGACTGTCACCACTGTTATACTTCAAAAGATTCCCATCTCTCAAAAATGTTGTCCCTTTAATGGTATTGTCCTTGAACCATGGATATTACAATTTTTGCATTTGAAGTTATACAAGAGCTTTTGGCAGAATATTATCCATCCTATTTTAAAACCAAGAGGAGAAAGAGATATTTCTGATTATACCATTGGTATTTCTCCTACAACTGATAAAAGCCAATCATGGAATTTCTTCTTTTATGGATTCTTCTCCTTTTTCCTGTCACTGAAATATTGCCCTGTAAAAGATTTTGAGTATCTAATTTCCTTTGAGGAGGGATTGGAAGAAGACAGAGAAGTGGAAGGTAAAAATTTCAGAAGACTATTCTAGATTTCAAAAGATTTAAGCTTAAACAAAAGAGGCATACTTGAACCAGTGGATCTTAATAGTCTTAAATTTGCTTTAGGTTAATTTCATATGTGATTTCAATCTAATCAAAATGGAATGGAATCCTATAGCACCTTGTAGAAGAAATAAAGAAAGAAAGAAAGAAAGAAAGAAAGAAAGAAAGAAAGAAAGAAAGAAAGAAAAAAGAGAGAGAGAGAAGAAAGAAAGAAAGAAAGAAAGAAAGAAAGAAAGAAAGAAAGAAAGAAAGAAAGAAAGAAAGAAAGATCAAATTTGGAACTGTCTTTGCAGTGTCACAGCCACAAATTTTTCTGCTGTTTCAGTTGCAGAGTTCAGGTTACTAATTTTCCAATTTTCCAATTCTCTTTACCAGTTTAGTCCAACTATTTCAGTTTTATAAGTTAATAAAAAAGAACTCCAGCTTCTTTAATAAGAGAGCAAGTGAAACCATAAAATGTTGGGGCATCATATCAGGAAAATTAACAGCCGGAGTGTTTCGGATTGACAAATCCAAGGAGGAAAATAAAATCTGAAGCACCAAGCGACCACACTTCTCAAGAACCCTCAATGACACCTGAGCAAGAATTATTCAAATTCAATTTGGTGCCTTCTGCTTTCAATGCATGCTGCTGCCAGGAGCAGTTTTAAATAATAGTCTTGAAGTGGGCATTCAGACCAGACAGAGACGTAATACACACACATCAAAACAAAGAAGGAAAGATCAGTTGCCACAGGGAGGGAGGAAGAAAGAGCAAAATGTATTTGTGTGCAATGTTCAAATGCTAAGATTGAAAGGAAATATTTATAGGAATTGAGTTTTGCATTTTCAAACAAAAAAAATTCTCATTTGATGTGAATGAGATTGGAGGTATCTACATTTACAAAATTAATCACTAGTGATTAGCATTTCACAACTGAATTGTGCCGTGAGTTCACTCCTTTGCTCCACTATTTAAACTTTTTAGTGTAAGGATGACCTTTATAGTTTCCATGAGAAGCATGTGCTACACACACCTTCAGTTTTGATTTAAAGTGACTTTCTGCCAGTGAGTTATCTAGGTATTTTGGAATGAAAATTTCCAGAGTTGTTTATGATGAAGGATACTAAGTTGGGGAAGAGTGACATAGTACATTACAGAACTAGAGGGATTTTTGGTCTGATTCAGTTCTCTGAATAACTGAAGAAGCTTCTTGGATGAAAAACAAAGTGTTTTCAAAGGGGGTGGGGAACCCCCAAGAAAGTCCAATTTCTTTTTGGGAAATAAAAACACCTTTTGGACAGTTGTATCTTAACCATTTCATTTTCTTTACCTCAATTACAAATAATGTGAAATGTTCTAAACCATTCTGTAAAATCTTGAAATATTTTGCGGGGTGTCATGAAAATAGACATTAGCAAATGTGTATAACATATGGACGTTTCAAATTTCACAGAAGGAATGCAATAGCTGTAGAATCTCAGGGGCTGCCCTTTTAGCCGAATACTATCCTGCAAAAACTTCTTGTTTCTCTTCTATCAAAAATTAAACAAAGCATCACTGGATTATAAATAAATATTCTTTATTTTAAGACAATATTGATTGTACATTTAGCATATCTGCTTATATATATCCTGAAAAGAGATATATAGAGAGATTCACAAACCCTTTGCAGAAGCTATAGAGCAATTTTAATGCAATATAAATGAAATATCCATCATAATGGAGAAGGCTATTAAATCCATCATAGTGGGGAAGACTATGATGAGGAGACTGTGTTCCTGCTATGACTTCTGCCCTGGTACATTCTCTAAATGGTCAACATCAAGGTCTTGGATCTTTTTCCCAATGTTCCTAATATCTGGCAAAATTCAGAGAGATGGAGAAATTTATGATAGACAGATAGATAGATAGATAGATAGATAGAGAGAGAGAGAGAGAGAGAGAGAGAGAGAGAGAGAGAGAATTTTCACTCCATGTTAGTAGACTCAATGCATATAATGTCTTTTCATGAAAACACCCATATAGAAAAGTGCATACTGTATATACAAATGCAATGAAATCAGACTTAATAAGTTGAATTGCCTAGAACGCTCATTTTCAAATAAAGATTTTCTCAGGAAAGTGAAATTATCCAAAGAATACTATCCTTGCACTGAATGTAACAGTTTACATTGTTTTAAAAAAAGGCTTGTGTTTTGGAAAATATTATTCAAAAGAAAAGTTATTCTGAAATCACATTTACTACCCTGTGCAAAATATTTTATGACTTCAGCGTATCATGCAAGGTCTGAGGACTCTTTTTTTTTGTTGTTGTTATTTTATATGTGTCAAAACTGTGAGAATAATCTGCAAAGTAAAGATGGACATGACAGGATGACAGCATGATTTCACATGCAATTTATATGCTACCTAGTGTTAAAAATAAATGGAAATACATGTTCTGAAAACCTGGTGGCAGAAAAGATATTTAAAATTTATGACAGGTTTTCCTAACCTTTTACCTTCCAGAAGGGCTAGATTACAACTTTAGATCATAGAGAGAGAGAGGATTGTAGATTGCTTGAATGCTAATACATGCTATTGCAAATACTTTGAGTCAAAGAGCAGCAAAGCTTTATAGCTAAGAGGAGTAAAAAAAAGTAAACACTAATTCTTACTCTAAACATAATCAACCCTTTTAACCTAAAGGAATTTTTTTCCATCACATCCTTCAACTTAGATTCCCATGGAGCAGTCCACATAACTTCATTATAACAAACCCAAAAGATCAATTGTAGCCAACTGTGTAATGTTTTTATTTTTATTTAATTTCTACAGTTGGTAAGACAGCCCAACTTCACAAAGTATCTCAAATATGTAATTAAACCAGTGGTGGGATTCAAATATGTGAACAACCAGTTCTCTGTGTGGATGCCACTTCCAGAAGTCCATTCTGGGCCTGGGCAACAAAAATTAGCTACCAGTTCTGCCAAACTGGTGCAAATGGCTGAATCCCAACACTGAATTAAACCACACTTAAAAACATAACAAAACAAATGTTTTGGACAAGACAACAATAACATCAAAAAAGAAAACTGGCCAGAGGCTCCACAGATACCCTAACACCGGACCTGGCAGCACAGCTGGGTCTTTTTTTAATATATACATATTTTATTAATTTTCTAATTTTACAATCATGAGTACTTAATAAACAACATGCTATCTGGGTTCATTGGTAATTCAGTGGTACATATTCACTTTCTCAGTCTTGTTCCAATACTACACCATCCAGTGCTTCCTTGATCCTCTTTTCTTCTGGTGGTATGCATTTTTCCACACTGTGCAAATACAATTCTTGTTACTGTTAATACATACAAAATTAAATATAGACATCTTCATCACATTTTTCTGGTATTGTACATAATATAGTGTCAATTTATAATATCTTTTCTAGCCAAAGCATATCTCAATTGCATTTGCACTTAAAATCCATTTGTTCAATCAATATCTTGCTTTTCCCACTTTTTAAAAATTTTAATTTCCCCTCAGTGTTCAAAGTATCTCTATCACTTATAATTTTCTCATAATAAATTATATTTCGGTAACCAAAAACTTCCCTTATTCAAACCCTTTTAGATTTTTCATATTTCCCATCTCATAACAAAGTATAATATTCCAGTTACAAATCCTATCCTCCTAATTATAATAATACATTTATTTCTAACAGTTATTCATTTCTTAACCATATTCAAACATCTGTCTAATAGTATAATATCCCATCTAATAGGTGAAAACCTCTATTTTCTTCAGTCTTACTCTAGCTTTCTTCCTTTGCCAAATAATTTTCCAAGTCAGCGCATTTGAATCATCAAGTAATTCTTCCTCTGTTTTTGTATATATTGTTTGGAATGAGGAAGAGAATTTGATTGAAGTATTTTTGGAAGAACGCTCAACCCATTTATATTCATTAAACAGCCTCCATCCTTCTCCTTCAGTTTTTCTTTTCATTTCTTCTTTGTCAGTATTCAGCATTTCTCCTAAAGCTTTATCATCTGTTTGATCAGCTCTTCTTCTTTACCCTCAAATGTGTTCTAAGATCTTGGGGGACTTCCGGTGGCTGCGCGGCGCCGGAGACAGCCTTCCCGGGCTGCCCGCGGCTCAGCTGAGTTATTTTCGCCCGAAACAGCGCCGATCAGCTGTTCGGGCGAATTTGAAGCCCCCTCCTCGGGAGAAGAGGAGGGGGTGAGCCCCCAGGTAGGGGTCGAGTTCTCCGGGGCCGCCTGAGCTTATGGCTTGGGCGGCTGAAGGATTGAACTCCCCCGTAGCCTGGGCTGCTCCCAGCTGGCCAGCGCCTCTGCTCCTGATTTCTTGGAGCAGAGCCAGGCGTCTGCGACCACCCCTGCTTAAAGGAATGACTATGGATTAAAGGAGCAGGCAGAGCGGTACAAGAGGAAAAGGTGAAGAGGATTATTATATTTTACTCTCGAGCTTGATGGACTTTTTTGAATTTTAAATTTGAAGTGAAAGTGCGTCACAATTGAAAGTAAAAGATGGCGGCTAAACCACCCCCTAAAACTCTTCGGAGTGCTGGAACTTCTCCGGTGCAACAATCATTATTGCAGGCGTTGCATCCTCCTGATGTATTGACATCGAAGGACTTACAAGATGCTCTTGAAAAACATACCCAGGTAATTTTGGAATTAATTAATGATAGATTTGCACAGATGGAGGAGAAATTGGAGAAATTGGAGGAGAGAATGGAGGAGAGGATGGAACAGAAGTTCAGAGTGATGAAGGCAGACATCTTGTCTTCAGTGTATAAAGTGGCTGAATGTGTGGAAGAATTGGAGGAAAAAGTGGAAGACTTGACTCAAAAGAATGCTATATTAGAAGCAAAAGTATTGGAGAACGAAGATTTAAGAGACAAAATGGATAAAGAACTGAGTCTTGCTCAATATTACCAGATGCAGTTTGCCATTAGAATTAGAGGCTTAAAGGAGAATATTAAGGAAGATCTAAAGCAGCTGGTTTCTGAGGCTCTCGAAGTAGTATTGAAACAGCCAGCATCTGAAATAAAAGGAGGCATGGATAAAGTGTTTCCTGTGAATTCATGGATTGCTAGACAGAGAAAGTTGCCTAGAGATGTGGTGGTTTATTTTGCAAAAAGGGAAATTAGAGATGAAGTTATACGAGCTGCTTATGATACTAAAGTTGTGATTGCTGATCAAGAAGTTTTGGTTCTAAAAGAAATTCCTCCAAAGATTTTAAGTAGAAGGAAGGATTTTACATTTCTTGTGCAAGAGCTCAAGCAACGAGATATAAGGTTCAGATGGGAGATCCCAGCTGGATTGATGGTGATGCATGAAGGTAAAAGGTACCGTCTGGTTACTGTGATGCAAGCGCGTGATTTTTACAATAATGTTTTAAAAGCAACGCCATTAACACTTCTGGAAGCTGCAAAGGGATCTGGAGAAGGAGAACATCAAGAGGCTGAAGATGGACAGATAGAAGAGAACGGTGTTGGAGGAGATCAAGTTACAACTTCGTTGGATGATCCTATAGAACAGAGGGTGACGCGTGCTGCTTTAAAACGATCCAAAAAGAGAAAATAGTAGGATTAGCAGAAGCCTATGGAACTTTTACAACGTACTTATAGTCAAGTAATGGGAGGTGGGAAAAGATTTGGGTGAAGACGCAATATATTTTTTATATGTGGTGGATTTGTGGAAAGGTTGAGGCTTTTTGGATGAAAGTTTGGTGGAATATACAGAAGATTTTTAAATGGAGGTTAAAGTTTTGTTCGCAATCTTTTTTGCTTGGAATAATTATAGATGTTACAGTTCTGGACATTAAGTTGATGTTGAATTTAATTACGGCAGCAAGACTTTTGATAGCTCAGTACTGGAGGAGGAACTGCCGACTACAGAAGAGTTGACTTTAAAGTTTTCCGATCTGGTTGAGGTGGCGAAGATTTTGGTCAATTTGAAAGATTATTTGTAAGAATGTTATATTATGGAATGGAGAAAATGGATTGAGTTTATTTAGGATAAGTATAGGGTTAAGAAGTATTATGTAGTATTTGAATAACTCTTTTTTCTCTTCTTCTCTTTTCATCTTGGGTTTTTTTTTATATATATATTTAATATTATTAAGGTTTGTTTTATCCTATATAAACTAGAGAGTGATAGATTTTAGAGTTTAGGGTTGTTAGCATGTGGTTGTTTATGTTTGCTTTTTTTCTTATATATACCTTGTATTTAGCTCTGGGAAGTGGGGGGGGAAGGGGGGGAGGGGGGAGAGGAAGGGGGGGAGGGAGAAGGGAGGGGGAGGGGGGATTTGTAAGGGGAAAAATTGTATGTTAAAACTTTTTAATAAAAAAAAAAGATCTTGACAAGTAAGATATCTTTTCCATTTCTGGTATTATCACTGCATCTTCTAATTTTTCATTTTTCTGTATCTGTCTGTTAATTCCTTCCTTAGGTCCTTCATCTTTGGATCCATTTTTTCTAATTTTCCTTCTGTTTTCTGGGCTATTAGTTCCTTCTTTGTAGACATTGTCTGAATTTGTAGGTTTAGGTTAGAAAATTGTTCTTTTTTCTCTTTTATTTTATTTTTAGTCTCATCATAAAATAAAACAATTCTCTCTTGGAATTATCTCAGAATTTCTTTCTGAGATTCATTAACATTTTTTGTTGGTATATCAAGCTGGAGTCATGGTTCCAATTAATGAGACAGTTGAAAGAACATTCAGGCATTGTTTTATCTAAAAAGTCTTAATAATGAAACAAAGCATCAGCACTCATGGATGGATGCTAGAATCTGAATTCTCCTTCCCCTGACACCCCACATCATACAGAATCTCCCTCCCTTATTTACACGTCATAAATCACATTTACCAATCAATTTAACACACAAAGTTTCACTTCCCTTCTGAAGTGGCTCCCTTATCTTGTCAAAACATCCTGATTTCATTTCTCTCGTGTTTTAGTGATTCAAACCCAACAATTAAATTAAAAATTATTATTATTATTATTATTATTATTATTATTATTATTATTATTATTATTATTATTATTATTATTATTATTATTAGGCTGCTTCTTATATTGTCAGCACAAAAAACATGTCAATGTTTGCAGCATTGACATCCGCCCCCCCTTACAAAAGGACAGATCCTGTAATGTAAATAAAATACAAGTTAGGGGCTGGGTTTTGGTTTGTTGGGTTGTTTCTCATAAAACTTGTTGATAAGTCTGTCAGCTTTCACATCACTAGACTTCACCCAAATGGCTTCAGACAATGGGTATCCCTTCCATTGTACTAGGTATTGCAATTTTTCCTTAAAGATTCTAGAGTCAAGAATACATTTCACTTCATAATGGGTCTGACCTGCTACTATGAGGGGTCCAGGTGCCTTCTTAGGGGGAGATCTTAAAGTGGAGGCCTGAAAAGGTCAGTAAGCTACAATGGAAAACCAGGTGAATTTTCCCCAAAAGTCTGGGGAGTTTCAATTTTACTGTGACTGGGTTGATGATTCTCACAATGGGGAAAGGCCCCAAGAATTTCAGTCCCAATTTCTTGCTGGGTAATTTGAGACATAAATATTTAGTTGACAGATAAACCTTTTCCCCAACTTGGAATGTTCTTTGAGGAGCCCTCTTTTTATCAGCCTGTTTTTTATAAGTTTCAGAAGTCTTTTTAATGCCATTTTTGTGTTTCTCCAAACCTCTTCCCACCCCCTCACCCATTGATCAAGTGTCTGGGAAGCGGAGGGCACCTGAGGGTAGTCAGGCATTGGGCTGAACTCTTTTCCTGCGGCTACTCTGAAAGGTGTGTAGCCAGTGCTTCTGTGAACAGAATTATTGTAGGCCACCTCGGCGAAAGGGAGGAGGTCAGTCCAGTTTGTCTGTTGGTAGGAAACATCTGAGGTATTGCTCCACCATTTTGTTAGCAGATTCTGCAACCCATTGGTAGCTGGAAAAAAAGCAGATGATAAGCCTTGAGATGATCCAATTAGTTTAAGGAAATTCCTCCAAAATTTCAACGTGAACTGCACTTCTCTATCTGAAATTATTCGCTTAGGGGCGCCATGCCGTTGGTAGATATGTTTCAGGAACAATTTAGTCAGTTGTTGTGCAGATGGGAGTCCTTTACAGACGATAAAATGAGCCTGCTTTGAAAACAGGTCTATCACAGTCCAGATGACAGTATTTCCTCTACTTTTGGGTAGGTCTACAATAAAGTCCATAGCTATTTCTTCCCATGGTTGAGAAGGGTCTGCCACCGAGTGCAGTAACCCAGGGGTTTCCCCTGGAATTCTTTTCATGGTGGAACATATGGTAAAACTCTTGACATAGTTTTCTACATCTTGTTTTAGCCCCGGCCACCAAAATTGCCAGTGGATGAGGTGTAGAGTTTTTAAATATCCGAAGTGTCCAGCCTGTTTTACATCATGCCTGTGTTTGAGAGCATTGAGATGGAGGGCTTCAGGTAGATACAATTCCCCCCCCCTTGTATGCCAAACCATCCCTGCATGTTAGGGAGGTTTGATTATCTTTGAACCATTGATCGGTGTAGAAACTCTTGTTTTATCTTCTGCGCTCCCGGGTCATCAGGATTAGGTGTTCTGCGAGGTGTGAGTTGTGCTGCAGGTTGTGAATTGGGGATAATTGCCTCATAGACCTCTTCGCATTTGCTTTTGTACCGTGGCAATTGGGATAGCGCATAGGATAGGAAGTTTTTTCTTCCTGGTATGTACTTTAGAGTAAAATTAAAATGGTTAAAGTACTATGCCCATCACTCTTGCTTTGGGGACAATTTGCGGGGAGTTTTTAGTGCCTCTCAACTTTTATGATCTGTCCATACTTCAAAAGGCACCTTGCTCCCTTCTAAATACTGTTGCCAGTTTAATAGACACTTAATCAATACTAATTCCTCTGATATGTAGTGACAATTTAATTTGAGATATTTTCAGTTAATATAAAAGTGATCAGAATCAATATTGTATTTCCTATTTCATGCACAATCTGAGAAACACATGAGAGACTAATAATACAAATTTCACTTAAACTTTAAGGCACCTCTTAAAAGAAATTTCATGCAAATTTCATTTTATTTTATTTTAATTAGATATTTTAATCTGAAGTGAGATTTTTTTAAAATAAACATTAAAATACCAAACTTCAGATTTACTTTCTTTCCTTTATAAGGATGACCAGTGGAAAAAAGTGATTTTTAAAATGTATTTTTTAAAATATTCAGTGAAGCAAATGTTTAACAGCTGTAATGTGAAGTATGGAAAATAAATGAAAGGCATATTTAGGATTTATAGAGTTGAAAATTAAAGATCTCTTGGAAAATGTAACTGTGATGAATAGAAAGTATGCTGCTAATGCAGACATTTTTCATTATCAATACTTAAAATAATATTACCTTTATACCCCTGACTACAATCTGGGATTATATACACATTAAGGATTTAGATGAACCATCTGAAAAAATAATATGGATGAACATTATATTTTCACAATTAGTTAAAGCTAACTGTGACTAGTTAACTAGCAAATTTCTTGATTACAAAATAATGGAACTACATAGAAGTGTGGAAACTTAATGTAGAGATGATTTTCCATTCTGCAGTTTTGTGAAGGAGTAGTTTTACAAATGGGATGCTGACACTTGCATATTTGACCATTCATGGAGAAACATATATCAAAAAGCTAGACTGAAAGGAATGGCTACTCTGTTGAAAATGGGTACGTGCCTCTAATTTTTATGTTATCTTTAGTTTGCAGAGTTTTACCAAATCACTTTTTCCTGTTCTTTTTTCCCCTCCTTCTCCTGCATAAAGTGTCTCCATTTTAAAAATTCTGTCTGTGATTAAGGAGCAAAACAATTACCGTCTGGCAATACGAAAGACAAAGGAGCAGGAGGGGAAGGGTTTTCTTTTTTTCCCCCTTTCCTTTAAGAAAGCCTTCATCTGTATCATCTGATTGTGACAGATGGATCTTCCTCTGTTTAAGTACACATGCACTCATTACTGTATCCAGTGCTTTTTTTGTTAAAAAAAAAGGTGCCGGAACTCACACATGTCATACAACCCGCCTTGCCTACCCCACAAGGTTCCATCCAAAAGAAGGTGCCGGAACTCCGTTCTGAGCGTTCTATGAGGAAAAAAAGCCCTGACTGTATCTAGAATAATATTCTTCATGGAACTGAAGCAAAAATCAGATTCTTCTTCTTTCTACTTTAGTCCTTCTGGAAGGCAAGGGGCACCCTCTGCCAGGAGGACCCTGGCTGATGGAAGTCCCAATATAACTGGCATTTGGTATGAGGTTCAAGGTTTTGGTTACGATCTTTAAGTCCTTACATGGCATGGGTCCGGGATACCTCAGGGACCACCTGCTGCCGGCATCAACTCCCCTCCGCCCTGTGCGTTCCCACAGAGAGGGCCTCCTCAGGGTGCCGCCAGTCAAGGAATGCCGACTGGTGGCCCCCAGGGGGAGGGCCTTCTCTGTGGGCGCTCCGGCATTATGGAACCAACTGCCGGTGGAGCTCCGGACGGCATCAGACCTCCGAACTTTCCGTCGTGGCCTGAAGACCCACCTATTTGAAATGGCTGGTCTGGCCTGACGGGGGATTATGGGTTTCAATTTGTCGTTTTAGATTTGTATTACTGTTTTTAACTGGGCATGGGTTTAATCTTTTTTAATTTTTGTATTGTCTTTTTTATATATGCCCTGTGAACCGCCCTGAGTCCCTACCAAGGAGAAGGGCGGTATACAAATTAAATAAAACTTGAAACTTGAAACTTGAGTCCTCTTTCTGGCAGGAATGGGGTCTGTCAAACATTTTGCAGATGCTCCTTTGTATAGGTCCAACTTTGTCTTGCAGTGATGTTCTTAAAAACATAAGAATGACCCTGCTGGACAGGGAGGGGTGGGGGGTGGGAGGGGTGGGGGTGGGGTAGGGGGGAGGGCAGTGTTTAAAAAATAAGTCGCAGCAGTGGCATCTGCAGTTGTGATAGGGAAAGCCCTGTGCATCATAAAAAGGGATGCGGTTTTGATCCCTTTGATGGGGTTTGTGGTCCCTTCCTTTTACCCTGCTGCCAGGCATGCCTAGGTAGATGCTTAGGCTTGTACCTGAAACAGCTCTTCATGCTTGCTATACAACACAAGTGCACGAAAACCAGGTGTTGGTCATAGAAAATGATGGAGAATGCACAAAATCTTCTGAGCATTCACACAATGTAAATACTGCAATGCAGCAAGTGTATAATTTGATTGAGTGTTGCTGCTCTGGTGGTGGTGGTGGTGGTGGTGGCAGAAGATCAAAACTTCTACAAACTTCAGTAACTCTAACATTCATTTTTTGGGGAATTTCTTCTTGATATCTTTATTGTAAGCAGACCTAATTAGAAAGGACACAGCATGCATTATGGGACCATCTGTGTCTACTTTGTTTAACATGTTTCAGATCCAGCAAGTATCTCTCAGGAGATATGCCTTGGTTCTCTCCTTCTATTTTTGTATTTTCTTTTCAATGCAGATAAATGCATTAGAAATGCTAGGATAGAAACTGACTACATTCTGTGACAGCTACCATGCAACACATTTGAAAAGGGGTGTACACTTTTTCAGACTGCATTTTGAAACTTGATTGACTGAATGCACTACACCTAGGATGTCACATGTAATGTAGAGTCCAGGGGGGCAGTGGTGGGATAAAAACCTGGTTATTTGATTTATTTGGCCTGGACTGAGGGGTTTTAAATTTTTAAATTTTTAACTTTTGGGGCTATTAATTGTTATTTAATTGAATTTTAACTCTATTTTAGTTTTTAGTTTAGTTTAGTTTTATTGGATTTTTATACCGCCCTTCTCCCGAAGGACTCAGGGCGGTGAACAGGGCATATAATAAAAATACAAAAGTACAAAAGTTAAAAAAGAATTAAATTAATGCCCAAAATAAAACAATAGGAATATACAAATAATTAAAACCCTAAATTGACTCCCCATCAGGCCAGGCCAGCTTGTTCAAATAGGTGGGTCTTTAACCCGCGCCGGAAGGAGCGGAGATCCGGTGCCATCCGGAGCTCAACCGGCAGTTGATTCCACAGAGCCGGGGCGCCCACAGAGAAGGCCCTCCCCCTGGGGGCCACCAGCTGGCATTCTCTGACCGGAGGCACCCTGAGGAGGCCCTCTCTGTGGGAACGCACAGGGCGGAGGGGAGTTGACGCCGGCAGCAGGTGGTCCCCGAGGTATTCCGGACCCATCACTAAGGAGACTGGACGAAAGTTGTTCAACACAGCTGGATCCAAGGTGGGCTTCTTGAGGAGGGGTCTCACCACCGCCTCCTTCAAGACGGTGGGGAAATTACCCTTACTCAAAGAAGCAGATATAACCGCCTGGAACCAGCCTCGTGTCCTCTCCCTAGCTGCATAAACCAGCCAGGAAGGGCACGGATCCAATAAACATGTGGTGGAGCTCAACCTCCCCATAATCCTGTCCACTTCATCAGGGGTCACAGAATCAAACTCCTCCCAGATAACATTGACAAGACCGCCCGTGTCCTGATCGTCAGACTCTGCCCAGCTGGAGTCCAAACCGGTCCGAATCCGAGTGATTTTATCTGACAGATGTTGACCAAACTCCTCGGCGCGACCCTGCAAGGGATCCTCCCTCACCTCCTGATTAAGGAGGGAGCGAGTCACCCTGAACAGGGCGGCCGGGCGATTATCTCCGGACGCGATGAGGGCGGAGAAGTAATTACACCTTGCCGCCCTCATCGCTGCGAGATAAGACCTAATATAGGTTCTTAACCGCAACCGGTCAGATTCGGATCGGCTGGACCTCCAGCAGCTCTCTAGGCCCCGTTTCCGACGCTTCATCTCCCGGAGCTCCGCGGAAAACCATGGAGCTCGTTGGGATCTGCACCGGATAAGGGGCCGCAAGGGTACAACTCGGTCCAGTGCCTCAGTGGCTGCCCTTTCCCAGGCTTCCACTAAGGCATCTGCCGAGTTGTGAGCGACGGAGGCAGGTGGGGATCCCAGCGCTGCCTGGAACCCGTCAGGGTCCATTAAGCACCTGGGGCGGTACCATCTAATTGGTTCTGCATCCCCACAGCGGGGGGTGGCAAAACGGAAGACCAGCCGCAGGAGGTGATGATCGGTCCATGACAGGGGCATAATAAATGGAGAGCCCCCACCAAGATCATCCAACCATCGTCCAGATAAAAAAACCAGGTCAAGGGTGTGGCCTCCCTCATGAGTTGGTTCAGAAATTACCTGCGTCAGGTCCATGGCCGTCATGGAAGCCATGAACTCCCGAGCTAACTCAGATGACCCTCCCAGGGATGGTAGATTGAAGTCACCCAAAACTAAAAGTTTGGGGAACTCAATCACCAAACCGGAGAGGACATCGAGTAGCTCAGGCAGGGCTGCCGCTGTGTGACTAGGCGAAATGTACACCAGCAGCAAGCCCAACTGCGCCCCTGAACCAAACCTCAAAAAGAGAGACTCACACCCGACTATCTGAGGGACATAAGGTCTCCCTGGTCTCCCGCGGACATAAGGTCTCCCTGATAACTACCGCGGACATAAGGTCTCCCTGATAACTTATATTGTTTTTTAACTTTGCCCTGTAAACCGCCCTGAGTCCTTCAGGAATAGGGCGGTATATAAAACCAATAAATAAATAAATAAATAAATAAACAAACAAACAAACAAATAAATAAATAAATAAATAAATAAATAAATAAATAAATAAATTCAAATATATGAACAACCAGTTCTCTATGTGGATCCCACTTCTCGATGTCCACTCTGGGCCTGGGCAACAAAAAATTAGCTACCAGTTCTGCCAAATTGGTGCAAACTGGCTGAATCCCATCACTGCCAGGGGGCCATGATATTGATTTCTCAAGTACATGCAAGACCATAATTATGTCCAAGAGGATAAATGGTCATGTATATGAAACAACCTTGATGGTCAGAAAAACTCCAATTCATGTCAGTGTACCAGAAAGCAAAAGAAAGTTTTGCAATGTGGAAGTGTATTGTGGCCAATGAACATTTTAGAATGGGCTTACAATAAACACCTAAGGCAAATGTTTCTCTGTGTCCCTGGGTAAAATATTAAAGAGTAATCACATGATTCAGAAAATATGCTTTTATATCTTCTGGGTTACTTCTCTAGTCCTTCAGTCCAATTTTTGTTTTCAATGCATGTTTCCTAATATTTCATGAATGAAACATTAAGCAGACATAACTGTAGTCAAAATAAATCAAATAAGAGCAATGTTTGAGACACAAAGCTGAAAATCTAGAGTAATGGACAACCTTTGACAAGCCAACTGTGTTTAAAGCCAATTTCTTTTACTCTTGCATTCCATTGTAACAAGGGTGTACTCAAAAGATATGAAAGAAAGGTTGTTTTACTTATATTTGGCCAATGTTACATATTAATGCCTAAAATGTTGCGTTTCTCCATAAGATTACAAACACAAATACACATATCCATTTCCTTTCCAACCCTTAGCACTTGTCCTGAATAGATACAAAATCCACTTCTTTCTGCAGGGAAACCCTCAATGCTTGATGCAATGAGAGGATCTCATCAGCTGGTTTCTCACAGAGGCTGATACTGATTGGCTCTGAGAGGGAAGAACTGGCCCACAGCCACACAAATGGCTTATATGTTCAGAGGGAGATGCAAATCTGGCTCTCTTTCCTTTAACCTCTGAGCCATGTTGGCTCTCACTCACCAGTTGTGTCATTTGGCAATTTGTAGCCACAACTCGTATTCTCTACCTCTTATGCATTGTATCTTTGCATTTGATTTTGTAATTGCACCTACTTTCAAGTTTCTTCCTTTTTTTACTTTTTTTTGCTTTTGTCCTGATTTCTTACTTGTTAAAAAAAAGGAATTAAAATATGTTCAGCCATTCCACACACCCCAACTCACACATCTGTTGAAATGAGCCTTTGAACAACCTAGGAATGTCCATATACAGAAGGAGTGGGCTGAGTTAAATAAAGTGTTTTGAATCTCTCAAAGAAATAAGCGGTTATCGTAATATACACTTTGCATCTCTTCACATCAACTAAAAGCAGTAATTTTAATGTAACTGTCAGCATACAATTTCTAAGGGATCAAGTGTTGATAAAGAATTATACATTCTGATTGGACAGCTGGATTGAGAAATGGGATCAAGTTCACAAGCAACCAGGGATCTGCATTGATGTTTTTAGGTCAGTGGTTGTGATAATTAATTGAGACCAGCTGTGTTAAGTTTCTGGGGAAATATGGGATATAAAGTGGGGGAGGAAATCAAGTACAAGCTATTAATATCCATTATGTTTTTTTAAAAAATAAACATTGATTCCAGTCAGAGAAATCTGAGAAATCTTTTCCTGAGGTAATTCCTCCTCATAAAGGTGTTATCACCTCAAGAGGAAAGCCTCCTATTATTGAAACTGATCAGCTTTGTTGAGGTTACAGTGCAGAAGAATATCCTAGAGTATCTGCACCATAGTCCCAGTTCTGGTCCCCCAGGAGAATTCTAATCATTTTGAAATATATGCAGTTTAATTGTTTAAACCGAATGAACTTTGCCATGTAAACATATTTAGGTGTGAGTTGGCCTTCTCAGAAGCTACTAATTTTCAGTAGTGCTAAATTTCAGTATGAAAAGATGTATTACAATTAAGGTTATCTTATTAGAAGTTCTAGGCATTCATCAGAAGAGAAGAATTTCATAAGTGAGTTTTGTAATCTCCCATTCCCTTTGCTGAAACATTTCCAGGATATGTGGTATATAGATGAGACCTTGAATTGATGGCCATTGGATACTATCATATTTAGAATCATTTTAAGAATATAATATGCACTCACAATTTGCATCATGTTTCCTCAGTTAGAAGACATATAAAAGTAAACTCATTACCATGGTTATGAAGTCCATAACTGAGGGAGGGAGGAAAGGAAAGAGAATGCATGAGAAATGGGAGAGACAGAGAGAGGGAGAGGGAGAGAGAGAGGGATCCTACAAGATCTTGGGAACAAATTAATTTCCAAATGATATAAAAATACAAATACAATTCCAGATGAGTATAGTTAAAGCATTTTTCTTTTTACAACTGGAGTTTGGAGGTGAGCAATATTTTTATTTTAATTTGCCACCCAACTCCAGTGGACTCTGCATACATTAGTAAATACAATTACTTAATATGTAGAGCAGTTTGATATCACTTTAGCTCAAAAGGTGTTATAAAATACAAATTATATCTACTCTTCCTATTAAAGAGGAAGCCACAGCTTTGCAGGACATATACAATAACATGCTGACTTTAGCAGTGGTTGGGGTAAAACATATTTCCTCATTTTTGTGATTTATAAATGTGTAAAGTGTAAAATAGTATAGAAGCACCTATTTCTTGTACTTTGGAGCAAAAAAACCCCATCATCACTGGGAACTAACACTTCCGCTGCCAAATACTAGCTCTGTAATCAGGATATTCTGAGTGATACACTACAGCCAATGGACAGCAGGGTGTCAATCCTTGAATTAAGAGAAATTGTTGAGCATCCTGTTTCTTGTTTCTTTTTGTTAGTTGCTCGTACATGGAGCTTCATAAAGAAACAAATGACTACAAATAAACATTTGGAACACTAAAGAGGCAACAGAGCAGGATAAGGACCCTGACATTTTCCAGATGTTGTTAAACAACATAGTGAACTTAGCTAATGGGAAGAAAAGCAGGAAAATCTAGTTCGACAACATCTGGAGTTCTATCGATTTTCCTTCTTTTTATTCTAGAGCATTGTTTCTCAACTTTGGCCATTTTAAGATGCATGGACTTCAATTCCCAGAATTCCCCAGCCAGCAAAGAATTCTGGAAGTTGAAGTCCACCCATCTTAAGATGGCCAAGGTTGAGGAACATTGTTCTAGAGGGGAAAAAACCCACTTTGCTCTACTAATAGCACCACTTTCCTAAATTGAAGACTTGGGAATAAGTCTTCCTGAACTCATTTGGCATTATTTCTAAATCATTACTGTTATGAAACACTAGGATGGAGAGACTTTAGCTTGTTTGCAGGCCAGATCTATCTTCTGATGATATATGTCTTAAATTTCTACATAGAAAAATAGACTGACTTTATTCATAAAATGATTCCAGAAGTTTTGTCTTTAAATGATCAATAACATGATGTTTATAAATTTATTTTTTCTTTCATTCATCTCTTTGCAAGTGTAAGAGAAAGACACACTTGGCAAACCATGTGGATACTGCCTTTTTCATGCTAATTAAGTCTGTGAATTTTAATTTGCATCAGGATTCTGTAAATAGTGCCAACTATTAAAAATAATTAAAAAGTTAACTGTTTAGCATTTTTAATATCCTGAAAATTAGTATCACACTAATTATTTGGTAACTGACTTGTTATGATTTGGGTAAGGAAAATGGGATGGAGGTATAAAACAGCTCCTCTATCGTCTTATGCTGTTTCAAAGATGGCTTTCATTTTACTGTTCTTGGTTTTTCTTTCGTTTTTGACAGGGGCTTCTTCTATCTGCATTGGAGGGAGGAACAGGGAGACACAAGATAAGAGAAGGAATGGAAATATATCGAAGAGTTCAGACAGATGAAACACCTGAAGATTATGAGGAGAAGGGAAAAAAGTAACTTTCTCTCAAAATCTTTGAATACGACCTCAGTTATAATGATTAGCAGCAGAGTTTTTCAAAAGATTCTGCTGATTTGATTTTTCTGGCAGAAAAAAATGATTTGGGGTTATGAAGTCAGTAATATGTTCCGAAAATACCCCGATTATAAGGAGTTTTTGTCTACCCATCCCCCCCACTCCAGTTCCCTTCATTGCTATGATTTCATCATTTCCAGATGCTTTGGCATGATTTCTGCCTCCCTTTTTTGAGTCAAAAGGGCACATCCAGCCAATCAGGGAATGCGGAGCCAAAGGGAGAGCATGATAATGCAATGCAGCCAATCAAATTAGGTGAGCTGATGATATCACCGAGAACAGTCATTGAAGAAAGAAATATAAAGATTTTATTAACAGGTATTGCATAATCGGTGGCTCCATTGAAGAGTCCTTCATCATAAGTTCAAAGGTGGGACCTGCCAAGGGTAGATTCCTGCAGGCAGATACTTAATTTGCAATTTGGCAAAGTATCTTGAAAAGGTTATTGTAAATATTTTTGCTATCTGCTCCTATATTCATCTCCTAAACATAACTTCAAAATGTTGCATTTTTCAATATATTCAATTTTCAGTGAGAAGGAGTTCAGCATTAGAATGACTGCCTTCCTCCATCACCCATTCAAAAGCTCAAATATACGTATTTAGAAATCTGCATAATGTGCAAAACCAAAAAGTTTTAAAAATGATGGTGAAACAGCTTGGTCAGCAGATATGTAGAGAAGCCAAGCTTGCAGTTCTTCATACACTAAATTAAAATTAAATCAATGTCCTGACATATACAGTATAATATTAGTTTCTTCTTGTGTTATTTTAAAAAAAGGTAAAGGTTCCCCCGCACATGTGTGCTAGTCGTTTCCAACTCTAGGGGCTGGTGCTCATCTCCGTTTCAAAGCCGAAGAGCCAGCGCTTGTCCGAGGACGTCTCCGTGGTCATGTGGCCGGCATGACTAGACGCCAAAGGCGCACGGAACACTGTTACCTTCCCACCATAGTGGTCCCTATTTTTCTACTTGCATTTTTACGTGCTTTCGAACTGCTAGGTTGGCAGAAGCTGGGACGAGTAACAGGCGCTCACTCTGTTACGCGGCACTCGGGATTCGACCCGCCAAACTGCCGACCTTGTGATCAACAAGCTCAGCGTCCTAACCCACTGAGCCACCGTGTCCCTTTTTGTATTATTTTAAGACTGGGTAAAAAAAAAAAGATCGGCAGAAGAAATCAGTGAGATGTTGAAGTCACCAGATTTATTATTTTGAGAATAATTGAATGTTAGAAGACTATATTGTTTATTTTAGGAGATAATAGTGGCTATATCATTCTCAGGCAATGGGCGTGGCCAGGATGGGCATGGCCAGTTCAATGTCACTAGAGTCGGGGGTGGCCCGGGCAGAGCTAGGAGGATCCATTGTCTCCAGCCAAGGAAGGTGAGACCATGGCGAGCACCATACCCTTGTCCACCAGAGGAGCCTTGCTGTCTCTCTCAGGCCATGTGGAGGAACCCCAGTGATGCAGGTCTGACTGGAGCCCTGGGCAGTGGAGGGCAAGTGCCCAATCCAGCCTTTCCCAAGGGGGCACTCAGCTGCGCTTACCTCCTCTTCAAGGCTGCTGCTGATTGGCTCGCTCTCCTTGGCCAAGTTGCTCATGGTGTGTGCAGGAGGGCAAAATGTGAGTGTCAGAGGAAGGCCCACTCCCTCTTCCAGCGAGGAGACCTGGCTTTGTAACCAAAGCATCCTCAGCAATAGGATGGGAGACCACCAGGATGTTATGTATATAGATGTTACACAGATATAAGCCACTGACACCACCAGGTGGCAGGGTGCCCTGTCCGGATTGGCAGGGCACCCTGCCAATCCGGATCATGGGATTGGTTCCAAGTATACCTGGTTAGGTATATAAGTGAGGCAGTTGCCCCTTTGTTTGCCCAGTCTGTGTGACATCAGTAAAGAGTTGGAATGCTGAACCCTGGTGTCCTGAGTCGTCCATCTTGACCATGCGGTCTGGAGCCCACTATTTAACACAGGAGAAGTCAGGAGGAGGGGGCAAGGGGGATGGCAAAAGGGCAGCAGGGCTGCTCGTGGCCAAGTGCTAAGGCAGGACTTCCCTCAGACCCTCCCTCCCTCTCATTATAATCTCCTTCCTTCCTTCCTTCCTTCCTTCCTTCCTTCCTTCCTTCCTTCCCTGTCTCCCTCCTTCTCATTTCCATCCCCTTCCTTGCTTCCTTCCTTGCTCCGCTCCTTGCTCCCCTGCTTCTCATTCCCATCTCTTTCTTTCCTCCGCACTCAGGAAGGATTGACTGGAAAGGGCAGATTGCCAGCACTTCTGGTGGCCATGCTGCCACTGGCTGTCACTATCCCACGTGGGCAGGGCCGGTCCCAGTGAAAGGGAAGCCTCATGGCTGAGAGGGTGGTACTGATCTACAATCTGGTTGTGTCCATCAAAGCCAGAACATGCTGAGTATTGGATCCATGGGCAAGCCCTGGAACCAGTGAGAGGCTGCCTCGCTGCCTCTGCCCCACCACCAGGGCTTGCCCTGCCACCTCTGCGAGCACCACCGTCCTGGGTGAAGTCAGCCTGCGGGGCAAGACAGCCATCTCCTGCATGCGCACCCAGGGGTCGGGGCGGGGGCACCTGTTGCTGATTCCAGTGCTGCCCCATGGATCTAAGGCTGAGTGTGTTCTGACTTTGATGGACACAACCAGTTTGTAGATCAGTGCAGACCAAGCCAGGGTGCTTCGGGCTAGTCCTTTGCTGTTTCCAGAACTGTTTCATGGGCCAGACGCAACCAAATGGCAGGCCAGATGTGGCCCGTGGGCCATGTGGTTGACATGTCTGATCTAGACTGTGAGGTTGGGTCCCTTGTCAGCTGAAATGAAAACAGTTCTAAAATAGCCGTGAACAAACATACCAAGTTTGGGGCAGAAGTTAAAATAGTACCAGATATGGGGAATCTGTGGGCAAATCAAAGGTATCTTCAGGGTATGGCAAAAAGATACAAGATGGCACCCACAATGGTGCAATAGAAGCTCCACCTGTTCGCAAGTGGTCTAAGTCTCCTGAGAATAGGAGCAGTGCTCTGAAGCAGCTCAGCAAAGGAACCTAACCTCATAAGATTAATTTCCCACAGTGTGATGCTAGAATGAATAGATTTAACTAGAGTTTGAATAAAGGGCAAAAAGCCAAGAAAGAGTTATCTTAGAGTGTTGCAGTAGGAAAAAAAAGATAAATAAAAGAGTAATCAGGATTTGATATCAAGTGCTGAGAAAGGTTTGGGACAGTCCTCAGCTTGTTGAATTGGATCAGATGGCATGTGACATTAAAGGTGCACATTTTAAAATGCAGTTGTCATCATTTTGGGAAGACTATGTTTATCTCTGGTAGCACTCCTAATGCTACTACCAATCTTTATTCCTCCAAGTAAATAACAATTCATAACAATAATTTATTAAACGTGCATATTCCCTTGCCCCCAACAACTCTGGGTAGCTCACAACAATCAAATAGAGAAATTACAACAAAGATAAAAGTTGGCAAGCATGACAGATCACATAGAATAAAGGAAAGAATTTTCCTCAAGACTGTGAATAAGAAACAAATTCTCTGATTCTGTAAACTTTCACCGTGTTCTCTCTCACTCAATGCTAACGCTGTTCCCATATGAAACATGTGAATAGCATTTACAGTTAAGGATAGTTGCAGGCTATACCTCTGTTGCAGATGCATGGTTAAGCGAAGGAGGTATGGATTGAACCAGGCAGAACACATGGATATATTGATACATGTGGTGTTTAATTTTTTTACCTTGTTATATGTCAGCCTGGGAGGCATAGAAAAATAGGTATCCTTTGCTCCAGCCCAACATATTCCTATTGTAAGGACTTCTGTGTGTCAAATTACATGAGTAATGCCTACCAGGCCCCTGTCCTGCTACATGGGAAGTAAAAGGGTCCATCTAGATAGGAATGGTGAGTTACAGTCACTGTTGCCTCCCTATGAATAAAAAATATATACTGGGAATATTCATGAAACAATAATGACACACACAGGTGCTACTCAGTTTCACAGTTAAGGCTTGTGGGACCGTGTTCTGTTATTCTTATTCCTTACATTTAAGTGGAAAAACAGTACCTGCTTCAGTTAATTATGAGGAGCTTTAGCTCTAATACCTTTGGGGAGATTGGAGTATATATTTTGATCTATGGTATAGTGAACCGAGTAGATGTTGTTTCTTTTGAGGTATGTGGTGGCACACTTATTGCCTCATTATGATTAAGCTGTTAAATATATGTTAGAAATCCTGAAGAGTGCAGTGGCTACATATTTGTTGGTAAAAGGTGGTTATAACAGATGACCTCAGCATGTAGAAGATCTCAAGAACTCTAAAGGGCAAGGGAAGGAAAAGGAAAACACTAACTCTTGTAGCCCACCCAGCAAGTAAGATTTAGGAAATTGCTTCTTGGATTGTTTAACATATTTGCAGGAGTATTAAGAATGGACAGCTTCTTTAATTCCAGATCTTTCTTATTGCTAGATTAGGTGCTTGCCTCCTGGGTTCTGGGACAATATATATGTAATGATACAAACCAATGTTATTAAATTCCTCTCAAAACATCTGAAAATTTCAGAGGGGAACTCAAAAGTCTCTAAATACAACTTCCCAAGACCTTTTCAAAATTAAATCAATTAAGAATTTTTAAAAGTCACTCTATAGAAACATTACCATTGTGTTTATGCAGATGTCTGTTTCAAGTCGTCAGCAGCCAAAGCCAAGAACATTGAAGTTTTTCTATCCTTCTCTTCAGCTATTTCCTACAAAGCACTGAAGAAATGGTTTGCTTTGCTGCCCTCTAGTGTTAATTGTTTGCAGACATTTGAAATAATTAAATATAAATTTTCTAATTTTTTCAGTAATTGACGATTATTGGACATAATGTAGTAGGCTTTCCTAAGTGTAACTTGTACAAAACCCTGAAACCACCAATTTTTGTCACTGGAGAAAAGAACTTACTTTCTAGCAATGATTAGTTCCCAAAGATGGGATACAGATAGTTCTCAAATTATGACCTGTTGTTTAACAATCATTCAAAGTTACAACAGATCTCAAAAAAAAAACAAACAACGATTTATGATCTTTCCTCAAACTACTACTGCTAGCCACCCACCCCTATAGTCATGTGTATTTCCAATGCAAGCTGGTCGGCCACCAGTTTTGATTTATAACTGCATTCTGCAGTCACATGAAAGCAATTGAGACTATCTTGCCATTTTCCAAGAGAAAACAGCAAAAAAATGCCCATTGAATATGCTGGATTCACTTAACGACCATGTGGTTCACTTGAAGACCACACAATCTGTAAAAATCCATATCAACCCATTTAGCCAATAAGCAAAAGAAAGCTATACTTTTTAGATAAGACATGGCTTTTTTAACTTTGCTCCTTTTTGTAATCTTCCATTATTTTAAAATCCAAGAAGTCTCAGCAAATTTCTTTATCTAATTCAGCATATATATTTTTTCTTGGTCTAAAATATTACTTTCTCATCTAGCAGTCACAGAAGACTCAGGCATACTGTAGGCTTTAAATCTAGCACACATGCAAGAAACTGCTGAAAGAATACCTAGATGCCTTGAATGAATTTAAGTTCCTGGGACCTAATGGATTACATCCTAGGATGTTAAAGAAACTGGTGGATGTGATCTCAAAACTATTGATTTCAATCATTGAGAACTCTTATAGTTCAGAAATACCAAAGACTTGGACAAGATCTATTGCTGAATTTTTAAAAGAGAGGAAAATAGATGCAGGGAGCAACAGACCAGCCCTCTTGACCATAATACCTGGAAAAATCCTAGAAAAGATAATCAAGTAGTGGGTTTATAAGCACTTAGAAAAGAAGTGCTTACTGGAAGCCAGCACAGATTTGTCAAAACCACCTGAAGGCAGAACAAGAAGCAACGGATGGAAACCAACCAAAGACAGAAGCAACCTAGAACTAAAGAGAAATTTCCTGACAGGTAGAACAATTAACCAGTGGAACAACCTGCCTCCAGAAGCTGTGAATGCTGCAACACTAGAAGTTTTTAAGAAGAGATTGGACAGCCTTTTATCTGAAATGGTATAGGTTTCCTGCCTAAGCAGGGGGTTGGACTAGATGACCTCCAAGATCCCTTCTAACATTATTATTATTATTATTATTATTATTATTATTATTATTATTATTATTATTATTATTAGTAGTAGTAGTAGTAGTAGTAGTAGTAGTAAGAGGCCTAAAATAGGCTTGGCTTGCGATGGTCCGGTGTATTTTCAGCTATGTAGAATGATCAGCTGGAAAAGAAAGTGAATGAAACCTGGAAAGAAAAATCAGGAAATAAAAAGAAATCATTGTTAACAATTTTTGTGTCCCATGTGATGCATTGGCAGTGATCCAAAGAAGTTGAGATTCAGTGAGAGGTATATTAGTTTGTACTGGGGGGAAAAATTAATTGAATGATGTTTGAAGGTAGTCCTGAAGGCTGAACAGTCAAAGGATTTCATCTTTGGTGCAGTTTACTAAAAACTATGGCAGACACTAGGTACAAGTATATGTCCCATATGTCAAGATTTCTTCTTCTTCTTCTTCTTCTTCTTCTTCTTCTTCTTCTTCTTCTTCTTCTTCTTCTTCTTCTTCTTCTTCTTCTTCTTCTTCTTCTTCTTCTTCTTCTTCTTCTTCTTCTTCTTCTTCTTCTGAACAAACAGTACAGATTCTTTATTATAACCAAAGGACAACCTATTTTTAACAAGCATAATAAAATTCCTTATCCCTATTTTAATACAGTAAAATTACACTCCTTTGACATGCCCTATATATGCTATTCATGGCAGCTTGAGAATTTATTTTCTCCACTTTAACATTACAAGTTACTACACAAATCTTTGTGCATCTTTGTGGGTAATATTCTTACAGGAGGAGGAGCGCTTTCTCTCACCACCAATGTTGCCTCACAGTCGAGTGCCATATCCAGGCAGGTCCAAAACTGGCAGGGGTCCAACTACCCAAGTGGTACCTATTTATCTACTCGCATGTAGCAAAGTTTCGAACTGCTAAGTGATCAGAAGTTGAGGCAAGTGACAAAAGCTCACTCCACCATGCAGTGAACTGCTGGACTTGAACTGCTGGAGCAAAGAACATCTCCAGCGTCTTTAAGCCACTGAGAAACCTTGTCTCAATCTAAATATAAGCCTCAGTATAAAAGCATATGGATTACATTTTCAATGGCTCCTGATCTGCAAGGACAGAGAAATTCTTTATATTTGCCCTGCAGAATTGTTAATGGAAATCTTGTTTCACCTACTCTTCTTTGTTTAGATACAAAGCAGGCTTCCTTCTAGTATGAATTATCCAGTCTATGATTCCACCAGATAAGATATTGCTAAACATCAAATTTCTCAAATTCGTGCTTCATAGATATTGTTAACAATTTGAGCAATAAGCCTAGAGAACTTTGCACCTTGCTTTGATTTGGATAAAATAAGAATGTAAATACGAAAACTGGTGGTTGGCAAACTCCTTCATTGTTCACTTTTAGCTAGGGGTTAAGGACATTAGTTTCCAATTATTGGCTCCTTACTACCTCTTGTAAAAATAGTAGTTAATACATATGTTTTGTGTTTATTTGATGGACCAGACTTGAATGTTAACATTTGCTTAGTGTCCTTAATAAGTAGGAATGTTCCTTAATTGGGGAGTGAATCTGTTATGTATTGTATAAGCTTGTATTTAAGCTTAGCAGAATTAGTTCCATAAAGGAAACTTAATGACATATGACTATTTTTTTCTTTTGTTAATACTTTGTAAAAAGTATAAAACCAAGAAGGCCTCAATCACTTTTCAAAACTTGTAAGCAAGCTTGCATTTTTGACACAAATTTTCTTCTTTACAGTATTTCATAAAGAAAATAATATTGGAGCTTTTTCCTGGAATATTATTTCAAAATATGCAGTTAAAAACCAGGGAATTTGGCTTTAAAAGTTAATAGTGGTCTCTTTACTGAGCAGAATGTTGCCTTGCTCCTCCCTCCCTCCCTCCCTCCCCCCCCCCCTCTCTCTCTCTCTCTCTCTCACCAGATTTTTTTTAAATGAAATTATTACAAGTGGTCAAAGCCAGTCCAGGCTAATCTGATTTCTTTTGATTTATGCTGACCCTAAAGAGTAGAAAGACAAACTGCTTGGCAGGCAATAAGATCTAATCTGCTTTTTAATGAATAATGAAAAGTGAGACTTTATATATTTTGGTAATGATTCAAAAGCTTTTTTTGAACCCTCCATATATTTTGCTTTTTTCAATGCACTCAAAATATTTAATGCTAAATGCCAAGATTAGAATAATAATAATAATAATAATAATAATAATAATAATAATAATAATAATAATAATAATAAAAATAAAGTTGGAAGGGACCTTGGAAGTCATCTAGTCCGACCCCCTGCTCAGGCAGGAGACCAACCCTATACCATTTCAGACAAATGGCTGTCCAGTCATATGACAATTTCTCTTTTTCCCCATTTGCAAAGAGACTTTTTTGGTTTTTTACATCATTACATAAAGGAAATAGAATGAAATACAAATGTTATCATTTTTCTCTTCATTAAGTGGGTGGGTCCACTTATTCGTCCACTTCAGTTAAAGATCTGAGGGCTGAGTAATAATAACTCTTAAGAACAAAACCCGCGGGCATAACAAAGTGCTGGGCTTTAGCGATACAGTTGCAGCCACCATCTTAATTTTGTTACCGTGCTGGGACCATGATTTTGAGTCAAAGAAGCAAACCCCATCCCAATAATAATAATAATAATAATAATAATAATAATAATAATAATAATAATAATAATAATAATAATAATAATAATAATAATAAAGTTGGAAGGGACCTTGGAGGTCATCTAGTCCAACCCCCTGCTCAGGCAGGAAACCTTATACCATTTCAGGCAAATGGCTGTCCAGTCTCTTCTTAAAAACCTCCAGAGTTGGAGCATTCACCACCACTTTCTGAAATCATAAAGGCTATCAGTAATTCAGATCTGTTTCTTATTCAGTCAAATGACAAGATCACTTAGCTTTTAATGCTAGTTGTTTACACATATAAATGACCCAGGATACAGTGTAGAAACCAAACCTACAGAATGGATATAGAAAATATAGTACACTGCTAGCAAACTTTAAAAAATCATCTAATAAAGCTCCAAACAGAAACTGTCATTTTAAAATTTTGCTTAGTTGACTTTTTTATTTATTTAGAAAGGGAAAGGTGAGGCTAAATCGCTTGGATGAGAAGCGAAATGTCTTCAAGAAAAAAAACAAGTCCAGTTGCCTTTTGAAAAAGCACCTTTGGGACATTACATTGGATGGCATACCTGTGTTATAATCCGCATCTTTATTTCAACCATCAGCTCTTCTTCATACATTTTAATCAATCAAGTAATTTTCAATCAGAAATAAAGATCCAGTGGGCCATACAAGACTATACAACACAACACAACTTTTTATTATTATTATTATTATTATTATTATTATTATTATTATTATTATTATTATTATTATTATTTATTTTCAAAAAAAATATACCAAAGAATTTTATATGAGAACGAAACTCTTTGCTACACAAAGACTGACTGGTTAACGCATATATGATGTCCAGTCCAGAATAGCTATCTTATTTATTTAGGCTGCAAGCCTCTCATTTGTTCAGACCCACTGACTGCCAGTATAATATAACAAATATGTAAAATGGAGCTACGTGTGGTCACCTAATTACCTATTTATTATGCTTGCTTGCTTAAGTTGGTTAGGTCACAGGTAACAAACAGTTCCACTGCAGAGACAGGTTGACTTCTGCTCTTTGAAGCCTGCAGCCATTCGTAGAATCATAGTGTCAAAATTGTGAGTTAAAAAGGACTCTAAGGATCATCTAGTCCAGGGGTCGGCAACCTTGGCTCTTTTATGACTCGTGGACTTCAACTCCCAGAATTCCTGAGCCAGCATAGCTGGCTCAGGAATTCTGGGAGTTGAAGTCCACGAGTCATAAAAGAGCCAAGGTTGCCGACCCCTGATCTAGTCCCAACTCTCTGCAATATGCTGGAAAACCAGCTAAACCTCTTACAGAAGTGAGGGTCCATATTCCTCTTATAATCTTCCAAATATGAAGAACTTTCAGACAGTTCTACTGGTGAACAAAACTTATTTTCAGGAGCTTTTCTTATGTTTAAACAGAAACTAAATAGCTGCAGCTCCTACTCATTATTTCCAGTCTTAATTTCTGTGGCAATGGAAAATAATCCCGATCACCTTTCTTATGACACATTTGTATGTATCTGATACTGATACAGGAGTCCTCAGGTTATGATTGAAAGGATGGTCACAAATGGTGATCATGCTACTGTGGTGCATTGCGATATCGTGACTGCAAGCCAGTTGCCCAAGTACCCAGATCGCAATCACCTGATCACAAGGATGCTGCAATGGCCAGAACTCTTTTTTTTATTGAAAAGTTTTACAATACATTTTTTTTAAAAAGACAAAACCCCTCCCAACCCCCTCCCCTCTCCCCAACCCTCCCCAACACCTCCCTCCCTTCCCCCTCCCCCCTCCCCGACTTCCCAGAGCTCAATACAGGGTATAAAAATACAAGCAATCATAGTCTACCATATGCAAACAACAATAAAACATTAAATCTATCGCACTTTAACTCTTGTAAAATAACTACAAGCAATGGCCAGAACTCTTGAGAAACTGCCCTCCATCCATCTTTTTCTCCAGTGCCCTCTCTTTAAGCAGTCACTGAAACTGAGAAACTATTGTCCTCTTTTTCCCCCCAGGGTGAATATCCCAAATTCCTTCAGTCTACTCTTGTAGTACATGTTCTCAAATCCCCCTATCACCTTTTTCAGTCTTTTCTGAACTGTTGTAACCTGTAATCCTTGGGAAATGAGCTACCCCAAAATTGAAAGCAGTATTCGAGGTATGACACTGGCATTTTTCACAGATGCTTCTCTTGTTGCAAAATGCAACATATGGAATAATGGATTTAAGTTATATGAAGATGGATTCCAATCCAACATTGGAAAAACCTTCATAAAGGTTGGTTTGGAGCAATTCAACAGTGAAATCAATAAGTAGGAGAAGGGTGGGCTGTGACATGGATATTTTCATTTGGATTCCTGCACCAATAAAGGGGGCTGACTTGGTTAATTAAATGCCCCTCCTGAAACCTTGAAATCACTACAGGTAGTCCTTGACCTATGACCATAATTGAGCTCAACATTCTCACTGCTAAGCAAGATGGATAAGTGAATTTTGTCCCATTTATGTATGACCTTTCTTGTCAGTTGTTAAGTGAATCACTGCAGTTGTTAAGTTAGTAACACAATTGTTAAACAGATGTGGTTTCTACATTGACTTTGCTTGTCAGAAGGTTGCAAAATGTGATCACGTGATCCCAGGACACTGCAACTATTATAAATAAGAACCAGTTGCTATGCATCCAAATTTTGATCATGCGGATGCTAACAATGGTCATAAATCACTTTTTTTCAATGCTGTTGTAACTTCAAATGGTCACTAAACAAATGGTTGTAAGTCAAGGACTAGCTGTATTAAATTTTTCAATTCAATTAGTGCTGGAAGGGACCATGGAGGTCTTCTAGTCCAACCCACTGCTCAAGCAGGAGACCCTATACCATTTCAGACAAGTGGCTGTCCAGTCTCTTCTTGAAAGCCTCCGGTGATGAAGCACCCACAAGTTCTGAAGGGAAGCTGTTCCACTGGTTAATTGTGCTCATTGTTAGGAACTTTCTCCTTAACTCCAGGTTGCTTCTCTCCTTGATTAGTTTCCATCCATTGTTTCTTGTCTCACCTTCTGGTGCTTTGGAAAATAAGTTGACCCCCTCTTCTTTGTGTCAGACCTTCAAATACTGAAACGCTGCTGTCATATCACTCCTAGTCTTTTCTCTAGAGTAGCGAAACCCAAATCCTGCAACCTTTTTTCATATGTTTTATTCTCCAGGCCCTTAATCATCTTAGTTGCTCTTAGTTTAGGCTCCTTTTCTTCAGATACTGAATCTTCTTGAATAGATTGACCCAGAGTCAATGTGATGGCAGTTTATAGTGTAGATGAGTTTTGACCTTTGGTCTAGGAGTTGCTGTTAGCCTCTGAGAGTTAGTTGGAGTCAAGCAGCAGCCCATGATCTGTTGGTTTTCCCAGACTTGCTTTATAAACATACCTGGCACTAGGACAAGTTCTGATGAATTCAGTGGAATTTACGTTTGAGGAGGAATGAATTGCCTTGCATTATCAGTATTTCATCCCAGCTGCTTGTTTATCCCTAGCAAAGTGTTTTTGCAATTATGTTCTATTACTGACACATCACTTGGATGTTAATTTATGGTTCTATGGCTGTTTCTATTGTAGGGCAACGGAGCTCTGTAAAAAGCAATGACAAGCAGAAGCTTGGAAGGAGTTAGAATTTTTCTGACACTCCTCATGTAAATAATTACTGAGTAGCCCAGGGATCCTGTTGCATCACTGCATCTTAACTGTCTGCATCTCTTGGTTGGGTCTATAATTTTAGTTGTGGGATTGAAAGTGTCATCATGACTAATTATAGCTTTTATGTAGGAATGTGCCAAGGTGCTGCTCTGGAGGTGGAAGCTTTTAGGAAATCTTTTCCTTCTCAAAACCACCTGGATCTCAGTGTTCATGATCAGCAGCGGCTTCCACATCACTGCAGTCCCGAGGAAGAAAAGAACACTCTGTGGATAACATATTTAGTCTAATGAATAGTTTGAACATCCCAAGACAGGCCTATTTACAAATGAATCCATATATTATAGCATTGCAGATCTGCATAGTTTAATTTCTTTGCATATACTTCAGAGACTGGAAATTTCATCTCTACGTGTGAATACATGGCTAACTGGTACAGATGACTACCACACAGTGAATTTATAGGCAGATATGGAATTCTTATCTGAAATTTTATAGTGTTGTTTTACCTGCAGGTATTCATTGCAAGGGACGCGGTGGCTCAGTGGGTTAGGACGCTGAGCTTGTCCAACAGAAGGTCGGCAGTTTGGCGGGTCGAATCCCGAGTGCCGCATAACAGAGTGAGCGCCTGTTACTCGTCCCAGCTTCTGCCAACCTAGCAGTTCGAAAGCACGTAAAAATACAAGTAGAAAAATAGGGACCACTACGGTGGGAAGGTAACAGCAATCCGTGCGCCTCTGGCATCTAGTCATGCCAGCCACATGACCACGGAGACGTCCTCGGACAAGCACTGGCTCTTCGGCTTTGAAACGGAGATGAGCACCGGCCCCTAGAGTCAGAAATGACTAGCACGCATGTGCGGGGGAACCTTTACCTTTACCTTATTCATTGCTGATTGGTTTACATGCTGATATTGCCAGATGCTGCTGTTAGGTGAGGGAGAAAGACAGGTATTATTTCTGATGTCTGTAACACGAAACCTTTGGAGGTTGATTCACACATCTGATCATATATTATGAGTCTTCTCATGAAATGGCCATCACATTGACTAGCCTATTCACAACATGGCTAATTATGGTGTATCAATCAATCAGAATAGAGCTGGAAGAAACCTTTGAGGTCTTCTAGTTCCACCTCCTGCTCAAGCAGGAGACCCTAGATCAGGGGTATCAAACTGCCGGCCCACAGGCCGGATGTGTCATGCAGAAGCCACGCCCACCCCATTGCCAGCAATGGCAAAACCGTCATGATACGTTGTGTGATGTCATGTGACGTCACGAGTTTGATATATTTGCCCTATATCATTTCAGACAAGTGACTGTCCAGTCTCTTCTTAAAAACCTCCAGTGATGAAGCACCCACAACTTCTGAAGGCAAGCTGCTCCACTGGTTAATTGCCCTTACTGTTAGGAAGTTTCTCCTTAATTCCAGGTTGCTTCTCTCCTTGATTAGTTTCCATACATTGTTTCTTGTCCTGCTCTCTGGCAACAAAACACCCATTTATCAGAAGGCAAATTTAATTATTCCTGCCACTTTTTTATGCATCTTCTCCATCCCCTGTATATTCTCTCCCACTGTACATACCTCTGGCTTTTTCTTAGTTTTTTTTAAATAGAGATCAATCATAGTTTACTTCTTTAACCCTTGGGTAAAGGGAACATGCAATCTAAATCAATCTTGACATCTAAGGAGATTATTCACAGTGGAATTAACCAGGATTGTATTGGGAAGCATATAGTTGGGAAATAATACTTGACATTTCTCCCTGTTGGATCCATCCTATCTTCTCTCCTGCCCAAGAGGGGATACTGAGGTTCCCACCCACATAAACTGAAGGGTGGTGATAGTCCTCACTGACTTCCCCCAGTTTGTGGAGCAGCATGTGCTGGGAAACCACAACTGTACCTCTGATATCTGTTCTGCTTTCATTTATATATTTCTTCACAAAGAAAAAAAGTGATAAACTGGGACATTTCCTTTACTTTTTCTTTTGTTCATTTAATTTCTATCACACTTTTCTTTCAATGTATCAAGTTTATTGTCCTACTTCATTCTAACAAAAAATCAGTGAAAGTACAAAAAACTGGCAATAAGTCACACCGTCACTGTGGGTGAAAGAGCCAAAGCTATCCAGTGAACTTTACAGTTTAATGGAGATTTGAATTCAAGTCTACTTTGAATGTTTTCTATTGTTAAAGTATAACAGAGCTTACAATACTCTACATGGGGAAAGTTGTTCAAAGTTGACAACAGAAAGTATGTGGAGGGAAACTTAATCAATGTGTTCCCTTTATGAATTTTCCTTATAGCAAATTTGTCTAAAAAAGATTAGCATGGGGCCTGAACAGCTTTGAATTGGCAAACTTTATTTTGAAACTGTAACTAGAGGTTGAAATGGCTCCTAATAAATACTTATAAATAGTAAACTTGCTTATGTGATCCAACTTAATTGGTCTGATCGGTTTGGGGTATTTTAATTGTAATTTTAATTAACTTTTTATTGCAATTGGGCTATTCCATTTAATTCTCATTTTAATTTTTGTATATTGTATTTTTATTGCATTTCATTGCCCTGTACACCGCCCTGAGTCCTTCAGGAGAAGGGCTGTACAGAAATTAAATAAAATAAAATAAAAATAAATAAAATAAAAACTGAGCATTATGTAAATACACTAGTTCTATATACTAACCCTTTTTATTGACTAATTAGCAATCCTTCAATTGAGCTTTCTTACTTAATTTCTGCTTTCCACTTCTGGTAGAAAATCAAAAATATTTGCCAAGCCAACTAATCCAGGACTCATGATGCATAAATAGGTGTGTGTGTGTGAGTGTGTGTGTGTGTGTGTGTGTGTGTGCTTGTCTCTCTATTGAAGTCAACAGAATTATTTGAGTCAAAGTTTGTAAAACCTGGGTCCTTGACTTGCAAGTTCATGGATAACGTTTCTATCCATGCAGAAGGAAGAATCATCTGAATTAAACGTGTTATACAATTTGCACTAGTTATAAAAGATTAGGTCTTTTTCAAGTCAAGCTCAGTTCCTAATGACTTCATGGAGACATCTATGCTGTTTCTTGGCAACGTGGATATAGTTTGCCACGGCCTTCTTCTAGGACTCTGAAGCAGTCTATCACTGAAAGGAATTTCTTACAAATTATATAGAATTCTGGGCAAAGCAAAGTTGGGAGATCTTATGCAATTTATTGCAATATTGTAATAGTAATAAGTATTACTTAAAGCCTATTAGGCAGCTATCTACATAGGTACTCATTCCTGATCATGGATGCTGCCAAAATGAATACATGTGCAAAAACAACTACATAAAGAGACAGGTTACCTTGCAATGTTGTTGTTGTTGTTAGCTGCGAAGTCATGTCCAACCCATTCCGACCCTATCGACAATGTTCCTCCAGGCCTTCCTGTCCTCTATCATCTTCTGGAGTCCATTTAAGCTCACACTTACTGCTTCAGTGACTCCATCCAGCCACCTCATTCTCTGTCGTCCCCTTCTTCTCTTGCCCTCAATCTTTCCCAGCATTAGGCTCTTCTCCAGTGAGTCCTTCCTTCTCATTAGGTGGCCAAAGTATTTGAGTTTCAACTTCAGGATCTGGCCTTCTAAAGAGCAGTCAGGGTTGATCTCCTCTAGGACTGACCGGTTTGATCGCCTTGCAGTCCAAGGGACTCGCAGGAGTCTTCTTCAACACCATAGTTCAAAGGCCTCAATTCTTTGGCGCTCAGTCTTTTTTATGGTCCAGCTTTCACTGCCATACATTGCAACTGGGAAGACCATAGCCTTGACTATACGCACTTTTGTTGTCAGGGTGATATCTCTGCTTTTTAGTGTGCTGTCTAGATTTGCCATGGCTTTCCTCCCAAGGAGCAAGTGTCTTTTAATTTCTTGGCTACAGTCCCTGTCTGCAGTGATCTTGGAGCCCAGGAAAATAAAATCTGTCAATACCTCCATTTCTATCCCTTTCTATTTACCAGGAATTGAGAGGGCCGGATGCCATGATCTTGGTATTCTTAATGTTAAGTTTCAACCCAACTTTTGCACTCTCCTTCTACACCCACAACAAGAGGCTCTTTAGTTCTTCTTCACTTTCTGTCATTAGAGTGGTATCATCTGCATATCTTAGGTTGTTGATATCTCTTCCGGCAATCTTAATTCCAACTTTTGATTCATCTAGCCCTGCCTTTCTCATGATGTGCTCTGCATATAAGTTAAATAGGCAGGGCGACAGTATACAGCCTTGCTGGACTCCTTTCCCAATTTTGAACCAATCAGTGGTTCCGTGTCCAGTTCTCACTACCTTGAAATATTGCAATGCATATTTCATCACTGACTCTCCCAGCAGACATCCATGCATGCAGTACAGGAAATACCTAGGTCTTGCCCACAGTTCCTTATTCTGGGAATAAACCACCTAGTAAACTTCCAAGGGAGTCATATTACCTGTTTTCTTGCCGTGGCCAATGTTCCTGCAAGAACAACCAGCAGTTGTGCTTCCTTCTGGATAGAAAACATTAATGGTGACACTGGCAGATGGTGTTGGAGAAACACTTTTTGAGGTGACAAAGATTACAAATGGGTTGAACATGATTCATTGAACCTCCTATAGTACCTCATGAGGGCATCACCATTACAAGTCTTATTTTTGGATTTATAACATGAGGTAATGAGGACCCAGATTGTTGGGGGCAATTAAGCTAACTTTGTAATAATGCCGCTTAATGTGTGTGAAAGCCCTAATAAGCAGGCATATATATAGAATGAAGGCTACTGCTAAGCTTGTAAGCCGCCCTGAGTCTTCGGAGAAGGGCGGGATATAAATGGAATTAAAATAAAATTAAAAAAATAAAAAGTAATGCCCCAGGACCTTCAGTGGTTATCTATCATGCTCATGAAGAAGCAGTAAGAACATAACTTCAGCCTTTTGATAGTTGATTTGCAGGACCCCAGCAACTATGAAGAATGCAAATTTCTCTCATGTTAATGTCAGTGTGTGTGTGATAATGCTTTCCTTTGCTGCCTATTTGTCCATAGTTTTAATCGCCACACAAAACATATCAGCTTATATGATCATTTCACATACTGAACCATACTTCAGATATGAGCTATCCTCCATGTATATACCTAATAGCCCTATTTCTATCTAAAACAGGTTAATACTAAATTCATATGCAGTGAGAATAAACATGAAAAATAATGTTTTGCTATTAAGTATATATAAAATTTCCATGACTGGTAAACCACAAAAGCTTCAGTAAACCAGTTTCTAATTGTAGAATTGTTTATATTCTATAAATGAAAGTTAGCTACACAATGGGTAGTTAATGTAATATCCATGAAAGAAGGGAAGGGAAGAGAAGGGGAGGAGAGAGAGAAGGGGAAGGGGAAGGGGAAGGGGAAGGGGAAGGAGAAGAGAAGAGAAGAGAAGAGAAGAGAAGAGAAGAGAAGAGAAGAGAAGAGAAGAGAAGAGAAGAGAAGAGAAGAGAAGAGAATGTTAGCATATAATTAGCAATGCTTGTGCTAAAACTGCTGCCTTGGCATAAATTACACAAGGTCACAACTTTACATCTCTAACAAGAAATTTGATAATGTTGAGTTGTGCACACATTAAAAAAACCAAATCAAAATTATCACTGAGCTAAATCTGGAGTATTAAATATGGAAAAAAATGCCACATAATGGGCACAGATTAAAGATATCAGAGTGGTTGGAGGTGATTTATATGAAAGGATAGAGAACATCAGAAGCAAATCTAACAAACGATTTTGTCCAGAATGGTATAATTTGTTAGCCGCATATTTCCAAGTGACATGCAATTTTGACCTCAGCAAAGCATGTGATGTGGCATAAGAAGCCTCAATCCCAAAGATTTAAATATATCTTCTAAAGTATTACACGAAGAATGCTTAGTAAAATGAACAGAAAACCAAAACTGGTTAGGGAAATGAAAAACAGAATTCCCAGATCATTGAGGACACTTTAAAGCCTTTTTGCCATAATCTACATTTGTATGCATTTCTGTCATCAGATAAACTTACAGCTATATCTTGGTGCCATCTTTATACAGAAAGTAGCAGCGTGAGAAACAATAATGTTGAATATGTACACTTGCATAAATTATACTCTTAAAAGAATTTTGCTATTTCCATAGGAATAATTAAGCAAACAATTCATTAAAAAGGTAGCTCTTATATTGGCCGTAACTGTCAAAATGTTGCCTACAAAAAAGTAGACTCCAATGGAGGTTCTGAATAAATTTGCATTGACTGTATGCTAGATTTGGTGGTGGTGGTGGTTGTTGTTAGTGTGCGGCATTGTTATAGTAGTCAGAAGACTAAAATGTAATTGCAGAGTACAGGTAGTCCTCAAATTATAACAGTTCATTTAGTGACCATTTGAAGTTACTGGAAAAAGTGACTTATGACCATTTTCACACTTATGACCATTGTTGCAGCCCTATGGTCATGTGATTTTCATTTGGATGCTTGACAATTTATGACTGTTGCAGTGTCCTGCAGTCATGTGATCCCTTGTTGGGAACTTATGACAAGCAAAGTCAATGGGGTAACCAGATTCACTTAACAACCGTGTAACTAATTTAAGAACGGCAGTGATTCACTTAACAAATGTGATAAGAAAAGTGGTAAAATGGGGCAAAACTCACCTAACAAATGTCTCACTTAACAACATAAATTTTGGGCTCAATTGTGTTGTACGTTGAGGACCACCTGTAGTAGTTTGGCTTGCTATCCTGTTGTCGGATACACTTGTGTGCTTTCCAAGGTGTAGCACAGGAGGGCAAGCTGGCTTCGCATCAGACAGAAAGATGAACAACAGTTCCTGCAGTGCCACCCAAAGCCCCCTCCCCTTCCCAGAACTCTTGCAAATGGGCACTGCAACCAGGAAAGTTCAGAGCCACCAGGAATGAGACTGCCTGCATAGAGCACCAACTCGTCTCCCCGCGGAAGTACTACCTGCCTATCTACTTGCATAGAACATGCTTTTGAACTCTTAGGGGGACAGAAGAAGAGGTGAGTGATGGGGACCTCATCCCACCACAGACTGCTAGGACCCAAACCGCTGGAGCAGAGACCATCTCCAGCATCCTTAAGCCACTGAAGTACCATGTCCATCCCAAATCTGTATTTTTTCCATAGAATTTGGGTAGCAAGATTCCAGGATATTGGGAAGGGCATGAGTTACCCATCTCTGTTGTTGTTGTTAGCTGCAAAGTCGTGTCCGACCCATCGCAACCCTATGGACAACGTTCCTCCAGGCCTCCTATACTCTACCATCTTCTGGAGTCCCTTTAAGCTCACGCCTACTGCTTCAGTGACTCCATCCAGCCACCTCATTCTCTGTCGTCCCCTTCTTCTCTTGCCCTCAATCTTTCCCAGCATTAGGCTCTTCTCCAGTGAGTCCTTCCTTCTCATTAGGTGGCCAAAGTATTTGACTTTCAGCTTCAGGATCTGGCCTTCTAAAGAGCAGTCAGGGTTGATCTCCTCTAGGACTGACCGGTTTGATCGCCTTGCAGTCCAAGGGACTCGCAGGAGTCTTCTCCAACACCATAGTTCAAAGGCCTCAATTCTTTGGCGCTCAGCCTTTCTTATGGTCCAACTTTCACTGCCATACATTGCAATACCCATTTCTGACTGATCTTTAACTGAAGCAAGGTGGCTTCTTTTGCAGAAGAATAGTCAACATTCTGGAAACTATGTTTCAGAAGTGGCAGCCTTTTATTTTTAGAAAGGACCCATTAGACATGAATTATTCTGCTGCAATAATTTGAAATCTAAGTGCTCTTTAAAAGCCTTCAATAACTTATTCTAAGACAGAGTTAATTTGGATCTCAAAAAGATAGTGCTACAAGCAAAAATATATTTTAGTATTAATATTTAATTGAAAGATTTTCATTTATATTGAAAGTAAGCACTTAGTTATGAATACAAATATTTCTTTTTAAAAAAATTATGTATTATTGAAGCTATTTTATTTTTCTCTCTCTCTCACACACACACATTTAGAATTAGGATAGAAGATGGTTATAAGAAAGGTTACAGCGGAGGGGTTTCCATATGATGCTGCAATGTTTTTCAAACTTGGCAATTTTAAAATGTGTGAATTTCAACTCCCAGAATTTCCAATATGCTCACTGGAGAATTCTGGGGATTGAAGTCCACACTTCTGAAAGTTGCAGATTTGAAAAACAGGCTGATACAACTGTGGCAATTGGGAAAGTTCAATAAAAACAAAAACTGAGATTGTAAAGATCATGTATTCTAAGCCAGAGGTCATCAACCTTTCTCGGTTGGTGGTCTGGAGGGAAAGAGAGGGGAAGATTGTACACAGGCATGCACAGGGCCGCAAGCACGCACCTGATGCAAATGGGATGGGGTTAGCACCTGTGTGACACTTGCTATCCTTTCCCCATTCTTGCATGGTGCAGCACCCCATTTCCACGCCCCACAGCATAGTGGCAGGCAGTTTTTGTACTCTGCCACATGGCGGAAGCTCATTTTTGCACTTCACAGCACAGCAGCAGCCCATTTTTGCACCCCATGCCATGGTGGCCTGTTTTAGTGCCCCACAGTGCAGCAGCCTGTTTTCACGCCCTGCAGCACGGTGTCCTGTTTTTGCATCCTGCGGCCACAGCGCTAGCATGAGTGGCCAGCCTGTCCCACAGCTCGGTGGCCAGTAGGCCGTGGCCCACTACTGGACCACGGCCCACAGGTTGGGGACCCCTGTTCTAAGCCAATCCTTGACCTGTATGCCAACACAGAGAGGCCCATGTTAAATGGAATTGCCATGTGCATATCTCCAAATTTTGTAAGCCAGCCAGAATCCACTAGAGTGGTCTGATATATTAAATTTAACAAATAAATAAATAAGTTGTGGTTATTGCAGCCACAAAAGAAGCAAATGTACTTCTTTCCTTGATTGCATATGGTGCTGATCTCTTCTGCCTTTTTAAAAAAAATCCATAAAATAAATTGTTAGATGAAAAGTTCTGGGATTGGGTCCAAGCCGGGTCACGAATGAGCATACTGGGCGACTGCTTGAAGTGGAGGACAGTTTGCATGAGAGTGTAACATGCGACACAGCTCTCAAAGATGGCCACAGGCAAAAAGGCTAACAGCAGTAATATTTATAATAAAGTTGTCCTGATATTTGAAAAGTGTGTGCCTGTATTGATTGGGGTATTCACTCCTGGAGATGTGTGAAGTCCGGCAGAGAAATACCATCTTTCCTTCCCCGCAGGCTATGATAATACTTATGTCTTTATCTACTTGATTGATTTGTCTAAAATACTAATTTCTTAATCATAAGAAACCAACCCCCCTTGAGAGCTCAGAAATCTCTTAGAATACACAAAATAGCATTCTCCTCAACAGCAGACAAATGTTTGCTATAGTACTTACCAATTGGGTAAGGAGAAACCTCCTTATCAATTCCAGCCTCCATACCAAAGGTTTAAATGATGGTCTTTTGCAACATTGTGTTTCCTTTGTAACATTTTTAGTGGATTTGCTGGACAGCCAGGGGAGGTTACTTACGTGTGGAATGGACAGTGAGGGGTGGCATGGATGGCATTTTTCTCTTTTTTCCCCCCTGCTCTATATTCCTACAAAATATACTGCATTTTTAATGCTTAGCAAATTCACTGGCATGATGCTCCTAGTGATTCCTATCTAATAGGCCTCCCATAATAAGCCTTTTCCTTGCCTTTGATTGTCTTGCTATATAGAACAAGGATGTTACCGGTTTGATTAAGAGAATGGAAAAAGAAGGATTGCTGGCAATAAAAATAACTCGAGAAATCATCTTGGGTTAAGCTAGTTATTTATCAGTACTGGAGAGTTCCTAAGTAAAGGGAAATGTTACAGATTGCAATAATATCTCCCGAGAATTTCCATGACAACAATTTTGCTTCATAAGCAAGCAACCTTGGCAGAATTCCAACAGGCAGCATGGGCAACAAAGCCTATGCAAAAATGTACTGCTTGCTAGCATGTATTTGCAAGCAACTTTCCGATAAAGCTCTGAATATCATCTGCGCTGAGTATTTTGGAACAAAACAGCACAGAAATACCAGTTGCAATAAAATAAATACTATGGCTTAATTATTAACAGGAACAATGAACTGAAGTAAGAATAAAGCTAAACATATCCAATGTTTGAACTTTATGATGTACATCTTAAATTCTGCCAGCAGGTGGCAATATTTTCCAGTCATAGTTAACAGTTTTAAGTCCATGCTTTTTTTCTACCTCAGCCTTCCCTAATAAATAGAATTATAAACCTTATTTTACTTGTTAAATTGTTTAACTGTTTTATCTAATTCCAAATTTTGGATTACATTTGAAACTTTTTATTTGAGCCTTTGGGCCATAATAAATTGAACTGACTTATAAACTAGACTGTACACTCCACTTAAAAAAACATTTTAAGCATTTTATTAAAAAAGCTTAGTATTCAGAATTGATGTTTTATTTTCCCCTCCCCCAACAAAACATTCAGTCTTGTTAGATTTTTATTCCCTGCCTTTTCTTCAAGAGTTTAAAGTGATTTACTTGAAGGTCTCTCTGAATTTAATAACAACCCTATGAAGTAGGTTGGACAGTCAGGGAATCCAATCAGTTTTCATAGGGCCAATTTGTCCCTGGGTCTTTCCAATTCTAATCCCAAATTAAAATTTATGCTGCTGATCTTGATTACTTTTACACATCAATAATCAGTAACATGATTATTGATGGTTTTATATGTGTGTATATTGGGATTTTTTGACTGGGTGGTTGTTTGTATCTGTTGTGAGTGGGTTAGGATGCTGAGCTTGTCGATCAGAAGGTCAGCAGTTTGGCGGGTCGAATCCCGAGTGCCGCATAGCAGAGTGAGCGCCTGTTACTCGTCCCAGCTTCTGCCAACCTAGCAGTTCGAAAGCAGGTAAAAATGCAAGTAGAAAAATAGGGACCACTACGGTGGGAAGGAAACAGTGTTCCGTGCGCCTTTGGTGTCTAGTCATGCTGGCCACATGACCACAGAGACGTCCTCGGACAAGCGCTGGCTCTTCGGCTTTGAAACGGAGATGAGCACCGGCCCCTAGAGTTGGAAACGACTAGCATGCATGTGCGTGGGAAACTTTACCTTTTTATATTGGGATTTTTTTACTGGGTGGTTGTTTGTATATGTTGTGAGTTTCCCAGGGTTACTTAGATGATATGTTAGCTGTACAAATCAAATTAATAATAACAGCAACAGTAACTATACTTTAACCACTGTATTGTGGCCTTTTAGAATCATAGAACTGAGCTAGTGTGAGTTACTGAAGAGCTGCCTTGCAAAATTTTAAAAAATGCAAGTCTTAGAGTATAGTATCATTTCAGTTTTCAGGTAGTTCAGAAAATCCTTATAAATGAGGTAAATGTGCTTTAAAATGGATTCAATCAAAGGTATCTCTGATTATCTTCAAGGTACTGGTCAAAGAATTTGTTCCTGCAAAGAATCCCGATGCTTGTGTTCTTGCTTTCCACCCACAAGGATTATGATTTAGGCCACATTATAACCCCGCTTAGATTTCAATTACTGATTAACCAGCCTTTCACTCATACTGATTCCAGCACATGTGCTCCTCATTACTTGGTCCTAATGTTTTGGTCAACATCAGGCAAAATAATAAAAAGTACCTCCCAGGAGAGAATATATATTTTAAAAGAGCTGCTGCTCAAGCAACAAAATAGAGAAAATCTTTTCTACAGAAATCGGAAGCTTTCCTCAGGGTTAAAGAGCTGCATTGCATTTGATATTTTTGAATTGCATAATCATTTTTGTCATCCCTTGCTTAAAGAATTAGCACTTACCTACCTCCACAGGTTCCTTTATTAATCCCAAAATGCAAGCAGAAATTCTGTGATTAATTCGCATGGGGAAATCTATGTTTAACTCACCAATGATATCAGGGGAGAGATTCCAGCGTTATTGAAAAATGAATACGATTCAGTGTCATTGAAAAAAATCAATGACAACTTTGGGGGCAAGTCTGTTCCACAAAACAGGAATACAAAACAAATTAGTTCAGTCAATGTTTCAACAGATAATTAAAATATAGGTAAATAATATATGGACCTAATGAAGCCATGCAGTGGCCTAGAGTTGAAGACACTCACCGCACATTCAGGAGGATGAGAGTTCAATCCTAGGCAGCAATAGATGTTTCATCAGGGCACAAATTGAAAATATCTGTTGTGAACTCTGCATAAGCATCAGGAAGAGCATCCAGGCAGTAAATGCTCAGCTCCATTTGCCGCAACTCCACCCCAATGAAAAGGAATTACAGAGTTGGGATCTAATAAACTTAATCTCTTCATAGAATAAATCCTCAGTGAGTTGATCAAATAGACTCTGATTGATTGCCAACATTTATTTTATTTCTTAAGTTTATATGCCACCCATTTCACAGATACAGCGACTCTGGGCGGCTTACAAAATGATACAAAATCTAGCCTAAATCAATCATATGAATAATAAATACATAAATAAATAAATCACAAGTGATGAGAGTGGGATAGTAATTTAATGATCTTTAAATATTTTGGAATGCAACTTCTATTAACCCTGACAACTGTTTACGATATCTGACTCACTGGAACTTTATTTAGAAATATATAGAAGGTATATCTTGCACTATAATAATTCAAATTTATTAAAATAACAGCTATAATATTGGGGCTTTGATATGTTTAGATTACATTCCATCAAAAGGTTTTTTCCAAATAGCATGAGACATGATGCAGAATGTTATGATAAATATAGATATCTATTTCATGCAAGCATAATACATTTACTGAATGCTTTCATTTGTTGCTACAATGAGTATCAAAAGCAGGAATGGGCAATAATAAAATGTTAAAACATCTGTCACACACAGATAAAAATATCACCATACTTTTGAGATACATACATACCATTCTGCAGCTTTAGGAAAACAAAATCCATGATGTGTAGTATGTCATCAAGTAAAATAACTGCAGCTTACTCAACAGAGTAACATGTACATTATGAGTAACATGTACATTCATAAACACCCATAAATGAAGTGAGTAATTGATGGAATAGGAAGAGATATACATTACTAACCATAGTGGCCCAAACACAATCTTTTATTTGAGATTATGGAAGGAATTTCAGAAATAAAATTCCTTTTGCTGTTATTGTGCCTCTTTCTTCCAAAATTTCTCTTTAGAGATTTGACAGAAGGTCTGTTGGACATTCAAAATTCCAACTAATTATGCTTATTTCAAGCCAATCTATTCCCAAAACAGTTGTAATGCAGGATCACTGTAATGGTTATAAGCAGACAACCTGCTTTTTCCATTGGAATTCCTGTAATGTAATTTTTGAACATTGGATCATGAATACTGAATCCAAACCGTTTCCAGAATAGCAATAGCAACAGCACTTAGACTTATATACCACTTTGCAGTGCTTTACAGCCCTCTCTAAGTGGTTTACAGGATCAGCCTGTTGCCACCAACAATGTGGCTCCTCATTTTACTGACCTCGGAAGGATGGAAGGCTGAGTCAACCTTGAACCGGTCACAATTGAACTCCTGGCTTTGGGCAGGGTTAGCCTCCAGTACTACATTCTAACATGCCACCATGGCTCCTACTCCTGGTGTTATTAATTAGTAGCCAAACATAAAAGAAATAGTTGTCAGGCGTAGATAAGTACCTTCAGTACTAAGGTTGGCTAAGAAAAGAACGCAGATACATTTTGTGCTGCTGAAACAGAGGGTTTGGGGGGGGGAGAGTTAGTGAGAACTTGGTGTACCTATGTAGTATCTGAACTATTACAGGTAGTCCTCAACTGATATATATTTGTTTAGTCACTGTTTGAAGTTACAACAATACTGAAGAAAGTGACATGATCGGTTTTCATACTTATGACCTTTGCAGTATGCCCATGGTCACATGATCAAAATTCGAACACTTGGTAACTGGCATGTATTTATGACAGATCTCCTGTCTCAGGGTCATGTGATTACCATTTGCAACCTTCCCAGCTGGCTTCTGAGAAGCAAAATCAGTGGGGGGAGCCAGATGTGTTTAACAACTATATGATTCATTTAACAACTGAAGTCACTTAACAACCAAGGGAGAAGGTTGTAAAATGAGGCATGACTCATTTAAAACAACTGCTTTGCTTAGCAACATAGATATTGGGATCTATTGTGGTCATAAGTTGAGGCGTACCTGCTACTACTAATTTTCGGCTACTTTTCCACATCACTCACCTTAAGAGAAGCCATAGTTTAATGATAAAAACACCTACCGTGTTTCTTTGGGGAGAAAGGGGTTATGAAATATTTGTACCTGAGGCCGCCCGTCGAGGAAGCAATACCAATTCGGACAAATGAATAATGTGATCTAACAGATGGCAGCTTCACAGTGATCCTGAGAAGAAGTTCATCACTTATGTACAGCGTGTTTGGGCTATGCTGTCAGTATCTTCAAATATCTCTAAGGAGAACAAGAATTATATTCACAAGCAAGTTGGTGAACTGCTTCCTATGGGAGCGTCTCCCAACAATAATGAGCACCAGAAAGGTTTCTGGGGAACGATCTTGCCCTGAGAGAAGGAAAAATAAAGAGAATCAGATTAAGCCAGTTCCATGAAGAGAGAGCAAAAGGAGAAGAGAAAAGGGGGGGGGCCTAAAAGAAAATGGAACAGGATAGTAAAGAACACATTAGCTAAAGTGGAAAATAGAAGTAATGCAAAACAGGGTGGAATGTGATCCAGATGTCATCCATCTAGGCAACCAAGCTAACCACCATTCTCATACTTTTTATTCTTTCCATGCTTTTCTCCCCCTTTCTGGATGTCTCATACCTTTGGAAAGTATCATCCTAAGAGCATGAACTTCTAATTCAGGAACCAGCAAACATAAGTGCCAGGGGCTAATAAATATATCTGTTGTGCAAGCTTTTGGCAATCTCATTTCCAGGATGGAATTTCACATAAGCTCATTGAAGAATGGTGGTGTTTTATGAAATGTTGACATTCTCATCAGAAATATTTTGCGGCTTTGGTGTTTTTGTTTCAAATCTGAAGACATGTCATGTGACAGCCCTGTAATTTTCTGAGATTTGGGATGTTTGCAAAAAAAAAATCATCTCTTTTAATTTTTGATTAATTTTTATTTACTGCTGAGGTTCTGCAAATGTGACCCAGGGATTTGGTATTGCCTTAGCACCAGTGGGGATTATGTTGCTGTTGATTCCTGGTCTAGCTATTGGTTTTGATAAGCCGTTCTACAGACCTGTTTTGGCTGAAGAGCATGGCAGAAATACTTTAAAGAAATAAACAAAAGATGGATGCCAAGTGCAAGGTCCATGTTAAGGCAGAAGTGTGTTTTCAATATTCTGAGTTTGCCTGAATTTCCTGAGAAAACAAGTAATCTTATACAAATAGAATTATGATTTCCAACCTCACCAGATGAAAGCCAGGTGAGAATTATGGGGCCCATCTGGTTCCTGAATTATAATGGTGCGTGAGGGAAAGGGTCTATTTTTTAAATAACACCTTAATTAAAAAATAGAGATAAATAGTTATGGAGGCAATCAGGGTATGTGGGTTTACTTTTCCGTTCATTTCCACTTTGCAAAGCCAATTGTATCAAGTACTAATTAAGGAGCACTCTGCTAGCTGCTTTGGTCATTCCCAATTTCTTGTTCATAGAGTGACTAGCATAATATGATCGTGATTGTATGGCACAGCTAATTCAATGTGCTCAGCCCTATAGGTGGCCAAGGGTCAGATATCCTTGTTAAATAGCCCCTGACGATTATCAAGGCAGAATAAAGAATACTTTTCATTTTCTTTCTTAGTTGCATAATAGTATTTAATGGAACAAATCTTAGGAGAGGCTAAGTATTGGCAAAGCTTGAAATGGAATGAAAACAGCTGTCATAGGGAGTTCCAGGTGTTGAAGCCTAGAAGGCAAAATATGGGAAAGGGTGGGCAGAAGCAACAAAGAAATCCAGAACCTCAGAAGTGAAATTAAATGAATGAGTGAGAAGTAGAGTAGGAAGACTTGTAAGACTCAGGAATGGCAAGATTACAGTTTCTTCTTGCCACACTTCCCATTCAAATGTAAATCCAGGAAATTATTATGACATCTTATGGCAATAGAGCTTTCATGGCTGTAGTTCAGGTATGGTTTTCATTTTTGCATGCACTCAAGGAATGGTGAAGTTCTGGTTCTTCATTCATATCACTGACAAAAATCATTTCAGGAAGGATAAAAAGTGGTTGGACCTGCATCTCAATTTAATCATGGCAGAATGGGTGATATTTAAATATATTGTTTCGAAGCTTGTACAATCTTGAAATATCTATAGATGTATAAATGTCTCTCTGTGTGTGTGCTTGTATTTGTGTACACTCATGTGTCTCTGCAAAACCATATACTTATATTGGCACATCTATTTGTGCTCTAGCACAAATAGATGTCAAAACAAAGAGCTCAGTGTTTATTTTGACAGCTCTTCACCCTATGTTTTATCTCCACACAATAAAAGTACACTGTAATAGTTTGAGATGTAATGTTTGATCAATGAAATGCCTAATTTATTTTATAAAGTATGCTTAAACAAAATTCTGTCATTTGTTCTTTCTTAGCCTAATTTGCTTTATGGCTTGATCTCCTGACTTACAAAGCAGTTCACAATACAAAAATAATGAAGTGGTAGAGACCCAAATGTCAGCTTTTTTATTATTATTATTAAAGGCCTCCAACCCTCCAACACATTCACTTTTGAATACATCTGGACCTAGGATAGGTGGCATTCTGAGAGGAAAGTGGCAGCCAATGCTTACTTTGAAATCCTTTGAAATCCCAAAAGCTGCAACAAGGGTTGAGTTCTTAATATGCACCAAGTTGAAAAAGGCTGTTCAAAAGATATGAAATGTCCTCAGATCTACCAATTAGTCCCCAAAGTCTTAAGAATGTGGATGGTATAAATAAAAGTATTCTCTTTGGATTTTGGACTTCTTAGTCTGCAAAGTATGCTGAAGCCCTCCTGTGGAGGTTATATCAAATGGCAAGCAGCATACAGATAGACCCACTCTTTAGATCATGATTAATTAATTGAACATTGTGTCTTCATTTAAAACCAAATTATGGAATGCGTATACAAATTCATTGGGTTGATAATTTGAGTGAAATTCAAAGCCAAAAATGCCATCAATACATTTGACCCATATATTTGTAAGTAATTCTGAATTTATGGGAAACAGTGAAGTACAGGAAATCCTTGAGTTACAACCACAACTGAGCTCAAAATGTATGTTGCTAAGTGAAACATTTGTTACCCCCATTTTATAACTTTTCTTGCCATAGTTGTTAAGTGAAACATTGCATTTATTAAATTAGTAACATGGTTGTTAAGTGAATCTGGATTCCCCGTTGACTTTGCTTGTCAGAAGGTCACAAAAGGGGGTCACACGATCCCGGGATACTGCAACCATCATAAATGTGAGTCAGTTGTCAAGCATCCGAATGTAAATCATGTGACCATGGGGATGCTGCAATGGTTGTAGGTGTGAAAAACAGTCATGAGTCACTTTTTCCAGTGCCGTTGTAATTTTGAATGGTCACTAAACAAACTGTTATAAGTCAAGGACTACTTGTACAAATTCAATGGTTTCTATATTGTATAGAATGCTGCACCAATTATATCTGGTAGTAGGAATTAAATTCATATTGATCTCAGTTCCTATGTTGCACATCAGTGTTTAATTTTTACAGTAACTCTCTACTTCTCTCTTTTGTAAACTTTTAAATAACAGAAATCATGCAGGATGGTTTCTGGAGTTCTTAATGAACTTAGAATGGAGGTTGACTCCCTACTCAACAGCCATAGGAATTCACTGAGGAATTTTTTTAGACCTTTTCCCTCCAAACTGCCTGGCCTGATCCAGCCCATTTTCAAAACTTTTCCTTCTTTTGCCTACTTCTCCCACCACACCAAAAGTGATCCAGTTCTATTCTATACCCTAATGAGGAATATTCTATATCCTATTGAGCTGTGCTGGAGCAGTGATTAGAATGCAGTACTGCAGGCTATTTCTGCTGACTGCCGGCTGCCAGCAGTTTGGCAGGTCGAGTCTCATGTATTTTTTCCATTATTAGAAGTCATGTCTTTTATCAGAGCTATAGTGGTGCAGTGGTTAGAATGCAGTCTTGTAGGCTAACTCTGCTGACTGCCAGCAGTTCGATCCTGATCGGTTAAAGGTTTACTCAGCCTTCCACCCTTCCAAGGTCAGTAAAATGAGGACCCAGATTGTTGGGGGCAAAAGGCTGATTCTGTAAACCCCTTAGAGAGGGCTGTAAAGCTCTGCGAAGTGGTATATAAGTCTAAGTGCTGTTGCTATTGCTATTCTGTAAAAGGTTTGGATTCAGTATTCCTGATCCAATGTTCAAAAATTACATTACAGGAATTCTAATGAAAAAATTGGGTTGTCTGCTTCTAACCATTACAGTGATCCTGCATTAGATACACAGCTGGAATAGTGGACTGGACTCAAGCAGAACTAAAAGCCCTGGGTAGGAGACAAGAAAAACAATGGCAATGAATCATGCTCTTCATCCACACAACGATGTTTGACAGACTCTATTTATTAAGAAAAATAGGTGGGTGTGGAATGCTGCAAGTATATTAGACAGTTGATCAAGAAAAAAAAGGCATTGGAAGAACACCTGAAGAACAGGGAAGAAGATGTACCGAAACTAGTACACCATGAAGCCTTACTGAATACTGGAGAGGCCAAACTGGCTTGCAACAAAAATCAAATGAAGAATGCAAAAAAGCCACTTTAACGTAATGATTAAAGCATCAGGCTAGAAAGCCAGAGACAGTGAGTTCTAGTCCCATCTTAGCCATGAACTAGCCATGACTCAGCCTTCCATTCTTCCGAGGTCGGTAAAATGAGGACCAAGATTGTTGGGAGCAATATGTTGACTCTGTAAATCACTTAGGGAGGACTGTAAAGCACTGTGAAGCGGTATGTAAGTCTAAGTGCTATTGCTATTGTTATTCTGTTTGTTTGGAGAAGTTTCCCTGATAGATAAATTGACAATAAAATCCCTTATGGTATATAGGTAGTCCTCAACTTACAATCATGGCAAAGAACGTTGAACAATGGGGCAAAACTTACTTAACATCTGCCTTGCTTAGCCATGGAAATTTTGTGCTCGAGGACTACCTGTACATATTGACAAACTCTTTAATTCTTAACAAAGCAAAAACACCCTTTGCTACTTTCTCTTGAGCTCGAGGAAGGAGGAAATGGCAAACCACTTCTGAAAATGGTTGATGGCCCTTGAAAAAGTTACTGCTGCAGCTTCTGTGAAAAGGAGAGCTACCAACTCCTTTGATGAACTCCTGGCCAAAGTCCCATAACAGATGCTCTGGATAAGCATTGCACCACATGTGGGATGGATCCACACCCATCCAAATCAATAGCAGAAGTTAGTAGCAGACCTTTTTTTTTCAATCAGTGAGAAGTATGGGAGAACTGCCAAAGTCATGTGGGTTGAAGTATCAAGAAGTACAGTGAAGGAATTTTGTAGCAGAGAAAGCCAACTGTGGCTATTCTAACAAGAAGCTAATTTATATTTTTCCATTTCCAAGCTTTTCCCTTTGCACTTGTCAAACATCTGTTAATTCCTAAGGAACCACTCCAAAGTAAAGAATGGAACTTTCCATTTTGGAGTAATTGATATTCTTCCCCTCTGTGAATGGTTTGAACAACGTCACTGAGATTCACATGTACACAAGGGACAACATTACCAGCCATGTAGCACTTCAACATCTAATGCATTCATTGTGGCCAAAGCTTTTATGGATAAATATTCATTTAGATCAAGAGCAGGCAGCATTTTTGCCTGAGCATTGATCTGTTCCTAAATATCTCAGCTACTAGCTGTGGTACAACCTAAATCATGATAATAAGTGATATGACAGAGTGATTAAGGCCAAAGATTTTAGGTCTGGAAGTGCATGTGACAATTTTAGGATGAAGATGCTTATCTGCATATGCAAGGCTTTAAGCATCCATTTTTAACATTTTTCTTCCCCAACTTAAAAACAGCATTGCTGAAAACTGGCCATTTTGTTGACTGATCCTGAAATGCAACATTCAGCTAAGACTTTCATAAAGCCAAAGAGACTTTTGGATAATCTATCACCTGATACTTCTTGACATCTAGCTTTCTATAGGATGCAGTTTTATGTGCTGAATTAATGCCTAGACTAAGCCATTAGTTCAGAAATAATGGTAACGTATAGAGGTAGCCCTAAACTTATCACCATTTGTTTCGCAACTGCTTGAAGTTACTATGACGCTGGAAAAAATGACATATAACCAGTTCTGACACTTATAACCATTGCACCATCCCCATAGTCACATGATCAAAAATTGGCCATTTAGCAACTGGCATGTATTTACAATAATGGCAACATAACGGGGTCCTAGGATTCTCATTTACAACCTTCCTAGGGAGCTTCCAACAAGCAAAGTCAATGGGGATAGCTGGATTTGTTTAATGACATGCATGATTCTCTTCACAACTACAATGATTCACTTAGCAACTGTGGCAAAAAGGTCATAGAATGGGGTACATTTAACAATTGCCATGTTTAACAATCAAAATTTGGGACTCAGTTGTGGTTGTAAGTCAAGGACTACCTGCATGTACCTAGTGATGGTTAAATGTGTTTAAGAGAGAGAGAACACAAGAACTGAACATAGAAATAATTGAAGTTCCCAATTTCCAAAGTGAAAGTAAAAATATCTTTGTGTATGGGAATCTGCAGGAAAGTTGGAGTGGGGAGGTCTAGATGGTGGAAGCTGCTACAGAGCATCATAACACAACCCTGTCTCTTTTGCACATGTGTTATGACATTATGTGCACATATTAAAGGGGTGAAGCTTGTGATGTGGTGCTGTGAAGCTGCTTTTACCATTTTGATTAATGTTAAAGGTGAGCCAGCAGTGTGCTGCAGCTGCAAAAGAAGCCAACACAGTCCTCAGCTGCATTAACAGAGGGATAGAATCAAGATCACGTGAAATGTTAATATTTTATTTTTATTTTATTTTAATCCCATTTATATCCCGCCCTTCTCCGAAGACTCAGGGCGGCTTACAACCTAAAGCACAAATCAATGTGCTTAGCAATAGCCTTCATTCTATGTATATGCCTGCTTATTAGGGCTTTCGGCCCCCGCCAAGCGGCATTATTACAAAGTCAGCTTATTGCCCCCAACAATCTGGGTCCTCATTTTACCTACCTCAGAAGGATGGAAGGCTGAGTCAACCTTGAGCCTGGTGGGATGTGAACCTGCACTAATTGCAGGCAGCTGGTGTTACTTAAGGAGGCATTAGCCCACTGCTCCACCAAGGCTCTTATCGCTCTATAATGCCTTGGTAAGACCACACCTGGAATGCTGTCTCCAGTTTTGGTCAACACAATGTAAAAAAGCTGTTGGGATAGCGGTCCCCAACCTTTGAGGCTTGGCAGCCTAGCAGAATGGATGGGAAGGGGAACTGGGCCACACAAGCTCAACTTGCACAAGCGGCAGACCATCACACCCATGCAGGTGCATGTAACTTGACTTGTGGAAGTTGAATTACACATGCATGTGCATGGGCACTGCCCTGCTGCTTGCACAAGTTGAGCTGTACATGTGCACCAGCCTGTCGCTCATACAGCCTGGTTGCTAACTGTTCTGTACATAGTTACTCAGCCTCGGATTGGCTAATCCAACTGGCGGGAATCCCTGGACACCGGGTTGGGTGCCTGAGGCAAGGCGGGAGATTCCAGCCAGGGGGTTGGCTAGCATCCAGCGGCTGCTGGGCATATAAGCTACCCAGGGCTTGCCAGCCCCAGTTCCTCCATGTGCAGTTCAATAAACAGTTCAAACCCGGATCCGTCTCCCTGTTATTTGTCGCCGGTCCGGACACAACAGTGGCGACGAAGGTGGGATCGCGGCAGAACAGCGGAGAAAAGGCGCGTGAGCAAGAAGCGCGCAGAGAGGGAAATTCAAATAGCCATCAGCAGCACAGCGAGTCTTCAGCCCAGCGGTGCCGAATCGCGGACGGGAAGTAAGCATGGCTCAAGTCGGCTCGGTGAGGGAATTTGACCCCAGACACCCGGAGGACTGGGAGGAGTACGTCGGCCAGGTCGAGGGGTACATGTTGGTGAACGGCATAACCGAAGACCGGAAGAAGGCTGCCGCGCTCCTAACAATCAGCGGCACACCAGTCTACCGGGTCGCCGTTGGGTTGTGCCAACCGGCCGCTGTTGCCAGCATGTCTTACACCGAACTCTTAGCAAAACTCAAAGAGCACTTCACCCCCAAGAGGTCGGAGCTCTTCTGGAGAAGGATTTTCGAGAAAAGGAGCCAGAAGCCGGGCGAATCCATAACCGAATTTGTGGCCGCAGTAAGGGAAGCCGCACTCCGTTGTAAATACGACAATCTGGAGGTGCGAATCAGGAACAGAGTGGTCCTAGGGCTACGCGATGAACAATTACAAAACAGAATCATCGCGAAGCCCACCGGAAACTTACAAGAAGTTCTCGACGAACTGCTCACGTATGAGTCCACAGGGAAACGCGACCCCCCCACAACAGCAATGGTGCAGCGGGAGAAATCAACCAAGAGTGCCATGTGGACAGTGGGGAGGAGGACTACCCGTGGGAAATGGACATTGACGAGATCACCTGGAGAGTCGGAAAAATCCCAGTGAGGACCAACCGTTCGGGAAGCGCCGACCGCCCCAGGAGACCATCACCACCGCAACTGCACAGACCACCGAGGGAGGGCCCAAACCGACAGAGAGACCCCGAAGCTAAGTGCGGAAGCTACGGAGGAAATCACCCCCGTGCCACCTGCAGGTTCCGAAACGCAAAATGCTGGAACTGCGGAAAAACCGGCCACATTCAAATAATTTCCAGAGTCAGACCACGAGACAATCACCTCCACGACATCGACGCCTGGGCCACAGGTTAGGTAACCCCCCACAAAAGTGGCAAAGAGACCCACAGGCCACAGGCACAGGGCCATAGCCGGGGGAAGGGGGTGGTCATTAATCAGTTATTAAGCCCCAAACTAAAAATCGAGGTTCGACTGCAGGGCATCCCCTGCAGAATGGAAGTAGATTCAGGGTCATCAGTGTCCATCATTTCGGGTGATGCACTGGCACACATCGAAGCCAGAAGCGGGCGGCGAGTACCCATAAAACGCACACAAATACAGTTAGCAGACTTCCAGAGGACACCCATCAGTGTAAAGGGGAAGGTCACTATCGACATCTGTTTTAAAGGGTTTAAGGGGCCGTTAGACCTCCTAGTCACCGAGGGCCAGAGAACCAGTTTAATCGGCCTCAACTGGTTCGGTCCCTTAGGCATATGGGTTGGGGGAATTAACACCATACAACACCGAACCCTAAAATCCGTCTGCCACAGCTACGCTGACGTCTTCAATGGCTCATTGGGGAGGTACAGGGGGCCACCCATTAACTTTAACCTGGATCCAGCAGTAAACCCCATCAGGCTTAAGGCCAGAAGGGTACCCTTTGCACTCAAACAAAAAATTGAGGCAGAATTAGACAAACTAGTAGGCCAGGGAGTACTGGAACCAGTAGAAGGGGGCCCCTGGGAGACACCCATCGTCACCCCCCCTTAAACCTAACAGGGACGTGAGGATTTGTGCCGACTATAAAGCGACACTAAACCGAGCAATGAAACAGCATGCTTACCCGGTCCCCACAGTGAAGCAGGTCCAGGACGGCGCCATCTTTGCCAAGCTCGACTTGGTGCAGGTGTATTTGCAACTCACAGTTTCCCGGGAAGCCGCAGACACACAGATGATAGTTAACCACAAGGGGGTGTTCCGAGTCCACCGCTTGCAATTCGGCATTGCTGCAGCTCCAGGCATCTTCCAAGAAGTGATGGAGAGGACCTTAAAGGGCATACCTGGGGTATGCCCTTACTTTGATGATGTATTGATTGCAGGAAAAACCAAGGGAGTCCTAGTAGAGAGACTGGAAAAGGTACTGGGGAGATTTAGAGCTGCAGGGCTGAAATTTAAAAAAGGAAAAATGCTCCATTGGGGTAAAATCCACTGAATTTTTAGGATACAGGATTGATGCTCAAGGCATACATCCAACTGAGGGGAAAATAAAAGCAATCAAATCAGCCCCAGAACCCCAAAATAAAGCACAACTCCAAGCATTTTTAGGTCTCATAAACCTCTACCATACATTCCTACCACACAAAGCGGCCATAGCTGAACAACTACACAGGCTACTTGATAAAAAAAAACCACCTGGCAGTGGCAGGAACAACACAAACAGAGTTTCCAAACACTGAAGGACATACTGTCCAGCAGGTCCACAGTCACCCACTTCATCGAGGGTGAGCCAATATACCTAGCATGCGATGCATCACCATATGGGGTGGGGGCTGTGATCAGTCACATGGATAGCAACGGGGAGCAAAGGCCAATAGCATACTATTCCAGAACTCTGACCAAGGCAGAGCGGAATTATGCACAAATCAACAAAGAAGCACTAGCAATCGTGGCAGGTGTAAAGAAGTTCCACGATTACCTTTATGGCAGGAACTTCACAATATTCACAGACCACAAACCCCTCTTAGGTCTGTTCACAACCAACAAACAGACCCCCCAGATAATGTCACCTAGGATGCTGAGATGGTCACTCTTCTTATCAGCATATACATTTTCCATCAAACACAGACCAGGAAAGGAAATGGGCCATGCAGACGCTTTAAGCAGGCTACCCCTACCAGTCACAGACACGGACCCAGCACCAGTGGGCCAGATCTTCACACTACAAGAACTCCCAGAATGCCCCCTGACGGCCAAGGACATTGCCACTGCCACCAGCAAGGATCCAATACTAAGCAGAGTAGCAACATGGGTCCAAGGGGGGTGGTCAAGGGAAAGCCCAGACCCACAATTCTTGCCATACTTCAGAAGAAGGAATGAAATGTCATCACACTTAGGGTGTCTACTATGGGGAAACAGAGTAGTAGTGCCAGAGAAGCATAGGGACAAGGTCATCCATGAACTACATGAAGGGCACCCGGGGATTGTACACATGAAAGCTCTGGCCAGGAGTCACCTGTGGTGGCCGGGGTTAGACAAGGCAATCGAGGATAGGGTAGCAGGGTGTTACCAGTGCCAGACGTCGAGGCCAGAACAAGCACACACACCAGTACACAGGTGTGAGGCGACACACAACCCCTGATCTCGGATACATATAGACTACGTGGGGCCCTTCCAGGGCCAGACCTTCCTAGTAGTTGTAGACAGCTATTCCCGGTGGTTAGAAGTAGTGCCTGTTAAATGCATGACGTCTGGAAAGACGATACAGGTCCTGAGGGGATTCTTTGCCACTCAGGGGTTACCTGATGTAGTTGTGTCTGACAATGGTCCTCAATTCACATCTAATGAATTTCAGGATTTCCTCAAGGCCAACTGGATTAGGCACGCAACATCGGCACCCTTCCACCCCTCCACCAACGGATTGGCTGAAAGGAACGCGAGGACAACTAAGGACGCACTGCGAAGAATTATTGTTGGGGACTGGCACCAAAGACTGGCCCAGTTCTTGCTGGCACAGCACACAACACCGTGCACGGCAACTGGGAAAAGCCCAGCGGAAATGAGGTGGGGCAGAAGGCTGACAACCAAATTAGACAGGCTCCACCCAGATAAGTTGACAGCTGAAACTGAACAGGACTGCTCAGCCAGATCGCTGAACATTGGGGACTTAGTGTGGGCCAGGAACTACGGCCAAGGGGACAAGTGGACACAGGGAGTGGTAATAGACAAGCTGGGGCCACTATCATACATCATAGAGGGGGAAGGGGAACGTCAGATCAGGAGGCACATTGACCAACTCAGGAAAAGGGCCCCTGAGAACACCCCACCGGCCCCCAGAGAGACTCAATCACTGCAAAACAACACACAATATGAACCACTTCCATACCAGACGCAGACAACCCAACTGAACCCGGTGGGCCGGGTCAACCCACCAGCAGCCAGGTCTCCGAGGTCACCCTCGAGTGGGGCAGAACCTACTGAGTCAGCCACAGAGACAGTGTCGAGGGTTCTCACAAGAGCACCGCAACCAGAGGGCCCCCTGCAAGGGGGGGACCTGCAACAGACCAATAGGCCAATCCTGGAGAGTGGTACTAGGCCGGATAGTCCAACTGGGAGATACCCTGTCAGGGAACATAGGCCTCCGGCATACCTAAGGGACTATGTTAGGAATTAATCAAAGGACCCAGAAATCCGGGGGGGACAATAGTTCCACAATTGGGGGGAAAGGGGTGTTCTGTACATAGTTACTCAGCCTCGGATTGGCTAATCCAACTGGCGGGAATCCCTGGACACCGGGCTGGGTGCCTGAGGCAAGGCGGGAGATTCCAGCCAGGGGGTTGGCTAGCATCCAGCGGCTGCCGGGCATATAAGCTACCCAGGGCTTGCCAGCCCCAGTTCCTCCACGTGCAGTTCAATAAACAGTTCAAACCCAGATCCGTCTCCCTGTTATTTGTCGCCGGTCCAGACACAACACTAACAGGCCATGGCCCAGTAGTGGGCCTCGGCTACAGCCTGGGGATTGGGGACCTCTGCTCTCAAAAGATTACAGAGAAGAACAACAAAGATGATTAGAGGACCGGAGGTTAAAAGGGCTGCAAAAAATGGTTGTAAGAATTGGGTATATCTATTCTAGTGAAAAGAAGGGCCAGGGGTGACATGATACAATATGTTACAATATTTGAGGGGCTTGCACAAAGAAGACAGGATCATCCAATTTTCAAAAGCACCAAAAGGTAAGACAAGAAACAATGGTTGGAAACTAACCAAGGAGAGAAGCAACCTGGAATTAAGGAGAAACTTCTTAACAGTGAGAACAGTTAACCTGTGGAATGACTTGCTTCTAGAAGTTGTGGGTGTTCCAAAACTGGAGGTTTTTAAGAAGCGATTGGACAACCATTTGTCTGAAATGGTTTAGGGTTTCCTGTTTGAGCAGGGGGTTGGATTAGAAGACCTCTAAGGTCCCTTCCAACTCTGTTATTCTGTTCTGTTATTGGGGTGACTCCAGATGTGGCTTTGGGTGAGGGGAAAAGAAAAGAATGCAAATTTATAAATGGTCTCAGAGAAGAAGCAGTTCTGGGTGTGTATAAGCGAAGTGGGTTCTTTTCTCTGATGGAGCAGCAACACTCCACATATAAATAGTCAGCATGTGTCATTTTATTTAGAGAAACCTTAATCACTGAAAAAAAGAAAAGGACCTTGAAATTAAGACTATTCCTTCCCCCAAAGAAAGATTAAACTTGGCTGTCTCAATATGTTCCTAGGGAATTAAAAAAAGGAAAGAAAGGAAGGAAGGAAGGAAGGAAGGAAGGAAGGAAGGAAGGAAGGAAGGAAGGAAGGAAGGCAGGCAGGCAGGAAGGAAGAAAGAAAGAAAGAAAGAAAGAAAGAAAGAAAGAAAGAAAGAAAGAAAGAAAGAAAGAAAGAAAGAAAGAAAGAAAGAAAGAAAGAAAGAAAGAAAGAAAGAAGAAAAGAAAAGAAAAGAAAAGACTAAACAAACCAGGAATTTAAGATTTTGAATCCCCCCCCTTCCCATGCCACCTACTGCTGAAAACATTCCTGTGAAAAGTAAGCAGTAAGTAACAGAGTGAGCGCCTGTTACTCGTCCCAGCTTCTGCCAACCTAGCAGTTTGAAAGCACATAAAAATGCAAGTAGAAAAATAGGGACCACTACGGTGGGAAGGTAACAGCGTTCCATGCGCCTTTGGCGTCTAGTCATGCCGGCCACATGACTACGGAGACGTCCTCGGAGAAGCACTGGCTCTTCGGATTTGAAACGGAGATGAGCACCGGCCCCTAGAGTTGGAAACAACTAGCACGCATGTGAGGGGGCAACTTTACCTTTACCTTTAAGCAGATGGGAGGGGAACAAGGAGAAATGTTAGGCAAGGAATGGACTCATTGTAAACCTGAACCTGAGCTCTACAGACTAGATGTCTCATTCTGTTTCCAAAAACTGGTTCCATTATTTGCTCAAAGGAGTTTACAAACAAAATTTCTACCAGCAAACAACTGTGAAAGAGAAACAAAGCAGATGCAAAGTTAAATAGAGAAAGAACATTGCATTATTTGCATTTCTTTTGAATTGCTGCACAGCATGGGCAAAATCTAATTTCTATGTAAAAGTAAGAGAAAAATAGTACTGTAAGATTGTCAAGGTATTGGATTATTGACTGGGAACATGTAGATTAAGGTCCACCTTCAGCTTTAGAAGGTCACTAGGTGATTCTGGGCTACTCTCTATTTCTCAATCTGGCCTACATTATGGGAAAGGGAAAATGAGAGGAGGAAGTACTGTGTATGGCACCTTGACATACTGGAAGAAAAGCAGGATATAAATCTAATGAACAGAATGAACGAACGAACAAACGAACAAATGAACAAATGTGTTTGATAGATTACATTGTTTGGAGAAGGCAGCCTTGCAATAATCCAGATCCAAGTCATTGTTGCTTAAATTGAAACAATGTGTGACACATATTGCTTAGCCAGCAGCACAGAATGGAAGATCATAAATTTATAACTAATATCAACTTATGAGGGAGGCGGTGGCTCAGTGGGTTAGGACGCTGAGCTTATCGATCAGAAGGTCAGCAGTTTGGCAGGTCGAATCCCAAGTGCCGCGTAACAGAGTGAGCGCCTGTTACTCGTCCCAGCTTTTGCCAACCTAGCAGTTCAAAAGCACATAAAAATGCAAGTAGAAAAATAGGGACCACTAACGGTGGGAAGGTAACAGCGTTCTGTGCACCTTTAGCATCTAGTCATGCCAGCCACATGACCACGGAGATGTCCTCGGACAAACGCTGGCTCTTCGGCTTTGAAACGGAGATGAACACCGGCCCCTAGAGTCGGAAATGACTAGCACGCATGTGCGGGGGAACCTTTACCTTTTATCAGCTTAGGTCAAGAATGATAGTATGGTTGGGTTCGTATATTGCAATAAGCTATATTTTTGCTTAATTGCAGCTGACTGAATAAGCCAGGTGACCTGATCCAGAATACAGCAAATGCAGTGGTGGGTTTCAGTTGGTTCGCACCACTTCAGCAGAACCGGTACCTAATTTTTTGTTGCCCAGGCCCAGAATGGACTTCCGGAAACAGCATCGACATAGAGAACCAGTTGTTCACATATCTGAATCCCACCACTGAGCAAATGCTCTTTCCACTTGCCTGTGAAAGAGCAATTACAGCAAGCCAAATGTTTTGTTCTATTCTGTAGCCATTAATTAAGAAACATAGGGATCCAATTGACTAGCTCACATCACAGAAAGAAAAAGTTGCAAGGCACAGGTATGTGTGTGGGTAGGGACTTAGTTTCGGTCCTAATTAAGAATTAGAGAAAGAATGGTGATGGATTGCTTTCTTTCCTTTGAAACAGGGGTGGCGAACCTATGGCACGTGTGCCACAGGCAGCACGCATGTCCCTGTGGGCATGCACGCCATCATCCAAGAGGGAGGTGGATCCAGGCTGCCCCACCCCCTCTCCATGTGCTCCTATGCTCTTGCTCTTTTTCTCTCTGCACTGAGAGTCAGGGATCAGCTGCAAGAGCTGGGCGGATCCGGGCTGGATAGTGGAGTCAGCTGCAGCACGAGTCTAGGTAAGCCTCCGGAGCGATTTTGCGCCCCCCCTGGCCAATCATTTTACAATGCTCCAGCTGCCCAATCTAGGGCTGCAGAGTGATTTCGTTCCCCCCCACAGCCGATCTGGGCAGCAGAAGCATTTTCAAAGCTTCTGGAGTTTGCATCCATGGCTGTGGGGCAATTTTACAATGCTCCAGAGGCCCGATCCGGGCATCGGAAGCCTGCAAAACACTTTTGCTGCCCAGATCTAGGGCTGCAGAGTGATTTTGCTCCCCCCCAACCGATTTTGCAGGCCTTCAACGCTCAGATCGGGACACTGGAGCATCAGCAACTCAGTGGCCATGCCCCCAGCACCCAGCAATGCATAAGTGGGTTTTAGGTTACAGTTTGGGCACTCGATCACAAAAAGGTTCGCCACCACTGATCTAAGTTGTTCATTCAAAAACTGGGATTAAATATTGCAATGCTATATTACAGGCTAAAGAGTTTCCACCCCTCTTTTGGACCATAGGGTTAAATATATATATATTAATAAGAATCAGGTACAAACTTCTGTCAGCAATGAATGCTGCATAAGGTATGGCTGTATAAGGTATTTTTTATTTTTTATTTTTATTTTAATTCCATTTATATCCCGCCCTTCTCCGAAGACTCAGGGCGGCTTACAAGCTTAGCAGGTATGGCTATGAAGCAGACAGTTGGTTACTCTACTCGTTATCTTACCAAAAGGTATTACTGTATGTGAAAGCTTCTATTGTATGATGAGCAATGGAAGTCAATTTTCATGGTCTAATGTATTAATAATTATGACATGTGGAAGATTGCCACTTGGAATATAAGATTCTAAATGGCTGAAATGGTTGAAAAAAAGTAAAATGGACTAATGTGTATCTATGAAATATATAAATGGGAAGGAGATCACAGACCTAAATGAAAGTGCTCATGTAAAGGCACATGAAAGCAAGAATTCATAGTGGATGAAATGATGAGCTGTGATTTAGTGAATGGCTATGACAAAAGAAACACAGATGGCTTTCAGGGGGAAAAAGTGCAACTTTCTGAATGAATTGAAAAACCAATTGTGTCATTTGGAAACAAGAATGGATGAGAATGGCAGCTGATGCTGAAAGAAATTAGAATAAAAGTAGAATAACTGGGGGAAAATACAGACATAGTGAATTAAGATGGTTTGAAAACCTCTTGGAACAGTGTGAAAATAGTTATGTTGTAGAATGTCACGGTTACTACTATCGAGCAAGGTACCACCTATACTGTACCTGTGCATTTGGTTTTTCTTGACTAAATGTAAAACCTTACTTTTTTCACCATTGAATTTCATTTTGTTAGATAGCACCCAATGTTCAAGTCTGTCAAGATCCTTCTGTATCTTAAGCCTATTCTGGAGCGTTGGCAATTCCTGCCAGTTTGGTGTCATCTGCAAATTTGATGAGTTCCCCATCTATCCCCTCATCCAAATCATTGATGTTGAAGAACACTGGGCCCAGAACAGAGCCCTGGGGCACCCCACTACACACTTCCCTCCATGTCGAATAAGCTTATTCACTTTCAATAACATAATCAGGCTGCAACTAACATAGACAATTACATCTGACCTATCATATATAGAATTATTGCTTTCATGTATCTCATGACACTACCCTTGAGTAGCGGTAATTTCAGGAATTCCAACATTTATCTGGAGATTAATTTCCATAGAAGGAAGTCATTGGAGTCTTATTTCTGTAGTACAAGGTTTATTCATCCTGAACATAGAAAAATGATTAGTATGCCAGATTTCTGGCACCAGCTTCAGGTATATCTGCCTAAAATGACAGACTAGGAGCAGGACTTATGTTAACATCTTTTATCAGAAGTCTTGAACTTAAGGCACTCTGTTTATAACGTGAAATCTCTAACTAAGATACTGATATCTAGTTGGGGGAGGGGATGAAGAAAGTTTGGGATAGGTTTCCATCTAGTAGCTGATGTCCTTGTTATTTAGAAACCATCCACCAAATGGAAAGAATTTTGGAGGAAAGTGTATCATAAACATGGACAAAATGCATAATACCTTTATAAGTTTCAATTCATGAGAGGAATGCTGAGAATAGCCGAGGATAAAAAATTTAAACTATGAGATAGACTGGAAGATATGTTTTACATAAATTTACAATTTGTGAACTGTATTAAAATTAAACATACAACTGGAAAGAAAGCCTGGAGCAAATCTAGCCTTAAGCAATCAGAAATGGGTAGTTCACAGCAGTAAACTGTTGCTAGTCTTCCCTGCTGTGTATGATAAATTGTAATGTAGTTTACAATCAAGCCGAGTTTTCAAGAAAAGTGTATTTACCCACATGCTGACACTGAAATATTTAAATTAACAAAACCATCTCTTTAGAGCTCTTCTGGGGGAAATATTCAACATTTGTCTGCATGTCATTCACATACCTCCAACAGCTTTTGAAGAAAGGGGAAAACACAACACAGCAAGGGTTTTACCTGCAATTCATAGACATATGCAAGACTTTAGGAGAATTTAATGATTTCAGCAATAAGAAAATTCCTTTATGGTGCACAGCCACCAAGTTTAGTAGCACACCTTATTGGAAACTGTGTCTGTTTTTTCTTAGTCAATCTGTATGGAAAACACTGTAGGTGTATTTCATTACTGCAGTGTTTATAAAATCAGATGGAAGCGATGGAAGAAAAGAAGTAGATCAAGAAGACAGGAAGAAAAGAGTTGCTTTATTTTACATTATTTGCTAGTTGACAGAGTAGTATGTTCATAGCCAAAGATTAAAGGTATATGAATCTCTTATATTAATCATGATTACTGAATCCCAGTGAAGTTACTTTGGGGAAATGAAGAAGTCCCACTTCAGAGGCATTCAGTCATTATCTCATCATGGATTGCCTACTGATTTCTTACAAGAGTGGAAAGTAGGTGGCAGTCTCCAGTAGGTATAATAAGGTATAAGAGTAACAACATGGGTCTTCTGGATAGCCATCACGAGCCTGAACTATAGCAGAAGAAACAATCATTTGCTCCTCAGCCAGCCAATCAAGAAGAAACACCTTTTCTTTTGCTGAACTATTTTTCTCTAGTTTATTCAATAGCTGTAATTTTTTTTCTGATTCTAACTTTCCTCACAGAGTGTCTGCTCACTTGGGAGACATCAAAGCCCCAGGCATTACCCACATAGGACAAATCCTTTTAGGGGTCAGGAATAGGGTTTCAGAAATTGCTCCTTCTAATCTCTCTTTGGGGTCTTCACTTCTCTTTAATGGATAGCCAAAACTGAGGTGCTGCCTAAAAGCTCTCTCTGCTTATTGTATATCACAATACACAATCTGGCAACAACAAGTAGAGGAGCTGTTGCTGGATGAAGCTGTTGCAGGTGGTCCTTGACTTACAACCATTTGTTTAGTGACAGTAAAGGTAAAGGTTCCCCCGCACATGCATGCTAGTCATTTCCGACTCTAAGGGCCGGTGCTCATCTCCGTTTCAAAGCCGAAGAGCCAGCGCTTGTCCGAGGACGTCTCCATGGTCATGTGGCTGGCATGACTAGATGCCAAAGGCGCACGGAATGCTGTTACCTTCCCACCATAGTGGTCCCTATTTTTCTACTTGCATTTTTACATGCTTTTGAACTGCTAGGTTGGCAGAACCTGGGACGAGTAACAGGCGCTCTTCTGCTACATGGCACTTGGGATTTGACCCGCCAAACTGCCAACCTTCTGATCGACAAGCTCAGTGTCCTAACCCACTGAGCCACTGCAACCCTTTTTTAGTGACTGTAGGGAGTTACAAAAGCTCTTTTTTTTATTGAAAAGTTTTAAAATACAGTTTTCCTTTAAAAAAAAACCCCTTCCCCCTCCCCCCTCCCCCCCTAACTCCCCTCCTCCCCCCCTCCCTCCTCCCCCCCTCCCTCCCCCCCTCCCCCCCTCCCCCCCCGACTTCCCAGAGCTAAATACAAGGTATATATAAAAAGCAATCATAAACAATCATATACTAACAACTATAAATTCTAAAATCCATCACTCTCTAACTTATATAGGATAAAACAAACCTTAGCAATATTAAATATATATAAAAAACTAAAATAGAAAAAAAGAAAAAAAAAGAAAATGAAAGAAGACTTATTCGAATGCTACATAAAACTTCTTAACCCTATACTTGTTCTGGATAAACTCAATCCATTTTCTCCATTCCATAATATAGCGTTCTTGCGAGTGGTCTTTCAAATAAGCCGAAATCTTCGCCATCTCAGCCAGGTCGGAAACCTTTAAAGTCCATTCTTCTATGGTCGGCAGTTCCTCTTTCTTCCAATACTGGCCTATCAAAAGTCTCGCTGCCGTAATTAAATTCAACATCAACTTAGTGTCCACCACTGTAGCGTCTACAATTATTCCCAACAAGAAAAGTTGCTGACAAAACTTTATCCTCTGTTTAAAAATCTTCTGCATATTCCATCAAACTTTTATCCAAAAGGCTTTAACCTTCTTACATGTCCACCATATGTGAAAATAAGTTGCATCTTCATCACCACACCTCCAACATTTAGGCTGATACTTCGGATACATACTTGCAAACTTTTTAGGATCTAAATGCCATCTATAAAACATTTTATAAAAGTTCTCTCTTAAATTTTGAGCTTGAGTAAATTTTACGTTCCTGACCCAAATCCTTTCCCAAGTATCCATTGTAATAACTTCCTGAATATTTTGGGCCCATTTTATCATACAATCCTTAACAAGCTCTGTTTCTGAATCAATCTCTATCAATGCAAGATATATCCGTTTGATATGTGCTGGTCCCTGATTTCTAATTTGCTTTATCAAATTTTCATCAGTCATTGCAAATCCATTTTTCTGGTCCTCTTTCCACCTGGCCCGTAACTGAGTATATTGAAACCAGTTTTGAACAACCTTCTCTTCTCGCAAGAGGCTATATGATTTCAAACACCAAGCATTTCTTTCCAAACTAAGAATCTCCTTGTAGGTAGTCACATCATGTTTGAAGCCAGCATGTATATTTTCTATTGCGTGTTTTGGAATTGCCCACAATGGTATCTTACAACTTAACTTATGTCTATACTTCTTCCAAACTCTCAGCAATGCCTGTCTTAAAATATGCACCCTAAACACGTTGTTTACCTTCTTATCATACAACAAATATGCATGCCAGCCAAACAACAAATCATGGCCCTCAAGATTTAATAACCTCAGTTGCATCAAATTAATCCAATCACTTATTCCTACCAATGCAGCAGCTTCATAATATAATTTGAAATTAGGCAATTTAAGGCCACCTCTCTCACGAGTATCCTGCATAATCTTAAGTTTAACTCGTGGCTTTTTCCCTGCCCAAACAAATTTATTGATACCACGCTGCCATTCCTCCAAATTAGAATCTTTCTTAAGAATCGGTATCATTTGAAATAAAAATAAAAATTTGGGCAGGACATTCATTTTCACTGCTGCAATCCGTCCCAACAAAGACAATTGCAATTTTTCCCAACTCTCCAATTCTTTTTGAATTTTCCCCCATAATTTTTCATAATTATTTTTATATAGCTTTGTATTAGAGGGCGACAAAATCACCCCCAGATATTTAACCCTTTTAACAATCTCAAATCCAGTTAATCCTTCTAAGAGGGCCTTCTGTGAAGCTGTCATATTTCTAGCCAGAATTTTAGTTTTCTGTGTATTTACTTTAAATCCAGAAACCTTGCCATATTGTGTTATTATCTCCATCAGGTCCACAACAGAGTTCTCTGGCTGGGTCACTGTAACAACCAGATCATCTGCAAATGCTCTCAATCTATAGTCCTGATCTCCAACTTGTATCCCCTTAATTTTTTGCGAATTCCGAATCTTAACCAATAATATCTCTAACGTTAACACAAATAACAAGGGCGATAGCGGACACCCTTGCCTTGTGCCCTTCTCAATATTACATGCTGCTGTCAAGCTATTGTTAACTATAATTCGGGCAGTTTGTTTTTGATATAATGCCCTAATCGGTTGTAAAAAATTTTCCCCAAAATCCATTTTGTCTAAAACTTTCAACAAAAATTGCCAATTCAATTGATCAAAGGCCTTTTCAGCATCTAAAAAGATTAGCGCTGCAGAGATCTGGTTGTGCCTTTCCAAAAACTCTAACACATCAACTATATGTCTCACATTGTTTTTCATCTGCCTACCACTAATAAACCCTGTTTGATCCCCATGAATCACCTGTTGCAGAACCCTCATCAATCTATTAGCCAAAACCTTAGCAAATATCTTATAATCTGTATTTAAAAGCGATATCGGTCTGTAATTTTTAACTTGAGTAGCATCCTGTTACAAAAGAGTTACAAAAGCTCTTGAAACACTGACGTACAACTGGATCTCACACTTACCATTCTTACAGCATCCCCATGATCTAGTGATCAAAGTTTGGGCATTTGGCAACCAGCATGTTATTTACAACAGTTGCAGCTTCCCAGGGTCACATGATCACCATTTGAGACCTTCCCAGCTGGCTTCCCACAACAACATCAATGGACAAATTTGAATTCGCTTAACAATCATGGCAAGAACAACCACCTTAGTTAGCAACCACTTTCTCTTGCTCCCAGTTGTGGTTATAAGCCAAGCACTGCCAGTACTTTATTTCTTTTTTCTAGCCCTGGCCTAGGACAGTTGTCCCTGGCAACCTTCATTCTGATTACCTTTCTATGCATAGTTATTCCCCCCCCCCCGTTATCATAGTTACTAGTAGAAGGCAGCAAACCAGTGAAACAACAAAATATAGTAATAATTATGCAGTTAAAGCAATTGCCCACATTGTGGTGATTAAAATAACTAAACATAAAAAGAAAAAGGAACATGAAAAAAGTATATACTATATTTATGTGTATTTATGTGTATGTGTGTGTTTGTGTGTCTCCATTCTTTAAACTTATTAAATCTAGACCCCATAGAATCATATTGCTCCATCTTCTCATTTCCAAAATATAAAGACATTTTTAAAATGGATAACAAACACATTTTAATTATTTTTTTAAAAAAATTCATTCAATTTTTATAGCTGCCCAACTCAATAAAGTGACTTTCTTGAATCTTTCCATTTAGAATTTGCCAAATCTAGCCTTGATAAAGTCCAAGCTCTTTATAAAACAACAAGTTCTCTATTTCCTTATCAACGTTATAAGGTATCTTATAATACATACATACATACAGGAATATGTATGGATACATATATATCCTCTTTCATTCTTATATACATACGTATATAACCTCTTCCATTCTTCTAAAGACCTGCCTCTTCACTCTGACCCATTACCTGCTTCAGAATTTATTTATTTTTTACAAAAAAATCCCCTTTTGCTAACATACATATTGCAATTTCTTTATGGTCAGTCCCTGACTTTTTTTGGCTCGTGCTGCTATTCATATTCATACTTGTCAAATTCATCCATTTATGTGCATGCCAAACCACTATTATTATTTCTGTTACCACAATTCTGCTTCCTGGGAGCACAGCACATTTCAAAAATGATTCAGAAATCCTTTAAGAGGTCTTGGACGAATATTGCACCTCTCTGCAAAACCTGAACAATCCCAGCACAGTTCTTTGAGGAATCTAGTCCTAAGTGTCTTAATGGGGAAAAAATCATCTAAACTATCCCAATATTTTAGTGGAATTGTACCATTCTTAAACAATTTCAATATGTTTCTTCAAAAGATATAAATAATGCAATATAGATATAAACAATATAGAATGTAAGCAGTGATAGTAATTTAAGCAACTAAAATATCATAAAGTGAAGAGAGCAAGAAAACAGACTGAGCAGGACTTGATATGACATTTTAAGAGAAAGATTATTTGAGAATTTGAAATCAGCAGAAAAGATTTCTGTCTTACCAGGAGGTCTGACAAGTTGATTGACAAAAAAAAAACACAGATGAAAACTATTCTACAACTATGAATAAGGATGGACTCCAGTAGAATTACATAAAATTAAAACTAGTAGGTATGTAGAAATAGGGTAGACTGTAAGTTACTATCCCAAGTCATCCATCTTAGTTTTTCATGAAATATATGAAAATTAAGAATTCTCAAATATATTGGCAAAAGAACTTTAAGGATTAATATGGTGAATATAAGATGTAGTATGCCAGATCAGACCAAAGTCCTATCTAGTTTACAATCTGCTTCCCTGGTGAAGCTCAAATATAATACATGAGCTCAGTAACACCAACACTCAGCAACACATGAGCTCAACAACACTCTGTACTCACCTACAAATGTTGATAATAACAATCTTAATAGCATTTAGATTTATACGAGGGCAATTTGTAAATAAACCTCCATTTGGTTATCAATGACAGACACTTGCAGATATTGAACTTTTATTATACACATTAGAAAACTACATTACTTTTCAATATAATCACCATTCAAATTGAGGTACTTGTCATAATGTCTTACAAGGTTTGAAATTCCTTCTACAAAAAAAAATATCTTGCCTGGGAATGAAGCCACCCTGTAATAGCATCATGAACCCATTCAGTGTGTTTTGTGCTCCTCAGAAAAGAGTTTTGGTACCCAACGAGCCCAGAACTTGCAGTATCCCAAATTTTCTGTCACTACCTCGTATAAAACAGTCTGAGAAATTTGCGGAAAGTGTAAAAAAAGTGCATATATCATGAAGCGACGGACTTCACAGACCTTTTTGACAATTTCCTGCATGAGTTCATCGCTGACTACAGATAGGCGGCCACTTCTTGCCTCATCGTGCAACGTCAGTTTGTCATCTTTAAACATGTGACACCATTGGATGTACGACACCTTCACTCATCATGCTTGGTCTGTAAACATTACACAGTTTGCGATGAATCGCAGTTGCTGAAAGGTTTTTTGCACACAGGAATCGTATTACTGCATGCACTTCACATTTGGCAGGATTTTCTATGGCAGGGTTCATTTTCAATTGATCTAGCGGACGAATCAACTGCAACACAACTGTCTTTTTCCACTCCTCACTGCCTACTGAACTACTGTGCACGGCACCATAGGATGGGCATTGCTATCCCCGCCTATTTCTTGCACATGCTCAAATGGAGGTTTATTTCCGAATTAGATATATAGATAAACTTTATTGACATTTTTTCCTGTGGGCACAATGGCACACATTAAAAATGAAATTTAGTTGCTTGCTCTCAAAGTGTACCCATACATAACACACATTTAAAACATACTATATACAGCATACTATATACATACTATATACATACTATATACTATACTATACTATACATACTATACTATACTATACTATACTATACTATACTATAGTATATACATACTATACTATATACATACTATATACAGCAGTTCGAAAGCACGTCAAAATGCAAGTAGAAAAATAGGGACCACTACGGTGGGAAGGTAACAGCGTTCCGTGCGCCTTTGGCGTCTAGTCATGCCGGCCACATGACCACAGAGACGTCCTCGGACAAGCGCTGGCTCTTCGGCTTTGAAACAGAGATGAGCACCGGCCCCTAGAGTCGGAAACGACTAGCACGCGTGTGCGGGGGAACCTTTACCTTTACCTTTTATATACAGCATATGTTTAGATATATAGTAATAGTTATTTCCCTCTAATCATTGTGGAACTTTAATGAATAAGACTAGGGTAAATATTGCCAGTTTAACTGTATCATTAAATTCAACTGATATTTTCAGTTGAGATATAGAGGTTTATGTTGAGAAATAGTGGCATCCACTGGTGGGAACTAGTATAGCACTGTAGCTAAGAACTGGAGATATTGTATGTGACATTGATGTATACCTATAACATACTGGAATTTAATTGAGTTGTCTCTTAAATGAATCAGATCAAAATAATGCGCTAAATGAACAAATGCATCTTTTTTCCTTTTTTGCTTTTTCTTAGAGGAGGAAAATGAAAACCATCTTTTCCTTGTTGTTTTTTATTGCTGGAACCCCCGCTGACAATCCTTACCCACAAATTTCTAGCTATCCTAACAAGAATAATTGTGACAATTACCAGTATGAGTCTCACCCAAGAGGTGCCCAGATAGCAATCCAGGTACTAGTCGACAGCAATACTGATTTTGCCTTCAAGATGTTCAGGGAAGGTCTTTTCCAGGGAAAGCAAGCAATGTGGCACAAGCAAGGGCAATGTTGCCTTCTCTCCCTTAGGCATCTCCTCTGCCTTTGCAATGCTGGCCTTGGGTGCAAAGAATAACATTTTAGGTCAGATTTTGAAAGGACTCGATTTTAGAGATCCAGGAGAGGATGATACACGAAGGCTTCTGGGAACTCACACACATGTTAAATAATGGAGGAGCTGGACACCAGATGGAAATGTCTCTTTGTGCAAAACCAGCTATATCCTGAACATCGATTCTTAAACGGCCTCAAAAACTTCTATGGAGGAGACATCTTTTGGGAAAATTTTAAGAATACTGCAGAAACTGAGCAGCACATCAACAGTTATATCACAAGGAAAACCCTTGGGAAGATATCTAAGCTTGTCAATGAAGTCAATCCATTACTGAAATTCTGCTAATTAGCTATATTTATATGAAAGGTAAAACAAGTTAACAGGCTTTTGGACTCATTTTTTTTCCAGTCTAGTTTCTTTTTTCTGGGAGGGTACACAAACAATCTCTGCCTACAATGTTCCTAGCACCACAGTGACAGTTTTTTTTACTTTGCTAGATAATATTAAAGGATAAAGGATAATAGTTGTATTCAAGCTGAACTTCATTCTGTTTGCAGTTCTGCTTTGTCTCAGGCTTATGCTTTATTTATTTATTTTTTGCTTGCCAACCCTTCCTCCTACCCACACAAACCTTTGTTCCCCAACTGATTTCTGCTCAGCAATGATCTTACTCTGATACTACCATTGTTTGTGTTAAATAGCCATTCAGGAGTTAGTACCGCTGATATCTATCTTTAGAAACTATGCTTTCAAGCTACGTAGTAATGCATTGTGCCTAAAGTTATTTTCCTCCAACAGTCAGGTTCCAAAACAATATCTGGCTTCAGAATCAGAATCGAGCTGGAAGGGACCTTGGAGGTCTTCTAGTCCAGCCCCCTTCTCAAGCAGGAGACCCTATTCCATTTCAGACAGGTGGCTGTCCAGTCTTTTCTTAAAAACCTCTAGTGATGAAGCACCCACAACCTCTGAGGGCAAGCTATTCCACTGGTTAATTGTCCTCACTGTTAGGAACTTTCTCCTTGATTCCAGGTTGCTTCTCTCCAATAAACCTCCCTCCTCCTATTTTCCCCACAAAAACAACTCTGTGAGGTGAATTGGGCTGAGAAAGAGTGATTGGCCAAAGCTCACCCAACTGGCTTTCATAGCAATAGCAATAGCACTTAGACTTATATACCACTTCACAGTGCTTTAAAGTCCTCCCTAAGTGATTTACAGAGTCAACATATTGCTCCCAACAATCTTGGTCCTCATTTTACTGACCTCAGAAGAATGGAAGGCTGAGTCATGGCTAGTTCATGGCTAAGATGGGACTAGAACTCACTGTCTCTGGCTTTCTAGCCTGATGCTTTAATCATTACACTAAACTGGCTTTTTTGCATTCTTCATTTGATTTTTCTTGCAAGCCAGTTTGGCCTCTCCAGTATTCAGTAAGGCTTCATGGTGTACTAGTTTCAGTACATCTTCTTCCCTGTTCTTCAGGTGTTCTTCCAATGCCTTTTTTCTCTCGATCAACTATCTAATATACTTGCAACATTCCACACCTACCTATTTTTCTTAATAGAGTCTGTCAAACATTGTTGTGTAGATGAAGAGCATGATTCATTGTCATTATTTTTCTTGTCTTCCTGTTGTTGTTGTTAGTTGCGAAGTCGTGTCCGACCCATCGCGATCTCATGGACAACATTCCTCCAGGCCTTCCTGTCCTCTATCATCTTCTGGAGTCCATTTAAGCTCACACCTACTGCTGCAGTGACTCCATCCAGCCACCTCATTCTCTGTCATCCCTTTCTTCTCTTGCCCTCAATCTTTCCCAGCATTAGGCTCTTCTCCAGTGAGTCCTTCCTTCTCATTAGGTGGCCAAAGTATTTTAGCTTCAGGATCTGGCCTTCTAAAGAGCAGTCAGGGTTGATCTCCTCTAGGACTGACCGGTTTGATCGCCTTGCAGTCCAGGGGACTCACAGGAGTCTTCTCCAGCAACATAGTTGAGTTTTCCAAATGTGCTGGCAAATTGAGTGTAGGATTTTTACTGCATCATCTTTTAGGACTTTGAATAGCCCAGCTGGAATACTGTCACTTCCACTAGCTTTGTTGTTGCTCAGATTTCCTAAGGCCCATTTCACTTCACATTCTAGGATGTCTGGCTCGCGGTCAGTGACCACCCAATAGTGGTTATCTGGGACGTTAAGCTCATTCTTGTATAGTTCTTCTGTGTAGTTTTGCCACCGCTTCTTAATCTCTTCTGCTTCTGTTAGGTCCCTGCCATTTTGGTTCTTTATCATGCCCATCTTTGCATGAAACATTCCCTTTATATCTCCAACTTTCTTGAAGAGATCTCTGGTCCTCCCTATTCTATTGTTTTCTTCTATTTCTTTGCACTGTTCATTTAAGAAGGAATTCTTATGTCTTCTAGATATTCTCTGGAATTCTGCATTAAATTGGGTGTTTCCTTCTCTTTCTCCCTTGCCTTTCACTTCCCTTCTTTCCTCAGCTATTTGCAAAGCTTCCATAGGCAGCCATTTTGCTTTCTTGCATTTTTTTCCCTTCAGGATGGTTTTAGTTGCTAACTCTTGTACAATGTTGCAAACCTCTGTCCATAGTTCTTCAGGCACTCTGTCTATCAGATCTAATTCCTTAAATCTATTTGTCACCTCTACTGTGTATTATATCAGGCATATGATTTAGTTCATATCTGAGTGGCCTAGTGCTTTTCCTACTTTCTTCAATTTAAGCCTAAATTTTGCAATGAGAAGCTCGTGATCTGAGCCACAGTCAGTTCCTGGTCTTGTTTTTACTGACTGTATAGAGCTTCTCCATCTTTGGCTGCAGAGCACATAGTCAATCTGATTTCTGTGTTGGCTGTCTGGTGATGTCCATGTGTAGAGTTGTGTCTTGGGTTGTTGGAAAAGAGTGTTTACTGTGACCATTGTATTCTCTTGACAAAATTCTATCAGCCTGTGCCTTCCTTCATTTTGTACTCCAAGGTCAAGCGTGCCTGTTATTCCGGTTATCTTTTCACTTCCTACTTTAGCATTCCAATCCCCCATGATGATAAGGGCATCATTTTTTGGTGTTAATTCTATAAGGTACTGTAGGGCTTCATAGAACCAGTCAATTTCATCCTCTTCAGCCCCAGTGGTTGGGGCATAGACCTGGACTACTGTGATACTGAATGGTTTGCCTTGGATTCGCACTGAGATCATTCTGTCATTTTGGGGATTGTATCCCAGTTCTGGTCAAGTCCAGTCCACTATTCCAACTGTGTATCTAATGCCTAAATTGCCCATGTGTTAATTTCCTTGATAGTATTTCCTCCAATGATTGGGACTTGACTTTAAGATCTTCTGCACTCACATGATGTATTCATTTTTAACCTTCTTGACTTCAGCATGCTTGTTTTGTCAGCTTGATGGACAAACAAGAATACAGATTCTTGATGTTCTTTCCATAGGACATCTTAATTCATTCAGTATTCGCTATTTTCTCCCTGTGTATGGTACAGATAGCACATTTGTCCAAACTCCATTGTAATATTTTGGCCATGTAAACAGACAGTGTTGAGCAACAAACCTAGGATGAGAAAGGGTGATTGGTGCAAAGTCATCCATCTGGCTATCATGCCAAAGGAAGGCCTAGAACTCATTGTCTCCTATTTCTAGACCAGCACCTTAACCATTCCATTAAATGGCTCAAATGTGGAAAGAACCGCCTTAAGGTATAAATCTAACAACAGCACAGAGAAGATTTCTTGCTATGGGTTGTTTTTATAATACACTTCCATGAAGGAATGAAAAATGTCCTTATACATAAGAAACTCTTTGTTGGTGCTAGCTTTCTATGTAAGTATACACAATTCAATTGTGTATACTTACATAGATATTAATTCAATTATGTTACTTCCTCCCTGCCTGCAGCCTGAAATGGCAAAAAGCCATTGTGAGTTTTGAACTTGAATTTGGATTTTTTTAAAAAAAAAAAAGCTACTGAAGTTCTAATTGGTTGATAATCTTGTATCTTGAGGTGGTACAAAATCAGAAGGTTTCTTTATAGGCTTTTTGCTTTGCTTTGTAACAGCATGATAAATGAATCAAAATTCTTACAGTCCTTACAGAGACCTTTGGATAGAGGATGAGATTGCACAAGATGGATGCACTCTTAAGTCCATGCATCCCTCTTTGATAGTCATCCTAGCATCCATCTTACCTCTGATATTCCTTCACCTCCTTCTCTTGAGGAACTGTGTCAGAAGGGAAGCTATATTTACAGTCATGGAAATACACAATTCTTTCAAAAGACTGCTTTATCACAGTCCAAATATCATATTTTCTCTGTCAGAAGCAGCCGCACAAGGGTTGAATAAGCATCCAAAGCTGTATTTTCCTGGCATACAGAATTTCCCCAGTCAGCAAACACCAATTTCTCTTAACTTCCCCAATTGTATGACCCACAGTTCAAAATTATTTACTAATATATCTCTTCTTTTCTAAGCTGAACGGAAGAAGCCTTTTAATCCAAAGAACACAGAGGAGCACAACTTCTATGCGAATCCTTACTAGGTGGCAACATAGAGTTGCTCCATTTCCTCTTTTACTGTGTTGAGTTTTCCTGTGTTCATGTTTCTTATGTTTCAGATTCACACTGTAATTCTGTCTTTCAAATTTTCTTTTGATGTATGGAAACATCAGCAACTAAAGATCCCAAAGATTTTAACCTAGTCACATCATAAACACCCTTTGTATTCCAAACATCCTCAGCAATTATTCAATAAGATGTTGAATGCCATCCATCCTGAGAGTCCCATCATGGAGCAGGGATTAATACTAGATAAGCCATCAGACAGAAAAAATACTCTAATCAAGGAAAAGCAGGAAACCCCACCCCCACCAAAGCAGGCAGGGGAAACAACTGTATATAAGCAGACAAAAACCCCACACTCACTCAAACATATGATATTATCAAGTTGGGAAATGAAATGCCTGCAAGTAAATAACCAAGTTCAGAGGGTATCAAGGACCCTAGTTTAATATACTGCTGAATTCTTAAGGTAGATGTGACATAGGCAATATAATTACTCTTTTTTCATTAAATCTCTAGCAGCTTTACGTGTCACTGTGAATGTTTCCCATGGTACAAAAGAACATGCTTGGATATATAATTACTCTAGAAAAATACTCCAATAATATATTGGAATATATATTCCAATGAATATATATTATGAAAAAGTCTATGATGAAAAAGTTACAAGTATGCACTTGAAAGCTGAAGGTTTATGTATTAGAATTCCACAAATTGAACTTTCCCTAATTTGAAAGATTAAAATCAAGGGGAAAAGTAATAATAATAATAATAATAATAATAATAATAATAATAATAATAATAATAATAATAATAATAATAATAATAATAATAATAATAATAATAATAATTTTTATTTTATTTTATTTTTATTACATTTATATCCCGCCCTTCTCTGAAGACTCAGGGTGGCTTACAAGCTTAGCAGTAGCCTTCATTCTATGTATATGCCTGCTTGTTAGGGCTTTCACACACCCCCCAAGCGGCATTATTACAAAGTCAGCTTATTGCCCCCAACAATCTGGGTCCTCATTTTACCTTTATTATTATTATTATTATTATTATTATTATTATTATTATTATTATTATTAATAATAATAATAATAATAATAATAATAATAATAATAATAATAATAATAATAATAATAGAAGTTGGAAGGGACCTTGGAGGTCATCTAGTCCAATCCCCTGCTCAGGCAAGAAACCCTATACCATTTCAGAGAAATGGCTGTCCAGTGTCTTCTTAAAAACTTCACAGCTTCTGGAGGCAGGTTGTTCCACTGATTAATTGTTCTAACTGTCAAAAAATTTATCCTTAGTTCTAGGTTGATTCTCTCTTTGGTTAGTTTCCATCCATTGCTTCTTGTCCTGCCTTCAGGTGCTTTGGAGAATAGCTTGACTCCCTCTTCTTTGTGGCAACCCTGAGATATTGGAACACTGCTATCATGTCACTCCTTGTCCTTCTCTTCATTTAAACGGGGCCTAGAGAGCTGCTGGGGGTCTAGCCGATCCGAACCCGACTGGTTGCGGTTAAGAACCTATATTAGGTCTTATCTCGCAGCGATGAGGGTGGCGAGGTGTAATTACTTCTCCACCCTCATCGCGTCCGCAGATAATCGCCCGGCCGCCTTGTTTAGGGTGACTCGCTCACTTCTCAATCAGGAGGTGAGGGAGGATCCCTTGCAAGGTCGTGCCGAGGAATTTAGTCATCATCTGTCGGATAAATTCGCTCGGATTCGGACCGGTTTGGACTCCAGCTGGGCAGAGTCAGGCGATCAGGACACGGGCGGTCTTGTCAATGTTATCTGGGAAGAGTTTGATTCTGTGACCCCTGATGAAGTGGACAGGATTATGGGGAGGCTGAGCTCCTCCACATGTTTGTTGGACCCGTGCCCTTCCTGGCTGGTTTATGCAGATAGGGAGAGGACACGAGGCTGGCTCCAGGCGGTTATATCTGCTTCTTTGAGTGAGGGTTATTTCCCCACCGTCTTGAAGGAGGCGGTGGTGAGACCTCTCCTCAAGAAGCCTGCCCTGGACCCAGCCGTTTTGAACAACTTTCGTCCAGTCTCCAACCTTCGCTTTCTTGCGAAGGTTGTTGAGAGTGTGGTGGCGCATCAGCTCCCTCTGGTCCTGGATGAAGCGGATTATCTGGACCCCTACCAATCGGGTTTCAGGCCCGGGTACAGCACGGAGACGGCATTGGTCGCTCTGGTGAATGATCTCTGGAGGGCGCGGGATAGGGGACATTCCTCTGTCCTAGTCCTATTAGACCTCTCAGCGGCTTTCGATACCATCGACCATGGTATCTTGCTGCGGCGTCTCAGGGGATTGGGAGTGGGAGGCACAGTTCTTCAGTGGTTCTCCTCCTATCTCCTGGGACGCTCGGAGTCGGTGTTGGCAGGGGGGCAGAGATCGGCCCCTAGGTCTCTCGTTTGTGGAGTTCCTCAGGGGTCGGTTCTCTCGCCTCTCCTGTTCAACATCTATATGAAACCGCTGGGTGAGATCATTCGTGGTTTTGGAGTTGGGTATCATCAGTATGCCGATGATACCCAACTTTTCTTTTCGACCCCAAACCACCCCAGTGATGCCCTCGCCGTGATGTCCCGTTGCCTGGAGGCGGTTCGGGTCTGGATGGGGAGGAACAGACTTCAGCTCAACCCTGACAAGACTGAGTGGCTGTGCATTCCGGCATCCCGGGACATTCCAAATGTTCCATCTCTTTCTATGGGGGGTGAGCTCTTACCCCCCGTGGATAGGGCTCGCAACTTGGGAGTCCTTCTAGATTCACGGCTTACTTTGGAAGAGCATATAGTGGCCGTGACTAGGGGGGCTTTCGCCCAGGTTCGCCTGGTGCGCCAGTTGCGGCCCTATCTGAACCGGGATGCCCTGTGTACAGTCACTCATGCGCTCGTGACCTCTCGCCTTGACTACTGTAATGCTCTCTACATGGGGCTTCCCTTGAAGACCACTCGGAGGCTCCAACTGGTACAGAATGCGGCCGCGAGAGTTGTCTTGGGAGTTTCCCGGTACTCCCATGTTACACCTTTGCTCCGCGAGCTGCATTGGTTACCAGTTGTCTTCCGGGTGAGGTTCAAGGTGTTGGTTACGATCTTTAAGGCCCTACATGGCATGGGTCCGGGTTACCTCAGGGACCACCTGCTGCCGGCATCGACTCCCCTCCGCCCTGTGCGTTCCCACAGAGAGGGCCTCCTCAGGGTGCCGCCAGTCAGGGAATGTCGACTGGTGGCCCCCAGGGGGAGGGCCTTCTCTGTGGGGGCTCCGGCCTTATGGAATCAATTGCCGGTGGAGCTCCGGATGGCACCAGACCTTCGAACTTTCCGTCGGGGCCTGAAGACCCATCTGTTCGAATTAGCTGGTCTGGCCTGATGGGGGATTATGGGCTTTTAATTGTTTTTAATCTGTACTTCTGTTTTTAATTGGGCATGGATTTAATTCTTTTTAATTTTTGTATAGTGTTTCTTATGTATGCCCTGTGAACCGCCCTGAGTCCCACCAAGGAGAAGGGCGGTATATAAATCAAATAAACTATAACTAACTAACTAACTAAACTAGACATAGCCAATTCCAGCAACCATTCCTTATATGTTTTAGCCTCCAGTCCCCTGATCATCTTTGTTGCTCTTCTCTGCACTCTCTCTAGAGTCTCAACATCTTTTTTACATCGTGGCAACCAAAACTGGATACAGTATTCCAAGTGTGGCCTTACTAAGGCATTGTAAAGTGGTATTAACACTTCACATGATCTTGATTGCATCCCTCTGTTAATGCAGCCTAGACTGTGTTGGCTTTTTTGGCAGCTGAAGCACACTGCTGGCTCATATTTAAGTGATTGTCCACTTAGGACTCCAAGATCCCTCTCACAGTTACTACTATTGAGCAAGGTACCCCCTATACTATACCTGTGCATTTGGTTTTTCTTGCCTAAATGTAGAACCTTACTTTTTTCACCATTGAATTTCATTTTGTTAGATAGTGCCCAATGTTCAAGTCTGTCAAGATTCTTCTGTATCTTAAGCCTATCTTTTGGAGTGTTGGCTATTCCTGCCAGCCTGGTGTCATCTGCAAGTTTGATGAGCTCCCCATCTATCACCTCATCCAAATCATTGATGAAGATGTTGAAGAGCATTGGGCCCAGAACAGAGCCCTGGGTCACCCCACTACACACTTCCCTCCATGTAGATGCAGGGTCCATTGAGGACTACACACTGAATATGGCCGATCAGCCAGCTATGAATCCATCTGGGGTGATGCTGTCTAACCCACATTTTTCTATCTTATCAAGTAGTAGGATGTGTTCTACTTTATCAAATGCCTTACTGAAGTCCAAGTACATCTGTCAGTTCCTTGAGAACCTTGGGGTGTAGTCCATCTGGTCCTGGTGATTTGAGCTCATCTAGGTTGGACAGGCACTCGCTTGCCATTTTCTTGCTTATCTTAACTTGTGTTTCTAATCTGTTTTTTATGGTACTGTTTTTGATAGGTTGGACTGTTTTTTCCCTTTGTGTAAAGATGGATGCAAAAAAAAAGTTAAATAATTCTGCTTTCTCCCTGTTGCTTGTCACATTCTTGCCACTTTCCCCCACTAATGGACCAATCATTTCCTTAACTTTTTTCTTGTTTTTTATATGTTGAAAGAAGCTTTTTTGTTATTTTTTACTTTTGTTGCAAGGCTTAGTTCATTTTGAGCCTTAGCTTCCCTCACTCCATCTTTGCAGGCTCAGGCTATTTGCTGATATTCTGCCTTAGTTATGTGCCCCTCTTTCCACTTTTTATACTTGTCCTTTTTATCTTTCAATTTATCAGAGAGTTCTTTATGCAGCCCTGCTGGTTTCTTTTGAGAGCTGTTATTTTTTTTCTTCATTGGTATTGTGTTAGTCTGGGCTTTTATATTCTGACTTTTCAAAATTTCCCAAGCTTCCTGAGTTGTTTTCCCCTTGATGACTCACATCCATGGAATCCTTCCCAAACTCTCTCTAAGTTTGTTGAAACTAGCTCTGTTAAATCCAAGACTCTAGTTTGACTGTTTTCTATTGCTTGTGCTTGCATAAAGTTGAATTCCAATATTGCATAGTCACTCCCCCACAAGGTTCCTGTGGTTTCAACACCTTCTATCATTAAATCCTATATGGCTGATCCACTAGTTCCCTTGGCAGACAAAGTTGTCTGCTAGGTTTGTCAGGAATCTGTTTGATCTTCTTTTTTATTAAATATTTTATTTTTATTCTTTACATACATATGTTAATTTTCCAAACAACGTGTGAACTGAGTTTATAATTCATTAATACATATAAAAATTTCACTCTTTGGTTCTTTTTCCCAACCATTTAATTTAATTTTAATTTTAATTTTAATTCCATTTATATCCCGCCCTTCTCCGAAGACTCAGGGCGGCTTACAAGCTTAGCAGTAGCCTTCATTCTATGTATATGCCTGCTTGTTAGGGCTTTCACACACACCCCAAGCGGCATTATTACAAAGTCAGCTTAATTGCCCCCAGCAATCTGGGTCCTCATTTTACCTACCTCGGAAGGATGGAAGGCTGAGTCAACCTTGAGCCTGGTGGGATGCAAACCTGCACTAATTGCAGGCAGCTGGTGTTACTTAAGGAGGCATTAGCCCACTGCTCCACCAAGGAACTTATAAAATAAGTTCCAGCTTTCATAATATTCTGTTACTTCTTTGTCTTTTAGTCTCATAGTCTGTCCATGTCTGCACATTCCAATATCTTCTTTATTTATTATCTTCTTCTGATGGTACTTGTTCATTTTTCCAGCATTGCGCATAGCTTATTCTTGCTGCGGTTATGAATATTATGATATGTAGAACCAAGTATGTATTTTGTTAATCAGTCTTTTCTGGTAATATACCTAGTAAAAATAATTCGGGATTAAATGCTACATGTTCTCCTAGTATATTTTCTAGCCAAACACATATTTTTCTCCAATAGGCTTTAACTTTATCACACATCCACCAAATATGGTAATATGTACCTATATTGTGTTTACATTTCCAACATTTGCCTGATACATTTTTAAACATTTTTGCTAATCTAGCTGGAGGCAAATGCCATCTATAAAACATTTTATACAGAGGAATCTGTTTGATCTTCTACTTGGTGCAGAGTTTGTCGCCCAGTTGATGTCAGGCTAATTAAAGTCCCCCATTACTCTTGTGATGTGATTCCTACATATCTTAGTTAACTGACTAGTAAAAAGTTCGTCTATTGTTTGGTTCGGTGACCTATCACAGGGATTTTCAACCTTTTCGCAGATTGTACCACTTTTAGGACATGACAATATTTGACTACCACCAGTGCTTAGCAAGGTGTCAAAAACTTGATGACTAAAAAAAGGGGGGGAGGATTTTGGGTTTTACTGATTAGATTCAGTTGTTGTTATAGATATGGCTAGTTTATAATATTATGGAAAAGTAAAAAGTTGAGGTTCAATGTTAATGCTTTCTTCTACTGCAACCGAGGAAGTCTGTTCTTTTTCCCTTCTCCCCCTCCTTTCCACCCCTTTTTATTTATTTATTTATTTAGATTTATATACCGCCCTTTCCCGAAGGACTCAGGGCGGTTTACAGGATATTTAAAAGAAAATCAATACAAAAGTTAAAACAAGTTAAAAAAGATTAAATGAAACCCTGAGGGGGGAAAAACCCAGTTAAAATTAAAAATTAAAAAAAAAATTCTCAGCCTGGGCCAGAGAGCTCGAAGAGCCAGGTCTTCAGGTCCCGGTGGAATGAACGGAGGTCGAGGGCAGTCCTAAGCTCCGTGGGCAGCTGGTTCCAAAGGGCAGGTGCGCCCACTGAGAAGGCCCTACCCCTGGGTGTTACCCGCCGGCAATCTTTAACCGGCGGCACCCTGAGAAGACCCTCCCTGTGGGAGCGCACTGGACGAAGGGAGCTTGATGCTGGCAGCAGGTGTTCCCTCAAATAACCCAGACCCTCGCCATTTAGGGCTTTATAGGTCATCACCAGCACCTTGAATCTCACCCGAAGGGCAACCGAAAGCCAATGCAGCTTGCGGAGTAGAGGTGTTACATGGGAGTATCGGGAGACCCTCCATCACAACTCGCGCGGCCGCATTCTGCACCAGCTGAAGCCTCCGGTTGGTCCTCAAGGGCAGCCCCATGTAGAGAACCTAATATTTGCTCCCCACCTAATATTTGCTTTTGTATTTTTGTATTTTATTCTATAATCTAATAAAATATTACAAACTGCAGAAAAAAGGAAAAAAAGTATCATTTAATTTCCCTCCCTCCCTCCCTGCCTTACCAGCCGATGCTGCTTTTCTTCATTCCTCATGGAGGGCCAGTCTGCTTGATCTCCTCTCCTCACCCCCACCCTCCTCCTTCTTTACCTTTGGTGCAGCTAGAGATGACTCTGCCTCCTCCCAAGGCTGCTTCTTTTTCTCTCTCTCTCCCTCTCCTGCCCAAATTGCCTCCTTTTATAGCCTCTCCTCTCTCTGCCCCCTCCTCCTCCTTTCTCTTTCGGGTGAGCCGGGAGTGCCAATCCTGAGGCCTTTGCCTCGCCCCAGCCAATCCGCAGATCCAGAGGAATCTCTCACAGTAAGTCGTGCGCTGCGCTGGCTCATTCCCTCCCTTCCCCACTACACTTGGCTGGGCAGGGCCGCATACCACCTGCCATGTGCTAATGTACCACAACCCTGGTCTAGTTAATCTTGTTTATCAAAGGAAACATATCTTTTTATATTTTTGGACTATTTTATTCAATTTTCTCTTCAGTCTACAGACAATCCACCTGAGCACTCCCTCATTTTTTTTTATATTTACAAACCATGCATTTCATATGAGGATTCACACAAGAACCAAATTGGTTTGTTAACTTTCCTTTGCAGGAAAAAAAACCCTCCTTCTTTGAAATTCATGTTCCAATGATACTTTATTTTTGAATTGTATTCAAAATCCAATGCACTCTGGGGTTTTGTTGTTTTTTATGGCTGCATTGGGTTTTTCATCTTGCCCACAAATAATGTAGCATTGATCACGTTATCAAAAACCATGAATAGAAAAGGACGATTAACATTAATCCTTGGAGGCATTGACATAGGGATGGCTTCTGCAGCAGTGGCTCCTGCTGCCTCAGTTCCACTTTCATCAACAGTTATCACAGCTTTGTGGGTAACCTGAGAAGAAAGGAAGAAAAAGTTTGAAATTTGGAGTAGAGAAAAATATTTCAGAAATGATGACAACTTGTTACACTGATCTGTGAGTTTGCAATACTAGAACTATATTCACTTTCTTTGTATTGTTCCAATTTTAGCCTATGTACTGCTGAAGTCAGTTCTGGATTCTCCTTAGGAAAGATTTTAAACCAGTGTTCTTCAAACCTAGCAATTTCTGAAAGTTGAATTCCACACATCTTATAGTTGCCAACTTTCAAAAATGTTGGGTCGAACAGTTATGAAAAGAAAGAGGTAAAATATAGTCATTCAAGACAAAAAGGAGAGAAAGGAACCAAAGAAACTCCATTTGTTATTGGAAGCAAACAGTACTGAGGAATATTGAATGGTTTTTAAAGTTCCAAAAGTGAATATTGTTGGTCAATATTTTGGTTTAAACAAAGAAAAGTTTATAACTAATGCATATTTTATTCAGATCGCTTTCAACACCATCTTTCAAGTAGAGAGAGATCAGTGCAGAAGCCTGGGCCTAATACTGCACAGGGCTACTATGAGGCCTCCTCTAATTCAGCCATTGACAAACTGAAAATAGCCATTCTAGGCACCATTTCCAGCTCCCAAAATCATATTGTCCAGAGTCTTCCCAGATCCAGAAATTAGTTTCTTGGATTGTTAAATTGGATCACCACAGTTCTGTGTTCTGTCCTTTCAAAAAAAAAGTTTTAGACAGATTTTGTGCTCTCCAAATGTATGCATTTCTTCACTGGAACTGTGTAGCAACCCTGATCAAATTAGTTCCCTGCTAATATGGATAGGTCAGACGAGTATGCTATTTATACTGCAGTTGATTTTTTATTTCAATTCCTTAGTCTAGTGAATCATTTTGATACCCACAAGAGAAATAGATGGAATGTGTCCAGTCTTTAAGAAGAGATTGGACAGCCATTTGTCTGAAATGGTACAAAGCTTCCTGCCTGAGCAGGGGTTTGGACTAGATGACCTCCAAGGTTCCTGCCAGTTTTATTATTATTATTATTATTATTAGATACGTTGCAGTTGGTGCAATTCCTATTCTATGCATTTCATTGTTGCAATTTTTTTCCATATATTTTTTAAAAAGTCAATTTCACTTTCCCTGTCATGTTCCTGCGTCTTTCTGGGAAAAGACAGATGCATCTTTCTAAATTGACCTGTGCTTTTCTTTTTCTTTTTTTTATTGAAAACTTTTATTAAATGTACATTTAAAAAGAAAAGTGGACATGATTCAACTTCCCTGGCTACAGCACTGCTATTAGTATTACCTTATGTAACAAAAAGAAAAACAGAAAAGCAAAATACATTCTATGACGGGACAGAGTATGACAAAATGTACATATAGCATCTGTAAATTGTCTGATAAACTATCTTTCGGTTGTCTACGTTGTACTTAAATATCTTTCAATTGTTTCCTGATATAGGTGCTAGTAAGAGGTCTTTGTGTTATCAACTAATCAATCGATAGTCATCTCAGCGTTCCTCGTTATCTCTAACCAATTGTACAAATTTTTCCAAATTTCGTAATATTCTGTTTCAGTTTCAGATACAATTTTGTTTATTATTTCTTCTTCAGTAGAGGTTTCCTTTCTTTTCCATTTTTGGGCGTAGGCCAATCTTGCTGCAGTTAAAATATGCAATAGTAAGTAAAAAAGATGCTTTGCTGAGTTTCTCATTAATAATCTCTAATAAGAAGGTTTCTGGTTTTAAATCAAATTTTTGTAACAATATTTCTTCCAACTAATTTTTTATCCGGTGCCAAAAATTTTGCGCTTTTATACATTCCCACCACATGTGATAGTAGGTCCCTGGAAGCTTTCTGCATTTCCAGCATGTCGGTGAGATTTTTTTAATCTATTTTTGCTAGCCTTGTGGGGGGAAGTTACCATCTATAAAACATCTTGTATAAATTTTCTTTATAGGAAGTGGCTAGCATTAACCTTCTGCTTCTATCCCATAGTGATTGCCAATTATCTAGCTCTATACTGTAACCGAAATTTTTGCTCCAGATTAGCATTGTATCTTTTACCTGTTCTTCTAACATATCTTGTTCTAATAAATATGGATATATCTTTTTTATCATTTGGTCTTTTATCTAATTGTGTATGCTCTAATTTTATCCCTGGTACTTTTCTGTATCGTGACTGTATTTGTAAGTATGCCCACCATTTCAGCTCTATACTGTCTTCTAATAGTCTTTTCCTTGTTTTCAAGGCTCCATTCTCGTCTAAGATATCTTTATATGTAATTACTCTTCCTACTTTTATGAATTTGGAGTGCATGAATATCTCTAATATGGATAGCCAATTGGGGATTTCTATAGTTTTTTTTTATTTTTATCCACACGTCTAATAGTGCCTGTCCAATATAATGGTTCTGGAAGTACTGATGAGCCTTATATTTCCTGTCCCACATTATGGCAGGCCACCCTATCTGCATGTCGTGGCCTTCTAATGCTAGTAGTCTTCTATTACTTAGGTATATCCAATCCTTTATCCAGACCGATATTGTCGCCTGATAATATTTTTCCCAATTCGGGAGGCCAAGCCCTCCTCTTTCCTTTGCATCCTGTAATAATTTTATTTTAATTTTTGGTTTTCTACCTTGCCAAATAAATTTGGATGTAACTCTATTTAAATTTTCAAAAATATCCTTGCCTGATTTAATTGGTACACATTGGAATAAAAAGAGTAATTTGGGAAGTATATTCATCTTGATCGTCACTATTCTCCCCATAAAGGAGAGCTGCAAGTTTTTTAGTCTGCTGTAATTTGATCTATTAATTTGACACAATTTTCTCTTTTAAGTATAATACATCTTGCTGACAGTTGGATCCCCAAGTAACTTACTCTTTTAGATGTCTGGATGTTAATCTTTCCTGCTAGCTCAGTTTCTTGTAAATTAGACGTGTTTTTAACTAACATTTTAGTTTTTTCTTTATTAATCTTCAACCCTACAACATCTCCATAATTTTCCAGCATTTGTAGTCTTTTTCTAGTTTCTAAGGGGTCTTCCAAAATGAAAACTAAATCGTCTGCATAGGCCTGTAATTTAAATGTCTCTTTTCTGGTTTCTAGTCCTTTAATCAGCTTATCTTTTTGGATTATTCTTGTGAGTACTTCTAAAGAAAGAACAAATAATAGAGGAGATAGTGGGTAACCTTGTCTTGCGCCTTTTTGTATTTGAACGCTATTTGTTAATTCACTGTTTATGATTACTTTTGCTTCTTGTTTGGAATAGATTGCTTTAAACATGTTTATAAATCTTTCCTCAAATTCCATCTGTTTAAGTTGAGTCAACATAAAATTCCATTTGACGTTATCAAATGCTTTCTGAGCGTCAACAAAAATCAATGCCATTCATTTTTCGCTGTGTGATTCATAATATTCTCAGGTGTCTAGTATAATCCTAACATTGTGTCTAATTTGTCTTTTGGGCAAGAAGCCGTTTTGGTCAGTATGGATGCATCTTTCTAAGTTGGCTTGTGCTTTTCTTGAAGAGTTACTTTAAAGAAAAACTGAGCCTGGATAAGTTGTCATCTCAATCTCTATCCTCTTTGTAACGATGAACACTCATGAACTGATGCCAGAAAGGTAATCTGATGCACATATTTTGCTTACAAAACAATAATTGGAAGGGAAAGGGTTTTTTTGCAAGGGTGAGAACTTTCAAATAGCCCTCCCCACCATTGACACTGCTGCTGTGAAATATGCATTCATCTTGCTTGAAATCCTGCCTGAAATGATCAATATGAATGTTTTACTTACTTCCGACAATTTCAAAGGCTGCCCAGTGACTCCGGAGAGATCAGCATGGTCAGTAAAGATTTCAGTAATACCAAGCTGGGAGAGGGGTTCCTTTAAGCTGTATGTGGCTGAAATACTAAACTTGGGGAGGGAGACCATTGCTGTACCCCTTCAGAAAGACAGAAAGACATTTTCATTGTAGACATCAGAAGGTTAACAAGTATACTTGTAATATTTTCTACAATCAGTAAAACAATCACACACAGAAACACGCACACCACCCATAACAAAGCCATCATTGTCAAATGGAAGCTTGACTTTTAACAGAGAAATCCTTGATATTAGTTCCTATCATAACAACCATTATCAATCTGTTTAAAATATTTGAGTAGAACCAACAGGCGTTGTTGTCAAAATGAATATCAGACTTGATTGAATGAATGAATTTATAGGTTGCCGAAACCAGACATGAGTTTATGTGGCTTAAAACTAAACTAAAACATCAAGATTTAACAAAGTCAAACAAACAAAATACCAAATTTAATAACAACAACAACAACAGTTGAAGTAGTTTCATCCGATAGTTAATACAGGTAGTCCTCAACTTACAGCAGCTCGTTTAGTGACCATTTGAAGTTACAATGACACTGAAAAAAGTGATTTATGACTGTTTTCCACACTTATGACCATTGCAGCATCCCCATGGTCACATGATCAACAACAACAACAACAAATTCAGATGCTTAAGACAGTTACACTGTCCTGGAGTCAGGTGATCACCTTTTGTGAATTTCTAACTAACTGTGGCAAGTTCTTAAAGAGATGGGACTACCAGACCATCTTATTTGTCTCTTGAGAAACCTATATGCGGGTCAAGAAGCAACAGTGAGAACTGGACACAGAACCACTGATTGGTTCAAAATTGGGAAAGGAGTCTGGCAAGGCTGTATACTGTCATCCTGCCTATTTAACGTATATGCAGAGCACATCATGAGAAAGGCAGGACTAGATGAATCAAAAGTTGGAATTAAGATTGCTGGGAAAATATCAACAACCTAAGGTATGCAGATGATACCACTCTAATGGCAGAAAGTGAAGAGGAATTAAAGAGCCTCTTGTTGCGAGTGAAGAAGGAGAGTGCAAAACTTGGGTTGAAACTAAACATTAAGAAAACCAAGATCATGGCATCCGGCCCTCTCAATTCCTGGCAAATAGATGGGGAAGAAATGGAGATAGTGACATTTTATTTTCCTGGGGTCCAAGATCACCACAGACAGATACTGAAGCAAAGAGATTAAAAGACGCTTGCTTCTGGGGAGGAATGCCATGGCAAATCTAGACAGCACACAAAAAAGCAGAGATATCACCCTGTCAACAAAAGTGTGTATAGTCAAGGCTATGGTCTTTCCAGTTGCAATGTATGGCTGTGAAATTTGGACCATAAGAAAGGCTGAGCGCCAAAGAATTGAGAACTTTGAACTATGGTGCTGGAGAATACTTCTGCAAGTCCCTTGGACTGCAAGGTGATCAAACTGGCCAGTACTAGAGGAGATCAAACCTGACTGCTCTTTAGAAGGCCAGATCCTGAAGCTGAAAGTCAAATACTTTGGCCACCTAATGAGAAGGAAGGACTCACTGGAGAAGAGCCTAATGCTGGGAAAGGTTGAGGGCAAGAGAAGAAAAGGACGACAGAGAATGAGGTGGCTGGATGGAGTCACTGAAGCAGTAGGCCTGAGCCTAAATAGACTCCAGAAATTGGTAGAGGACAGGAAGGCCTGGAGGAACGTTGTCCATGGGGTCATGATGGGTTAGACACAACTTCTCAACTGACAACAACAACAACAACAACTGATTGTTCCTCTCAAAAAGTTACTGTTGCTCTGGTGTGCCTTGTGGTCAGGCACAGAAATTTGGATATATGTGCATTGGTCAGAAAGTATTTTTTTACCACTGTTTATTACTGTTGTATTTCCAAATAGAGGCTGTCTAAGGTAGTTGCTATAAAAGGGCTCTCTGTATTAGGACATGTCTGCTGATTGCCTAAAACAGGGGTGTCCAATCTGGGCCATGACCCAGTACCAGACTGTGACCCATTCAAAACTGGGCCATGGAAGCAGTGGGCCAGCACACGCATGTGCACAGCTCCACTTGTGCGAGTGTCGGGCAAGTGCATGCATGCAGCTCCATTCGTATGAACAGAAGGCATGTGGGAACTGCATACACTTGCCCACCACTCACATGGAACCTAGGTTGCTGGTCTCTAGCTTAAAATCAACCCTCAAAAAGCTTCAGGAAGAGTATAGCACAGAATGCACAGACCTGAAGTATGTTTAGATATCTTTAGGACTATATTAAATATGGAGAAATATAGGATCAGTAAAATAAGGGTTACCTGTGTACATTTTCTGCCCATTTCGTCAGAGTGTTTATTGACAGAGCCTCATCCAATTCCTTCTCTTTGTTAGGATCAGGCAAAACAAAAAATGTGGTAGCTGTACCGTTGTAGTCTATCTTCAATACTGTGCAAGACAGCTGTCTATCAAAATAGAAGTAAAACCAACCGGTCCTGTGCATCATTTGAACTTTGACAGTTGTGTTGTGATCCACAAAGAAGTCCTCTTCCCTTGTGAGCTCTGGGTTGAAAGGAGTCTTCCAGTTGCCTAAAGAGAACAAAACAGACCCACAATGATATTTAAATAATAGTATCGTACCTGCATAAGATGAACTAGATTCACCTCCAAGAAGATGCTGTGATCTTTGCTGAAGGCAAAAAGATGGCATGATTTAATTAGTAAGATGCTCTGCATTCATTTGCTTACACTGATGAGTATTTGCAAAGATGGGATGAAGATGGTATGATTTCTGCACATCTGCAGCAAATGCTGGTTAGACAGTGAAGCAATGGAGGTCCAGCATTGCTGTCAGAAGAAAAGGGCTGTGTAACTTCTTCCACAATATATTTCATTTAAGTTTTTGTTGATGATTTAACAAAGGTGATTTAACACCCATTCTAAAATATGCACAGCCGCAAGGACCTATAGGCTGTTCACACAGAGAGATGTGCAACCTATGATCTTATATCGAGCAGACTTGAACAGTCTATTCATTTCTTTCTTTGTTTGTTTGTCTTTAAATTCTACAAGAGTGCATTTTAGTTGCATTTATAATCCAATTTTATGAAGAATTGGAATAATGGCCACTATTCTGATATAATATCAGTTATGACACTTTGAGTAAAAGGGCTCTTAGGTGCTTTTAAAAAATTGGAACCACCATTCCTAAAATGGTTCCACATAAGTGAAAAACCATGTAATTTAGTTACAAACAATACACAGTTTCTGTTTCCTACAATCCCCTGGAGTGGAGTAGTTACATGAGAGCTACACAAGATACTTAAATTTCTGTACTGGGCTAGTTTTTCAGTGCATGTACTTTGTATTGATTGGAAATTAGGGGTTTTTTTTCTGAATTGGAGCAATTCTACCCCTCTTTCACCAAAAGGCTTTACTCTGCCTCAATAGCACCTTTGGATATTTCCTTTAGTGATGGAATCTTCCCTTTTCTCTGTGCAAGTTACCTTTAAAGAATATGTAGTTTGTGAGAACAAAGACAGTTTCTGGGTCAAGATCCTTGACTAGTTCCACAATTTTTCCATGTGTTTTTTTCTTTATATAATCATTGATCTGTTTTTCAGCTTCTTTTGGTTCCTGAAACTTTGTGGCTTGGATTTCTGCATCATAGAATTCCTTAATCTTGTCTAAAAATGTCTGCAACGGTTGTATGCCTTCCTTTAGAAACAGGCCCTGTCCAACATCTAGCTTGAAATCATTCTCTGAGTGTGTGAGCTGATTGAGAAGATCATGAAAGGCCTGGTGGATCTCATCTTCCTGAATGTATGTCAAGTTAAAACCAAGGCCCTTTAAAATCTGTGCATTGGTATTTGATTTTGACCCTAACAACAGAACGGAAAGCAACATAGAAATGCTGCAGGGTGAGAAAACAATATTCTTGTCCTGTGATCTTGCAGACAATATTTTGTAGAATTCAGTTGCAAAATGAGCAATATTGCTCTGGATCTTGATAGCAGCTTGAGGGTCATCATGATCGTGGTGATGATCGACATCGTGGTGGCCATGGCTGACGAGAGAAAACACTATCAAGGCCAAGCACAGATGAATGATCCTGTTCATCCTGCTGATAATTTGTTCTGGAAAGGAAAATAGTGATAAAGAAGAGGGATTTTATTTTCTCATAAACTGTGTTTGTAAAATACCTTTTTGTTACAGAGTTGCAGTATTTTGGTTTCCACCTGAAAGCCAGCATGAAAGAATATTGGTGATAAATTGTTATTTTTTTCAAGTCAAGAATATGGTAATATAAGTTTATGCTCTACTTATTTCAAACCCATGTCATGTTGTGGTCATGACCATTTTGGGTACATTTTTGAGCTATCTGCAGTACAATATATACCTAGCTAGTTTTATGAGGAATAAACGTGAAGAAGGCCATCATACATATTGATAACATCCAGCATTCAAATAATAAATAATCCATGTGAATTCTGAAAAAAACATATCCTTTCTGTAACTTAGGAATAACAACCATTTGCACTTCCTGACACAATGATAGGGAGATGCATCAGCTCTGGTAAATGTCTATGGAGTTTCTCAGTCATCCGGGTCAGGGTTGTCCCAAAGGTGCTTTGCAAAAGGCAACTGGCCTTTCTTGTTTGTTTTTTTCCTTGAAGATATTTTGCTTCTCTTTTTCCCCCATATATTTTATTGATTTTTAAAAATATAAATCACTTAATAGTTGGCAAACAGTGTATTTGCTGGGTTTATACTTGTAAAGAAAAATCATTAACAATTGGTTTCTATAATCCATAATCCACATAGTACATTTAGTTGATTTCCCCTTTTCCCCAGTGTCTTCTTTGCAAACCTTGAATTAACACAGTTCTTATTATTTTGATAAATAACAGTTACATATATGATTTTTCCCAATATTCCTAGAAATAATGATCACATCAATATAATATTTCTTTTCTACCTAATCATTCCGGTTGCCTCATTTTATATCCTGTTACAGTCCTTATTTAGATTTGTTTCTCCCATAAAGTATTCTTTAAAGTATTCTTACTCCTTTAACTCGTATTCAAAACGTTTTTTTTCTTTTTTATACATTATAATTTCCCTAAATTCAAACACATTTAATTATCTAAAACATTTCCTTCATCTAAGCCATTTCAAAAGTTTTATATTACTTATATCAAGAAATAAAATAAAAAGGGGGGAAAAGCATACAGTATTATTTAAGGAATTCATCCCTCTTAGAATGAGATATGTATTCAAAATCTTTTCTATTTCTTTAAACATATTCAAACAAATGTTTCTTTTTTATATATTCTCTCTGGTAAATCCCGTCATCTTTAAAAGAGCCTTGGTGGAGCAGTGGGCTAATGCCTCCTTAAGTAACACCAGCTGCCTGCAATTAGTGCAGGTTCGAGTCCCACCAGGCTCAAGGTTGACTCAGCCTTCCATCCTTCCGAGGTAGGTAAAATGAGGACCCAGACTGTTGTTGGGGGAAATTAAGCTGACTTTGTAATAATGCCGCTTGGGTGTGTGTGTGAAAGCCCTAATAAGCAGGCATATACATAGAATGAAGGCTACAGCTAAGCTTGTAAGCCGCCCTGAGTCTTCGGAGAAGGGCGGGATATAAATGGAATTAAAATAAAATTAAATAAATAAATCTGTTTTCTTAATTTTCACTTTAATCTTTTTCCTTTGATCAGTATCTTTCTTGATCAATGTGTTTTTCTGAATCAAAAAGTTTTTCCATATATTCATGACTGTTGATGTAGGTATAAGAAGTAAATCGAATAAAGTCACTGAGATTCATTTTAGGTTAGGAGTGTCTGAGGTTGTTGTAACAGTGTAGATTGGGCTGAGTTTTTAAAATTCTGTCATTCATTTTTTTTAAGACTTCTACTGGTAATAAAATTTATATCATCATAAGATTCATTACCAATAAAATATGGGACGCTCAGTACCATAAGACCAAATTTATTGATATTCCCGCAGGTTTTGGTGACAAATAGAATTTTAACAACCTGCTATTGTACCTCTGGTTGTTGTTTTTGGTTTTTTTAAGAAAATACCCCCTTTCTTTTTCTTTTAATGGGATTCTTTAAAAGTGTAAAATTATTCAAATTTTTTTAAAAAACGTTTTTAATCCTAAGCAGGGTAATCAGAGTTAGGGGAAAAGCACCCTTTAGATCAATGAGAATAAATTCCAGGCACCACTTAGTTAGCAGGGATCAAAATTCAATGCAAGAGAAATGGCAGTTGGCCACCTGGATAAAGCTCTGCCCTTTTCTGGGGAATGCTGCCTATGGGCACCCAGGCTTTGTGAGTGCATCTCACAGTTTATCAGCTGCTGAATCCACACTCTATTTGGCTCACTGATGTAACTTACAAAGGGGTGATGAGAGAGAAAGCCTGAGTTTTCACTCCAAACGAAAGGGCCTATACAATTGCCATTCTCTATGCAAAACTGTTCTCCCTTATTACCTTTCTGTATCTTACCTGTGAAAGTCTGTCTCACCCCTGGTCCCTCCCTTTTATTTTGTAGCCTTTGGGGCTTTCTCCAAAATTTAGCATGTGATTGCTGAAAAATCAAAAAAGTTATTTCCCCCAGTTTGGAGAGAGGAGAACTTGGCTTGGAAAGAAAATCTTATACTGTACCTAAAGTCAACTTCCAGCCTTGCAAAAAAGCTGCCTTGTTTTCTATGAATCGCTAGGACTAGAAGTTTATCTCAGCTCATGCAAAGGTTTAATGGCAGGCTGGAATAGGAATGGGGATCATTTTAGTACTGGTTCCCTCTGAGGAAGCCAAAAAAACCCTGCCATTGTCACCTGCCTCTCACTTCAAATTCAGCATTGCAGAGTACTTTAGACCAGAGGTGGGCAACTATGGCAAGTTTATGACCTGTGGCCTTCCAGTCCCATAACTCCTGAGCCGGCATAGGTATGCATAGGTATGCTGGCTCAGGAATTATGGGAGTTGAAGTCCACAGGTCATAAAGTTGCCATAGTTGCCCACCCCTGCTTTAGACTCTGTATTTATATTTTGCCAAATGAAAATAGTTTTCCTCTCTTGTCTTCTTAACTATAATTTTATCTTTTATATGAATTTTTAATATGTAACTGCATCTGTTCTACTCTTTATTAACAATTAATATATAAAGTTCTACACTTCTATGTTTTTAATGTAGACATATCATGTAAAATGTACTAAAAATACTTATTTCCATTGCTACTTTCCTATGTAAATAATTAAGTAAGCTGCATTCCTCTATGTATACCAGTTCAGAGATTTCAACTGAGTTAAATTTGCATTATAGTGAAAATTGCATATTTTTTTGTATCCTAAGAGAGACCAGTGGAGATCTCTCCTTCCCTCCCTCTCACTCTCTCACAGATATTCAGTAAAAATTGAAAGTAAAGAGTAAAAAATACAGAATCTTTTAGTCCATAAATCTTAGGAAATAAAATTCCGGTTGGGATCCAGTTAAGTTTTTCAATGTTTTCAACTCCCCTGAGTAGTCAGTTGCTCCTGTTTCTGGAGGGAGGGCTAAACTCTCCCTTCTCTCTCCACAGGGAATACTTAACAGCTTATGCAGGTACAAAAAATAATTAGGATTTAAGAGAGGTAAATCTCACCCAATCTCTTCCGCACTGCTTTAAAGTTGCCTGGTGGTAAGTGTGACTTCGGCTGTTTGCAGCCTAGTGACGAGCCATATTTCTACAACTGGTATTTCGTCTGCTGCTTTGGAGAGTTTCACTGGCTCTAAGGCAGGCATGTCCAAAGTCCGGCCCGCGGGCCATTTGCGGCCCGCGGGGCGGTTTAATACGGCCCTCAACAGCTCTCCCTGCTGAATGTAAATGCGGCCCTCCTCGGCCCTCCCACGGCCCTCCCTTCTGATTGAGGGCCGCCACTTCGGGAGCTGCTCCCGCCTCCCCCGCCGAGGGGCCGCCCCAGGAAGCGCAGGCCGGCCCAGCTGCCGCCCCCACCCCGCCAGCCAGGCTCCGGGGCTCCACGCGGCTTCCTCCGCCTCCTCCTCCTCCTCCGCCAGGCCTGCTCGGGGCCCGGGGCGGCTCCAATTCGCAGGGGAAGCGCGCGGAGAGCGGATCGCTCCCTCATCCCGGCCGGAGCGCAGCCCAGAAGAGGAGCCGCTGGGCCGGGCATGTCCTGAGCGGCCGGGGGTCTCCGGTCGGGCCATACGGCGCTGTGGGTGAGGCGGAAGTGGCCGGCGGGGGTCTCGGCCTGCCCGCCCGTCCCGCTGAGCACCTTCCCTGCGCACCACGGCTGCCCATGGCGGCGGCTCCGGCTCTGGCGGCGCTGGGGCTCCCGTGTGCGGGGGCTCCGGCGGTGCCGGGCTGGCCGCTCTGGTACCACAAGGACCTGAGCCGGGCGGCGGCCGAGGAGCTGCTGGCGTGGGCCTGGCGGGCCGGCAGCTTCCTGGTGCGCGACAGCGAGAGCGTGGCCGGCGCCTTCGCCCTCTGCGTGCTGTGAGTCCGGGGACCCACGGGCGCCGCCTTGGGGACGGGCCGCGGGAGGGAGGGAGAGGAGGGGAGGGGGCCAGGGCGCACCTGCAGAAGACTCCCCCCAAGGCTGGGCATTCCGTGGCGGCGGCCCCGGAGCCTGGAGCGGGATGTGTCCAAGCCTCCGATTTCTTTCTTTCTTTCTTTCTTTCTTTCTTTCTTTCTTTCTTTCTTTCTTTCTTTCTTTCTTTCTCTCTCTCTCTCTTTTCTCTTTCTTCTTCCTCTCTCCTGCCTCCATTCTCTCTTCTTCCTTCCTTCCTTCCTTCCTTCCTTCCTTCCTTCCTTCCTTCCTTCCTTCCTTCCTTCCCTCCTTCCTTCCTTCCTTCCCTCCTTCTCTCTTTCTCCTTCCCTCCCTCCCCCCATTCATCCTTTCTCCTCCCTGTCTCCTTCCCTCTCTTTCTCCCCCCCCTCCCCCTCTCAGCCCTGCCTGGCGCTGGAGTCCCGGGGGTGACCTTCCGCCATGGAATCCGAGACGACTTTTTCGGCTGCAGAAATGTCAGCCTTCCGGGACGGGCTGGGCGACCCCCTGGCGGGGAGAGGTGACTCGCCTCCCCCTTCTAGTGGTTTTCCCGACTCCGGCCGCGCCGATCTGCCACTCCTCCTGTGGGTTGAAGGGCCGGCTGCCTGGCCGAACCGCCGTGCTCCTTCCCCTCGCCCCGGGCATCTGTGCCGGTGCAGCGAGGCTGACGGTGCGCGCCTGGCCTGGCTGAGCGCGTGGCGGTTTGGCCAGGCAGGAAAAGGTGCGGGAAGCGGCCACCGCCTGGTAACAACGCCCGGGCCCACAACGTGGAGGCGGCGAGCAAGCGCGCGCTCAGGGCGAGGCGGCCGCGGTCCAGTGAGGGAAGAGCGCTGAGCGAGTGGCCGGCCGGGCTGCGCTGCTGCCGAGCAAAGCTTGGCCGGGGCGCCCGCTCTGCTCTGCCTGGCGCCAGCTCAGAGACTCTGCCCGCCAGGCCCTTCTCCCGCTCAGCCAGGCCAGGCGCGCACTGTCAGCCTTGCTACACCGCCTCCACGTTGTGAGCCCGGGCGCCATTACCAGGCGGCGGTCGCTTCCCGCACCTTTTCCTGCCTGGCCGAACCGCCGCGCTCCTCCCCCCCGCCCCAGGCTGTGCGCAGCATCTGTGCCGGTGCAGCGAGGCTGACGGTGCGCGCCTGGCCTGGCTGAGCGGGAGAAGGGCCTGGCGGGCGGAGTCTCTGAGCTGGCGCCAGGCAGAGCAGAGCGGGCACCCCGGCCGAGCTTTGCTCGGCAGCAGCGCAGCCCGGCCAGCCACTCCCTCGGCGCTCTTCCCTCTCCAGACCGCGGCCGCCTCGCCCTGAGCACACGCTTGCTCGCCGCCTCCACGTTGTGAGTCCGGGCGCCGTTACCAGGCGGCGGCCGCTTCCCGCACCTTTTCCTGTCTGGCCGAACCGCCACACTCCTCCCCCCACCGCGGGCTTGGCGCAGCGTCTGTGCCGGTGCAGCGAGGGTGCGCCTTCTTTGCCGCCGGAGCTGCCCCGGCTTTGAAGCCCTCTGGCTCCCCTGGGCGAAGGCGACATCCAGGGAAGGGCGGGTGTGTCTGTGTGTGTGTGCACGTGCACACATTTTGTGTTTCACAGCCATTTTATGGGCTGGGATGTGGGGAGCTGGACAGGGGTAGGTAGGGCCCTGGCCTAGCAGAATTTGTGAAGTGGTGGAAGTGTGTGAGCTGTTACCAGAGTGTCTGACCTTGTCAAAGCAAATAACATTTGCCAACATTTGCCTGGCTCGTAAAACTATAGCACGGAGAATTGAATTGAATCAGTTTCACCCTTCACATTAGTGCAGGTAAGTTTTTTTTTAATTTATTTAAAATACATTGTGAAAACTCAGCTGTCAGTTGATCTTATGTTATAAAATAAAAAGTATGCCATTTGCAATTAACTTGGCATAAAATAATTCATTTGCATTTAATTGTAATTGTTCAAAGAATGTTCGGAAAAATGTTCGGCCCTCCAGCATGTTCACTTCATCCAATCTGGCCCTCTTTGAAAAAAGTTTGGACACCCCTGCTCTAAGGGGAGTGCTACCACTCTCCCACGATCCAGTGAGGGTCTCTCCTTGCTGGTCATCCCTACAGGGTGACTTTTGACCCTTTTCAGGGTCCCCCAGTGATGTGAAACTGGATGAGGAAGATGGAGCTTGTCTTCCAAGTGTCCATGATGGCTGCATGGGCAAACTTGAAGTCTGCAAATTTGAAATCTATTTGCTCTTTTTCCTGCTTCTTTCTAAGTATCTTCTTTTCAGGTAATGCACAAATGTTTACTGTAGTGAAATGATATAAGCTATTTAAATGCTATTTTATATAATTCTAAATATAGGAATACAAACTAAAAGCATCATTATCACGCCTCTAACATTAAAAGTCTCTTCAAATGTATACATATTACAAACTACATGAAAAGACAAATAAACGTTATACAGTGACTTTAAAGCCGCACCTCTACTCCATGAGATTACTTACTGTATATGTGGAGAAATTTCATTCATTCAACTAGGTCTCTTGTCCTTTTTCTTCTGCTACTTATGCACATCAGATTGCAGAGTGGTGTGAAAATACTCGCTTAAGCATTAACCAGAAGTACACAGACATATTTATTTTAAGCATTGCCTAAAGACAGGCAAACAAAAATGGCTTTTTCAGCAATTGAAATAAACGAAAAGTTCAAGAACCATTTAATATTGATTGGTTATAGCAACGGCCTACAAAAATTAGGTACATATTCTTTTTCTAACAGTGGGTCATATAGTCAGGATCAAGGACCACCCTGTCTTGTTAGTCTTTTGTAAGTCCTTGAAGACCTCACTTTGTTCCCCATCCTGGGGCCCTGAGGCTATGAACTGTTTACCAGTTCAGAGATTTCAACTGAGTTAAATTTGCATTATAATAAAAATTGCATATGTTTTTGTATCCTAAGAGAGACCAATGGATATCTCCCTCCCTCCCTCTCACTCTCTCACACAAGCACACACAGACACACATTCTCCACATATACCCAATGTAATGTATTGGCCTTTTGTATATGTTGTAAGTGTTTGCTCTTGTTGCACTGCTTGCTAATTGCTTGCATTCAATTGCTAAGTCCTAGTTCACGCTTATGTTGTAACGGTTGCTAGCCGGCCCAGACTGGTTGTCTCCAGCCAGCTAAGTAGGTCTTTGGGCAGGAAACCTATGCTTCAAACCTATTGGTCGCTGCTTATTGGCCAACCATATAAATAGCTGTGCAGCAGCTCCCTTGTTGCTTCTATTCTATTCTGATCGTCAATAAAGAAGTAGGAAGGTTGGAGGGAAAGAGGAGGAGAAATGGGAGGGGAGTGGTGAGGGAAAGAGGAGAGGAGAGGAAGAAGAGGGAAGTAGGAAAGAAAGGAGAAAGGGAGAAAGAAAGTAGAGAAGAGGGAAGAGGGAAGAGAGAGAAGGAGGGTGGATGCAGTGAAAGGGGAAATGGACGAGCAGCACCCAAACTTACATGTATGTATTTATGTATGGTGATATAGTTGTGGACTTGTTTGTGTAAGAAATGGGAAAATAAAATTGAATATGTAGTTGTTAAAAATATGTTCATATATATGACATGTAGATAGATAGATAGATAGATAGATAGATAGATAGATAGATAGATAGATAGATAGATAGATAGATAGAGATAGATAGATAGATAGATAGATAGATAGATAGATAGATAGATAGATAGATAGATAGATAGATAGATAGATAGATAGACTTCTGGCAGTTCTCAATCCACAGTTAGAAATTCAGAGTTAGTAAGAAATTCACAAAAGGTGATCACTCCAGGACAGTGTAACTGTCTTAAGCATCTGAATTTGTTGTTGTTGTTGTTGATCATGTGACCATGGGGATGCTGCAATGGTCATAAGTGTGAAAAAACAGTCATAAATCACTTTTTCAGTGTCATTGTAACTTCAAATGGTCACTAACCGAACTGCCCTAAGTTGAGGATTACCTGTATTAACTATCGTATGCAACTACTTCAAGCTTGTTAGAAGTAACTGATATTGTTGTTTTTATTATTATTATTAAATATTTGGTATTTTGTTTGTTTGACTTTGTTAAATCTTGATGTTTTAGTTTAGTTTTAAACCACCTAAACTCATGTCTGGGTTCGGCAACCTATAAATTCATTCATTCAATCAAGTCTAATATTCATTTTGACAACAACGCCTGTTGGTTATACTCAAATATTTTAAACAGATTGATAACGGTTGTTACGATAGGAACTAATATCAAGGATTTCTCGGTTAAAAGTCAAGCTTCCATTTGACAATGATGGCTTTGTTATGGGTGGTGTGTCTGTGTGTGTCTGTGTGTGATCGTTTTACTGATTGTAGGGAATATTACAGAGTATACTTGTTAACCTTCTGATGTCTAGAATGAAAATGTCTTTCTTTCTGAAGGGGTACAGCAATGGTCTCCCTCCCCAAGTTTAGTATTTCAGCCACATACAGCTTAAAGGAACCCCTCTCCCAGCTTGGTATTACTGAAATCTTTACTGACCATGCTGATCTCTCTCGAGTCACCGGGCAGCCTTTGAAATTGTCGGAAGTAAGTAAAACATTCATAATGATCATTTCAGGCAGGATTTCAGCAAGATGAATGCATATTTCACAGCAGCAATGTCAATGGGGGGGAGGGCTATTTGAAAAGTCTCACCCTTGCAAAAAAACCTTTCCCTTCCAATTATTGTTTTGTAAGCAAAATATGTGCATCAGATTACCTTTCTGGCATCAGTTCATGAGTGTTCATCGTTACAAAGAGGATAAAGATTGAGATGACAACTTATCCAGGGTCAGTTTTTCTTTAAAGTAACTCTTCAAGAAAAGCACAGGCCAACTTAGAAAGATGCATCCATACCGAGCAAAACGGCTTCTTGCCCAAAAGACATATTAGACACAATGTTAGGATTATACTAGACACCTGAGAATATTATGAATCACACAGCGAAAAACGAATGGCATTGATTTTTTGTTGATGCTCAGAAAGCGTTTGATAACGTCAAATGGAAATTTATGTTGACTCAACTTAAACAGATGGAATTTGGGGAAAGATTTATAAACATGTTTAAAGCAATCTATTCCAAACAAGAAGCAAAAGTAATCAAGTGAAGTACTAATACCACTTTACAATGCTTTGGTAAGGCCACACCTGGAATACTGCATCCAGTTTTGGTCACCATGATGTAAAAACGATGTCGAGACTCTAGAAAGGGTACAGAGAATAGCAACAAAGATGATTAGGGGGCTGGAGGCTAAAACATATAGGGAACGGTTGCTGGAATTGGGTATGTGTAGTTTAATGAAGAGAAGGGTGAGGGGTGACATGATAGCAGTGTTCCAATATCTCAGGGGCTACCACAAAGAAGAGGGAGTCAAGCTATTCTCCAAAGCACCTGAAAGCAGGACAAGAAGCAACGGATGGAAACTAGTCAAGGAGAGAAGCAACCTAGAACTAAGGAGAAACTTCCTGACAGTTAGAACAATTAACCAGTGGAACAACCTGCCTCCAGAGGTGGTGAATGCTGCAACACTGGAGGTTTTTAAGAAGAGACTAGACAGCCATTTGCCTGACTATCGATTGATTAATTGATAACACAAAGACCTCTTACTAGCACCTATAATAGGACAAAATTGAAAGATATTTAAGTACAACGTAGACAACCAAAAGATAGTTTATCAGAAAATTTACAGATGCTATATGTACATTTTGTCATACTCTGTCCCGTCATAGAATGTATTTTGCTTTGCTGTTTTTCTTTTTGTTACATAAGGTAATGCTAATAGCAGTGCTGTAGCCAGGGAAGTTGAATCATGTCCACTTTTGTTTTTAAATGTACATTTAATAAAAAATTTCAATTACAAAAAAGAAAAAGAAAAGCACAGGCCAATTTAGAAAGATGCATCTGTCTTTACCCAGAAAGTCGCAGGAACATGACAGGGAAAGTGAAACTGAGTATTTGAAAAATATATGAAAAAAAATTGCAACAATGAAATGCATAGAATAGGAATTGCACCAACTGCAACGTATCAAATAATAATAATAATAATAATAATAATAATAATAATAATAATAATAATAATAATAATAATAATAATAATAATAAAGCTGGCAGGGACCTTGGAGGTCATCTAGTCCAACCCCCTGCTCAGGCAGGAAACCTTGTACCATTTCAGACAAATTGCTGTCCAATCTCTTCTTAAAGACTGGATACATTCCATCCATTTCTCTTGTGGGTATCAAAAGGATTCACTAGACTAAGGAATTGAAATAAAAAATCAACTGCAGTATAAATAGCAGACTCGTCTGACCTATCCATATTAGCAGGGAACTAATTTGATCATGGTTGCTACACAGTTCCAGTGAACAAATGCATACTTTTGGACAGCACAAAATCTGTCTAAAACTTTTTTTTTTTTGAAAGGACAGAAGACAGAACTATGGTGATCCAATTTAACAATTCAAGAAACTCATTTCTGGATCTGGGAAGACTCTGGGCAATATGATTTTGGGAGCTGGAAATGGTGCCTAGAATGGCTATTTTCAGTTTGTCAATGGCTGAATTAGAGGAGGCCTCATAGTAGACCTGTGCAGTATTAGGCCCAGGCTTCAAAGATGGCTATGGCAAATTGTTCTGCCCTGATCTCTCTCTACTTGAAAGATGGTGTGGAAAGCGATCTGATTAAAATATGCATTAGTTATAAACTTTTCTTTGTTTAAACCAAAATATTGACCAACAGTTTCACTTTTGGAACTTTAAAAACTATTCAATGTTCCTCAGTACTGTTTGATTCCAATAACAAATGGAGTTTCTTTGGTTCCTTTCTCTCCTTTTTGTCTTGAATGACTATATTTTACCTCTTTCTTTTCATAACTGTTCGACCCAACATTTTTTAAAGTTGGCAACTATAAGATGTGTGGAATTCAACTTTCAGAAGTTGCTAGGTTTGAAGAACACTGGTTTAAAATCTTTCCTAAGGAGAATCTAGAACTGACTTCAGCAGTACATAGGCTAAAATTGGAACAATACAGAGAAAGTGAATGTAGTTCTAGTATTGCAAACTCACAGATCAGTGTAACAAGTTGTCATCATTTCTGAAATATTTTTCTCTACTCCAAATTTCAAACTTTTTCTTCCTTTCTTCTCAGGTTACCCACAAAGCTGTGTTGACTGTTGATGAAAGTGGAACTGAGGCAGCAGGAGCCACTGCTGCAGAAGCCATTCCTATTTCAGTGCCTCCAGCAATTACATTTAATCGTCCTTTTGTATTCTTGGTTTTTAATGATGTGACCAATACTGCAATATTTGTGGGCAAGATGAAAAACCCAATGCAGCCATAAAAAAGAAGAAAACACCAGAGTGCATTGGATTTTGAATACAGTTCAAAAATAAAGTATCACTGGAACATGAATTTCAAAGAAAGAGGGTGTGTTTTTCCTGCAAAGGATAGTTAATAAACCAATTTGGTTCTTGTGTGAATCCTCATATGAAACGGATGGTTTGTAAATAGAAAAAAATAAATAAATGAGGGAGTGCTCAGGTGGATTGTCTGTAGACTGAAGAGAAAATTGAATAAAATAGTCCAAAAATATAAAAAGATACATTTCCTTTGATAAACAAGATTAACTATACTAGGGCTTTTCAACCGGTGGTACGTGTACCACCTGTGATACATTAGCACATGGCAGGTGGTATGCGGCCCTGCCCAGCCAAATGTAGTGGGGAAGGGAGGGAATGAGCCAGCGCAGCGCACGACTTACTGTGAGAGATTCCTCTGGATCTGCAGATTGGCTGGGGCGAGGCAAAGGCCTCAGGATTGGCACTTCCAGCTCACCCGAAAGAGAAAGGAGGAGGAGGGGGCAGAGAGAGGAGAGGCTATAAAAGGAGGCAGTTTGGGCAGGAGAGGGAGAGAGAGAGAAAAAGAAGCAGCCTTGGGAGGAGGAGGAGTCATCTTTAGCTGCACCAAAGGGAAAGAAGGAGGAGGGTGGGGGGAGAGGAGAGGAGATCAAGCAGGCTGGCCATGAGATGATCTACAACTTCTGTGGCAGCCACCTGTGCTGGCAGCAACAAACAGGCAAGAAATGCAGTGGGTGAGGGGTCGCCCTCCATGAGGAATGAAGAAAGGCAGCATCGGCTGGTAAGGCAGGGAGGGAGGGAGGGAGGGAAATTAAATGATACTTTTTTTCCTTTTTTCTATAGTTTGTAATATTTTATTAGATTATAGAATAAAATACAAAAATACAAAAGTAAATATTAGGTGGGGAGGGAAAAGGGGGTGAAAGGAGGGGGAGAAGGGAAAAAGAACAGACTTCCTCGGTTGCAGTAGAAGGAAGCATTAACATTGAACCTCAACTTTTTACTTTTCTATAATATTATAAACTAGCCATTTCTATAAAAACAAATGAATCTAATCAGTAAAACCCAAAATCCTGCCCCCTTCTTTTTAGTCATCAAGTTTTTGACACTTTGCTAAGCACTGGTGGTACTCAAATATTGTCATGTCCTAAAAGTGGACACTTATCATTTTCTTGCTTATCTTAACTTGTGTTTCTAATCTGTTTTTTACGGTACTGTTTTGGATAGGTTGGACTGTTTTTTCCCTTTGTGTAAAGACGGATGCAAAAAACGAGTTGAGTAGTTCTGTTTTTTCCCTGTTGCTTGTCACCTTCTTGCCATTTTTTCCCACTAATGGACCAATCATTTCCTTAACTTTTTTCTTGTTTTTTATATGTTGAAAGAAGCTTTTTTGGTTATTTTTTACTTTTGTTGCAAGCCTTGGTTCATTTTGAGCCTTAACTTTCCTCACTCCATCTTTGCAGGCTTAGGCTATTTGCTGATATTCTGACTTAGTTATGCCCCCCTTTCCACTTTTTACACTTGTCCTTTTTGTCTTTTAATTTATCAGAGAGTTCTTTATGCAGCCCTGCTGGTTTCTTTTGAGAGGTGTTATTTTTATTCTTCGTTGGTATTGTGCTAGACTGGGCTTTTATAATCTCACTTTTCAAAATTTTCCAAGCTTCTTGAGTTGTTTTCCCCTTTAGGAATCTCATCCATGGAATTCTTCCCAAGGTCTCTCTAAATTTATTGAAATTAGCTCTTTTAAAGTCCAAGTCTCTAGTTTGGCTGTGTTCTATTGCTTGTGCGTCCAGAATGTTGAATTTCAATATTGCATGATCACTTCTCCCCAAGGTTCCTGTGACTTTGACACTTTCTATCATTTCATCTGTTAGTGAGAATTAAATCCAATATGGCTAATCCCCTAGTTCTCTTCTCTACTTTTTGGGAGAAAAAGTTGTCTGCTAGGTTTCTCAGGAATCTGTTTGATCTTCCACTTGGTGCAGTTTGTCTCCCAGTTGATGTCAGGGTAATTAATGTCCCCCATTCCTCTTGTGATGTGCTTCCTACATACCTTAGTTAACTAACTAGTAAAAGTTTATCTATTTCCTCTGTTTGGCTGGGTGGCCTATAGCAGGGCTTTTCAACCTTGTCACAGATGGTACCACTTTTAGGACATAACAACATTTGAGTACCACCAGTGCTTAGCAAGATGTCAAAACTTTGATGACTAAAAAAAAGAGGGGGAGGATTTTGGGTTTTACTGAATATTATGGAAAAGTAAAAAGTTGAGGTTCAACGTTAATACTTCCTTCTACTGCAACAGAGGAAGTCTGTTCTTTTTCCCTTCTCCCCCTCCTTTCCCCCCTTTTTCCTCCCCACCGTGTCCTAATATTTGCTTTTGTATTTTTGCATTTTATTCTATAATCTAATAAAATATTACAAACTGTAGGAAAAAAGGGAAAAAAGTACCAGTTTTAATTTCTTCAGTGGCTGTTCCTTTGCTGAATCATTTTCCCTTTGCACTGACAAATGTATGATGAATTTATCCATGTTTATTAATATGTATCACTACCAGCTAGCTCAGGGGTCTTCAAACTTGGCACTTTTAAGACTTGTGGACTTCCACTCCCAGAATTCCTCAGCCATCATTGAGGAATTCGGGGAGTTGAAGTCCACAGGTCTTATAGTTGCTAGGTTTGTAGTCCCCTGAGCTAGCTGCTCAGCCCTTCTTCTTCTCTCCCTTCTGGGGGTATAGTAAGAATGCACACATACCCCCAATCACTTCCCTGAACCTTTAAAGACACAGGAATCAAGTGCAAAGCAAGAAAGACTCACAAAATAAAGAAACACATAAACTCTGGGTTATTTTTTCCTTTAAGCTGCCTGAGGCATGTCTCTTTTATGGGGAGAATAGCGACAATTAAGATGAATGTACTCCCTAAATTACTTTTTCTATTTCAATGTATACCGATTAAATTAGGCAAAGAGTTCTTTGAAAATTTAAATAAAATTACATCCAAATTTATTTGGCAAGGGAGGAAACTGAGAATTAAATTCAAATTATTACAAGACGCAAAGGAAACAGGAGGATTTGGCCTCCCAAATTGGGAAAGATATTATCAGGCGGCAACATCTGCTTGGATAAAGGAATGGATACACCTAAGGAATAGGAGACTGTTAGCATTAGAAGGCCATGACATGCAGATAGGGTGGCATGCGATACTGTGGGATGGGAAACATAAGGCACACCAGTATTTTCAGAAGCATTATATTAGATGGGCACTATTAGACTAGCACGCATGTGCGGGGGAACCTTTACCTTTTTATTAGATGTGTGGACTAAAATTAAAAAAAATAATTTATAAAAATTACCAATTGGACATCAAAATTGGAGATATTTATCCACCCAAAATGTATGAATTTAGGAAAGGTAATTACATATAAAGATGTTTTAGATGAAAGTGGAGAGTTGAAAACAAGCGAAAAATTATTAGAAGATGGCATAGAGCTGGAATGGTGGGCATATCTGTAGATAGAAACAAGATACAGAAAAGATAAAAAAGAACCCAGGATAAAATTAGAACGCACAGAATTAGATAAAATTCTTTTAGGAACAGAAAATAAAACAATAAAAAAGATATATCAATATTTATTAGAGCAAGACATGCTAGAAGAACAAGTAAAAGACACAATGCTAATTTGGAGCAAAGATTTGGCTATAGTATCGATCTAGATAATTGGCAATTATTATGGGATAGGAACAGGAGGCTAACGTTAGCCACCACCTATAAAGAAAATCTATATAAGATGTTTTACAGATGCCTTCTCCCCCCCACAAGACTAGCAAAAATGGATAAAAAAACTTCTTTGATATGTTGGAAATGCAGAAAACTGCCAGGGACCTATTATGACACATGGTGGGAGTGCCCAAAAGCTCAAGGATTTTGGCATCTGATAAAAAATTGGCTGGAAGAGATATTATCACAAAAAATTGAATTAAAACCAGAAACTTTTTTATTAGGGTTTAGTAAGAATAAATTCAGTAAAGGATCTTTATATTTAGTACTGCACATTCTAACTGCAGCAAGACTACTGTAGCCGATGCTCAGAAATGGAAGGGAAAAGAAACCCCCACCGAAGAAATAATAAATAAAATCCTATCCGAGACTTCCAGGTGGCACTTCAGTGGCGAGGACGGTCGGATTTGACCACCGGCCCTTCGATCCCGTTGAAGCAGCAGAATAGTCGACAATCAGCTGTTCCGCCACTTGAAAACCCTTCTCCTCAGGCAAAGAGGGGAGGGGGAGCTTCCAGGTAGGGGTAGAGCTCCCCTAGAGCCCCAGAACATGAAGGGTGAGAGCCACCCCGAAGCCTGGAAATGCTCTGGACGAAGGACTCTTCTGCTTTAGCAGAACAAGACACTGAATCCACTCCTGCCAGATCTGATTGACATCTTGAGTGATGGTAGCAGCAGAGCTGATGCAGGAGTAGTATAAATATCAAGTACAAAGCTTTAACTCTGAAACTCAAACTCTCTTCCTGCTCCAACGATCGTTTTGAAAGAAGGGGAAGATGGTGCCTGACTGATTTTTTTTTTCTTTTTAACAAGAAGTGAAAGTGTTTTTCTTCAAAGTAAAGTGACTGTTTGAACTGAGTAGGAATAGGTAAAATGGACTTTTAAACCTTAAAAGAGCTAGTTATAATTTGGAGGTGCTAAAAAGTTATTTTCAAGATTTGGTTATTTCACAGTTTAACTACAAAGTAATAAATGGACTAGAAAGTGAAAGTGTGTATTGAAAGTCATTAGTTGCAAAAATGGCTCCCAAACCACATAGACCTGTTTTTAAAAGTGTGGAGGCATTGTTTGTTCAGCAATCTGGAACGCAGTCTTTGAAGTTACACCCCCCCTGAAGCTGCTGCATCTGTATTGACTTTAAAAGATTTACAATATGCTTTAAACGATGCCTTAAAAATTCAGTCTGAAAAAATATTTGAGAAGGTGGCAGAATTTATTGGAAAGGAGAGCAAGAAAATAAGGGAGGATACTTTGATGGCACTTCAAGTGTTTTCAGGCTGTATTGAGAATCTGGATGAATGTGTGGAAGAAGTGAAACAAAATAATCTGATGTTGGAGGCTAACCACTTCGCTGCCCTCATCGCGTCCGCAGATAATCGCCCGACTGCCCTGTTTAGGGTGACCCGCTCCCTCCTCAATCAGGAGGTGAGGGGAGAGCCCTTGCAGGGTCATGCTGAGGAGTTTAGCCTACATCTGGCGGATTCAGGCCAGTCTGGACTCCGACTGGGCAGAGTCTGACGGAGGAGACATGAGCGGTCTTGGTGATGTTATCTGGGAAGAGTTCTACCTTGTGACTCAAGAAGATGTGGACAGGATCATGGGGAGGCTGACCTCCACCACATGTTTATTGGACCCGTGCCTCTCGTTCCTGGTGTATGTGGCTTGGGAGGGGACACAAGGCTGGCTCCAGGCAGTAATAACTGCTTCTTTGAGGGAGGGTAGCTTTCCTGCCACCTTGAAGGAGGCGGTGGTGAGGCCCCTCCTCAAGAAGCCTGCCCTGGACCCAGCTATTTTGAACAACTATCGTCCGGTCTCCAACTGTTGTGATTCAGGGTCAGCCTGTGGGTTCGGCAGTTGGGTCGGATGACTCAGAGGAGGAGGGGGGTGTTAAAGAGCTTGCTGAGGGGGTTGGAGAGCTTTCTGATGAGAGCCCTCAGCCAGGCCCCTCCGATCTGGTCACGACGCAGACCCAGCTGTGTGAGCCTGACAGCGTGGATGAAGATGACCCACAGCTGGCCCTGTTCAAGGACGCCCGGCGCAGGAGGCAGTCAATCAGGAGTAAACAGAGGAAGGCAATGGGGCACCTCGGAAGGAGGCAGAGAGAAGCCACGCCCTGAACTGTATAAAAGGGGAATGCGTGGGAGGGCTGGTTTGCTGAAGGCAACCGCTTGAATAGCTCCTGTTTCATGGTTCGTGTCTTGTTCTGTTTGCTTTTGTATCCATAAATTTGGCAGGCTTAGTTCCAGCCTCTTGCCTTCTTGTAAAAGGGGTTGTCCCTGCCTTTTCTGCAGGGCCGGTAGCAGGCTGGTACAGAACAGTTTGCCTTCAGCCTCCCACCCCTTACTATTATTATGGAGCAGCTACGTGCTGAGAATGCCAAGCTCGCCCAGCAACTCACTTTGTTGGCAGCTCAGGTGGCTCAACTGCAAGCTCAGGTCCATGCTGCACCCCCACCATCACCCCCACCCAGGAGAAAATGCCATGTTGCAATGCCGGATAAATTTGCTGGCAATCCAGAACTGTTTCCTGCTTTCCTGGGACAATGCCAGCTCTTTATCACCATGAGAGCAGCTGATTTCCCCACTGACCGGGATAAGGTGGGGTTTGTGTTAAGCCTTCTTTCGGGTGATGCAGCTCGTTGGGGCACGCCTCTGCTGGCTCAACCTAGTCCATTGTTGGACAACTTTGTGGGGTTTTGTGATCATATGCGTCTGATGTATGAGGACGCTATAAAGACGCAGACTGCTACTCGACGCCTGAAAGCTCTGAGGCAGGGTCAACGCCCCCTACAGGGCTATATCAGCGATTTTCGGCTGCTTAGCCAGGATTCCGCCTGGAATGAGGCTGCGCTTGTGGATGCCTTCCAGGATGGATTGTCGGAGGAGATGTTGGATGAGCTGGCCCGTGTGGATATTCCCTCAGACCTGAATGGGCTGATCCATCTCTGCCTGTGGATTGATACTCGGTTGCAGCAGCGAAGGAGTCGCCATGCCACCCCACAGACCCCTGCAGCCCCTGTTGTGCGTGAGCCCCCAGTTCAAAGGGAGGAGCCAATGGAGCTGGGTGCCGCCAGGTCTCGTCTATCGGTGACTGAAATGAACAGACAACAATCGGGGGGGTTGTGTTTTTACTGCGGGGACCCTGGGCATTTGGCTGCTTTTTGCCCAAAGAAGCGACAGCGGGCATCAGTGATTGAGTCTGCCCCGAGAAAGTCCCCTACTTTTCTGTCGGGAAACGCCCCGAGCCCGATCTAGATGGTGTGATAGATTTGGCGTCCCACAACAACACTGAGCGACGTCTTTCCAATGCTGCCTGTGGACCTCCACGGCATCTGATATTGGAGGCACGTCTGATCCTTCCTGGCAATCCAGAGGGGATTCCAGTCCATGCCTTAATTGACTCTGGGGCCACCACAAATTTTATGGACTCAGCATTTGTGGCCAAATGGGCTGTTCCCCAGTGCCCGGTGGATCCGCCCATGTTAGTGGAGACTATCGATGGTCGAGTGCTCCTGTCTAGGCCAATTACGAGCTGTGAGTGGGGGAGATAGGTATAGACCCAAGCACCATCTGGAACCGATCCGGGTCTATTAGGCGCCTGGGGCGGAACCACCTGGTTGGTTCTGCAGCCCAGTGGCGGGGGGGTGACATAATGGAAGACCAGTTGCAGGAGATAATGATCGGACCATGACAGGGGGACAACAGTTGGTGAGCCCCCTCCCAGATCATCCAATCACTGCCCAGATAAAAAAACCAGGTCGAGAGTGTGACACCCCCCATGAGTCAGACCCTGAATTACTTGGGTCAGGTCCATGGCTGTCATGCAGGCCATGAACTCCCAGGCTAAGTCTGACAACCCTCCCAGGGAAGGCAGGTTGAAGTCGCCCAGAACTATGAGTCTGGGAAACTCCACTGTCAACCCTGACAGGGTGTCGAGCAGCTCGGGCAGGACCATTGCCACACAGCTGGGCATCAGGTATGTTAGCAACAGGCCCAACTGAGCCCGAGGGCGACATCTCAGGAGGAGGGACTCACTCCCGCCTATCTGTACAATCGTGGACTCCTGCAGACATAAAGTCTCTGTTATAACCACCGCCACCCCACCGCCCCTGCCCTGAGCCTGCAGCTGGTGCAGCACACAGAATCCCGGAGGGCACAACTCAATCAGAGGGACACTGCCCTCTGGGCCCAACTAGGTCTCTGTAATGCTTGCCAGATCCACGTGTTCCTCCTCGATCAAATCCTGGATGAGGGGAGCCTTGTTCACAATGGATCTGGCATTAAAATACACAAGCCTGAGCTCAGGGTCTTGATCCCCCTCACCCCCCCGATAAAAGGGTACCAACCGGAGGGTCGGAGCACGCCACCGCTTGAAGACAGTGGGGGTGCGATCCCAGATGTTGATACGGCCCTCCGTGTAGCCACCTGCTGCCATTCTCAATCGTCATGGGGATTTGCAACCCCACCCCAGTACAAGCGGAACCAACAGCCCATACCCCCTTCCCCATCTCACTGGGAACCGTTATAGGCCCAGACTGACAGCTGGTTAATAAAACACACCCCAATTCCCTCCCCTCCCTACCCTTCCCCACAACCCTTTAAAATAACCGGCTAAAAAACATACCAGGGGCCTCTTAATACATTTCCACCAGAGGCCCCTATCTAAGCCCAACCACCTCTCGCTGGTTGTTAGTCTAAATGTTGAAGATGTGGTTGTGATGATGCAATGTATTACTATGTATGGTTGAATTGTAAAAGATTACAATTTTAAAAGTTAAAGTAATTTAGTGGAATATGTAAGATCTTTAAGATATTGGAAGAAGGCTGATTTGTTTATTATAGAAGAATGGATTTTGAAAGTTTTGAATCAGATAGAAATGGTAGAATTTGGAATATGTGAAGAATATTTGTAATGGAGATATATTATGATGTTTAAGGAGAGTTAAAGTGCGACTGGATTTAAAGTGTAATTATAGTTAGTATATTTTAGATTAAGATTGTGAAAATAATAACCTGTAATCTGCTTTGGGAAGTCGGGGGGGGGCTGGGGGAGGTAGGGGTATTGGGTGGGTTAGGGTATAGGTTAGGGGTGGGGGGGATGGGGTTTATGTTCAAAAATGTACTTCAAAACTTTTTAATAAAAATAAATAAATAAATAAATAAAATCCTATCCTGTGCCGAAATGGATAGGTTAACATTAGAGCTTAAGAACAAAACTGAAACAGACTATTACAAAATTTGGAATGAAGTGTATAAATGGCTAGAGTTAAGGAGGAAGGCTGGGACACATGTTGATTGATAAGTCAATAGCTTAGAAATCTTTATACCAGTATTCTCTATAAGATAGAATTGAAAGTTATTTAGCTGTAATGCACATGATTGAAAGAATATTTACTAGAGAGTTCACAGATTCTATACATATATTTTGTTATATTGTAAAGAGACCTTTTTCTTTTCACAAGGTAATACTAATAGTATTGTTTAAGCTAGGGAAGTTGTATCATGTCCACTGTCTTTTCTGTGTTTTTAACTGTATATTCAATAAAATTTTGTAAAAAAAAAAAAGAAAGGCTTTTTTGCCCATTTGTTCAGAGTATTTATTGACAGAGCCTCATCCAATGTATGTGGACAGTAGTGGACCTTATTCAAGATGACAATGAGAGTGCTTAGCGCAAGGAAGTTGAGGGTTTGGTGAACTAATGTAAGAAAAACAGCTTAGTTTTAAACACTGGAAAACCAAAGAGATCATTGTTGATTTCAAAAAAGGCAGGCACTCGAATATTGCCATATCCAAAAAGTGGTACAATCAGTGAAAAGGTTGAATAGCCCTGTTCTACACAACCTCTTTAGGACTGCATGATACACTGTCTTATGGAAATTCTGCATTCCCAGTTTCACCCTAGGAAGCTCTTCTGAGTAAAGAAGAAAATCCTTTCAAAAATAGTCTTGGTGATCCACATCCCAGGCTTGTCCAATTTAAAATAATTTGTTGCATTGTGGAGCTCAACAAATAATGAAGACAGAAAAAATTGAGTTTCTGTGATGCTGCATTTGTTAAAACAAAAAGTGGAAGGGCACTGGTCTGATTGCATTTGATAAATGGTCTAGTAGTTAATCTTGATTATCAAAAAATGTATCTTTTTGTATTTTTGGACTATTTTCTTCAATTTTCTCTTTGGTCTACAGACAATCCTCCTGAGCACTCTCTCATTTATTTAGTTTTTTCTATTTACAAACCATCCGTTTCATATGAGGATTCACACAAGAACCAAATTGGTTTATTAACTTTCCTTTGCAGAAAAAAAAACCCCCTCTTTCTTTGAAATTCATGTTCCAATGATACTTTATTTTTGAATTGTATTCAAAATCCAATGCACTCTGGGGTTTTGTTGTTTTTTATGGCTGCATTGGGTTTTTCACCTTGCCCACAAATGATATAACATCGGTTGCTTTATCAAAAATCACGATTAGAAAAGGACGATTAAATGTAATCCTTGGAGGCATTGACATAGGAATGGCTTCTGCAGCAGTGGCTCCTGCTGCCTCAGTTCCACTTTCATCAACAGTCAACACAGCTTTGTGGGTAACCTGAGAAGAAAGGAAGAAAAAGTTTGAAATTTGGAGTAGAGAAAAATATTTCAGAAATGATGACAACTTGTTACACAGATCTGTGAGTTTGCAATACTAGAACTATATTCACTTTCTCTGTATTGTTCCAATTTTAACCTATGTACTGCTGAAGTCAGTTCTGGATTCTCCTTAGGAAAGATTTTAAACCAGTGTTCTTCAAACCTAGCAACTTCTGAAAGTTGAATTCCACACATCTTATAGTTGCCAACTTTTAAAAATGTTGGGTCGAACAGTTATGAAAAGAAAGAGGTAAAATATAGTCATTCAAGACAAAAAGGAGAGAAAGGAACCAAAGAAACTCCATTTGTTATTGGAATCAAACAGTACTGAGGAATATTGAATAGTTTTTAAAGTTCCAAAAGTGAAACTGTTGGTCAATATTTTGGTTTAAACAAAGAAAAGTTTATAACTAATGCATATTTTAATCAGATCGCTTTCCACACCATCTTTCAAGTAGAGAGAGATCAGGGCAGAACAATTTGCCATAGCCATCTTTGAAGCCTGGGCCTAATACTGCACAGGGCTACTATGAGGCCTCCTCTAATTCAGCCATTGACAAACTGAAGATTAAAATAGCCATTCTAGGCACCATTTCTAGCTCCCAAAATCATATTGCCCAGAGTCTTCCCAGATCCAGAAATGAGTTTCTTGGATTGTTAAATTGGATCACCACAGTTCTGTCTTCTGTCCTTTCAAAAAAAAAGTTTTAGACAGATTTTGTGCTGTCCAAAAGTATGCATTTCTTCACTGGAACTGTGTAGCAACCATGATCAAATTAGTTCTCTGCTAATATGGATTGGTCAGGCAAGTTGCTATTTATACTGCAGTTGATTTTTTCTTTCAATTCCTTAGTCTAGTGAATCCTTTTGATAACCACAAGAGAAATAGATGGAATATGTCCAGACACACTATATTTCTCCCTGTAGATTCAATTATAAGCGATGTACATTTAGGAAAGGAAACAAAGGTTTCAAAAGAGGTCAGGTGTCTTCCACGTGTTACGGCCAGTAGGGACAAGAAGTGTATATGTAAGAAAGTCAAGAATGCCAGCAAGGACTGTGATGTGGATGCTATTGTACATCTTCACACTAATGATCTGTCCCAAGAAAAACCAAATGCACAGATATAATATAGGAGGTACCTTGCTCAATAGTAGTAACTGTGAGTGGGGTTTCAGAGTCCTAATGGACAATCACTTAAATATGAGCCAGCAATGTGCTGCAGCTGCCAAAAAAGCCAACACAGTGCTAGGCTGCAATAACAGAGGGATAGTATTGATACCAATTTACAATGCCTTGGTAAGGCCACACTTGGAATACTGCATCCAGTTTTGGTCACCACCATGTAAAAAAATATGTTGAGACTCTAGAAAGAGTACAGAGAAGAGCAACAAAGATGATCAGGGGACCGGAGGCTAAAACATACAAGGAACAGTTGCTGGAATTGGGTATGTCTAGTTTAATGAAGAGAAGGACGAGGGGTGACATGATAGCAGTGTTCCAATATCTCAGGGGTTGCCACAAAGAAGACGGAGTCAAGCTATTCTCCAAAGCACCTGAAGGCAAGACAAGATGCAGTGGATGGAAACTAACCAAAGAGAGAAGCAACTGAGAACTAAGGAGAAAATTCCTGACAGTTAGAACAATTAATCAGTGGAACAACCTGCCTACAGAAGCTGTGAATGCTCCAACACTGGAAGTCTTTAAGAAGAGATTGGGCAGCCATTTGTCTGAAATGGTACAGGGTTTCCTGCCTGTACGTTGACTTCAGGTTCAAAAAGTTTAACTGGCTAGAGCACAACAGATTCAGCACACAAATGGGACAGATTCTGGGTCCTTGGACCTAACTGTCCCAGGATAGTCCTAGCTGGATCCTAAAGGCAGTCATACAAAAAGCAAAAAGCTTTTCCAGGACCCAGCACCTGTCCGTTTGTTTGCTTCATCCCTTTCCTCTACTCTTCAGCCCAGAGTTAAGGTAAACATTTGGTCATCTTCTTTCCAGGCATGCGGTAAATTTAACAAATAAATTGTTAAAGAGGATAGAGATTGTAGAGCAGAGGTGGGGAGTTTAGTTTTAGCACCTAATGGGGGGAGGAAAAACAAAACAAAAACAAATCTGTCCCTCCCAAATTTCTTTTTTCTTTATTGAAGAAATGTGGCTTTCTGGGGGAAGGAGAGGGTTAAAGCAGAGGAAAGGTTTTGGGAAGCTCATCCTGAAGCTGCTGCCTTAGTGTTCAGGGTCTGGTTTCCCAAAGCCTAGTAAGAACCAGGAGAGGTTTGCAGGCTCTCAACCGCCAGCTGATCAGGGCAGAAAGTTTCAAAACAGCCACCATTTTCACCAGGAAGAGTCAGAGTGCTGAAAATGGTGGATGCTTCCAGGAGGCATGGGGAACAGGCTCAATCACTGTGCGGTCCTGTCAGGATGGAGTGGGGGGAGGGAAAAGGAGGCGGAGGCATTGCAGCATCCCTGCTGTCAGTCATAAAGGTGAATGACTGTGGGAATGCTGCAGATATTGTAACGGAGTTGTGTGTAGTTTTGGGGTGTGTCATAACTTTAAATGTTTATTAAGTGGTCTGTTGTATTTTGAGGACTACCTATATAGGATGAGGGTATTCTGCAAAAAATGTTTTTAAATCCTAAGCAGAGTAAAACTAGGTTGAAGTCCATCCTTCTAGAGACTCAAGAGATAACTTTGGCTCAGTCATTTTCTCTCACATCTCCTGTGGTGGGGAGAAAAATGAATGAACAATATACTTCATACACTGCCAAAAAGCATAAGAATCTATCAATTAAAATAAACTAGTGGCTTCCGGTTCCAGACTGTGGCATGGCCAGACATACGAGGAGAACGCTCTTCACGTTGTTTGGATTTCTTTTGCCAGGGTCCAGACTAACAGAAGAGAATCTGCAATTGCATTATAGTTGATTGAAGCCAATTTTTTGTGAGAAAAATAAAAGAACATCTTCAACATGTTTTTTATAATAAAATTGTAATTAAGCTCTGTTATCTTGTAGGTTAACCTTTTGTACTGCCATTTGAAAATCTGAAGGTAATTTCTGCTGTTGGAGAAGAGCAATTCTAATTGCCATATCTCAATATAATGTATCCTGAGTTAGGAAATGTTTTGGGGAAAAACAAACCTTAGATAATTCTTCAATGAGCTTTTAAGCACATACAGGTATATAGAATATGACAGAAGTGTATGCATTGTACATGATATGGAAATAAATACATTTTTGGTGTGGCGTAAGCATGATGACTCTTTTATATTCAGAAATGAATGGCAGCAGAAAGGGCAGTTATAAATATTTCTGTGTTGCAACTGTTCTCTAACTATACATATTCCTGCTCCAAATATGATGCTGTAAGGGCATTGAGGTAGGCACGGGTGTGCATAAAATAAGTTTTCAGTCCAGAACAAAATAGTCTCAGTTTTTGAAGTAACTATTCCTTTGAAACAAAACCTGAAATAATTTGAATGATCTTTGTACTCCTGTGCCACTGTTTTTCACCACAGGATTGCAAGAGTGGCAAGGTGGATAATCCCTGCTAAATACTGTTGACAATCCAATATGGAGATAATTTGACCATAATTTTAAAAGTATTTTTTAAAAATACTTTATTTAAAAAATAAAATAAATCCCATATAAAACAATGAGAACACAGTTCCACTCTAATTAACTGAAAGTTTTGTTTAAATTAACACACACACACACACACACACCACTGAACAGAATTAGATTCCTTTCCATTTTCTTAAATAAATGCTGTAGATTGCTGAACCAACTAATCACAAATCAAAGACAGCAGCACAAGTTTTAAACATTCCTTTCAATTAATTTGTCTCTTCTATGAGATTTTGTTAATTAATTGATATTAAAAATCTCTTCCTTCCTCCATCCATCCATCCATCCATCCATCACCAAGTAAAGACTTTTCTTACACCATTTTCCCAACATCTGTGACTGAACTGCCCATTTTTTCATGCATGGATGTCTGCTGGATCTGGAGAAAAATGCAGCTTATGATTTGGTCTTGTGAGATCACTGAATAAAGCCTTTTCCTACACCATTTCCTCAAATATCTTTGACTGGACTGCCCATTGGCAGCATTTCCTTGTCCTTTATGATGGCTACATTTTATGTGGAGGTTGATGAAATTCTGTCTATATTTTAAAGAGAGAAATAACAGTCCTGAAACTGGGAAACTGATGTGAGCAATGATTAGAGAAACAGTTTTTTTATAATTATTAGAGAAAAGAGGCTTATTTACAGGAAATATATTAGTAATCCAATGGACAAAGTGCAGGCTGTCAGGGACAAATAAACAGGACTATTCATAAAGGCTGCAACATAAATGATTTATTCAAGTCTATACACAAGAATCTAATCAACTAACAATCAGAACTAACTTGGATCTCTTGTGGCAACATAAGGACTCTAAACTGATATATAAGCATATAACCCCACCCTCCAGTTCTGTCTGCTTTTCTCCTACACAGATAGATTAAGAGGGGACATAGAAGAAATCCTTATTTCTCTATTTTATCTAGTCTGCCACCTTGTGATCAATAGATTATGAGTTACTGAAGAGCCTGTGTTACTGGATTCATACCCAATGATGCATCTGTCATGGTTCTGACAAATGCAGTACTTCAAAGAACTTCAAGGCATTGACAGCATCCTTGGAAATTGGTAACTAGCCTAATCAATTGGCAGACATTATTACTGTGCCTGTAAATTGGTTTTTATCTGAAAAAAGGTGTTCAGGGCAGATAATAGCAAAATAAAATACAGAAAGCATTAATAAAATGTAAATGCATAACAAATATGATCGACATTTTACATTAAAACAATGAGGAAAAATGTTGAAAGAATGTCATGCTAAGTTGTAGGGAAGTAGAAAAGATCAAGGGGTGGAAAGAGAGGTGGAGCAACAGAAAAAAGGATCCTTTACTGAGGTATTCCAAGAAGAATTTCATATTAGAATTGGATTTCTGGCATTTGTTGCTGAGGAACATTGAATTCAGTGAATAATCTGACTGCAGTGACTTTCCCCAACTAGAAAAATCTCCACTCTAGAAGACTTCTTTGCTGTTCATACTGATGGATTATTAATTAATTAATAATAGTCTTCAACTGAGAATGTGTTGGAAGTCAACACCTACCTACCTACCCCTCAGAGAAAGAAACATTTTGGGAAATATTAACCAGGTAGATCTTCCCTAAAGGAATAACAGAAAATCTTAAGAGACAGCAAGCCTAGCCCAAGCAAGCAGCCATCAGAAATACATATCCATTCAGGAAGGCTGCTTCAAAAGAAACAGCCATTTCCCTGCATAAGTGATGCCCTCGACGTGATGTCCCGGTGCCTGGAGGCGGTCCGGGTCTGGATGGGGAGGAACAGGCTTCGTCTCAACCCTGACAAGACAGAGTGGGTACCGGCATCCCGTGATATTCAGGATATCCCACCCCTCATTATGGGGGGTGAGTCATTACCTCCTGTAGATAGGGCTCGCAACTTGGGAGTCCTCCTGGATGCACAACTTTCCTTAGAAGACCATATTGTAGCTGTGACTAGGGGGGCGTTCGCCCAGGTTCGCCTGGTGCACCAGTTGCGGCCCTATCTAGACCGGGATGCCTTGCGCACGGTCACTCATGCGCTCATGACCTCTCGTCTTGATTACTGCAACGCTCTCTACATGGGGCTACCCTTGAAGACCACTCGGAGGCTCCAACTGGTACAGAATGCAGCCGCGAGAGTTGTATCGGGGGTTTCCCGATACTCCCGTGTTACACCTTTGTTCCGCGAGCTGCATTGGTTGCCAGTTGTCTTCCGGGTGAGGTTCAAGGTGTTGGTTATGACCTACAAAGCCCTCCATGGCATGGGTCCAGAATACCTTGGGGAGCACCTGCAGCCGGCGTCAACTTCCCTCCGCCCAGTACGATCCCACAGAGAGGGCCTCCTCAGGGTGCCGCCAGTCAAAGAATGCCGACTGGTGGCCCCCAGGGGGAGAGCATTCTCTGTGGGTGCACCGGATTTATGGAACCATCTTCCGGTAGAGCTCCGGATGGCGCCCGATCTCCGCTCCTTCCGGCGCGATCTTAAAACCCATCTTTTTAAACAAGCGGGCCTGGCCTGATGGGACGGGGTGGGATTTTATTACTACTTCAATTTTAAATCTGTATTATTTATGGGCATTGTTTAATTATGTTTTAATAATTTTAATTTTTGTATCCTATTTTTATGTATTGCCCTGTTCACCGCCCTGAGTCTCTTGAGAGAAGGGCGGTATATAAATTAAATTAATAAATAATAATAAATAAATAAGAAAAGCCAAGCCGAAAATAAAAAGTACCAGAGAAAAGTTTTTTTTCTCTCTTCCTCCCCAACCCAGTGGAGTTAATAGCTCTGGGTAGACTTCCAAAGAAAACAATTGTAACAAGAAGAAACCACAAGCGGCTACCTTGTGTAAACAATAAAGAACTGACAGGATTACCCTTTGAAACCCACTATCTCCTTTCCCTGGACATAGGTTAATCTTTTCTGGACCAAGCTAAGCCCTGACAAGAAAAACAAATAGCCCTTTGCAAATCCCATCAAGACTTCAATAGCACAGGGGGGTATAAGAGGTCTTTGAGTCTTTTTGCTCAAAAGCAGCCTAAAAGTGGGTAAGGTAAAGGTAAAGGTTCCCCCGCACATGCGTGCTAAATTACAGTTTTAAGGAATCTTGGGGAGTGAAAGGGCATGTGTGTGTGTGTGTGTGTGTGTGTGTGTGTCTATGTCTGTCTGTGTGTCTATGTATTTGTGTGTGGACTTCCTCCTCTGGTTGCAGCTAGGATTCCACCTCCTCCATGTTTTTCCTAGCTGCACCCAGGCCTGCTGCTAGCTCTATCAAGCTATGACAGGCAGGAATCTGGAATGCAAGGAGGTTGAACTGTTGTGTGGAACCTTTTGCAAAAAGGAGCGAGGGAGCCAAGTGGGCAACAAATGAAGGAAGGGGGTTGGAGTCAATAGGAGATCCCAGTAAGGTCCAGTGAAGCAGACAGAGGCCAACTATGCAAAATGGGGGCCATGATAAAATGCAATCAAACAGGACTAATATTGGACATTCCCATGAAGCGCAAACATTTTTTAGTCATGGGAAGGGAACAGCTACACAAGGATTTAAGGGACTTGCCAGTGTTCCTATGGGGCTGGGACTCCACCAAAGTGGGGCTACTAAAAGGGGCCACTCCAGTCAGAATTCAGGTAAAGGAAGGACCACCCCCATATATTCCCCAATACAAAATCCAGGTGGAAGCAATAGAACCTATTAGGAAACTAATTGAGGCATATCTAAAACAGAGAGTCCTTCCCAAATGCAACCTTCCCTAGGTAAAGGTAAAGGTAAAGGTTCCCCTGCACATGCGTGCTACTCGTTTCCGACTCTAGGGGCCAGTGCTCATCTCCGTTTCAAATCCGAAGAGCCAGCACTTCTCCGAGGACGTCTCCATGGTCATGTGGCCGGCATGACTAGACGCCAAAGGCGCATGGAACGCTGTTACTTTCCCACCGTGGCGGTCCCTATTTTTCTATTTACATTTTTACGTGCTTTCGAACTGCTAGGTTGGCAGAAGCTTAGATGAGTAACAGGCGCTCACTCTGTTATGCGGCACTCGGGATTCGACCCGCCAAACTGCCGACCTTCTGATCGACAAGCTCAGCGTCCTAACGTTCCCTACAACAATCCTATTTTATCGATTTGAAAACCAAAGGTACATCGGGAGAGAAACCCAGTCTTTAGATTTGTTCATGATCTGAGACTGGTCAACAGTCACGTGATACCCTGTGGCCCAGTAGTTCCCAACCCAGCCACGATCATCACCGAAGTCCCAGTATCTGCAACTCATTTCACTGTTATAGATCTCTGTTCAGCTTTTTTCAGCATATCGGTTGACCAGTCCTCCTTTTCACTTTTACCTGGGAGGATCCGCAATACAGGTGGACCCATCTACCGCAGGGTTACACTGAGTCCCCCACCCTCTTTTCACAGATCCTAAGGCAAATCTATCCTCTATTTCTCTGCTGGGAGGCTCAACATTAATTCAATACGTTGATGAGCTTTTATTAGCATCAGACACAAGGCAAATCTGTAAAGCTGACATGCATTGCCTGCTTTTGTCCCTAGCTCAGAGGAGATACAAGGATTTTCCCTCAAGGTTGCAGTACTTACAACAAAAGGTCACATACCTGGGCTATGTCATTTCTCCTGGTATGCGGAAACTAGCCCCAGGGAGGGTTGAGACAATCTTCAATATGAAGCCCCCACGCACACAAAATTTGGTGTGAGCCCTACTGGGTGTCTTGGGGTTCTGCCACCCATGAATTCCCTCCTTTGGGGAATTAGCTAAGCCTCTGATTCAATTAACCACAAAAGAGATGCCGGACTCTGTGACCTAGATGAAATCACTAGCCCTCACATTCACAAAAATAAACTAAATGCTAGTGTCAGCCCCAGCTCTAGGTCTACCAGACTATCAGAAACCTTTTATGCTCTTTATTCACAAAAACCAGGGAGTGGGGTCAGGAGTCCTAGCCCAGCAATTCATCCCCTCGATCTATCCAGTAGCATATTATTTGGTACAATTGGACCCACTGGCAAGGGGAACAGTCCCCTGCCTAAGAGCTGTGGCAGCTACCGTAGAAATTGTAAAGAAATCAAGAGATTTACTCCTGGGTCGGCTTCTTATTTTGAAAGTGACCCATGGTGTGTTTGCCATCCTCTTAAAATTGCAGACACAACCTTTCACTCAATAGCATTTAGCATAGTATGAAGCCAAGCTCTTCACCTCAGACCCCATTTCCTTTGAGAGGTGTGTGACTTTAAATCCAGCTACACTATTACCAGCAGATCAAACAGGGGAAAACTTGCATGACTGCTTACATCTTATTCAGGACACAGGTAAAGGTAATACTGTAATTATTCCATAATGGAACTGCCTGCCCTGGGACATGATGGACTTGACTTTACTGGATCTATTTCAACAGAATCTAGATGGATATCTGTCAGCACTCAATATTGTAATTGTGAAGTCTAGTACTGCTGCCTTTCAGATGCCCTTGGACTATCACTAATAGAATTTCTGAATGACATGGCAAATGATTTGAGGTTGAGCCCTGCCATTTGTAAATCTTTCAGTGCTTGCTGTCTTACTTGAAATTCTGTAACTCAGTTACTAACTATTACTCAACTAAGCAAATATCGATGGCTGGCTGAACTGGTTGACAGTTATTTGTTCTGCTTTCAGTAAATAATCCAGCAGGTCTAAGTTCTTATGGCCATATGTCTTACCAAATAATATTTTTAAATGCATATTCTTTATAACATATATGAAAGTGCCTCAAATGCATCCATTAATTAGCTTCTCAAGTTTGCATTGTATGAACATTCCCACTATTTATAAGATTCTAACTGACTTAATTTCCCAATTGTATAATATAAAATGAACATGGCCCCAGATCAGTTAAACTAAGTCAAAGGAAATTTATCAGCAATGTAACCATAATTATTAACTATGATGTTAAATAATATTTGTATGTTCAGAGTCATCCTAGTCTGATTAAAAAACAGGCACAAAATACAATGCTGTATTAAGGGGACTTCCGGTTTTGCGTGGTAGCGACCGGTGATGGGCTTACGTATTCTCCCCCCCAGGGCTAATTTCACCCTGCCTGGGTGAAATAACGTTTATTTGTCTTTTCATATAGTTTGTAAAATGTATACATTTGAAGAGACTTCTAATGTTAGAGGTGTGATAAAGATGCTTTTAGTTTGTATTGCTATATTTAGAATTATATAACATAGCATTTAAATAGCTTATATCATTTCACTACAGTAAACATTTGTGCATTACCTGAAAAGAAGATACTTAAAAAGAAGCAGGAAAAAAGAGCAAATAGATTTCAAATTTGCAGACTTCAAGTTTGCCCATGCAGCCATCATGGACACTTGGAAGACAAGCTCCATCTTCCTCTCATCACTGGGGGACCCTGAAAAGGGTTGAAGGTCACCCTGTAGGGGTGACCAGCAAGGAGAGACCCTCACTGGATTGTGGGAGAGTGGTAGCGCTCCTGTTAGAGCCAGTGAAACTCTCCAAACCAGCAGACGAAAGACCAGTTGTAGAAATATGGCTCGTCACTAGGCTGTAAACAGCCGAAGTCACACTTACCACCAGGCAACTTTAAAGCAGCGTGGAAGAGATGGGGTGAGATTTACCTCTCTTAAATTCTAATTATTTTTTGTACCTGCATAAGCTGTTAAGTATTCCCTGTGGAGAGGGAAGGGAGAGTTTAGCCCTCTCTCCAGAAATAGCAGCAACTGACTACTCAGGGGAGTTTAAAACATTTAAAAACTTAACTGGATCCCAACCGGAATTTTATTTCCTAAGATTTATGGACTAAAAGATTCTGTATTTTTTACTCTTTACTTTCTATTTTTACTGAATATCTGGGTTTTTCCTTATAAAATAGAAGCAAAACTGAAAAGATTAAAATAACTTTGGAATTCAAAGGAAATCTTCAATTGGCAGGAGTGACATCTTGTGGCTAAACTTGATACTTCAATTTGTTATTGTTTAAAAGAGACTTGGCTGACAGCCCAGAAAATAGATAAGACACATGTAACCTTGAAACATTAGCTGGGAGAAGCTCAGCTGTGCTTCTTACCCAGTGTGTGTGTGTGGACTTTCTTTTTGAATTTCCTGTTTGTAAAACTTATAGTCTAAAACATTATTATGGAAAAAGATCAGGAACAGATTTTTCCTATGGATGAGGATCAGGAACAAATCCTTTTTATGTTGAAAGCAATTCTTCAAACCCTCTGTCACATCCGTAACAGTCCTGGCCTTCTCCAATACCAACACAGGAAAAAGAATGCAAGTAACCGAGTAACAAGAATGTAAATCAAACAGATGCTGTAAATGCAAACAAAGTTAGCAGTGGGAGTGGTTTGCTCCCAGTGCTCTAAGTACCCTACCCTGCTGCTCCACCTTCCCTTCTTGGCAGAGCAGCATCCTGGTAGCTAGGTATAAATCCCTACCCCCTCCCTGGCCACAGCCTTTGTTTGTCTGCACAGGTCTCCATCCCACCACCAGCTCTGCTGTCCGATGAGTCTTCTCTTGTCTCCAGGGAGTACAGCCAGTTGTGGGGAGGGAGGTTCAGCCCCTGGAATGTCCAGCCTGTCTGCGGAGGCCCTCCTGGTTGCTTGGGGATGACAGCGGTATGTTCCCTGGTTAGGAGGTGCCAGTACTGTGTGAGGGAACCATAGTCCTCCTGGATGTTTTTTTGTCTGAAATCTGATGGTAGGGTGGCAGAGTTAGTGTCACTAGGAGCGGCTGGGTTGTGCTGCTGGCAAGGGAGACCTGACTAAGCCAATTGTACCCTATATCGAAAAAGGGAACATGAGAAGCTATAGCTCAAGGGTTGCAACAGGAACCTTCCCTAGGAGATTTGTTGGTGGCGTGGGATGAGAGGCGAGTGCCCGTCCTGGCTGGAATGAAGAAAAAACAAGTGAAAGAATTATGTAGGAAGTGGGCTTTTCTTAGAGGTAAAATTGGGATACAAATTTGGCCAGAGTGTGGTACTTTGAAGTAATAAAGGAACTGAGATTGAAAATAAAGCCTGGCCAGATACCTTATTGGTATTGCTGGGAAGAACTATGCAAGTCTAGGAATCCAGTTAGAGGGAAGGAAAAGAAAAAAGCTGGAGTAAACTAGTGCCCGGGAGAACAAGGGCCACGTTGAATATGTGCTAACACATACGCCTTTCTCAGCATCCGACCTTGTTATCTGAAAGAAGGACACCCCCTCCTTCCGGTTGGACCCCCAGGCACTAATCTTAACAATGAAGTCTATAATAGACAGCCATAACCTATTGTGGGGAGACATGACACAGCTTTTGCATGTCTTCCTCACTAAAGATGAATTACTAAAGTTGTCTGAAAAGATATAGGAAGTGGTCAGATGACCGATTGTGGTAACCCCAGGGCAGGTAGCCCCTGTGTGAGTAGCCTGGCCCCTGAACTGTCCAGACTGGGACTATAACGATCCCAATCATTGGGATGAGTATAACATGGCGAAAGATAACCTATTAGAAGTCCTGCAAGAAATGGGAAATAAGCCCCTGAATTCGTTGGCGTTTCAGTGGACCACTCAAACTGAAAAGGAAACCCCTGATACCTTTTGGGTTCACCTCCTAGAGGCAGCGGTAGCTTATGCTCACCTGGACCTGAATTGCCAGAAGGACCAGAGGATCCTTGCCTCTGCCTTTGTGGACCAGTCAGTCAATGATATAAGGAGGCATTTCCACTGCAACGTGTCAAACTGATCTACCTTAGAGATCTCTGAGTTGCACAGAATCGCAAACTTCATCTACAACCAGAGGGAGAAATTGAGGGAGGAGGAGAAAGAAAAAAAGAAATTGAAAAAGAGAGAGAAAGAGATAGAAGGAGGAGAGCAGAAAGGAGAGAGGACCTGCAAGCTTTTGCAGCCACGAATAACCATGCCAGGCAAGCAAACCACTGGTCTTTTGATAAACAACAAGTCTGCTGGCAGTGTGAAGAAGAGGATGGCCACAAATCAGATGTTCGCATTGCCACCGATGTGGTGAGGTGGACCATTTTAAGCACAAATGCAGACAAAACCCTGACCGTCACCGTTATCAGGATAGCCCTCCAAGAGCCCCTTTCCCAAGAGAAGCTCCCATTCAAGATAGGGGAAGGAGAACATCTGGAAAGTCCTGGTGGGAACCAAATGGGGGAAATGACTTTCCAGAACCAATGATTAGAGGAAGAAAAAACAGAATTTCAAGCCACCTTTGCCAGTCTGGCCATTCTTTTAAGGAATGGCCCGGACTGAGAGTCCCTCGTTACAATCACCATAGGGGGGAGACAGTATGAGTGCCTGGTTGATACCAGAGCCACCTCATCCCTTATTATTACCCCTCCCTTTAAGGGTTCAGTCATACCAGGGGCTCAAGATGGAGTAAGGGGAAAAATTATCCCAGTAAAATTTACTAACAAAATGAGAGTGGAAATTGGCCCTTTCACCATAGATCATGCTTTCACCATCTGCCCACAGTCTCCATTGTCCCTTATGGACAGAGGCCTACTATGCAAAATGGGGGCCATGATAAAATGCAATCAAACAGGACTAATATTGGACATTCCCATGAAGCGCACACATTTTTTAGTCATGGGAAGGGAACAACTACACAAGGATTTAAGGGACTTGCCAGTGTTCCTATGGGGCTGGGACTCCAGCAAAGTGGGGCTACTAAAAGGGGCCACTCCAGTCAGAATTCAGGTAAAGGAAGGACCACCCCCATATATTCCCCAATACAAAATCCAGGTGGAAGCAATAGAACCTATTAGGAAACTAATTGAGGCATATCTAAAACAGAGAGTCCTTCCCAAATGCAACCTTCCCTAGGTAAAGGTAAAGGTTCCCCTGCACATGCGTGCTACTCGTTTCCGACTCTAGGGGCCAGTGCTCATCTCCGTTTCAAATCCGAAGAGCCAGCACTTCTCCGAGGACGTCTCCATGGTCATGTGGCCGGCATGACTAGACGCCAAAGGCGCATGGAACGCTGTTACTTTCCCACCGTGGCGGTCCCTATTTTTCTATTTACATTTTTACGTGCTTTCGAACTGCTAGGTTGGCAGAAGCTTAGATGAGTAACAGGCGCTCACTCTGTTATGCGGCACTCGGGATTCGACCCGCCAAACTGCCGACCTTCTGATCGACAAGCTCAGCGTCCTAACGTTCCCTACAACAATCCTATTTTATCGATTTGAAAACCAAAGGTACATCGGGAGAGAAACCCAGTCTTTAGATTTGTTCATGATCTGAGACTGGTCAACAGTCACGTGATACCCTGTGGCCCAGTAGTTCCCAACCCAGCCACGATCATCACCGAAGTCCCAGTATCTGCAACTCATTTCACTGTTATAGATCTCTGTTCAGCTTTTTTCAGCATATCGGTTGACCAGTCCTCCTTTTCACTTTTACCTGGGAGGATCCGCAATACAGGTGGACCCATCTACCGCAGGGTTACACTGAGTCCCCCACCCTCTTTTCACAGATCCTAAGGCAAATCTATCCTCTATTTCTCTGCTGGGAGGCTCAACATTAATTCAATACGTTGATGAGCTTTTATTAGCATCAGACACAAGGCAAATCTGTAAAGCTGACATGCATCGCCTGCTTTTGTCCCTAGCTCAGAGGAGATACAAGGATTTTCCCTCAAGGTTGCAGTACTTACAACAAAAGGTCACATACCTGGGCTATGTCATTTCTCCTGGTATGCGGAAACTAGCCCCAGGGAGGGTTGAGACAATCTTCAATATGAAGCCCCCACGCACACAAAATTTGGTGTGAGCCCTACTGGGTGTCTTGGGGTTCTGCCACCCATGAATTCCCTCCTTTGGGGAATTAGCTAAGCCTCTGATTCAATTAACCACAAAAGAGATGCCGGACTCTGTGACCTAGATGAAATCACTAGCCCTCACATTCACAAAAATAAACTAAATGCTAGTGTCAGCCCCAGCTCTAGGTCTACCAGACTATCAGAAACCTTTTATGCTCTTTATTCACAAAAACCAGGGAGTGGGGTCAGGAGTCCTAGCCCAGCAATTCATCCCCTCGATCTATCCAGTAGCATATTATTTGGTACAATTGGACCCACTGGCAAGGGGAACAGTCCCCTGCCTAAGAGCTGTGGCAGCTACCGTAGAAATTGTAAAGAAATCAAGAGATTTACTCCTGGGTCGGCTTCTTATTTTGAAAGTGACCCATGGTGTGTTTGCCATCCTCTTAAAATTGCAGACACAACCTTTCACTCAATAGCATTTAGCATAGTATGAAGCCAAGCTCTTCACCTCAGACCCCATTTCCTTTGAGAGGTGTGTGACTTTAAATCCAGCTACACTATTACCAGCAGATCAAACAGGGGAAAACTTGCATGACTGCTTACATCTTATTCAGGACACAGGTAAAGGTAATACTGTAATTATTCCATAATGGAACTGCCTGCCCTGGGACATGATGGACTTGACTTTACTGGATCTATTTCAACAGAATCTAGATGGATATCTGTCAGCACTCAATATTGTAATTGTGAAGTCTAGTACTGCTGCCTTTCAGATGCCCTTGGACTATCACTAATAGAATTTCTGAATGACATGGCAAATGATTTGAGGTTGAGCCCTGCCATTTGTAAATCTTTCAGTGCTTGCTGTCTTACTTGAAATTCTGTAACTCAGTTACTAACTATTACTCAACTAAGCAAATATCGATGGCTGGCTGAACTGGTTGACAGTTATTTGTTCTGCTTTCAGTAAATAATCCAGCAGGTCTAAGTTCTTATGGCCATATGTCTTACCAAATAATATTTTTAAATGCATATTCTTTATAACATATATGAAAGTGCCTCAAATGCATCCATTAATTAGCTTCTCAAGTTTGCATTGTATGAACATTCCCACTATTTATAAGATTCTAACTGACTTAATTTCCCAATTGTATAATATAAAATGAACATGGCCCCAGATCAGTTAAACTAAGTCAAAGGAAATTTATCAGCAATGTAACCATAATTATTAACTATGATGTCAAATAATATTTGTATGTTCAGAGTCATCCTAGTCTGATTAAAAAACAGGCACAAAATACAATGCTGCATTAAGGGGACTTCCGGTTTTGCGTGGTAGCGACCGGTGATGGGCTTACGTATTCTCCCCCCCAGGGCTAATTTCACCCTGCCTGGGTGAAATAACGTTTATTTGTCTTTTCATATAGTTTGTAAAATGTATACATTTGAAGAGACTTCTAATGTTAGAGGTGTGATAAAGATGCTTTTAGTTTGTATTGCTATATTTAGAATTATATAACATAGCATTTAAATAGCTTATATCATTTCACTACAGTAAACATTTGTGCATTACCTGAAAAGAAGATACTTAAAAAGAAGCAGGAAAAAAGAGCAAATAGATTTCAAATTTGCAGACTTCAAGTTTGCCCATACAGCCATCATGGACACTTGGAAGACAAGATCCATCTTCCTCTCATCACTGGGGGACCCTGAAAAGGGTCGAAGGTCACCCTGTAGGGGTGACCAGCAAGGAGAGACCCTCACTGGATTGTGGGAGAGTGGTAGCGCTCCTGTTAGAGCCAGTGAAACTCTCCAAACCAGCAGACGAAAGACCAGTTGTAGAAATATGGCTCGTCACTAGGCTGCAAACAGCTGAAGTCACACTTACCACCAGGCAACTTTAAAGCAGCGTGGAAGAGATGGGGTGAGATTTACCTCTCTTAAATTCTAATTATTTTTTGTACCTGCATAAGCTGTTAAGTATTCCCTGTGGAGAGGGAAGGGAGAGTTTAGCCCTCTCTCCAGAAATAGCAGCAACTGACTACTCAGGGGAGTTTAAAACATTTAAAAACTTAACTGGATCCCAACCGGAATTTTATTTCCTAAGATTTATGGACTAAAAGATTCTGTATTTTTTACTCTTTACTTTCTATTTTTACTGAATATCTGGGTTTTTCCTTATAAAATAGAAGCAAAACTGAAAAGATTAAAATAACTTTGGAATTCAAAGGAAATCTTCAATTGGCAGGAGTGACATCTTGTGGCTAAACTTGATACTTCAATTTGTTATTGTTTAAAAGAGACTTGGCTGACAGCCCAGAAAATAGATAAGACACATGTAACCTTGAAACATTAGCTGGGAGAAGCTCAGCTGTGCTTCTTACCCAGTGTGTGTGGGGGGACTTTCTTTTTGAATTTCCTGTTTGTAAAACTTATAGTCTAAAACATTATTATGGAAAAAGATCAGGAACAGATTTTTCCTATGGATGAGGATCAGGAACAAATCCTTTTTATGTTGAAAGCAATTCTTCAAACCCTCTGTCACATCCGTAACAGTCCTGGCCTTCTCCAATACCAACACAGGAAAAAGAATGCAAGTAACCGAGTAACAAGAATGTAAATCAAACAGATGCTGTAAATGCAAACAAAGTTAGCAGTGGGAGTGGTTTGCTCCCAGTGCTCTAAGTACCCTACCCTGCTGCTCCACCTTCCCTTCTTGGCAGAGCAGCATCCTGGTAGCTAGGTATAAATCCCTACCCCCTCCCTGGCCACAGCCTTTGTTTGTCTGCACAGGTCTCCATCCCACCACCAGCTCTGCTGTCCGATGAGTCTTCTCTTGTCTCCAGGGAGTACAGCCAGTTGTGGGGAGGGAGGTTCAGCCCCTGGAATGTCCAGCCTGTCTGCGGAGGCCCTCCTGGTTGCTTGGGGATGACAGCGGTATGTTCCCTGGTTAGGAGGTGCCAGTACTGTGTGAGGGAACCATAGTCCTCCTGGATGTTTTTTTGTCTGAAATCTGATGGTAGGGTGGCAGAGTTAGTGTCACTAAGAGCGGCTGGGTTGTGCTGCTGGCAAGGGAGACCTGACTAAGCCAATTGTACCCTATATCGAAAAAGGGAACATGAGAAGCTATAGCTCAAGGGTTGCAACAGGAACCTTCCCTAGGAGATTTGTTGGTGGCGTGGGATGAGAGGCGAGTGCCCGTCCTGGCTGGAATGAAGAAAAAACAAGTGAAAGAATTATGTAGGAAGTGGGCTTTTCTTAGAGGTAAAATTGGGATACAAATTTGGCCAGAGTGTGGTACTTTGAAGTAATAAAGGAACTGAGATTGAAAATAAAGCCTGGCCAGATACCTTATTGGTATTGCTGGGAAGAACTATGCAAGTCTAGGAATCCAGTTAGAGGGAAGGAAAAGAAAAAAGCTGGAGTAAACTAGTGCCCGGGAGAACAAGGGCCACGTTGAATATGTGCTAACACATACGCCTTTCTCAGCATCCGACCTTGTTATCTGAAAGAAGGACACCCCCTCCTTCCGGTTGGACCCCCAGGCACTAATCTTAACAATGAAGTCTATAATAGACAGCCATAACCTATTGTGGGGAGACATGACACAGCTTTTGCATGTCTTCCTCACTAAAGATGAATTACTAAAGTTGTCTGAAAAGATATAGGAAGTGGTCAGATGACCGATTGTGGTAACCCCAGGGCAGGTAGCCCCTGTGTGAGTAGCCTGGCCCCTGAACTGTCCAGACTGGGACTATAACGATCCCAATCATTGGGATGAGTATAACATGGCGAAAGATAACCTATTAGAAGTCCTGCAAGAAATGGGAAATAAGCCCCTGAATTCGTTGGCGTTTCAGTGGACCACTCAAACTGAAAAGGAAACCCCTGATACCTTTTGGGTTCACCTCCTAGAGGCAGCGGTAGCTTATGCTCACCTGGACCTGAATTGCCAGAAGGACCAGAGGATCCTTGCCTCTGCCTTTGTGGACCAGTCAGTCAATGATATAAGGAGGCATTTCCACTGCAACGTGTCAAACTGATCTACCTTAGAGATCTCTGAGTTGCACAGAATCGCAAACTTCATCTACAACCAGAGGGAGAAATTGAGGGAGGAGGAGAAAGAAAAAAAGAAATTGAAAAAGAGAGAGAAAGAGATAGAAGGAGGAGAGCAGAAAGGAGAGAGGACCTGCAAGCTTTTGCAGCCACGAATAACCATGCCAGGCAAGCAAACCACTGGTCTTTTGATAAACAACAAGTCTGCTGGCAGTGTGAAGAAGAGGATGGCCACAAATCAGATGTTCGCATTGCCACCGATGTGGTGAGGTGGACCATTTTAAGCACAAATGCAGACAAAACCCTGACCGTCACCGTTATCAGGATAGCCCTCCAAGAGCCCCTTTCCCAAGAGAAGCTCCCATTCAAGATAGGGGAAGGAGAACATCTGGAAAGTCCTGGTGGGAACCAAATGGGGGAAATGACTTTCCAGAACCAATGATTAGAGGAAGAAAAAACAGAATTTCAAGCCACCTTTGCCAGTCTGGCCATTCTTTTAAGGAATGGCCCGGACTGAGAGTCCCTCGTTACAATCACCATAGGGGGGAGACAGTATGAGTGCCTGGTTGATACCAGAGCCACCTCATCCCTTATTATTACCCCTCCCTTTAAGGGTTCAGTCATACCAGGGGCTCAAGATGGAGTAAGGGGAAAAATTATCCCAGTAAAATTTACTAACAAAATGAGAGTGGAAATTGGCCCTTTCACCATAGATCATGCTTTCACCATCTGCCCACAGTCTCCATTGTCCCTTATGGACAGAGGCCTACTATGCAAAATGGGGGCCATGATAAAATGCAATCAAACAGGACTAATATTGGACATTCCCATGAAGCGCACACATTTTTTAGTCATGGGAAGGGAACAACTACACAAGGATTTAAGGGACTTGCCAGTGTTCCTATGGGGCTGGGACTCCAGCAAAGTGGGGCTACTAAAAGGGGCCACTCCAGTCAGAATTCAGGTAAAGGAAGGACCACCCCCATATATTCCCCAATACAAAATCCAGGTGGAAGCAATAGAACCTATTAGGAAACTAATTGAGGCATATCTAAAACAGAGAGTCCTTCCCAAATGCAACCTTCCCTAGGTAAAGGTAAAGGTTCCCCTGCACATGCGTGCTACTCGTTTCCGACTCTAGGGGCCAGTGCTCATCTCCGTTTCAAATCCGAAGAGCCAGCACTTCTCCGAGGACGTCTCCATGGTCATGTGGCCGGCATGACTAGACGCCAAAGGCGCATGGAACGCTGTTACTTTCCCACCGTGGCGGTCCCTATTTTTCTATTTACATTTTTACGTGCTTTCGAACTGCTAGGTTGGCAGAAGCTTAGATGAGTAACAGGCGCTCACTCTGTTACGCGGCACTCGGGATTCGACCCGCCAAACTGCCGACCTTCTGATCGACAAGCTCAGCGTCCTAACGTTCCCTACAACAATCCTATTTTATCGATTTGAAAACCAAAGGTACATCGGGACAGAAACCCAGTCTTTAGATTTGTTCATGATCTGAGACTGGTCAACAGTCACGTGATACCCTGTGGCCCAGTAGTTCCCAACCCAGCCACGATCATCACCGAAGTCCCAGTATCTGCAACTCATTTCACTGTTATAGATCTCTGTTCAGCTTTTTTCAGCATATCGGTTGACCAGTCCTCCTTTTCACTTTTACCTGGGAGGATCCGCAATACAGGTGGACCCATCTACCGCAGGGTTACACTGAGTCCCCCACCCTCTTTTCACAGATCCTAAGGCAAATCTATCCTCTATTTCTCTGCTGGGAGGCTCAACATTAATTCAATACGTTGATGAGCTTTTATTAGCATCAGACACAAGGCAAATCTGTAAAGCTGACATGCATCGCCTGCTTTTGTCCCTAGCTCAGAGGAGATACAAGGATTTTCCCTCAAGGTTGCAGTACTTACAACAAAAGGTCACATACCTGGGCTATGTCATTTCTCCTGGTATGCGGAAACTAGCCCCAGGGAGGGTTGAGACAATCTTCAATATGAAGCCCCCACGCACACAAACTTTGGTGTGAGCCCTACTGGGTGTCTTGGGGTTCTGCCACCCATGAATTCCCTCCTTTGGGGAATTAGCTAAGCCTCTGATTCAATTAACCACAAAAGAGATGCCGGACTCTGTGACCTAGATGAAATCACTAGCCCTCACATTCACAAAAATAAACTAAATGCTAGTGTCAGCCCCAGCTCTAGGTCTACCAGACTATCAGAAACCTTTTATGCTCTTTATTCACAAAAACCAGGGAGTGGGGTCAGGAGTCCTAGCCCAGCAATTCATCCCCTCGATCTATCCAGTAGCATATTATTTGGTACAATTGGACCCACTGGCAAGGGGAACAGTCCCCTGCCTAAGAGCTGTGGCAGCTACCGTAGAAATTGTAAAGAAATCAAGAGATTTACTCCTGGGTCGGCTTCTTATTTTGAAAGTGACCCATGGTGTGTTTGCCATCCTCTTAAAATTGCAGACACAACCTTTCACTCAATAGCATTTAGCATAGTATGAAGCCAAGCTCTTCACCTCAGACCCCATTTCCTTTGAGAAGTGTGTGACTTTAAATCCAGCTACACTATTACCAGCAGATCAAACAGGGGAAAACTTGCATGACTGCTTACATCTTATTCAGGACACAGGTAAAGGTAATACTGTAATTATTCCATAATGGAACTGCCTGCCCTGGGACATGATGGACTTGACTTTACTGGATCTATTTCAACAGAATCTAGATGGATATCTGTCAGCACTCAATATTGTAATTGTGAAGTCTAGTACTGCTGCCTTTCAGATGCCCTTGGACTATCACTAATAGAATTTCTGAATGACATGGCAAATGATTTGAGGTTGAGCCCTGCCATTTGTAAATCTTTCAGTGCTTGCTGTCTTACTTGAAATTCTGTAACTCAGTTACTAACTATTACTCAACTAAGCAAATATCGATGGCTGGCTGAACTGGTTGACAGTTATTTGTTCTGCTTTCAGTAAATAATCCAGCAGGTCTAAGTTCTTATGGCCATATGTCTTACCAAATAATATTTTTAAATGCATATTCTTTATAACATATATGAAAGTGCCTCAAATGCATCCATTAATTAGCTTCTCAAGTTTGCATTGTATGAACATTCCCACTATTTATAAGATTCTAACTGACTTAATTTCCCAATTGTATAATATAAAATGAACATGGCCCCAGATCAGTTAAACTAAGTCAAAGGAAATTTATCAGCAATGTAACCATAATTATTAACTATGATGTTAAATAATATTTGTATGTTCAGAGTCATCCTAGTCTGATTAAAAAACAGGCACAAAATACAATGCTGCATTAAGGGGACTTCCGGTTTTGCATGGTAGCGACCGGTGATGGGCTTACGTATTCTCCCCCCAAGGGCTAATTTCACCCTGCCTGGGTGAAATAACGTTTATTTGTCTTTTCATATAGTTTGTAAAATGTATACATTTGAAGAGACTTCTAATGTTAGAGGTGTGATAAAGATGCTTTTAGTTTGTATTGCTATATTTAGAATTATATAACATAGCATTTAAATAGCTTATATCATTTCACTACAGTAAACATTTGTGCATTACCTGAAAAGAAGATACTTAAAAAGAAGCAGGAAAAAAGAGCAAATAGATTTCAAATTTGCAGACTTCAAGTTTGCCCATGCAGCCATCATGAACACTTGGAAGACAAGCTCCATCTTCCTCTCATCACTGGGGGACCCTGAAAAGGGTCGAAGGTCACCCTGTAGGGGTGACCAGCAAGGAGAGACCCTCACTGGATTGTGGGAGAGTGGTAGCGCTCCTGTTAGAGCCAGTGAAACTCTCCAAACCAGCAGACGAAAGACCAGTTGTAGAAATATGGCTCGTCACTAGGCTGCAAACAGCCGAAGTCACACTTACCACCAGGCAACTTTAAAGCAGCGTGGAAGAGATGGGGTGAGATTTACCTCTCTTAAATTCTAATTATTTTTTGTACCTGCATAAGCTGTTAAGTATTCCCTGTGGAGAGGGAAGGGAGAGTTTAGCCCTCTCTCCAGAAATAGCAGCAACTGACTACTCAGGGGAGTTTAAAACATTTAAAAACTTAACTGGATCCCAACCGGAATTTTATTTCCTAAGATTTATGGACTAAAAGATTCTGTATTTTTTACTCTTTACTTTCTATTTTTACTGAATATCTGGGTTTTTCCTTATAAAATAGAAGCAAAACTGAAAAGATTAAAATAACTTTGGAATTCAAAGGAAATCTTCAATTGGCAGGAGTGACATCTTGTGGCTAAACTTGATACTTCAATTTGTTATTGTTTAAAAGAGACTTGGCTGACAGCCCAGAAAATAGATAAGACACATGTAACCTTGAAACATTAGCTGGGAGAAGCTCAGCTGTGCTTCTTACCCAGTGTGTGTGGGGGGACTTTCTTTTTGAATTTCCTGTTTGTAAAACTTATAGTCTAAAACATTATTATGGAAAAAGATCAGGAACAGATTTTTCCTATGGATGAGGATCAGGAACAAATCCTTTTTATGTTGAAAGCAATTCTTCAAACCCTCTGTCACATCCGTAACAGTCCTGGCCTTCTCCAATACCAACACAGGAAAAAGAATGCAAGTAACCGAGTAACAAGAATGTAAATCAAACAGATGCTGTAAATGCAAACAAAGTTAGCAGTGGGAGTGGTTTGCTCCCAGTGCTCTAAGTACCCTACCCTGCTGCTCCACCTTCCCTTCTTGGCAGAGCAGCATCCTGGTAGCTAGGTATAAATCCCTACCCCCTCCCTGGCCACAGCCTTTGTTTGTCTGCACAGGTCTCCATCCCACCACCAGCTCTGCTGTCCGATGAGTCTTCTTGAATTATATCGGGAAAACAAGAGCTTCCAATCCGCTAAGGAAAAGCCGGCCCGGCCGACATTTGACAGTTGACAGCTGTCAAATGGCCGCCCGAAGCAACGGCGCACGCGCACAAACCAGCCGGCCGCCATTCCCGTTGACAGCTGTCAAAAGGGCTGCCGGAGGCCAACACGCACGCGCCGGATTTGACAGTTCCCGGAACTGTCAAATCCGCAGTCTTCAACCTAGTCCTCCAAGTGAGCTAAGCGCTCAGCTGGAAGGAATTCCCTGACAGCCGCCGAGCTGTCAAAATACTGTTCATCGATTGGCCGCCCTCAGAACGGCGGGAAAAACACTGTTACCTGATTGGTTGTTTGTTTTGACAGTTCCCTATAAAAGCCCGGATTGTTTTGACAGTCAGCTGCCGGGAGCTGAACCGAATAAACCTTTCGAACCTTGCCTACGGTCTCGCGTCTGTCTTTCTAAAGACAATTCACCTGGCGACGAGGATGGGATGCCGGTACTATAGAGCTGCATATTGAGCCGAGTCACCCCGCAAAGGAGTTCCGATCCCTCCCGCTGACAAGTCACTGCTGAAGCCACGTGGAGGGCAAAGGAACCCCTTGTAGCAGCTTGAACAGTACTGTGGACCCAGACCATGGCAAATTTAGGTCACGTCAGAGAATTCGACGTCCGCCATCCTGAAGGATGGGAGTTGCACTGGGGACAAATTGAAGGCTACCTCGTTGTCAATAAGATAACAGAGGACCGCCACAAAGCTGCCGCCCTCCTCTGTCTAAGCGGGCCTGCCGTCTATGACATCGCCGTAGGGCTTTGCAGCCCTTACCCCATCGCGACCATCCCGTACGCCGTGCTGACCGACCGCCTCAGCAAGCACTTCATGCCCCGTCGGTCCGAGCTATTCTGGCGCCTCCATTTCGCCCGCCGCCACCAGCAACCGGGCGAAACCACCACAGCCTTCATCGCGGCGGTACGTCACGCCGCCCGCCGGTGCCAATTTCCCGACCTGGAAGACCGCATCAGAGACCAGGTTATCGCCGGCCTCTCTAACGAGCGGCTCCAGCGGAAGCTGGTAGCCAGGCCCACGATGGACCTCGCTCAACTCACGTTAGAGATCATGGCCTACGAAGATAGCCACCGTGAGGTCTCTCCGGTGTACAGAGGCAGCCCAGCCGGTTCAGTCCACCACGCCAGGGAGCCGGACGACGAGCAACCAGAGACCTACACCGGCGTCGACGACATCATGTCTCGTTTCAGCAAGATGAGCGCCGACCACGGAAAGAACCGCAGGCCATTCAGACCAGCCGGTCCGGGCTCAAGGCCCACCGCCACAGGGCTGAAACCTAAATGTGCCAGCTGCGGCGGGGCTCACGCCAGAGCCACATGCCGTTTCAGAAACGCCAAATGCCACGGATGCGGGAAGACCGGGCACATTCGCTCAGCATGCCGCAGTTCGAACCGGGAAACCCTCCACGAGCTTGAGGAAATTCCGGCAGGTAGGACCCAGGTCCCTCCCCCAGCCAAGGGAATTCCCCGGCCCTCAGTCTTGTCCATACAAGCCGAAACAAAGAGGTCGCCCGTCCACCAGTTACAACCCAAAATTAAAGTTTGGGTTAAAATCCAAGGGGTGCCCTGCGAAATGGAGGTCGACTCCGGCTCCTCAGTTTCAATAATGTCTTGGGACACCCTCAGGAAAATTGGGTTAAAAAATAGACGCCGTATTCCCCTGCAGCCCTCCAAAATACTCCTCGCAGATTTTCAGGGAGCTGCCATACAATTAAAGGGACAGGCACAAATAAAAGTAGAATATAAAAAGTTCCTGGGGCAATTAACGATCCAGATCACTGAGGCACCCAGGTCCACCCTCCTGGGGTTAGACTGGTTTGAAGCCCTGGGCATCCACCTAGAAGGCACCAACCGTATACAATCCCAAACATTAGAACAGGTTTGCCAAGCGTTCGCAGACGTTTTCGACGGAACGCTTGGCAAATACACAGGCACCCCCATAGACCTCAAATTAAAACCTGAGGTAGCTCCCATCCGCATCAAGGCAAGAAGGGTCCCCTTTGCGTTGAAACAAAAAATCGAGGCAGAATTAGACCGTTTAATCAGCCTTGGGGTCCTAGAACCAACAGACGGGGGAACCTGGGAAACTCCCATAGTCACACCAGTCAAACCCAATGGTGACGTGAGACTATGCGCGGACTATAAGGCAACGCTAAACCGCGCTTTAAATCCCCATGCATACCCAGTGCCAGCTGTCAGGGACGTGCTGTCAGAAATTGGGTCCGGTTCAATATTCGCCAAACTCGACCTAGCACATGCCTTCCTGCAACTACCTGTCACCCGAGAAACAGCAGAAGCTCAAACCATTGTCACACACCGAGGCGCTTTCAGGGTAAACCGCCTCCAATTCGGCATCTCAGTGGCTCCTGGCATCTTCCAGGAGGTCATGGAGAAAACATTAAAAGGAATCCCAGGTGTATGCCCCTATTTCGATGACATACTCATCGCAGGGGAATCAGAAAACAATTTAGCAGACAGACTACAAGAAGTATTATTAAGATTTAGAAAAGCGGGGCTGAAACTTAAACGGGAAAAATGTTCTATAGGCGTCCCATCTGCAGATTTCTTAGGCTACAGAATTGACTCACAGGGAATTCACCCCACGAACTCAAAAGTCCTTGCTATCAAAGGTGCCCCTACCCCAAAGAATAAAACCGAGCTCCAAGCTTTCCTTGGACTTTTAAACTTTTACCATGCTTTCCTACCAGGGAAAGCAACAATCGCAGAACCCCTACACAGGCTGCTTGACAAAGGGGCAGCCTGGCAGTGGACAACAGCCCATGAAAACAGTTTTAGAACACTCAAACAAATGCTTTCCAGCAATGCCACCATCTCCCACTACAAAGAAGACAAACCCCTCTGCCTAGCCTGCGACGCATCCCCATACGGGATCGGAGCAGTTTTGAGTCATTTAGACAGCAACGGCACCCAAGCCCCGGTGGCATATTATTCAAGAACACTTTCAAAAACCGAAAGAAATTATGCCCAGATAGATAAAGAAGCCCTGGCAATTGTGGCGGGAATAAAAAAATTTCACGATTACCTTTACGGCCGCCCCTTTGTGATTTACACAGATCACAAACCACTGCTAGGACTATTCACATGGGACCGCCAGACCCCCCAAATATTATCTCCCAGGATGTTGCGCTGGACAACGTTCCTCACAGCATATTCCTACCAATTAATATACAAGCCTGGACACCAAATGTGTCACGCTGACGGCCTCAGCAGGCTACCCCTACCCCACACAGAACCAGACCCAGCCCCAGCAAGCAACATCTTAGCCATTCAAGAGCTACCAGAATGCCCACTGACAGCAAAAGACATTGCTGCCGCAACTTCATCTGACAAAACACTCAGCAGAGTGTTAGCATGGGCACACACAGGCTGGCAAACCTCTTGCCCGGGCACAGAATTTCAGCCATATTTCTCCAGGCAAAGCGAACTAACGTCACACTTAGGATGTTTACTCTGGGGATGCAGGGTAATCGTGCCTTCCAAACACAGACAAAAAGTACTAGACACATTACATGAAGGCCACCCTGGCATTGTAAAAACAAAAGCACTGGCCCGCAGCTACGTCTGGTGGCCAGGAATAGACCAGGACATAGAAAGATACATCGCTGGCTGCTACCTATGCCAAGAATCCCGCCCACTCCAGCCCAGAGCTCCAATTCATAAATGGGAACTCACAAAAAACCCCTGGTCCCGAATCCACATTGATTATGCCGGCCCATTCCAGGGACAGGTCTTCCTCATAGTTGTGGATAGTTATTCCAAGTGGCTGGAGGTTCTCCCGGTTCACAGCACAACGTCTGCCGCAACCATCCAAGCCCTCAGGGGAATCTTCGCAACACACGGTCTCCCCGACGTTATTATTTCAGACAATGGCCCTCAATTTACTTCTCATGACTTTCAGATCTTCACGAGGAGAAATTGTATTAGGCATTCAACATCGGCTCCCTTCCACCCATCGTCCAACGGCCTTGCGGAGGTTATGGTGAGGACCACCAAAGACGCCCTCAAAAGAATCATCACAGGGAACTGGCACCGTCGTTTGTCTCAATTTCTCTTAGCCCACCATTCCACGCCCTGCACATCCACCGGCAAAAGCCCAGCCGAACTACGATGGGGCCGCCGCCTGGTGACACGACTCGACAGACTCCACCCCGACAGACTGGCAGCCGAAATAACACCAAACACACATCCAAAAACTTTCTCCAAAGGACAAAATGTTTGGTCCCGAGATTATGGGGGAAGGGATAAGTGGGTTCAGGGGGTTATCCTGGAACAAACAGGACCATTATCATACACAGTGGACACTGGGACTGGACTCATACAACGCAGACACTCGGATCAGCTCCGACCCAGGTCACTGCCCAACCCCCCTCTGCAACCGACTCCGGGTGAGTCTTCACCAGCCGTCACCCCCGGACCTGATGAACTCCTCCAGGACCCTCAACCACCTGTCGAGCCCCACCAAGAAACAACTCCTCCAGCCACGCAACCGGAAGAGAGCAACCCCTGCCCCCGTCGGTCCAGCCGAGCTAGAAGGCCCCCCGCATACCTCGCGGACTTTGAATGGAAGGGAAACTCGCCGTCTGTTAAAGAACCTGTTAACCTTACTGTTTCAAAATGTTCAACTGTTGTTATGCATAACGTACCTGTTCGGGGGGGGAAAGGGGGTGAATTATATCGGGAAAACAAGAGCTTCCAAGCCGCTAAGGAAAAGCCGGCCCGGCCGACATTTGACAGTTGACAGCTGTCAAATGGCCGCCCGAAGCAACGGCGCACGCGCACAAACCAGCCGGCCGCCATTCCCGTTGACAGCTGTCAAAAGGGCTGCCGGAGGCCAACACGCACGCGCCGGATTTGACAGTTCCCGGAACTGTCAAATCCGCAGTCTTCAACCTAGTCCTCCAAGTGAGCTAAGCGCTCAGCTGGAAGGAATTCCCTGACAGCCGCCGAGCTGTCAAAATACTGTTCATCGATTGGCCGCCCTTAGAACGGTGGGAAAAACACTGTTACCTGATTGGTTGTTTGTTTTGACAGTTCCCTATAAAAGCCCGGATTGTTTTGACAGTCAGCTGCCGGGAGCTGAACCGAATAAACCTTTCGAACCTTGCCTACGGTCTCGCGTCTGTCTTTCTAAAGACAATTCACTTCTCTTGTCTCCAGGGAGTACAGCCAGTTGTGGGGAGGGAGGTTCAGCCCCTGGAATGTCCAGCCTGTCTGCGGAGGCCCTCCTGGTTGCTTGGGGATGACAGCGGTTTGTTCCCTGGTTAGGAGGTGCCAGTACTGTGTGAGGGAACCATAGTCCTCCTGGATGTTTTTTTGTCTGAAATCTGATGGTAGGGTGGCAGAGTTAGTGTCACTAAGAGCGGCTGGGTTGTGCTGCTGGCAAGGGAGACCTGACTAAGCCAATTGTACCCTATATCGAAAAAGGGAACATGAGAAGCTATAGCTCAAGGGTTGCAACAGGAACCTTCCCTAGGAGATTTGTTGGTGGCGTGGGATGAGAGGCGAGTGCCCGTCCTGGCTGGAATGAAGAAAAAACAAGTGAAAGAATTATGTAGGAAGTGGGCTTTTCTTAGAGGTAAAATTGGGATACAAATTTGGCCAGAGTGTGGTACTTTGAAGTAATAAAGGAACTGAGATTGAAAATAAAGCCTGGCCAGATACCTTATTGGTATTGCTGGGAAGAACTATGCAAGTCTAGGAATCCAGTTAGAGGGAAGGAAAAGAAAAAAGCTGGAGTAAACTAGTGCCCGGGAGAACAAGGGCCACCTTGAATATGTGCTAACACATACGCCTTTCTCAGCATCCGACCTTGTTATCTGAAAGAAGGACACCCCCTCCTTCCGGTTGGACCCCCAGGCACTAATCTTAACAATGAAGTCTATAATAGACAGCCATAACCTATTGTGGGGAGACATGACACAGCTTTTGCATGTCTTCCTCACTAAAGATGAATTACTAAAGTTGTCTGAAAAGATATAGGAAGTGGTCAGATGACCGATTGTGGTAACCCCAGGGCAGGTAGCCCCTGTGTGAGTAGCCTGGCCCCTGAACTGTCCAGACTGGGACTATAACGATCCCAATCATTGGGATGAGTATAACATGGCGAAAGATAACCTATTAGAAGTCCTGCAAGAAATGGGAAATAAGCCCCTGAATTCGTTGGCGTTTCAGTGGACCACTCAAACTGAAAAGGAAACCCCTGATACCTTTTGGGTTCACCTCCTAGAGGCAGCGGTAGCTTATGCTCACCTGGACCTGAATTGCCAGAAGGACCAGAGGATCCTTGCCTCTGCCTTTGTGGACCAGTCAGTCAATGATATAAGGAGGCATTTCCACTGCAACGTGTCAAACTGATCTACCTTAGAGATCTCTGAGTTGCACAGAATCGCAAACTTCATCTACAACCAGAGGGAGAAATTGAGGGAGGAGGAGAAAGAAAAAAAGAAATTGAAAAAGAGAGAGAAAGAGATAGAAGGAGGAGAGCAGAAAGGAGAGAGGACCTGCAAGCTTTTGCAGCCACGAATAACCATGCCAGGCAAGCAAACCACTGGTCTTTTGATAAACAACAAGTCTGCTGGCAGTGTGAAGAAGAGGATGGCCACAAATCAGATGTTCGCATTGCCACCGATGTGGTGAGGTGGACCATTTTAAGCACAAATGCAGACAAAACCCTGACCGTCACCGTTATCAGGATAGCCCTCCAAGAGCCCCTTTCCCAAGAGAAGCTCCCATTCAAGATAGGGGAAGGAGAACATCTGGAAAGTCCTGGTGGGAACCAAATGGGGGAAATGACTTTCCAGAACCAATGATTAGAGGAAGAAAAAACAGAATTTCAAGCCACCTTTGCCAGTCTGGCCATTCTTTTAAGGAATGGCCCGGACTGAGAGTCCCTCGTTACAATCACCATAGGGGGGAGACAGTATGAGTGCCTGGTTGATACCAGATCCACCTCATCCCTTATTATTACCCCTCCCTTTAAGGGTTCAGTCATACCAGGGGCTCAAGATGGAGTAAGGGGAAAAATTATCCCAGTAAAATTTACTAACAAAATGAGAGTGGAAATTGGCCCTTTCACCATAGATCATGCTTTCACCATCTGCCCACAGTCTCCATTGTCCCTTATGGACAGAGGCCTACTATGCAAAATGGGGGCCATGATAAAATGCAATCAAACAGGACTAATATTGGACATTCCCATGAAGCGCACACATTTTTTAGTCATGGGAAGGGAACAACTACACAAGGATTTAAGGGACTTGCCAGTGTTCCTATGGGGCTGGGACTCCAGCAAAGTGGGGCTACTAAAAGGGGCCACTCCAGTCAGAATTCAGGTAAAGGAAGGACCACCCCCATATATTCCCCAATACAAAATCCAGGTGGAAGCAATAGAACCTATTAGGAAACTAATTGAGGCATATCTAAAACAGAGAGTCCTTCCCAAATGCAACCTTCCCTAGGTAAAGGTAAAGGTAAAGGTTCCCCTGCACATGCGTGCTACTCGTTTCCGACTCTAGGGGCCAGTGCTCATCTCCGTTTCAAATCCGAAGAGCCAGCACTTCTCCGAGGACGTCTCCATGGTCATGTGGCCGGCATGACTAGACGCCAAAGGCGCATGGAACGCTGTTACTTTCCCACCGTGGCGGTCCCTATTTTTCTATTTACATTTTTACGTGCTTTCGAACTGCTAGGTTGGCAGAAGCTTAGATGAGTAACAGGCGCTCACTCTGTTACGCGGCACTCGGGATTCGACCCGCCAAACTGCCGACCTTCTGATCGACAAGCTCAGCGTCCTAACGTTCCCTACAACAATCCTATTTTATCGATTTGAAAACCAAAGGTACATCGGGACAGAAACCCAGTCTTTAGATTTGTTCATGATCTGAGACTGGTCAACAGTCACGTGATACCCTGTGGCCCAGTAGTTCCCAACCCAGCCACGATCATCACCGAAGTCCCAGTATCTGCAACTCATTTCACTGTTATAGATCTCTGTTCAGCTTTTTTCAGCATATCGGTTGACCAGTCCTCCTTTTCACTTTTACCTGGGAGGATCCGCAATACAGGTGGACCCATCTACCGCAGGGTTACACTGAGTCCCCCACCCTCTTTTCACAGATCCTAAGGCAAATCTATCCTCTATTTCTCTGCTGGGAGGCTCAACATTAATTCAATACGTTGATGAGCTTTTATTAGCATCAGACACAAGGCAAATCTGTAAAGCTGACATGCATCGCCTGCTTTTGTCCCTAGCTCAGAGGAGATACAAGGATTTTCCCTCAAGGTTGCAGTACTTACAACAAAAGGTCACATACCTGGGCTATGTCATTTCTCCTGGTATGCGGAAACTAGCCCCAGGGAGGGTTGAGACAATCTTCAATATGAAGCCCCCACGCACACAAAATTTGGTGTGAGCCCTACTGAGTGTCTTGGGGTTCTGCCACCCATGAATTCCCTCCTTTGGGGAATTAGCTAAGCCTCTGATTCAATTAACCACAAAAGAGATGCCGGACTCTGTGACCTAGATGAAATCACTAGCCCTCACATTCACAAAAATAAACTAAATGCTAGTGTCAGCCCCAGCTCTAGGTCTACCAGACTATCAGAAACCTTTTATGCTCTTTATTCACAAAAACCAGGGAGTGGGGTCAGGAGTCCTAGCCCAGCAATTCATCCCCTCGATCTATCCAGTAGCATATTATTTGGTACAATTGGACCCACTGGCAAGGGGAACAGTCCCCTGCCTAAGAGCTGTGGCAGCTACCGTAGAAATTGTAAAGAAATCAAGAGATTTACTCCTGGGTCGGCTTCTTATTTTGAAAGTGACCCATGGTGTGTTTGCCATCCTCTTAAAATTGCAGACACAACCTTTCACTCAATAGCATTTAGCATAGTATGAAGCCAAGCTCTTCACCTCAGACCCCATTTCCTTTGAGAGGTGTGTGACTTTAAATCCAGCTACACTATTACCAGCAGATCAAACAGGGGAAAACTTGCATGACTGCTTACATCTTATTCAGGACACAGGTAAAGGTAATACTGTAATTATTCCATAATGGAACTGCCTGCCCTGGGACATGATGGACTTGACTTTACTGGATCTATTTCAACAGAATCTAGATGGATATCTGTCAGCACTCAATATTGTAATTGTGAAGTCTAGTACTGCTGCCTTTCAGATGCCCTTGGACTATCACTAATAGAATTTCTGAATGACATGGCAAATGATTTGAGGTTGAGCCCTGCCATTTGTAAATCTTTCAGTGCTTGCTGTCTTACTTGAAATTCTGTAACTCAGTTACTAACTATTACTCAACTAAGCAAATATCGATGGCTGGCTGAACTGGTTGACAGTTATTTGTTCTGCTTTCAGTAAATAATCCAGCAGGTCTAAGTTCTTATGGCCATATGTCTTACCAAATAATATTTTTAAATGCATATTCTTTATAACATATATGAAAGTGCCTCAAATGCATCCATTAATTAGCTTCTCAAGTTTGCATTGTATGAACATTCCCACTATTTATAAGATTCTAACTGACTTAATTTCCCAATTGTATAATATAAAATGAACATGGCCCCAGATCAGTTAAACTAAGTCAAAGGAAATTTATCAGCAATGTAACCATAATTATTAACTATGATGTTAAATAATATTTGTATGTTCAGAGTCATCCTAGTCTGATTAAAAAACAGGCACAAAATACAATGCTGCATTAAGGGGACTTCCGGTTTTGCGTGGTAGCGACCGGTGATGGGCTTACGTATTCTCCCCCCCAGGGCTAATTTCACCCTGCCTGGGTGAAATAACGTTTATTTGTCTTTTCATATAGTTTGTAAAATGTATACATTTGAAGAGACTTCTAATGTTAGAGGTGTGATAAAGATGCTTTTAGTTTGTATTGCTATATTTAGAATTATATAACATAGCATTTAAATAGCTTATATCATTTCACTACAGTAAACATTTGTGCATTACCTGAAAAGAAGATACTTAAAAAGAAGCAGGAAAAAAGAGCAAATAGATTTCAAATTTGCAGACTTCAAGTTTGCCCATGCAGCCATCATGGACACTTGGAAGACAAGCTCCATCTTCCTCTCATCACTGGGGGACCCTGAAAAGGGTCGAAGGTCACCCTGTAGGGGTGACCAGCAAGGAGAGACCCTCACTGGATTGTGGGAGAGTGGTAGCGCTCCTGTTAGAGCCAGTGAAACTCTCCAAACCAGCAGACGAAAGACCAGTTGTAGAAATATGGCTCGTCACTAGGCTGCAAACAGCCGAAGTCACACTTACCACCAGGCAACTTTAAAGCAGCGTGGAAGAGATGGGGTGAGATTTACCTCTCTTAAATTCTAATTATTTTTTGTACCTGCATAAGCTGTTAAGTATTCCCTGTGGAGAGGGAAGGGAGAGTTTAGCCCTCTCTCCAGAAATAGCAGCAACTGACTACTCAGGGGAGTTTAAAACATTTAACAACTTAACTGGATCCCAACCGGAATTTTATTTCCTAAGATTTATGGACTAAAAGATTCTGTATTTTTTACTCTTTACTTTCTATTTTTACTGAATATCTGTGTTTTTCCTTATAAAATAGAAGCAAAACTGAAAAGATTAAAATAACTTTGGAATTCAAAGGAAATCTTCAATTGGCAGGAGTGACATCTTGTGGCTAAACTTGATACTTCAATTTTTTCAATTTTATTGTTTAAAAGAGACTTGGCTGACAGCCCAGAAAATAGATAAGACACATGTAACCTTGAAACATTAGCTGGGAGAAGCTCAGCTGTGCTTCTTACCCAGTGTGTGTGTGGGGACTTTCTTTTTGAATTTCCTGTTTGTAAAACTTATAGTCTAAAACATTATTATGGAAAAAGATCAGGAACAGATTTTTCCTATGGATGAGGATCAGGAACAAATCCTTTTTATGTTGAAAGCAATTCTTCAAACCCTCTGTCACATCCGTAACAGTCCTGGCCTTCTCCAATACCAACACAGGAAAAAGAATGCAAGTAACCGAGTAACAAGAATGTAAATCAAACAGATGCTGTAAATGCAAACAAAGTTAGCAGTGGGAGTGGTTTGCTCCCAGTGCTCTAAGTACCCTACCCTGCTGCTCCACCTTCCCTTCTTGGCAGAGCAGCATCCTGGTAGCTAGGTATAAATCCCTACCCCCTCCCTGGCCACAGCCTTTGTTTGTCTGCACAGGTCTCCATCCCACCACCAGCTCTGCTGTCCGATGAGTCTTCTCTTGTCTCCAGGGAGTACAGCCAGTTGTGGGGAGGGAGGTTCAGCCCCTGGAATGTCCAGCCTGTCTGCGGAGGCCCTCCTGGTTGCTTTGGGATGTCGGGGACGTTCGCTAGGATCACCAGCTGATCAGCCATTGCGTAGCCTAGGAGACGGAGCTTCCAGCTGACTGGCACCCCCGAGAGGACATAGCCTCCATTCCTTTGACGATGTCAGTATCGGCCACTGAGGTCTCTTGCTGTCTGCCAGCCGTGGGGCCAGACTTCTGGCATCCCAGCTAATCGACGTAGCTCTCGGCCGATCAGTAGTGTCAGTTCCAGTGTCCTGGTCTCCCAGCTGAGTGGCAGAGTGGTAAGTTGCTGGCGGGCTGAGCAGCGGCAAAATGGGCAGTTGGCAGGCTGTTTGTGAAAAGGTCCCCCCACCCACCTGATTATCAAGTCTGGGGCTTGACAGGTGGCTCCCCCTACCAGGGGTCCACCTGGAAAACAAGAAGACACATGTAAGCACATGTTGATGGACTGGATGGCTGCCTTCCTCCCTGGCTTATCCAGGTATCGTCAATGGAACCTCCAAACCAGCCGGGGGGCATACACATCCAGTTCCCTTACCCAGGACGGTTCCATAATGGGATACCCCACCCATCTTAACAAATATTGCAGCTGTCCCCTTCAGATCCAGGAGTCTAGGATTTCATGCACCTTGTACTTGGTCCCCTTGGACGGGTCCTGGTCCCCCTTCCCCAGACCTTCAGGAGGTATTCCCCACCAGTTTTAATAGGCTACAATGGAACACTGGATGTACCTTTCCTAGGGCCCGGGACAGATGCAGTCTTACGGTCACCAGGTTAATGATCTGTATGACCTGGAAAGGGCCCAGGTACTTGGGAGCTAATTTTCTGCAGGGCACCCTCAACTGTAGGTATTTGGTTGACAGATACACCTGGTTGCCCACCCAGAATTGTTTCTGGGGCCTTCATTCTCTGTTGGCCTGAGCTTGTGTTCTTGCCTCTGCTTTTACCAAGGCCCATTTCATGTTACACCCCCCTCCAATGTGTGTTATCCACTCTTGTGGCTGGTAGGGCATGGGGTCCCCTTGTTGGTACTCAGGGATAGCTATGAAATCCTGGCCATGTACCACTTGGAAGGGAGTGAATCCAGTGCTGCTGTGCAACGCGTTGTTGTAGGCCACTTCTGCGAATTGTAGGAGGTTGACCCACTGTACCTGCTGATATGAGACGTAACTCCATAGATACCGCTCTACCATGGCATTGGCACATTCTGCCACTCCATTAATACTGGGTGGTATGCGGAACTGAGCTCCTGCGACAACCCATGGACTGAAGAAAGGTCTGCCAAAACCGTGCCGTAAACTGTACCTGCCAATCTGAGATGATCCCATGTAGGTGGTACACATACTGTATAAACAGTTTGGACAACTTCCAAACTGATGGTAGCCCCTTGAACGGTAGAAAATGGGCCTGTTTCGAAAAAAGGTCTACAACAGTCCAAATTACTGTGTACCCACAGCTCTCCAGCAGATCTATGACAAAGTTCATCCCGATGTCTTCCCATGGTTGGGTCGGGTCTGGTACTGACTGCACCAAACCCACTGTTTTCCCTGTTTGGTGCTTTGTGGTAGCACAAATATGACATCCCTGAACATAAACCTTTATGTTTTCATGTGCAACCACCAGAATTGGTGCCGCATGAGGCATAGGGTCTTGAGGAATCCAAAATGCATATTCTTTATAACATATATGAAAGTGCCTCAAATGCATCCATTAATTAGCTTCTCAAGTTTGCATTGTATGAACATTCCCACTATTTATAAGATTCTAACTGACTTAATTTCCCAATTGTATAATATAAAATGAACATGGCCCCAGATCAGTTAAACTAAGTCAAAGGAAATTTATCAGCAATGTAACCATAATTATTAACTATGATGTTAAATAATATTTGTATGTTCAGAGTCATCCTAGTCTGATTAAAAAACAGGCACAAAATACAATGCTGCATTAAGGGGACTTCCGGTTTTGCGTGGTAGCGACCGGTGATGGGCTTACGTATTCTCCCCCCCCCCCAGGGCTAATTTCACCCTGCCTGGGTGAAATAACGTTTATTTGTCTTTTCATACAGTTTGTAAAATGTATACATTTGAAGAGACTTCTAATGTTAGAGGTGTGATAAAGATGCTTTTAGTTTGTATTGCTATATTTAGAATTATATAACATAGCATTTAAATAGCTTATATCATTTCACTACAGTAAACATTTGTGCATTACCTGAAAAGAAGATACTTAAAAAGAAGCAGGAAAAAAGAGCAAATAGATTTCAAATTTGCAGACTTCAAGTTTGCCCATGCAGCCATCATGGACACTTGGAAGACAAGCTCCATCTTCCTCTCATCACTGGGGGACCCTGAAAAGGGTCGAAGGTCACCCTGTAGGGGTGACCAGCAAGGAGAGACCCTCACTGGATTGTGGGAGAGTGGTAGCGCTCCTGTTAGAGCCAGTGAAACTCTCCAAACCAGCAGACGAAAGACCAGTTGTAGAAATATGGCTCGTCACTAGGCTGCAAACAGCCGAAGTCACACTTACCACCAGGCAACTTTAAAGCAGCGTGGAAGAGATGGGGTGAGATTTACCTCTCTTAAATTCTAATTATTTTTTGTACCTGCATAAGCTGTTAAGTATTCCCTGTGGAGAGGGAAGGGAGAGTTTAGCCCTCTCTCCAGAAATAGCAGCAACTGACTACTCAGGGGAGTTTAAAACATTTAAAAACTTAACTGGATCCCAACCGGAATTTTATTTCCTAAGATTTATGGACTAAAAGATTCTGTATTTTTTACTCTTTACTTTCTATTTTTACTGAATATCTGGGTTTTTCCTTATAAAATAGAAGCAAAACTGAAAAGATTAAAATAACTTTGGAATTCAAAGGAAATCTTCAATTGGCAGGAGTGACATCTTGTGGCTAAACTTGATACTTCAATTTTTTCAATTTTATTGTTTAAAAGAGACTTGGCTGACAGCCCAGAAAATAGATAAGACACATGTAACCTTGAAACATTAGCTGGGAGAAGCTCAGCTGTGCTTCTTACCCAGTGTGTGTGTGTGGACTTTCTTTTTGAATTTCCTGTTTGTAAAACTTATAGTCTAAAACATTATTATGGAAAAAGATCAGGAACAGATTTTTCCTATGGATGAGGATCAGGAACAAATCCTTTTTATGTTGAAAGCAATTCTTCAAACCCTCTGTCACATCCGTAACAGTCCTGGCCTTCTCCAATACCAACACAGGAAAAAGAATGCAAGTAACCGAGTAACAAGAATGTAAATCAAACAGATGCTGTAAATGCAAACAAAGTTAGCAGTGGGAGTGGTTTGCTCCCAGTGCTCTAAGTACCCTACCCTGCTGCTCCACCTTCCCTTCTTGGCAGAGCAGCATCCTGGTAGCTAGGTATAAATCCCTACCCCCTCCCTGGCCACAGCCTTTGTTTGTCTGCACAGGTCTCCATCCCACCACCAGCTCTGCTGTCCGATGAGTCTTCTCTTGTCTCCAGGGAGTACAGCCAGTTGTGGGGAGGGAGGTTCAGCCCCTGGAATGTCCAGCCTGTCTGCGGAGGCCCTCCTGGTTGCTTTGGGATGTCGGGGACGTTCGCTAGGATCACCAGCTGATCAGCCATTGCGTAGCCTAGGAGACGGAGCTTCCAGCTGACTGGCACCCCCGAGAGGACATAGCCTCCATTCCTTTGACGATGTCAGAATCGGCCACTGAGGTCTCTTGCTGTCTGCCAGCCGTGGGGCCAGACTTCTGGCATCCCAGCTAATCGACGTAGCTCTCGGCCGATCAGTAGTGTCAGTTCCAGTGTCCTGGTCTCCCAGCTGAGTGGCAGAGTGGTAAGTTGCTGGCGGGCTGAGCAGCGGCAAAATGGGCAGTTGGCAGGCTGTTTGTGAAAAGGTCCCCCCACCCACCTGATTATCAAGTCTGGGGCTTGACAGGTGGCTCCCCCTACCAGGGGTCCACCTGGAAAACAAGAAGACACATGTAAGCACATGTTGATGGACTGGATGGCTGCCTTCCTCCCTGGCTTATCCAGGTATCGTCAATGGAACCTCCAAACCAGCCGGGGGGCATACACATCCAGTTCCCTTACCCAGGACGGTTCCATAATGGGATACCCCACCCATCTTAACAAATATTGCAGCTGTCCCCTTCAGATCCAGGAGTCTAGGATTTCATGCACCTTGTACTTGGTCCCCTTGGACGGGTCCTGGTCCCCCTTCCCCAGACCTTCAGGAGGTATTCCCCACCAGTTTTAATAGGCTACAATGGAACACTGGATGTACCTTTCCTAGGGCCCGGGACAGATGCAGTCTTACGGTCACCAGGTTAATGATCTGTATGACCTGGAAAGGGCCCAGGTACTTGGGAGCTAATTTTCTGCAGGGCACCCTCAACTGTAGGTATTTGGTTGACAGATACACCTGGTTGCCCACCCAGAATTGTTTCTGGGGCCTTCATTCTCTGTTGGCCTGAGCTTGTGTTCTTGCCTCTGCTTTTACCAAGGCCCATTTCATGTTACACCCCCCTCCAATGTGTGTTATCCACTCTTGTGGCTGGTAGGGCATGGGGTCCCCTTGTTGGTACTCAGGGATAGCTATGAAATCCTGGCCATGTACCACTTGGAAGGGAGTGAATCCAGTGCTGCTGTGCAACGCGTTGTTGTAGGCCACTTCTGCGAATTGTAGGAGGTTGACCCACTGTACCTGCTGATATGAGACGTAACTCCATAGATACCGCTCTACCATGGCATTGGCACATTCTGCCACTCCATTAATACTGGGTGGTATGCGGAACTGAGCTCCTGCGACAACCCATGGACTGAAGAAAGGTCTGCCAAAACCGTGCCGTAAACTGTACCTGCCAATCTGAGATGATCCCATGTAGGTGGTACACATACTGTATAAACAGTTTGGACAACTTCCAAACTGATGGTAGCCCCTTGAACGGTAGAAAATGGGCCTGTTTCGAAAAAAGGTCTACAACAGTCCAAATTACTGTGTACCCACAGCTCTCCAGCAGATCTATGACAAAGTTCATCCCGATGTCTTCCCATGGTTGGGTCGGGTCTGGTACTGACTGCACCAAACCCACTGTTTTCCCTGTTTGGTGCTTTGTGGTAGCACAAATATGACATCCCTGAACATAAACCTTTATGTTTTCATGTGCGACCACCAGAATTGGTGCCGCATGAGGCATAGGGTCTTGAGGAATCCAAAATGCCTTGCTTGTTTCGTGTCATGGCATCGCCTTAGCATCCCTTCCCATAGAGCTTGGGGAATGTACAGCCTTTCACCTTTCTATGCCAGGCCCTCCCTTTGTGTCAGGAGATCCAGATGTTTCTGTACCCAGGGGTCGCTCTGGACTGCCTTGTGTAGCTCTTGAAGCATGTCAACAGCCAGGTTGTGGGGTACTGCTCGCACTTCTGCCTGTCAGTAAGGAGGCATGAGTGATTGTACCACCTCCTCCCATTTGCTGTCATATTGCAGCATCTGCGAGAGGGCATCAGCAAGGAAATTCCTGCCCCCTGGTACGTACTGCAATTGGAAATGTTGGAAATATTGCACCCAGTGGATATGTTTTGGAGAAAGGCATCTAGGCGTTTGCAGCACCTTGAGGTTTTTGTGGTCCATCCATACTTCAAACAGTTCCGCTGCCCCCTCCAACAGATGTTGCCAGGTGGATAATGCCCACCATACTGCAAATGCCTCCTTCTCACAAATAGCCCAGGCCCTCTCAGTTTTCGTCAATTTCCATGACGTGTATGCGCTTGGTTGCAATGACCCCTGGCTGTTCTTTTGCAGTAAGACTGCTCCCACTGCAATGTCACTGGCGTCGGCCTGAACCACGAAGGGTATCTCAGGATTTGGGTGCAGCAAAACTGGCTCCCTTGCAAACAAGCTTTTCAAGTCCTCGAATGCCTTTTGGCATGCCATGGTTCATGCTAGTGGCTGGCTGGGCCGTGGCTTTGTCACAACATGTTTTGTGCAGAGTAAGTCCATCAGGGGCAGGGCCACTGCCACAAACAAGGGGATGAAGTGCCTGTAGAAATTAGCGAACCCTAATAAGCTCTGCAATTGGCAATGAGTTCGAGGGGCTTGCCACTCCAACACAGCTTTGACTTTGTTCAGGTCCATTTCCACTCCTACCCCTGATATCCTATAGCCAAGGTAATCGAGTTGAGTCTGGTGGAAATTGCACTTGGTAAGCTTAACAAACAGGTATGGTTTCAACAGTGTCTCCAGCACCTGTCTCACCAATTTCTCATGCTTGTCCAGGGTATTGGTGTATGTGAGGATATCGTCTAGGTAAACAAGCACCCCACGGTACAAATGCTCATGCAGCACGTTGTTAATCAGCTGCATAAAACACCATGGGCCCCCCCTGCAACCCAAAAGGCATCACCCTGAATTGGTAACTACCAAGTGGACAGTTGAAGGCTGTCTTCTACTCATCTCCTCGCCTTATGCGGACCCGGTAGTATGCCTCCCTTAAGTCCAGCCAGGTGAATACTTTTCCTTTCGCTAGGTGGGCCAGTAGAAGTTTCATAAGTGGGAGGGGATACAGGTTCTCCACACAGGCCCATTGATACCACAGAAATCCACAGAAAATATAGAGGAGGTGATTATTGACATCTTGGAGGAGACTCTGAAGGGAGATAGAGGAGGAATTCAACTTGAATTAGATGATATATTTCGCTTCAATTCAAGCTATGCAAGAAGAAATAAGCTCCCAAGAGAAGTATATTTTTTTCTTACAAAGAAGACAACAAGAGATGAAATACTACGAAAAGTTAGAGATGAACCAATACAATATAAAAATAAAGAAATTGTGGTCTTAAAGCAGATACCTAAGAGAGTTAGAGATTCACGAAGACAGTACTATTTTTTTACCACGAAATTGATTGCCAATGGCATAAACTTTAGATGGTTGATGCCAGAAGGTATCCTAATAAACTGGAACAATACAAGGTATAGACTGGATTTAATTTGGAAAGCAGAAGATTTTGAAGTGAAGAATAGGTCAATTTTAGATGAAGGAGTAAAAAGAGGTCAAGGGGAGGGTAAGGAGCAGAAACAAACAGAAGAGAGGACTCAAGGAGCAACTGCACAAACAAAAGAACGGAAAGAGGAAGATGATCAAAAGGGTGAGGATGAAGGACTTGCCAGAGAACAAAGGATTACTAGATCTACTAGACCGAAATATAAATAAATGGAAATGGATAAAGAAAATGGAATCTTCTCAGTAAACATAAATGGACTAAATTCTCCAGTTAAAAGAAATAAGATTTTTAGGAAATTATGGAAATTGAATTTGGATATAATTTGTTTACAAGAAACACATATAAAAGTACAGCATCATAAATTATTGGAATATCCAAAAATTGGAAAACTCTATTATGCAGCAGTGCAACAGAAAAAAGAGGAGTAGTTTTATATATTAAAGAGACAATAGACTCTAAAATGGTATATTCAGTTGAAGAAAAAAAGCAAATATTATTAGTGGCAATTTATGCACCAAATAATAAGCAAGAAAATTTTTACAAAGACCTACATAGAAAAATAATAGAAATGGAGTATCAAAGTGTTTGCTTACTAGGAGATTTCAATGCAATAACAAATGGAAAAATTGATTATAAAAGTAACAAAACAGGGAAAAATGGTACAGGGAGATTACCTAAGACATTTTTTGATATGGCGGAGGAAACTGGAATTCAAGATGTTTGGAGGGAAGTAAATCCACAAAAATTGCAATATACTTTTTACTCAAATAGCCAGAAATCTTGGTCAAGGATTGATATGATTTGGATGACTGCCAATATGAGAATGAATGTTCAGGACATTGAAATAGAAACAGGCATATGGGCAGATCATAATCCCTTGAAAATAACATGGAAAGGAATACAAAAAAGGCTAAGATGGACTTTAAATCATTCCATATTAAAGGAAAAAGAATTTATAGAGTTAACAAAAAAAGAAATGGAATTCTTCTTCAAAGAAAATAAAAAAGAAGATACTACAATACAAAATCTATGGCATACAGCTAAAGTGTATTTCAGAGGTATAGTTATACCGTATATGGCAAGGAAAAATAAACAGAGAAAACAGCAGTATTATTAAAAGAAGAATTTGGAAAGTTAGAATCAGAACTGCAAAGAAATCCACAAAAAAGACTTTAAAAAGAGATATGGATATAATAAAACATAAATTAAATTTGTTAGATTCAGAAAAAGTGGCAGAACAGATAAAAAGAGCGAAGCCATTTTTTTTGAAAATGCCAATAAGCCAGGAAGATGGTTACCTTATAAACTCAAAAAACAGAAAAAAGATATATAATTTATTTATTTATTTATTTATTTATTTTATTAAACTTATATACCACCCTTCTCCCATAGGACTCAGGGCGGTTCACAAGGTTCTTTAAAACAGTACAACAAATTACATAGATTAAAAACAATTAAAATGATTAAACTAACCTTGAAACTAAAAACCCCAATAACAATTAAAATACAATTAAAACCCCAGTTAATATTCTCAGTCCAGGCCAGAAAGCTCGAAGAGCCAGGTCTTCAGGTCCCGTCGGAATGAGCGAAGGTCAGGGGAAGTCCTAAGCTCTACAGGTAGCTAGTTCCAAAGGGCCGGCACACCCACAGAGAAGGCCCTCCCCCTGGGTATTGTCCACCGGCAATCTTTTACTTGATGGGAAAGGTTATTTACAATATAAAAATGAAGAAATAAAAAAGATAGTTAAAGAATTTTATAAGGAACTGTAAGATAAAGTGGAGACTTCAAGAGAGAAAACTGTAAAATACTTGGAAGAAAGTAATCTTCCAAAGATTTCAGAGACATTTAAAAATATGTTAGACGAAGGAGTTACAATGATGGAAATAACAGAGGCCATAAAGAGACAAAAAAATGGGAAAACTCCTGGTCCAGATGGACTTCCGGCAGAGTTATATAAGAACTTACAACAGATATTAAGTGAACCGTTGAAAGATGTTTGTAATGGACTTTTATTAGAAGCTAAAATGCCAATGACGTGGATTGAAGCAAATATTACCTTAATACCAAAAGAAGATTCGGATTTGACCCAGATTAAGAATTATAGACCAATTTCATTGCTCAATGTGGATTATAAAATTTTTACTTCAATAATGGCGGAGAGATTGAAAAAATATTTGGTTGAATTTATACACCCGGATCAAAATGGTTTTTTTTTTACCAAAGAGAGAAATTAAAAATAATTTAAGAGTGATAATAGATGTATTGGAATACTATGAGCTACATCCAGGGAAACAAATGGCATTAATATTTTTAGATGCTCAAAAGGCATTTGATAATCTTTCGTGGCAATTTATGATTCATCAATTACAAACAATGGACTTCGGACAGAATTTTATAAATATGGTAAAAACAATATACAATAAACAAACAGCCAAAGTGATTGTGATTGGAGTTTGTACTGAGAGCTTTGAAATAAGGAAAGGCATAAGGCAAGGATGCCCTCTATCCCCTCTGTTATTCATTTTCACTTTTGAAGTTTTAAATCAAAATATAAGACAAGATACAGAAATTAGAGGGTTGGGGATAAAGGGTGAAACATATAAATTACAAGCATTTGCTGATGATTTAGTAATTATTTTGGAAGATCCCTTGGAGATGATTCCAAAACTGTGGGGGGAAATAGAACAATATGGTGAAATAGCGGGACTAAAAATTAATAAAGAAAAAACTAAGATAATAGTTAAGAATCTTATGGATAAGCAAAAAAGCATAATGTGAGATGTGACAGAGGTACAGACAGTGAAAAAGGTAAAATATTTGGGTATATATTTATCAGCTAAGTGCTCAACATTAAAAGAAAATAACTACACAAGGTTACTGAAACAAATAAAGCTAGACCTGGAAAAGTGGAAGAACTTAAAACTGTCATTATTAGGAAGAATAACTACAGTTAAAATGAATATATTGCCTAAGATTTTATTTCTGTTTCAGACAATTCCGATAAAACTTGGGAATTTTTTTTTCCAAGAGTTGAATTCATTAGTTTTGAAGTTTGTATGGTAAGGAAAGAAAGCTAGAATAAAGATGAAAACCTTGCAAGATACTAAGGAAAATGGAGGCTTTGGCCTACCTGAGTGGGCTTTGTATTATCAAGCATCTGTATTAACATGGCTGAAAGAATGGATAATGCTTAGGAATAAAAGGTTGTTATATTTGGAGGGACATGACTTACAGCTGGGGTGGCACGCTTTTTTGTGGTATGGGAAAAACAAAATTCATGGGTATTTTCAAAATCACTGTATTAGAAATGCTTTGATGACAGTATGGGAAAAAATTAAAACAAAAATATATGTAAAAATTCCAGGGTGGTTATCAACAATTGAAGCTTTTTCACATACAAATTTGTTAGATTTTGAAAAAACTTGGACATATAGAGATATTTTAAATATTGACGGGATATTAAAATTGAAACTAGAGCTGGAAAATCAGGGCATCAACGTCATGGTGGGTACGCTTACAAATACAAAATAGATATGAAAAAGTTATGAAACTGTATGGATTTTATAAAGAACAAAATGTATTTGATAAGATATTATTAACTTTTGATGAGAAATTAATTTAAAAAATGTATAATTTTTTGTTAACTTTAGAGATGGAAAGTGAACAAATTAAAGGGACAATGATAAGGTGAACCTCCTGTTTTATTGTCAGAAGCTCTGCCTCGGCCCACTGGACCCTCAAGACATCCTCGAATCGGGACCTCAGTGCTTCTAGGAACAGACCAGCATCAGCCAATTCCCTGGCATGTTTGGTGTACAGGTCAGCCACCCAGTCCGCTGCTTCACCCTGCAATCCTGCCATCAGAGCCACCACCATGGCCCACTGAGACAGGTAGAGACTAGCATATCATCCAGATGGTTCACAGCTTGGCTCAGAAACATTGCCAAGCAGTCTGGATTCCTGTCTAATGTGGTTGGAAATGGCGGGGGATGCCAGGCCATCCCTGGACCCCATGGAGCTCCAATCATCCCTGGGCCTGTATTAGTTTGAGAGTTGTACTAATGATATTTGTATGTAATTGAATTATTATAATCCAGTTGCCATGCTGCTTTTCAAATATGTAATTGTAATATTAGAAAATCAATAATTTTTTTCAAAAAAAATATTCCAAATTTACATAAATCATTATATGGCGTGTTGTATAGCTGGTTCAAGCAGGCATTGAGCGAGACGGAATGTTCAAAACAGCAACATGCTTTTTTTATTATTATTAATTTATTTATTTATAAATATTCAATAACAACAACAACATATCTACAGAGGTCATGATTGAATGATACACAATTCTAATATAGTGCATTATGCACACAAATAAAAATATAGGTTTAAGTAAAATATCAGCATATAAATATATTCTATCTATCTATCTCTATCTATCTATCTACATGTCATATATATGAACATATTTTTATCAACTACATATTCAATTTTATTTTCCCATTTCTTACACAAACAAGTCCACAACTATATCACCATACATAAATACATACATGTAAGTTTGGGTGCTGCTCGTCCATTTCCCCTTTCACTGCATCCACCCTCCTTCTCTCTCTTCCCTCTTCTCTACTTTCTTTCTCCCTTTCTCCTTTCTTTCCTACTTCCCTCTTCTTCCTCTCCTCTCCTCTTTCCCTCACCACTCCCCTCCCATTTCTCCCCACTTCTCCTCCTCTTTCCCTCCAACCTTCCTACTTCTTTATTGACGATCAGAATAGAATAGAAGCAACAAGGGAGCTGCTGCACAGCTATTTATATGGATGGCCAATAGGCAGCGACCAATAGGTTTGAAGCATAGGTTTCCTGCCCAAAGACCTACTTAGCTGGCTGGAGACAACCAGTCTGGGCCGGCTAGCAACCGTTACAACATAAGCGTGAACTAGGACTTAGCAATTGAATGCATGCAATTAGCAAGCAGTGCAACAAGAGCAAACACTTACAACATATACAAAAGGCCAATACATTACATTGGGTATATGTGGAGAATGTGTGTCTGTGTGTGCTTGTGTGAGAGAGTGAGAGGGAGGGAGATATCCATTGGTCTCTCTTAGGATACAAAAACATATGCAATTTTTATTATAATGCAAATTTAACTCAGTTGAAATCTCTGAACTGGTAAACAGTTCATAGCCTCAGGGCCCCAGGATGGGGAACAAAGTGAGGTCTTCAAGGACTTACAAAAGACTAACAAGACAGGGTGGTCCTTGATCCTGACTATATGACCCACTGTTAGAAAAAGAATATGTACCTAATTTTTGTAGGCCGTTGCTATAACCAATCAATATTAAATGGTTCTTGAACTTTTTGTTTATTTCAATTGCTGAAAAAGCCATTTTTGTTTGCCTGTCTTTAGGCAATGCTTAAAATAAATATGTCTGTGTACTTCTGGTTAATGCTTAAGCGAGTATTTTCACACCACTCTGCAATCTGATGTGCATAAGTAGCAGAAGAAAAAGGACAAGAGACCGAGTTGAATGAATGAAATTTCTCCACATATACAGTAAGTAATCTCATGGAGTAGAGGTGCGGCTTTAAAGTCACTGTATAACGTTTATTTGTCTTTTCATGTAGTTTGTAATATGTATACATTTGAAGAGACTTTTAATGTTAGAGGCGTGATAATGATGCTTTTAGTTTGTATTCCTATATTTAGAATTATATAAAATAGCATTTAAATAGCTTATATCATTTCACTACAGTAAACATTTGTGCATTACCTGAAAAGAAGATACTTAGAAAGAAGCAGGAAAAAGAGCAAATAGATTTCAAATTTGCAGACTTCAAGTTTGCCCATGCAGCCATCATGGACACTTGGAAGACAAGCTCCGTCTTCCTCATCCAGTTTCACATCACTGGGGGACCCTGAAAAGGGTCGAAAGTTGCCCTGTAGGGATGTCCAGCAAGGAGGGACCCTCACTGGATCGTGGGAGAGTGGTAGCACTCCCCTTAGAGCCAGTGAAACTCTCCAAAGCAGCAGACGAAATACCAGCTGTAGAAATATGGCTCGTCACTAGGCTGCAAACAGACGAAGTCGCACTTACCACCAGGCAACTTTAAAGCAGTGCGGAAGAGATTGGGTGAGATTTACCTCTCTTAAATCCTAATTATTTTTTGTACCTGCATAAGCTGTTAAGTATTCCCTGTGGAGAGGGAAGGGAGAGTTTAGCCCTCCCTCCAGAAACAGCAGCGACTGACTACTCAGGTGAGTTGAAAACATTGAAAAACTTAACTGGATCCCAACCGGAATTTTATTTCCTAAGATTTATGGACTAAAAGATTCTGTATTTTTTACTCTTTACTTTCAATTTTTACTGAATATCTGTGAGAGAGTGAGAGGGAGGGGAGATCTCCACTGGTCTCTCTTAGGATACAAAAAATATGCAATTTTCATCATAATGCAAATTTAACTCAGTTGAAATCTCTGAACTGGTATACATAGAGGAATGCAGCTTACTTAATTATTTACGTGGGAAAGTAGCAGTGGAAATAAGTATTTTTAGTACATTTTACATGATATGTCTACATTAAAAAAAAAGAAGTGTAGAACTTTATATATTAATTGTTAATAAAAAGTAGAACAGATGCAGTTACATATTAAACATTCATATAAAACATAAAATTATAGTTAAGAAGAGAGGAAAACTATTTTCATTTGGCAAAATATAGATAGAGTCTAAAGCAGGGGTGGGCAACTATGGCAAATTTATGACCTGTGGACTTCAACTCCCATAATTCCTGAGCCAGCAGACTCAGGAGATAATAATAATAATAATAATAATAATAATAATAATAATAATAATAATAATAATAATAATAATAATAATAATAATAAAGTTGGAAGGGACCTTGGAGGTCATCTAGTCCAACCCCCTGCTCAGGCAGGAAACCCTATACCATTTCAGACAAATGGCTGGCCAGTCTCTTCTTAAAAACCTCCAGTGTTGCAGCATTCACCACCTCTGGAGGCAGGTTGTTCCACTGGTTAATTGTTCTAGTTTCTCCTTAGTTTCTCCTTAGTTCTAGGTTGCTTCTCTCCTTGACTAGTTTCCATCCGTTGCTTCTTGTCCTGCTTTCAGGTGCTTTGGAGAATAGCTTGCCTCCCTCTTCTTTGTGGTAGCCCCTGAGATATTGGAACACTGCTATCATGTCACCCCTCACCCTTCTCTTCATTAAACTACACATACCCAATTCCAGCAACCGTTCCCTATATGTTTTAGCCTCCAGCCCCCTAATCATCTTTGTTGCTCTTCTCTGTACCCTTTCTAGAGTCTTGACATCTTTTTTACATCGTGGTGACCAAAACTGGATGCAGTATTCCAGGTGTGGCCTTACCAAAGCATTGTAAAGTGGTATTAGTACTTCACTTGATCTTGATTATATCCCTCTGTTAATGCAGCCTAGCACTGTGTTGGCTTTTTTGGCAGCTGCAGCACACTCCTGGCTCATATTGAAGTGATTGTCTACTAAGATTCTGAGATCCCTCTCACAGTTACTACTATTGAGCAAGGTACCACCTATACTATACCTATGCATTTGATTTTTCCTGCCTAAATGTAGAACCTTACTTTTTTCACCATTGAATTTCATTTTGTTAGATAGAGCCCAGTGTTCGAGTCTGTCCAGATCCTTCTGTATCTTAAGCCTATCTTCTGGAGTGTTGGCTATTCCTGCCAGCTTGGTGTCATCTGTAAATTTGATGAGTTCCCCATCTATCCCCTCATCCAAATAATTAATGAAGATATTGAAGAGCACTGGGCCCAGAACAGAGCCTTTGGGCACCCCACTACACACTTCCTTCCATGTAGATGCGGTTCCATTGAGGACCACATGATGAGTACGGCCTGTCAGCCAGCTACGAATTCATCTGGTGGTAATGCTATCTAACCCACATTTTTCTATCTTATCAAGTAGTAGGTTGTGATCTACTTTATCAAATGCCTTACTGAAGTCCAACTAAATTATATCTACAGCATTCCTCTGGTCCACTAGTTTTGTCACTTGGTCAAAGAATGTAATAAGATTTGTCTGGCATGATCTGTTTTTGACAAACCCATGTTGACTTTTAGTGATGACTTTGTTTGCATCAAGGTGTTCACTGATTTGTTGTTTGATTATCTTTTCCAGAATCTTCCCAGGTATTGAGGTCAGGTTGATAGGTCTGTAGTTTCCTGGATCTATTTTTTTCCCTTTTTTGAAGATGGGAACTATATCAGCTCTCTTCCAGTCCTCTGGTAGTTCCCCAGTGCTCCAGGATCTTTGAAAAATATAGTTCAGTGGTTATGAGATCACGTCTGCCAGTTCCTTGAGAACCTTGGGGTGTAATCCATCTGGTCCTGGTGATTTGAACTCGTCTAGGCTGGACAGGTGCTCACTTACCATTTTCTTGCCTATCTTAACTTACGTTTCTATTCTGTTTTTTATGGCACTGGTTTGGGTAGGTTGGACTGTTTTTTCGCTTTGTGTAAAGACAGATGCAAAAAACGAATTAAATAGTTCTGCTTTCTCCCTATTGCTTTTCACCTTCTTGCCACTTTCCCCCACTAATGGACCAATCATTTCCTTAACTTTTTTCTTGTTTTTTATATGTTGAAAGAAGCATTTTTTTGTTATTTTTGACTTTGGTCGCAAGGATCTTTGAAAAATATAGTTCAGTGGTTATGAGATCACGTCTGCCAGTTCCTTGAGAACCTTGGGGTGTAATCCATCTGGTCCTGGTGATTTGAACTCGTCTAGGCTGGACAGGTGCTCACTTACCATTTTCTTGCCTATCTTAACTTGCATTTCTATTCTGTTTTTTATGGCACTGGTTTGGGTAGGTTGGACTGTTTTTTCGCTTTGTGTAAAGATGGATGCAAAAAACGAATTAAATAGTTCTGCTTTCTCCCTATTGCTTTTCACCTTCTTGCCACTTTCCCCCACTAATGGACCAATCATTTCCTTAACTTTTTTCTTGTTTTTTATATGTTGAAAGAAGCATTTTTTTGTTATTTTTGACTTTGGTCGCAAGCCTTAGTTCATTTTGAGCCTTAGCTTTCCTCACTTCATCTTTGCAGGCACAGGCTATTTGCTGATATTCTGACTTAGTTATGTGCCCCTCTTTCCAATTCTTATACTTGTCCTTTATATCTTTCAATTTATCAGAGAGTTCTTTATGCAGCCATGCTGGTTTCTTTTGAGAGCTGTTATTTTTCTTCTTTGTTGGTATTGTACTAGACTGGGCTTTTATTATCTCACTTTTCAAAATTTCCCAAGCTTCTTGAGTTGTTTTCCCCTTTAGGATTCTCATCCATGGAATTCTTCCCATGGTCTCTCTAAGTTTATTGAAATTAGCTCTTTTAAAGTCCAAGACTCTAGTTTGGCTGTGTTCTATTGCTTGTGCCTCCAGAATGTTGAATTCCAATATTGCATGATCACTTCCCCCCAAGGTTCCTGTGGCTTCGACACCTTCTATCATTTCATCTCTGTTTGTGAGAATTAAATCCAATATGGCTAATCCCCTAGTTCCCTTCTCTACTTTTTGGGAGAGAAAGTTGTCTGCTAGGTTTGACAGGAATCTGTTTGATCTTCCACTTTGTGCAGAGTTTGTCTCCCAGTTGATATCAGGGTAACTAAAGTCCCCCATTACTATTGTGATGTGCTTCTTACATACTTTAGTTAGCTGAGTAGCAAAAAGTTCATCTATTTCCTCTGCTTGGTTGGGCGGCCTGTGGCAATGTCATTTTCCCCCCCTTTTATATTGACCCAAATGCTTTCAAGTTTACAGTTTTCGTCATTGTTGTGCTCTATTTCTGTAGAGATAAAGTTATTTCTTATATAGAGAGCAACTCCTCCTCCTCTTTTGTTTAGTCTGTTTCTTTTAAATAGTTTAAATCCCTCTAGCTGTGTGTTCCATTTGTAGGTTTCGTCCCACCATGTTTCCGTAATGGCAACAATATCATATCTGCCCTCATTTACCTGAATTTGTAGTTCTAGTTATGGGACTGGAAGGCCACAGGTCATAAACTTGCCATAGTTGCCCACCTCTGGTCTAAAGTACTTTGCAATGGAAATAAATATTTTTAGTGCATTTTACATGATATGTCTACATTAAAAACATAGAAGTGTAGAACTTTATATATTAATTGTAAAGAGTAGAACAGATGCAGTTACATATTAAAAATTCATATAAAACATAAAATTATAGTTAAGAAGACAAGAGAGGAAAACTATTTTCATTTGGCAAAATATAAATACAGAGTCTAAAGCAGGGGTGGGCAACTATGGCAACTTTATGACCTGTGGACTTCAACTCCCATAATTCCTGAGCCAGCATACCTATGCATACCTATGCCGGCTCAGGAGTTATGGAACTGGAAGTCCACAGGTCATAAACTTGCCATAGTTGCCCACCTCTGGTCTAAAGTACTCTGCAATGCTGAATTTGAAGTGAGAGGCAGGTGACAATGGCAGGGTTTTTTTGGCTTCCTCAGAGGGAATCAGTTCTAAAATGATCCCCATTCCTATTCCAGCCTGCCATTAAACCTTTGCATGAGCTGTGAGCCAAATAGAGTGTGGATTCAGCAGCTGATAAACTGTGAGATGCACTCACAAAGCCTGGGTGCCCATAGGCAGCATTCCCCAGAAAAGGGCAAGCTTTATCCAGGTGGCCAACTGCCATTTCTCTTGCATTGAATATGTGTTCTGATCCCTGCTAACTAAGTGGTGCCTGGAATTTATTCTCATTGATCTAAAGGGTGCTTTTACCCTAACTGTAATTACCCTGCTTAGGATTAAAAATTTTTTTTAAAAAAACTTGAATAATCTTGCACTTTTAAAGAATCCCATTAAAAGAAAAAGAAAGGGGGTATTTTCTTAAAAAAACAAAAACAACAACCAGAGATACAATAGCAGGTTGTTAAAATTCTATTTGTCACCAAAATCTGCGGCAATATCAATAAATTTGGCCCTATGGTACTGAGCGTCCCATATTTTATTGATAATGAATCTTATGATGATTAAATATAAGGTATATTTTTTTATTGAAAAGTTTTACCAAATTTTAATAATAACCTCCCCTCCCCATCAATCCTCCCCCCTTCCCTCCCCCCCCCCGGACTTCCCAAAGCAGAATACAGGGTATTATAAATAGCAATCTTATGCAAACATATGCTAAATATCTATTACGTTAACAAACCTTCCACCCTTTAACTCCCTTATAAAAAAACTAAAGTAATTATAATAACACTTCTATAATTGTTAAGAATTATTCATATGCTATTTGAAATTTTTTAGTCCCATATTTGTTTGGAATATAATCAATCCATGTTTTCCATTCCAAAATATATTTTCCTTGTGACTGTTCTTTCAAATATGCTGAAACTTTTGCTATTTCAGCTACGTCCATTACTTTAAGTATCCATTGTTCTATTGTAGGTAAATCTTCTTTCTTCCAATGTTGCACCACCAACAATCTGGCTGCCGTTATTAAGTGTAACATTAATTTAGTTTCTATAACAGTACAATCCGAAATAATCCCCAATAAGAATAGCTGCGGAGTAAATCTTATTTTTTCCTTAAAAACTTTCTGAAAAATCCACCATATTTTTTATCCAAAAGGCTTTAACATTTTACATGTCCACCATATATGATAATAAGTTGCCTCTTCACTACCACATCTCCAACACTTAGGTGGTTGATTTGGATACATACATGCTAAGTTTTTAGGATCTAAATGCCATCTATAAAACATCTTATAAAAATTCTCTCTTAGGTTTTGTGCTTGTATAAATTTTACATTTCTAACCCAATTTTTTTCCCAAGTATCCATCATTATGGGCTCTTGAATATTCTGAGCCCATTTTATCATACAATCTTTAACTAACTCCGATTCTGAATAAATCTCTATAAGAGCATTATATAACCTTTTTATATGCGATTGACTTTGATCTCTAATTTGCTTTATCAAATTTTCATCAACTTTTATTATACCAATTTTCTGATCTTCTTTCCATCTAGCTTGCAATTGTATAAAGTGAAACCAAGTCTGTACTTTTCTTCCTTTAAAACATTTAAAGGTTTCAGTATCAAAATATTCCCTTCCATCCTAAGAAGTTCTTTATAAGTAATCACATCTTGTTTCTGCTCCACATTTATATTTCCTATTGCATGTCTAGGTATTGCCCATATAGGTATTTTATTATTTAATATATATTGGTACTTTTTCCAAACTCGGAACAAAGCGTTCCTTAAAATATGAGTCTTAAAAATATTATCCACCTTTTTGTCATAAAAAAAATATGCATGCCATCCATACAATAAATCATACCCCTCAATATTCAATATTCTTTCATCCGTTAAATTGAACCAATCACTAATTGTTGATAACACAACTGCATCATAATATAATCTCAAATTGGGCATCTTCAAACCCCCTCTCTCACGTGCATCTTGCATTATTTTAAGCTTTACTTAAGGTCTCCAACCTTCGCTTTCTTGCGAAGGTTGTTGAGAGTGTGGTGGCGCATCAGCTCCCTCTGGTTCTGGATGAAGCGAATTATCTAGACCCGTACCAATCGGGTTTCAGGCCCGGGTACAGCACGGAGATGGCATTGGTCACTCTGGTGAATGATCTCTGGAGGGCTCGGGACAAGGGATATTCCTCTGTCCTAGTCCTATTAGACCTCTCAGCGGCTTTTGATACCAACGACCATGGTATCCTGCTGCGGCGTCTCAGGGGATTGGGAGTGGGAGGCACGGTTTTTCAGTGGTTCTCCTCCTATCTCCTGGGACGTTCGCAGTCGGTGTTGGCAGGGGGGCAGAGGTCGACCTTGAGGCCTCTCGCTTGTGGAGTTCCTCAGGGGTCGGTCCTCTCGCCTCTCCTGTTCAACATCTACATGAAACCGCTGGGTGAGATCATTCATGGTTTTGGAGTTGGGTATCATCAGTATGCTGATGATACCCAGCTTTTTATTTCGACCCCAAACCACCCCAGTGATGCCCTCGACGTGATGTCCCGTTGCCTGGAAGCGGTTCAGGTCTGGATGGGGAGGAACAGGCTTCAACTCAACCCTGACAAGACTGAGTGGCTGTACGTACCGGCATCTCGGGATATTCAGAATATTCCATCCCTTTCTATGGGGGGCGAGCTATTACCCCCTGTAGATAGGGCTCGCAACTTGGGAGTCCTCCTAGATTCACAGCTATCTTTGGAAGACCACATAATAGCTGTGACTGGGGGGGCTTCGCCCAGGTTCGCCTGGTGCGCCAGTTGCGGCCCTATCTAGACTGGGATGCCCTGCATACGGTCACTCATGCGCTCGTGACCTCTCATTTAGACTACTGCAACGCTCTCTACATGGGGCTGCCCTTGAGGACCACTCGGAGGCTCCAACTGGTACAGAATGCAGCTGCGAGAGTTGTGTTGTAACTCCCATGTTACACCTCTGCTCCGTGAGCTGCATTGGCTCCCAGTTGTCTTCCGGGTGAGATTCAAGGTTCTGGTAATGGTTTTCAAGGCCCTACATGGCATGGGTCCGGAGTACCTTAGGGATCACCTGCTGCCGGCGTCAACTTCCCTCCGCCCTGTGCGTTCCCACAGAGAGGGCCTCCTCAGGGTGCCACCAGTCAGAGAATGTCGTCTGGTGGGCCCCAGGGGGAGGTTCTTCTCTGTGGGCGCCCCGGATTTATGGAATCGGTTGCCAGTTGAGCTCCGGATGGCTCCCGACCTTTGCTCCTTCCAACGCGATCTGAAGACTTATTTGTTCGAACAAGCTGGCCTGGCCTGATGGGGGATGGGTTGGGATTTTATTGTTGTTTTAAATCTATTTAACCTATTGTTTTAGCTTGGGCATTTTGTTTAATTCTTTTTTAACTTTTGTATTTTTGTACCCTTATATGTTTGCCCTGTTCACCGCCCTGAGTCCTTCGGGAGAAGGGCGATATACAAATAAAATTATTATTATTATTATTATTATTATTATTATTATTATTATTATTATTATTATTATTATTATTATTATTATTATTATTATTATTATTATTATTATCTCTCGGTCTTTTCCCTGCCCAGATAAATTTATTAATACCTTTTTGCCACTCATTTAAATTTGCATCTTTCTTAAGTATTGGTATCATTTGTAACAAAAAATAAAAAATTTTCATGGCTGCTATTCTCCCCAACCAAGACAATTGTAATTTTTTCCAACTATCAATCTCCTTTTGTAATTTTTGCCATAACAATTCATAATTGTTTTTATATAATTTCACATTCGATGCTGTGATATATACCCCCAAATATTTAACCTTTTTTACTATTTCAAATCCTGTTGATTTTTCTAATGCTTCTCTTTGTTTTATAGTCATATTTTTTGTTAATATTTTAGTTTTTTGCTTATTAACTTTAAATCCAGAAACTTGTCCATATTGTATTATCACATCCAATAATTCTGAAACCGATTGAGTAGGTTGACTTAAAGTAACAACCAAGTCATCTGCAAACGCTCTCAATCTATAATCTTGATGCCTGATTTTAATTCACTTTATCTTATTTGATTTACGTATTTTAATCAATAATATTTCCAGTGTTAGAACAAACAACAATGGTGCAACAAAGGGCATCAAAGGGCATCCCTGCCTTGTTCCTTTTTCAATTTTACAAATTTCTGTTAAATTACCGTTAACAATTATTTGTGCCGTTTGCTTTTGATATATTGCTTTAATAGCCTGTAAAAAATAACCCCCAAATTCCATCTTTTCTATTACTTTCAATAAAAATTGCCAATTCAATTGATCAAAAGCCTTCTCTGCATCTAAAAATATCAATGCAGCAGAGACTTGGTTGTTTCTTTCCAGATATTCCAATAACTTGACAATTTGTCTTACATTGTACTTCATTTGTCTACCAGTTATAAACCCGGATTGATCATTATGTATCACTTGTTGCATTATATTCATTATTCTATTTGCCAATACTTTAGCAAATATCTTATAATCAGTGTTTAAAAGAGATATTGGTCTATAATTCTTTGGTTGACTAAGATCTTGATCCTCCTTTGGAATCAATGTTATGAAAGCTGTTCTCCATGAAGGGGGCACTACTCCTCCAATTTGAATTGTTCTAAATAAGTCCTTCAAAGGGTCCACCATTTCTAACTGCAAATTTTTATAATAACTAGCTGTCAATCCATCTGTCCCTGGTGATTTACCCAATTTCAACTGTTTAATTGCTAAAACAATCTCTTCAGAAGTTATTAACTGATTCATTCCATCCCGCTGTTCTTGAGTTACCTTAGAAATATTCACCTCTTGTACATATTTATCTATATCTATACTTTGAATTGTATCACTTGCATATAATTTCGAATAAAATTCTGAAAATACCTTTCTGATAATATCTTGTTGATAAACCTTTTTACCTTTATATTCTATTTTCTCTATCATCCGAGACTTTTCTTTTTTCCTTAACAAGTAAGCTAACCATCTACCTGGCTTATTAGCATTATAAAAAGTATTATGTTTAGTGTATCGTATGTTGGTTGCCACCTGGTCTGCCATCAACATATTAAACTGCCTTTTCAATATGTTAATTGTTTCTTTCACTTTCTTATCAGCTGGGTTCAAGATAAGTAACCTCTCCTTCATCTTTATTTCCTCTTCTAACTCCTTTCACTTTTGTTCCTTTTTACGTCTATACTTGTTATTCAAATGTATTAGGACTCCTCTCATACAGTCATGGCCGAAATTGTTGGCACCCCAGAAATTTTTCCAGAAAGTCAAGTATTTCTCACAGAAAAGTATTGCAGGAACACATGTTTTGCTATACACAGGTTTATTCCCTTTGTGTGTATTGGAACACAACAAAAAAGGGAGGGAAAAAAAGCAAATTGGACATAATGTCAAACAAAACTCCAAAAATGGGCTGGACAGAATTATTGGCACCCTTAACTTAATATTTGGTTGCACACCCTTTGGAAAAAATAACTGAAATCAGTCGCTTCCTATAACCATCAATAAGCTTCTTACACCTCTCACCCAGAATTTTGGACCACTCTTCCTTTGCAAACTGCTCCAGGTCTCTCTTATTGGAAGGGTGCCTTTTCCCAACAGCAATTTTAAGATCTCTCCACAGGTGTTCAATGGGATTCAGATCTGGACTCATTGCTGGCCACTTCAGAACTCTCCAGCGCTTTCTTGCCATCCATTTCTGGGTGCTTTTTGACGTATGTTTGGGGTCATTGTCCTGCTGGAAGACCCAAGATCTTGGACGCAAACCCAGCTTTCTGACACTGGGCTCTACAGTGTGACCCAAAATCCTTTGGTAATCCTCAGATTTCATGATGCCTTGCACACATTCAAGGCACCCAGTGCCAGAGGCAGCAAAACAACCCCAAACATCATTGAACCTCCACCACATTTCACTGTACATACTGTGTTCTTTTCTTTGTAGGCCTCATTTCATTTTCGGTAAACAGTAGAATGATGTGCTTTACCAAAAAGCTCTATCTTGGCCTCATCTGTCCACAAGACGTTTTCCCAGAAGGATTTTGGCTTACTCAAGTACATTTTGGCAAACTGTAATCTTGCTTGATGCTGGCAGCAGGTGTTCCCTCAGATATCCCGCACCCAAGTCATTTAGGGCTTTATAGGTCATCACCAGCACCTTGAATCTCACCCGGAGGGCAACCGGAAGCCAATGCAGCTTGCGGAGTAGAGGTGTTACATGGGAGTATCGGGAGACCCCCATCACAACCCGCGCGGCTGCATTCTGCACCAGCTGAAGCCTCTGAGTGGTCCTCAAGGGCAGCCTCATGTAGAGAGTGTTGCAGTAGTCCAATCGGGAGGTCACGAGCGCATGAGTGACTGTACGCAGGGCATCTCGGTCCAGGTAGGGCCGCAACTGGTGTACCAGGTGAACCTGGGCAAAGGCCATAAGAACTTATATGGCCATAAGAACTTAGACCTGCTGGATTATTTACTGAAAGCAAAACAACCAGTTCAGCCAGCCATCGATATTTGTTTAGTTCAGTAATAGTTAGTAACTGAGTTACAGAATTTCAAGTAAGACAGCAAGCACTGAAAGATTTACAAATGGCAGGGCTCAACCTCAAATCATTTGCCATGTCATTCAGAAATTCTATTAGTGATAGTCCAAGGGCATCTGAAAGGCAGCAGGGTAGAAACCACTGGATTATGAAGCAGGAGAGCGCTCAAAATCTCCAATCTCTTGCCCAGTACTAGACTTCACAATTACAATATTGAGTGCTGACAGATATCCATCTCAATTCTGTTGAAATAGATCCAGTCAAGTCCATCATGTCCCAGGGCAGGCTGTTCCATTATGGAATAATTACAGTATTACCTTTACCTGTGTCCTGAATAAGATGTAAGCAGTCATGCAAGTTTTCCCCTGTTTCATCTGCTGGTAATAGTGTAGCTGGATTTAAAGTCATACACCTCTCAAAGGAAATGGCCTTCTTCACGTTTATTCCTCATAAAACTAGCTAGGTATATATTGTACTGCAGATAGCTCAAAAATGTACCCAAAATGGTCATGACCACAACATGACATGGGTTTGAAATAAGTAGAGCATAAACCTATATTACTATATTCTTGACTTGAAAAAAATAACAATTTATCACCAATATTCTTTCATGCTGGCTTTCAGCTAGAAACCAAAAGACTGCAACTCTGTAACAAAAAGGTATTTTACAAACACAGTTTATGATAAAATAAAATCCCTCTTCTTTATCACTATTTTCCTTTCCAGAACAAATTATCAGCAGGATGAACAGAATCATTCATCTGTGTTTGGCCTTGATAGTGTTTTCTCTCGTCAGCCATGGCCACCACGATGTCGATCATCACAACGATCATGATGACCCTCAAGCTGCTATCAAGATCCAGAGCAATATTGCTCATTTTGCAACTGAATTCTACAAAATATTGTCTGCAAGATCACAGGACAAGAATATTGTTTTCTCACCCTGCAGCATTTCTATGTTGCTTTCCATTCTGTTGTTAGGGACAAAATCAAATACCAATGCACAGATTTTAAAGGGCCTTGGTTTTAACTTGACATACATTCAGGAAGATGAGATCCACCAGGCCTTTCATGATCTTCTCCATCAGCTCACACACTCAGAGAAGGATTTCAAGCTAGATGTTGGACAGGGCCTGTTTCTAAAGGAAGGCATAAAACCATTGCAGACATTTTTAGATAAGATTAAGGAATTCTATGATGCAGAAATCCAAGCCACAAAGTTTCAGGAACCAAAAGAAGCTGAAAAACAGATCAATGATTATATAAAGAAAAAAACACATGGAAAAATTGTGGAACTAGTCAAGGCTCTTGACCCAGAAACTGTCTTTCTTCTCACAAACTACATATTCTTTAAAGGTAACTTTAAACTTGCACAGAGAAAAGGGAAGATTCCATCACTAAAGGAAATATCCAAAGGTGCTATTGAGGCAGAGTAAAGCCTTTTGGTGAAAGAGGGGTGGAATTGCTCCAATTCAGAAAAAAACCCTAATTTCCTATCAATACAAAGTACATGCACTGAAAAACTAGCCCAGTACAGAAATTTAAGTATCTTATGTAGCTCTCATGTAACTACTTCACTCCAGGGGGTTGTAGGAAACAGAAACTGTGTATTGTTTGTAACTAAATTACATGGTTTTTCACTTATGTGGAACCATTTTAGGAATGGTGGTTCCAATTTTTTAAAAGCACCTAAGAGCCCTTTTACTCAAAGTGTTATAACTGATATTATGTCAGAATAGTGGCCATTATTCCAATTCTTCATAAAATTGGATTATAAATGCAACTAAAATGCACTCTTGTAGACTTTAAAAACAAACAAACAAAGAAATGAATAGACTGTTCAAAAGAAGTCTGCTCATCTCTCTGTGTGAATAGCCTATAGGTCTTTGCGGCTGTGCATATTTTAGAATGGGTGTTAAATCACCTTTGTTAAATCATCAACAAAAACTTAAATAAAATATATCATGGAAGAAGTTACACAGCCCTTTTCTTCTGACAGCAATGCTGGACCTCCATTGCTTCACTGTCTAACCAGCATTTGCTGCAGATGTGCAGAAATCGTACCATCTTCATCCCATCTTTGCAAATGCTGGTCAGCGTAAGCAAATGAATGCAGAGCATCTTACTAATTAAATCATGCCATCTTTTTGCCTCAGCAAAGAAGATCACAGCATCTTCTTGGAGGTGAATCTAGTTCATCTTATGCAGGTACGATACTCCTATCCAAATATTATTGTGGGCCTCTTTTGTTCTCTTTAGGCAACTGGAAGACTCCTTTCAATCCAGAGCTCACAAGGGAAGAGGACTTCTTTGTGGATCACAACACAACTGTCAAAGTTCAAATGATGCACAGGACCGGTTGGTTTTACTTCTATTTTGATAGACAGCTGTCTTGCACAGTATTGAAGATAGACTACAACAGTACAGCTACCACATTTTTTGTTTTGCCTGATCCTAAAAAAGAGAAGGAATTGGATGAGGCTCTGTCAATAAACACTCTGACGAAATGGGCAGAAAATGTACACAGGTAAGCCTTATTTTATTGATCCTATATTTCTCCAAATTTAATATAGTCTTAAAGATATGTAAACATACTTCAAGGTCTGTGCATTCTGTGCTATACTCTTCCTGAAGCTTTTTGAGCGTTGATTTTAAGCTAGAAACCAGCAACCTAGAGCTGTGCATGTCTCACTAGTGTTTATGGTGCATCTCTTAGTGTTGTCCCATGTGTATGAGAGTAGAAGGTAGGGCAATATCTGTGACTGCAAGACAGTGAGTGTGACATCATGACAGAGACCCCTCCTCCTTTGTATTTGCATTTATAAAAAACTTTGGGGCTTTGACACTGTGGTGACCATCTTGTAGATTTTGATCTTCCATGCAGCCACTGCAAATTAATTCCCTTTCTCAGATCAAATCGATCAAATAGATCACCTGAACTGGATCAAAAGAAGAATCTGAATCAAATCAAGAGTTCCAATTATAGGTAGTACTCACTAATGGTTCATAATTTGGACCAACAATTCTATTGTAAAGTGAAACATCAGACTGTGCCTGATTTGTAACATCAGTTCATCAATTCCAAATAAGGCTATTAGTCTAATCAATTTATGACTGTGATTGTGATTGCAATTTCCTGCCAGCTTCCCCATTGACTTTGCTTTTTGGAAGCTGGCTGTGAAGGTTGCAAATGACAATCACACAATCACCGGATGATCACTGTAAATCACTTTTTTTCTCCTTTTCCTCTTTGATTGTTTAAGCAATCTTTCTACACTGTGATGGAGGGAGCGGGGTCACACAAGCTATCACTTTAGGCCAGCATTCCCCAACTTCTCTGGCTTTGCAGACCAGTGAGAGAGGGAGAGGAGATGGTTCCACACGAGTGGTGGGCAAGTGTATGCAGTTCCCACATGCCTTCTGTTCATACGAATGGAGCTGCATGCATGCACTTGCCCAACACTCGCACAAGTGGAGCTGTGCACATGTGTGTGCTGGCCCACCGCTTCCATGGCCCAGTTTTGAATGGGTCACAGTCTGGTACTGGGTCATGGCCCAGATTGGACACCCCTGTTTTAGGCAATCAGCAGACATGTCCTAATACAGAGAGCCCTTTTATAGCAACTACCTTGGACAGCCTCTATTTGGAAATACAACAGTAATAAACAGTGGTTAAAAAAAATACTTTCTGACCAATGCACATATATCCAAATTTCTGTGCCTGACCACAAGGCACACCAGAATGAGAGTAACTTTTTGAGAGCAAAAATCAGTTGTTGTTGTTGTTGTCAGTTGCAAAGTTGTGTCTGACCCATCATGACCCCATGGACAACGTTCCTCCAGGCCTTCCTGTCCTGTACCATTTTCTGGAGACCATTTAGGCTCAGGCCTACTGCTTCAGTGACTCCATCCATCCACCTCATTCTCTGTCGTCCCCTTCTTCTCTTGCCCTCAATCTTTCCCAGCATTAGGCTCTTCTCCAGTGAGTCCTTCCTTCTCATTAGGTGGCCAAAGTATTTGAGTTTTAGCTTCAGGATCTGGCCTTCTAAAGAGCAGTCAGGGTTGATCTCCTCTAGGACTGGCCGGTTTGATCACCTTGCAGTCCAAGGGACTCGCAGGAGTCTTCTCCAGCACCATACTTCAAAGGCCTCAATTCTTTGGTGCTCAGCCTTTCTTATGGTCCAACCTTCACAGCCATACATTGCAACTGGAAAGACCATAGCCTTGACTATATGCACTTTTGTTGACAGGGTGATATCTCTGCATTTTAGTGTGCTGTCTAGATTTGCCATGGCTTTCCTCCCCAGAAGCAAGCATCTTTTAATCTCTTGGCTGCAATCCCTGTCTGCGGTGATCTTGGACCCCAGGAAAATAAATATGTCACTATCTCCATTTCTTCCCCATCTATTTGCCAGGAATTGAGAGGGCCGGATGCCATGATCTTGGTTTTCTTAATATTTAGTTTCAACCCAACTTTTGCACTCTCCTTCTTCACTCACAACAAGAGGCTCTTTAGTTCCTCTTCACTTTTTGCCATTAGAGTGGTATCATCTGCATATCTTAGGTTGTTGATATTTCTCCCGGCAATCTTAATTCCAACTTTTGATTCATCTAGCCCTGCCTTTCTCATGATGTGCTCTGCATATAAGTTAAATAGGCAGGGCGACAGTATACAGCCTTGCCCGACTCCTTTCCCAATTTTGAACCAATCAGTGGTTCCGTGTCCAGTTCTCACTGTTGCTTCTTGACCCGCATATAGGTTTCTCAAGAGACAAATAAGATGGTCTGGTAGTCCCATCTCTTTAAGGACTTGCCACAGTTTGTTGTGATCCACACAATCAAATGCTTTAGCATAGTCAATGAAGCAGAAGTAGTTGTTTTTCTGGAACTCTCTAGCTTTCTCCATGATCCAACGTATGTTGGCAATTTGATCTCTAGTTCCTCTGCCTCTTCGAAATACTGCCTGTACTTCTGGTAGTTCTCAATCCACAGTTAGAAATTCACAATTAGTAAGAAATTCACAAAAGGTGATCACCTGACTCCAGGACAGTGTAACTGTCTTAAGCATCTGAATTTGTTGTTGTTGTTGTTGATCATGTGACCATGGGGATGCTGCAATGGTCATAAGTGTGGAAAACAGTCATAAATCACTTTTTTTCAGTGTAACTTCAAATGGTCACTAAACGAACTGCTGTAAGTTAAGGACTACCTGTATTAACTATTGGATGAAATTACTTCAAGCTTGTTAGAAGTAACTGTTGTTGTTGTTGTTGTTGTTGTTAAATATTTGGTATTTTGTTTGTTCGACTTTGTTAAATCTTGATGTTTTAGTTTAGTTTTAAGCCACCTAAACTCATGTCTGGGTGCAGCAACCTATAAATTTATTCATTCAATCAAGTCTGATATTCATTTTGACAACAATGCCTGTTGGTTCTACTCAAATATTTTAAACAGATTGATAATGGTTGTTATGATAGCAACTAATATCAAGGATTTCTCTGTTAAAAGTCAAGCTTCCATTTGACAATGATGGCTTTGTTATGGGTGGTGTGTGTGTGTGTGTGTGTGAGAGAGAGAGAGAGGTGTGTGTGAGAGAGAGAGACTGAGAGAGATTGTTTTACTGATTGTAGGGAATATTACAGAGTATATTTGTTAACTTTCTGATGTCTAGAATGAAAATGTCTTTCTGTCTTTCTGAAGGGGTACAGCAATGGTCTCCCTCCCCAAGTTTAATATTTCAGCCACATACAGCTTAAAGGAACCCCTCTCCCAGCTTGGTATTACTGAAATCTTTACTGATCATGCTGATCTCTCTGGAGTCACCGGGCAGCCTTTGAAATTGTCGGAAGTAAGTAAAACATTCATATTGATCATTTCAGACAGGATTTCAGCAAGATGAATGCATATTTCACAGCAGCAATGTCAAGGGGGGAGGGCTATTTGAAAAGTCTCACCCTTGCAAAAAAGAACTTTCCCTTTCAATTGTTCCTTTGTAAGCAAAATATGTGCATCAGATTATCTTTTTGGCATCAGTTCATGAATGTTCATCATTGTTGTTGTTGTTGTTAGTTGCGAAGTCGTGTCCGACCCATCGCGACCCTATGGACAACATTCCTCCAGGCCTTTCTGTCCTCTACCATCTTCTGGAGTCCATTTAAGCTCACGTCTACTGCTTCAGTGACTCCATCCAGCCACCTCATTCTCTGTCGTCCCCTTCTTCTCTTGCCCTCAATCTTTCCCAGCATTAGGCTCTTCTCCAGTGAGTCCTTCCTTCTCATTAGGTGACCAAAGTATTTGAGTTTTAGCTTCAGGATCTGGCCTTCTAAAGAGCAGTCAGGGTTGATCTCCTCTAGGACTGACCGGTTTGATCGCCTTGCAGTCCAAGGGACTCGCAGGAGTCTTCTCCAGCACCAGAGTTCAAAGGCCTCAATTCTTTGGCGCTCAGCCTTTCTTATGGTCCAACTTTCAAAGCCATACATTGCAACTGGGAAGACCATAGCCTTGACTATGTACACTTTTGTTGACAGGGTGATGCCTCTGCTTTTTAGTGTGCTGTCTAGATTTGCCATGGCTTTCCTCCCAAGGAGCAAGCGTCTTTTAATTTCTTGGCTACAGTCCCCATCTGCAGTGATCTTGGAGCCCAGTAAAATAAAATCTGTCACTACCTCCATTTTTTCCCCATCTATTTGCCAGGAATTGAGAGGGCCAGATGCCATGATCTTGGTTTTCTTAATGTTTAGTTTCAACCCAAGTATTGCACTCTCCTTCTTCACTCGCAACAAGAGGCTCTTTAGTTCCTCTTCACTTTCTGCCATTAGAGTGGTAGCATCTGCATATCTTAGGTTGTTGATTTTTTATTTATTTTTTAATTCCATTTATATCCCGCCCTTCTCCGAAGACTCAGGGCGGCTTACAAGCTTAGCAGTAGCCTTCATTCTATGTATATGCCTGCTTATTAGGGCTTTCACACACCCCCAAGCGGCATTATTACAAAGTCAGCTTAATTGCCCCCAACAATCTGGGTCCTCATTTTACCTACCTCAGAAGGATGGAAGGCTGAGTCAACCTTGAGCCTGGTGGGATGCGAACCTGCACTAATTGCAGGCAGCTGGTGTTACTTAAGGAGGCATTAGCCCACTGCTCCACCAAGGCTCAACACCAAGGTTGATGTTTCTTCCAGCAATCTTAATTCCAACTTTTGATTCATCTAGCCCTCCCTTTCTCATGAAGTGCTCTGCATATAGGTTAAATAGGCAAGGCGACGGTATACAGCCTTGCCGGACTCCTTTTCCAATTTTGAACCAATCAGTGGTTCCATGTCCAGTTCTCACTGTTGCTTCTTGGCCCGCACATAGATTTCTCAAGAGACAAATAAGATGGTCTGGTACTCCCATCTCTTTAAGGACTTGCCACAGTTTGTTATGATCCACACAATCAAAGGCTTTAGCCTAGTCAATGAAGCAGAAGTAGATATTTTTCTGGAACTCTCTAGCTTTCTCCATGATCCAGCGTATGTTAGCAATTTGATCTCTAGTTCCTCTGCCTCTTCGAAATCCTGCCTGTACTTCTGGTAGTTCTCGATCCACATACTGCTGGAGTCTAGCTTGTAAGATTTTAAGCATAACTTTACTAGCATGAGAAATGAGTGCAATGGTGTGATAGTTTGAACATTCTTTGGCACTGCCTTTCTTTGGAATTGGAATGTAAACTGATCTTTTCCAATCCTGTGGCCACTGTTAAGTTTTCAAAAATTGCTGGCAAATTGAGTGTAGCACTTTTACTGCATCGTCTTTTAAGATTTTGAATAGCTCAGCTGGAATACTGTCACCTCCACTAGCTTTGTTGTGCTCAGCTTTTCTAAGGCCCACTTCACTTCACATTCTAGGATGTCTGGCTCGAGGTCAGTGACCACCTCATTGTGATTATCAGGGACATTAAGCTCATTCTTGTTGGGTTGCCATTTCCTTCTCCAGTGGATCACGTTTTGTCAGAACTCTCTGCTATGACCTGTCCATCTTGGGTGGCCCTGCATGGCATAGCTCATAGCTTCATTGAATTACGCAAGCCCCTTCGCCATGACAACGCAGTAATCCATGAAGGGGGTTCATCATTACAAAGAGGATAAACATTGAGATGGCAGGCTCAGTTTTTCTTTAAACTAACTCTTAAAAAAAAGCACTGGCCAACTTAGAAAGATGCATCTGTCTTTACCCAGAAAGTCGCAGGAACATGACAGGGAAAGTGAAATTGACTTTTAAAAAATATATGGAAAAATGCAACAATAAAATGCATAGAATAGGAATTGCACCAACTGCAACATATCTAATAATAAAGCTGGAAGGGATCTTAGAGGTCATCTAGTCCAACCCCCTCCTCAGGCAGGAAACCCTGTACCATTTCAGACAAATGGCTGCCCAATCTCTTCTTAAAGACTTCCAGTGTTGGAGCATTGACAGATTCTGGAGGCAGGTTGTCCCACTCATTAATTGTTCTAACTGTCACGAAGTTTCTCCTTAGTTCTCAGTTGTTTCTCTCTTTGGTTAGTTTCCATCCATTGCTTCTTGTCCTGCCTTCAGGTGCTTTGGAGAATAGCTTGACTCCGTCTTCTTTGTGGCAACCCCTGAGATATTGGAACACTACTATCATGTCTCCCTTGTCCTTCTCTTCATTAAACTAGACATACCCAATTCCAGCAACCGTTCCTTGTATGTTTTAGCCTCAGATCCCCTGATCATCTTTGTTGCTCTTCTCTGTACTCTTTCTAGAGTCTCAACATATTTTTTTACATGGTGGTGATCAAAACTGGATGCAGTAGTCCAAGTGTGGCCTTACCAAGGCATTGTAAAGTGGTATTAATACTATCCCTCTGTTATTGCAGCCTAGCACTGTGTTGGTTTTTTTAGCAGCTGCAGCACATTGCTGGCTCATATTTAAGTGATTGTCCATTAGGACTCTGAGATCCCTCTCACAGTTACTACTATTGAGCAAGGTACCTCCTATATTATACCTGTGCATTTGGTTTTTCTTGGGACAGATCATTAGTGTGAAGATGTACAATAGCATCCACATCACAGTCCTTGCTGGCATTCTTGACTTTCTTACATATACACTTCTTGTCCCTACTGGCCGTAACACCTGGAAGACACCTGACCTCTTTTGAAACCTTTGTTTCCTTTCCTAAATGTACATCGCTTATAATTGAATCTAGAGGGAGAAATATAGTGTGTCTGGACATATTCCATCTATTTCTCTTGTGGTTATCAAAAGGATTCATTAGACTAAGGAATTGAAAGAAAAAATCAACTGCAGTATAAATAGCAGACTAGCCTGATCAATCCATATTAGCAGAGAACTAATTTGATCATCACAGGGACACGGTGGCTCAGTGGGTTAGGACGCTGAGCTTGTCGATCAGAAGGTCGGCAGTTTGGCCGAATCCTGAGTGCCGCGTAACAGAGTGAGCGCCTGTTACTCGTCTCAGCTTGTGCCAACCTAGCAGTTCGAAAACACGTAAAAATGCAAGTAGAAAAATAGGGACCACTACGGTGGGAAGGTAACAGCATTCCGTGCGCCTTTGGCGTCTAGTCATGCCGGCCACATGACCATGGAGACGTCCTCGGACAAGCGCTGGCTCTTCGGCTTTGAAACGGAGATGAGCATCGGCCCCTAGAGTTGGAAACGACTAGCACACATGTGCAGGGGAACCTTTACCTTTACCTTTTAATTTGATCATGGTTTCTACACAGTTCCAGTGAACAAATGCATACGTTTGGACAGCACAAAATCTGTCTAAAACTTTTTTTTGAAAGGACAGAACACAGAACTGTGGTGATCCAATTTAACAATCCAAGAAACTCATTTCTGGATCAGGGAAGACTCTGGGCAATATGATTTGGGGAGCTGGAAATGGTGCCTAGAATGGCTATTTTAATCTTCAGTTTGTCAATGGCTGAATTAGAGGAGGCCTCATAGTAGCCCTGTGCAGTATTAGGCCCAGGCTTCTGCCCTGATCTCTCTCTACTTGAAAGATGGTGTTGAAAGTGATCTGAATAAAATATGCATTAGTTATAAACTTTTCTTTGTTTAAACCAAAATATTGACCAACTATATTCACTTTTGGAACTTTAAAAACTATTCACTATTCCTCAGTACTGTTTGATTCTAATAACAAATAGAGTTTCTTTGGTTCCTTTCTCTCCTTTTTGTCTTGAATGACTATATTTTACCTTCTTTTCATAACTGTTCAATGAAATATTTTTCGAAGTTGGCAACTATAAGATGTGTGGAATTCAACTTTCAGAAGTTGAAGAACACTGGTTTAAAATCTTTCCTAAGGAGAATCCAGAACTGACTTCAGCAGTACATAGGCTAAAATTGGAACAATACAGAGAAAGTGAATATAGTTCTAGTATTGCAAACTCACAGATCAGTGTAACAAGTTGTCATCATTTCTGAAATATTTTTCTCTACTCCAAATTTCAAACTTTTTCTTCCTTTCTTCTCAGGTTACCCACAAAGCTGTGATAACTGTTGATGAAAGTGGAACTGAGGCAGCAGGAGCCACTGCTGCAGAAGCCATTCCTATGTCAATGCCTCCAAGGATTACATTTAATCGTCCTTTTCTAATCGTGATTTTTGATAAAGCAACCGATGTTATATCATTTGTGGGCAATGTGAAAAACCCAATGCAGCCATAAAAAACAACAAAACCCCAGAGTGCATTGGATTTTGAATACAATTCAAAAATAAAGTATCATTGGAACATGAATTTCAAAGAAAGAGGGGGGTTTTTTTCTGCAAAGGAAAGTTAATAAACCAATTTGGTTCTTGTGTGAATCCTCATATGAAACGGATGGTTTGTAAATAGAAAAAACTAAATAAATGAGAGAGTGCTCAGGAGGATTGTCTGTAGACCAAAGAGAAAATTGAAGAAAATAGTCCAAAAATACAAAAAGATACATTTTTTGATAATCAAGATTAACTACTAGACCATTTATCAAATGCAATCAGACCAGTGCCCTTCCACTTTTTGTTTTAACAAATGCAGCATCACAGAAACTCAATTTTTTCTGTCTTCATTATTTGTTGAGCTCCACAATGCAACAAATTATTTTAAATTGGACAAGCCTGGGATGTGGATCACCAAGACTATTTTTGAAAGGATTTTCTTCTTTACTCAGAAGAGCTTCCTAGGGTGAAACTGGGAATGCAGAATTTCCATAAGACAGTGTATCATGCAGTCCTAAAGAGGTTGTGTAGAACAGGGCTATTCAACCTTTTCACTGATTGTACCACTTTTTGGATATGGCAATATTCGAGTGCCTGCCTTTTTTGAAATCAACAATGATCTCTTTGGTTTTCCAGTGTTTAAAACTAAGCTGTTTTTCTTACATTAGTTCACCAAATCCTCAACTTCCTTGCGCTAAGCACTCTCATTGTCATCTTGAATAAGGTCCGCTACTGTCCACATACTTCACAATATGGTTGGTGCAAACCTAGCAAAACAATCATGGGTCAAGAGCGTGAACAGCAGCAGAGTTAGGACGCAGCCCTGAGGAGAACTTGTGCTCAAGAAAATGGTGTTAGAAATTTTTGTTCCAACTCGCACGTACTGGGTCTGTTAGTAAGAAAATCAAGAACCCAGTTGCACAAAGAAGTGCTTAAGCCTAAAAGCCCCCCCCCCGAAAAAAATATGTGAGAATGTTGTAAAACATATAGAAAACAACGTTTCTTTATGCATTTATTTATTTTCAAACTGCCTAATGACTCTGAAGTGGATGAAATATAGTAATATACAGTAATATAATACTGTCTGGATGCTGATTAGGTCTCCTCCCTCCCCCCCATTTCCTAGTTCTCTGTCCTCTGTCCAAGATATTCACTGGTTAAATAAAAGATGAATTTGAGTCCTTTCAGCTGGACTCAAATTTTGGACATATCCATATCCTTTTCTTAGCAATAACACAGATGTGATGTGACTTTGCACTGACATCTGGGAGATTTTCTTGATTTCCCCAATTGAATGAATGAATGAACCTTTATTGTCAAAGTACAACCATGTATACATTGAGATTGGCTGAGCCTCCCTTTGTGCCCCCCCACAATTCACAGTGACAACAAACCCTCCATCTTATTACACCATGTGAGCTAATTGCACAACACACTGGCCTCGCAAGTCAATCATACATAAAATTTATAAAATTATTTCCTGTTCAAGAGCCTAACAGCCCAAGGATAGAAGCTTTTCTTCAACCTGTTAGTACGGCTGGCTATACTCCTATATCTCCTACCCAATGATAGGAGAATAAAGAGATACCGACCAGGGTGTGAGTCATCCCTGAGAATTTTCCTCACTCTTCCAAGGCAGCGAGCCCTGGCGATGTCATCCAGTGGTGTCAGGGGACAGCCCACAATGTCTTGTGCTGTGCTCACCACCATCTGTAATACTTTCCTATCCGCAGCTGTCAGACCAGCATACCAAACCACAATACAGTACGAGAGGACGCTCTCTATAGTAGACTGGTAAAAGAGGGTCATTAGCTGTTGTTCTACTCTGTTCTTACGCAAGACCCTGAGGACGTGGAGTCTCTGTTGGGCCTTTCTGGCCACCTGGGTTGTATTAACTTTCCAGGTAAGATCTTCACAGAGGTAGACTCCCCGAAATTTAAAGGAGGAAACTCTCTCCACACAGCCCCCCCCAATATAAAGTGGGGCAAGTTCCTCTTTTTTCCTCCAGAAGACTAGCACCATCTCTTTTGTCTTGCCGATGTTCAGGTGGAAGTTGTTCTTGAAACACCATATGGATAATTTTTGTACTATCCAGTCTAGGTGATGGCCTACTAACCAAGGCTGAAGAGTTTTAAAAACCAGGCCAAGATTCTGCAACCTTTTGAGGTTTGGTTGAACAAAATATACTTACATTATTAAGAAGGAGATTGTTAAGTCGTGGGCTCTGGTGAGCAGAAATGATGACACAAGACTGAGTACAGAGAAACTCATTCTTTTATTCTTGCTGGAACTGTACTGAAGCTTGAGCCGTACCCGGCCACAATATATAGCCTAGTCCCTAGGTGGCAGCCAACAGGTTTGAACCCACGCTTGCTGCCTGGGGCTGACCAATTGCAGGACCGGAGACGGCCTGTCTGGGTTGCTGGAGAGCCGTTAGCTCCTCCAGCAATGCACGTGGTGTAATACCACAAGCCCAATAAATAACACCCCTCCCTTCTTAGATCAAACTATGATACCCATGAAATAGTCTTAACAGCAGTCAAGACTTATGAATCACTCCCAACAAACGTAATGAAATAATAACAAAAATAATAAATAATAATACTTATACATTCAAGGTGGCTACAATGAGATTAAACAACGTCGGAAAGGCTTTCCAATGCAGTAAGGACTACAATGAGATTAAACAACGTCTGAACGGTTTACCAATGCAGTAAGGACTACAATGAGATTAAACAACGTCTGAACAGTTTACCAATGCAGTAAGGACTACAATGAGATTAAACAACATTTCATGAACATGCTTACAAAGCAGTACTGGCAGTTTCAAGATGCCCCAGTTTCTGTAGGTAGTGGTACAAGTTTCACAACACTATACATCACTTTATTTTACAGTATAGTCTGTGAGGTACGCAGGAGGCTTGTGTGGCCTAGAGGAATGCCTTGGAGTTCCCCTCACTTTGTGGTCTACCAGCTTACCCAGTGGGCTGGGTAGACCCATGTCCCCTTGTGCACCAATGTCCAGGGGGATGGAAAAACTCTGGCTGGCCTCACCTGGTTGGCCCACCCCAGAGTCAGTCTGTTCTGCAGAATAGGTGCAGCAGTTGCTGAGATTCGGCTGGCTCGCCTGGCCAGCCCGCAAAGTGGTTTCATGTGGCCCGTGAAGCCATCCTGGAAACAGTGAGGGAACGGCCCCCACTGCCTTGGCCCTGGCCAAGAGACCCTCCTTCTGCCAGAGACCCTCAGATCTGTTCCACTCCTACCCAGGCCCCCATAGGCACCCTTGATGCGAACGATGTAGAGCTGGCCACGCCCACCCAGTAGGCCATACGCACTCTATCCACGCCTACCCAGTACGCCACACCCTCCCTGGCCATACTAAAACTCAAATACTTTGGCCACCTAATGAGAAGGAAGGACTCACTGGAGAAGAGCCTAATGCTGGGAAAGATTGAGGGCAAGAGAAGAAGGGGACGACAGAGAATGAGGTGGCTGGATGGAGTCACTGAAGCAGTAGGCGTGAGCTTAAATGGACTCCAGAAGATGGTAGAGGACAGGAAGGCCTGGAGGAACGTTGTCCATAGGGTCGCGATGGGTCAGATGCGACTTCGCAGCTAACAACAACAATACAGTAGTTTCCCCTGCCTGCTTTGGTAGGGGTGGGGTTTCCTCCTTTTCCTTGATTAGAGTATTTTTTTTCTGTCTGGTGGCTTATCTAGTATTAATCCCTGCTCCATGATGGGACTCTCAGGATGGATGGCATTCAACATCCTATTGAATAATTGCTGAGGATGTTTGGAATACTAAGGGTGTTTATGATGTGACTAGGTTAAAATCTTTGGGATCTTTAGTTGCTGATGTTTCCATACATCAAAAGAAAATTTGAAGCTACAAAGACAGAATTACAGTGGGAATCTGAAACATAAGAAACATGAACACAGGAAAACTCAACACAGTAAAAGAGGAAATGTAGCAACTCTATGTTGCCACCTAGAGTAACCCCTTAGCCAGATAGGTGGCAAATGAATTTAACAAATAAATAAATAAATATTGACATCTTGGCATCAGTGTATTGAAATGGATTGAAAGTACACAGTTTCAGACAGAAGAACATTTAGCATATGAAAAACAAAGAAACAGTGTTGTTTTCATAATTAGGAGGGATATAGTCAGGTCAGCACTTGGTACTATGCAATCAATGATTGATTAATTTCAATTAGAGATTGTGAACAGCCCTTTAATATGACAATTATCCTTCCCTTTATGATTGTTTATTTCTTTAATTTTAAATCCAGCTACCCAACAGACCCTACTTACTGGAATCTGGTTATTTCATCTTTAAAACTGTTCTGTGGCAAAACAAAAGCATCCCTGTTTATAATCCAGTTAATCTACAACAGACAAAACTATGGACCTACACTTTGGAATAGCAAATATTTACCTCACCATTCCACTTAATGTTGTAACTTGTTTTTTTTTCAGGCTTCAGAAAATTAAAAAAGAGGCTGTCCTGCGGGTAAGATAGAAGCATTTGAATTTAATTTAAAATTATAATGAAAAGTATTATGAGTTGCAAAATGGAAATGATTTATATATTGTTATCAAGGTTTTTTAAAAAGTGCATTCAAAGTGTCCTTCTTTTAAAATACGATCTAATCAGACTGAACAGACTAAGCCAATTTGCCTAGAATCTCTTTCTTACTGGTCAACGGAGCTTCCATTATTAGATTACATAAAATTGTCTTGCCATCAGCTCCATATCTAATGGAGATTCTGTTATTAAATGTTTACATCTTTAGAAAGGCCTTTTACATATGAAATAATGTAGAAATGTCTTTAGTATTTTCATTAGTGTGTTGGGTTGTTTCAGTGTAAGAGTGAAAACTAAGTGAATTTGGGAAGATTTCTAATCTTAATTTAGCTTAATGTGAAATAAAGTAACATTAGATAATCCCATTGATGTTACCGTTAGAAACATATTGGGATAAATGGGATAAATGAATTGGATGGGGTTCTATTATATCCTCCAAATGCCAAAACATCATTTCTTTTTTAATTACAATAATAACTTGTGTCATCAATTTATATTTACTCTGTTCACCAGAAAGAAGTAACCAGTGCAAAATGAAAGCTAAATTTTTGTTGGTCTTCTTTGGACTGATTGCTGAAACGTACTTATCAAATGGAATTGCAAAAAAATCAGGAGTCGAGGTACCACAGAGCTTAGTGTTAAATCTCTTCCCTTTCAACAATTCTGATAAACATTATCCACATGATACTACTCAAGAGTCATCTAGAGAAAGCCCCTCACCATTAGTCTCTTTGCACAATTTCACAGAAAACATTAACAATTTTGGTTTCAATCTCTACAGGAAAATAGCACTGCAGCATGACAACAATATCTTCTTCTCCCCACTGTCACTATCTTTTGCTCTAGCAATATTCATGTTGGCTTCAGAAGGGGAAACCTGCCAGCAAATAAGTCAAACTCTAAATCTGCCATTTTTGAAAGAAAAAGATGAAGCGTTCCTGACTTTGTTCCAACAACTAAGGCTAAACATCACCCAAAATAAAGAGTTCACTGTTTCGCAGAATAGCTTCTCTTTCATCCAGGAAGAATTTCAGATCAAGAATGCTTTCCATAACTTGTCCAAACAATACTTTGACATGGAATTTTTGTCAGTTGATTTCCGCAACTCTACTCTTGCCAAAAAAGTGATCAATGAGCACATTAAAAAGAACACAAGAGGGGGAATCCCTACACTGTTTCGTGATTTTGATCAGCATACTAAAATCATTCTGCTGAACTACATACTATTTCAAGGTAAATGTCTTTTCATTGATTCTTTCATAGTTTTTAAAGAGGAGAGCTCAGGGCACCAGCTACAGTAGCTTTATAAGAGTGTCTCTGTAAAAATGTGGGCAACCCCTCCTTAACTTAGTCCCCCAAAGTGTGTCAACAGAAGGGTCCATTCTCATAGCTATTATTCCTTTTCCTGTATGTTTTGTTTATGGATGGAAAGGCCAATTGGTTCACATCAATAATCCTTCTCATCTGCATACTTTAACTTCACTGATATTTCCATGCATAAAGGCTATTATCATTTTTGGTCCTCATTTCTTATTTTGAACTTGCAGTGCAAATGTTGCCAGTGGTAGGAGAAATGTGTGTACATTAATGAAAATTATTTACCTTCCAGTAATATACAGTGCTATTTCATGTAAAATTTAAGGTAATTCTCTGCCTTCATAACAGGTGAAAAATCTAAGATATAGTGTTGCAGGTAGTCCTCAACCTACAGCCATAATGAACCTGTCCATTATGGTTGGATGTTGTGACAGCTGTTAAGTGAGACAGCTTCGCTTAATGACCACTATCCTCTATTCTCCTTGATTCGGTCATTAAATGACTATGTGGGTCCTTAAGCAGAGTATGGGTGCCTTGGGGATGGGGGGATCCTTTGGAGGCCTATAGCAGGCCTAATCCCACCTGTCCCAGGCCTCTTAAGATATCACTCATTCTCTGAGACATCCCATGATCTGCTTCCTACCCAGTGGTGGGATTCAAATATGTGAACAACTGGTTCTCTGTGTGGATGCCACTTCCAGAAGTCCACTCTGGGCATGGGCAACAAAAAATTAGCTACCAGTTCTGCTGAAGTGGTGCAAACTGGCTAAATCCCACCACTGTTCCTACTTCTTGGGGTTGTTTGTTGCTGGGCAATGTGACATGAATCTGGAAGTGGCCATCATTTTCTGAGCAACCACAATTCAATGGAGCCACTCAGAAAATGGCAGCCACTTCCAGATCATACCACGTGACCCAGCAACAAAGTGGCTTGCTATCTTTCATTCAAAGATAAGTGAGGAAGAGGATGTGGAATGGGAAGCAGGCCAAGGCCTGCGGAGACCCAGTGGAGGCCATGGAGGGAGATAGATAGGGGAAGATAGGCAGGTGGGTACTGCAGCATTCCTAAGGACGAGTGACAGAGGGGGTGCTGCCGTGGCTTTAATGTCAGGAAATGGTCGTAAGTAGCAAGAGCAAGAGCAAAAGCACTTAGACTTATATACTGCTCCAATATGCATTTCAGCACTCTCTGAGCAGTTTACAAAGTCAGCATATTGCCCCCAACAATCTGGGTCCTTGTTTTACTGACCTCGAAAGGATGGAAGGCTCAGTCAACCTTGAGCCCCATCGGGATTGAACTGCTGAATGTGGACAGAGTTAGCCTGCAAAACTGCATTCTAACCACTGTGCCACCACAGCTTTACCAAGTAGCTTTTGGGAGGGGGTCTGTCATAACTTTGAATAGCCACTGGTTATAAGTTGAGGACTACCTTCATGATATATAAATTCCTCATGGTTTTGTAGAACTTGTCACTGGAAAAACCTGAAATTACCAAAGCCTCTGAATATCCCTACGAAATATTCAGAACTCTATTTTTAATTGGGCCAGAATTACCATAATTTCAGAGGGAAGTTGACTGATCAATCAATCGATTGATTAATTGATTGATTGACACAATTTTAACATGGTACATTTTACCTAAATGACTCTTCAAAAGTTCTTTGAAGTTGACCCTACACACATAAAAGATCCCCCAAGTTTTAATAAACAATTATTGTATAAATCAGGAGTGAGAAACTAAATTTTCTATAGCTTACAATAGTAAAATAGAGCATGATATTCCCTACCTGGTAACTCTTAATAGTTTAAAATCTTAATTGCTAGGACCTCCAGCCAGCATAGGTCCTGGTTTCTGTGACCTGAGAACCAGATAGAGAAGGAGGGATCTGGAAAAGTGGATATGCAAATATTGCTGTGTAATCATTTAGCATATTAGCATGTTTCTTATCCTATTTGTCTGAACTCAGGACATAGCTGAAGGAAAAATCCAGTTAATTTTTTTTAAAAAATGGTATTTAAGGGAAATTCAAATGGCACACTAATTCTTTCACACTAATACAGTATATTAAGAGACCTACAGTAGGGATGAAGAATACTATATATCAGACATGTCAAACACAAGGCCCGGGGGCCAGATCTGGCCTGCGAAGTGGTTTCATGTGGCCCGCGAAGCCATCCTGGAAACAGTGAGGGAACGGCCCCCACTGCCTTGGCCCTGGCCCAGAGACCCTCCTTCTGCCAGAGACCCTCAGATCTGTCCCACTCCTGCCCAGGCCCCCATAGGCACCCTTGATGCAAATGATGTAGAGCTGGCCATGCCCACCCAGTAGGCCATACGCACTCTAGCCACGCCCACCCAGTAGGCCACGCCCACCCAGGCCATACCCACCCATCCCCCTGAGGGCAACTGCAATGCTGATGCGGCCCTCAGTGAAATTGAGTTTGACACCCCTGCTATATATGAAAGTGGGTTGAGACAATGCCTCCTTATGCCATTTCTGAGTTTTGTGAATGCAACAGTAAGTCCAGAAGGAGTTCTGTGTACAGAGTTCTGTATATGCTTTGCGCTGAATGTAGTGAAACTATCGAGTGAATTCTTTCCCCCTACCAAATATTCCATAAATATGATTTTGAAGCCAGGCCAGGACTCATACAGATGTGCAGATTCATTATACCTCCTTGCAATTTTCATGGAAGGGTCAATTAAGTAATGCCTTGCATGGGCTGTATGTTGCTGAATTTCTAATTTTTTATGAATATCGTGAATTTCATTTTTCTGTCTCTTTTATAACCAAAAAAAGGGTAGTGAATGGGATCAGAAAGATATTTCCAGCATAGCTTGTTGCCTGTCAAATATTTGAAAAGGGCTCCATGGCAACTAAAAAGCCTATTGCAATTAAATATTGCTAATTTCACTCCTCTTATTTTTAGCTCTTGCTCAGATTCTTTTCTAATTGCAAAGTTGCACTGAAGTGTGTTGCTGAGAGATGAGGGAGGATGAGTACATCTGCTATCTTGAACATAAAGGGGTGGTTTAAATCCTAGAGGGTTCAGTGTGTTTTAAGCAATTGGAAAGCATGCAGGATGCCACCCATTGTAGCTGGAGGTTACAGGGAGGTAACTAAATATTTCTTGGTGGATGGGTGGTGGTAGGGGGGGAAGAATTGGCATAATCACATTGAATATTAAGGCAATAGCTTTTAAGAGACAAAAACATATTGTGATGGAGCCTCCATAGCTATTCTGCCTCCATAACTATTCAAAGAAGTCTTGTTGATCCCACAAAGTTGTGCTGGGAATGGTGGTGGAATGGGAGACCTTATTCCTGATAGAAAGAGGAAACTGGTCAATAGCATAGATAGCAAATGTGGTGCCTCTGGCTTCTCACTTGAGGCCATATTCTGCCTGGGCATTGCAAACAAAGTAGGTGATGCCAGAACCAAGAAATGGTTAGAGCAGGATAATTGTTAAGATATGAATGAATGAACGAATGAATATTGGATTAAATATACTCAGTAGGATTATTCTCAAGTGGTAGGAAGTCCAGATTTAAGTCTCCATTTGATCATGGAGCTCACTAACACTACAGTATTAATCTGTGATAGTGAAGCAGAAATGCACATTGATGCATGGAGCTAGTCAGTATGAAAAAGTAAGCAGTAGCATTTATCAGCTTTTCAAAATGAAATGGGGCTGGATTGAACTGGTGATTCATATAATTAATCACTACTTCTCTAACAAGAGACTTAGTTAATGTGCAGCTCCTATTTATGAAAAGGAATCTCATATGAAGCTGTCATTAGCCCCTGTAACTGGATTGGAACCAAAGATTCAAGCATACAGTAAGAGTGCACTATAGATTTAAAGTTTCAGTCATACTATGGAAGAACACAAATTCATCTTTAAATTGAAGTAAATCAGGCTGATTTGTGTCTGGATTACTGTTAAATTTTCCCCTCAATAATTCTGGATTATATTATAATATAAAATAACATGTTGCACTTCTTTACATTTTCAGGCAAATGGCTACATCCATTTTCTGCTAAACTTACAGAGCTGGAAACTTTTTATATAGATAATTACAGAACTGTCCAAGTGCCAATGATGTTCAAAACAGACAGAATTGCTGCCACATTCGATAAGACCTTGCAGTGTTATGTGATAAAGCTGCCATACAAAGGAAGTGTGCAGATGCTGATTGTTATCCCTGTGAAGGAAGCTGATTATATGTTTGTTGAAGATGATTTAACCAATGAACTTGTGGAATCTTGGCTTAAGACCATGAAGATCAGGTACAAGTCATAGCAATCACTTCACATTTTTTATTCCTAAAATCCTGGATAGAAAATCCTGTAGTACAAATTAAAATGACTACTCAAACAAAGAAATGACAATAGAAATGTCAGGGGAGGGCTGGGGAGGGCTGGGGAGAGGGGAGAGGGAGGAGGGAGTTTATTGTATTTAAAAATTGTAAAGCTTTTCAATAAAAATAAAAGAAAAAAAAGAAATGTCAAGAAGAGGAAGAAAAGGAAGTAACTGGGTGTAATGTATTGGCCTTATCTGTTTTAACTCACTTGCTTAATGTCTGACTGCTTGCTTAATATCTGACTGCTTGCTTAATGTCTGACCTATTTTCCGTATGTTATGTAATGGTTGTTGTTGCTGAGCTAGACTTGTTGTCTGCAGGCTGATAATTAGGTTTGGGGCAGGAAACTGCTACTTTAAACTTATTGGTTGGCGCCTAGAGGCCAACCATATAAATAGCTGCGCAGCAGCTATTAGCTTGCTTCTGTTCTGTTCTGAGTTAGAATAAACTTGTTGCTGTTTCAACACTTCGTCTCACTTAATGCCTCAAGAACCAAATATTTAACACTGGGAATGGGCCACTGAAATTTCCCAAAGACAGCCTTTTGATCTTTACAATGTATCGCTTCATCAGAAATAAATAAAAGACATTGAGTTCCCTATTACCAAGTCTACTAAGAAAAAGGATCATTTTTATTTATTTAGGAAGGTCTATATCTTCTATAAAATCTTCTGCATCATTTTTATGAAAGCCTTCCAAATGTCTTGATTTTCATATAGTTTCCTCTTCCACAAGTTGAACTTATCCAATTAATTCAAGCAAGACTTGTCACAATCATTGTCTTTGCATCATTGGTGCTCAAATTTTCATGGCATCCAGAAAGAGAGGAACAATATGCAGATGTTCTACTGCCTGCTATTTATCTTCGCCAGTGTATGCACATTTTCCTTCAACTTGCATTTATATTTGTTTGCATTATAGGAAAATGGATATTTACCTTCCAAGCTTCAAACTAGATCAGACATATCACATGGATCAGCTGCTTCAGGATTTGGGAATTAAAGATCTTTTCTCTTATAAAGCAGACCTAAGCCATCTCACAAATCACAAATTCGTAAAAATATCACAGGTAAAAAAATAATTGGTTAATTCTGCAGCTTACTATATTGTTCAACCAAACATATTTAACAAGTAACATGACCCATTCATTTACTGGAGACCCACTTGCTAAACGTGGGTTTCTCTAATTTTAATTAGTTGGAGGCAATAGAAAAAAGAAACAGGATCTTATAGTTCACAAATTGATGAATTACATCAGACATGTCATACTCGCAATGTCACGTGACATTGTGCAACATATTGGGACGGTTTTGCCATTGCCGGGAATTGGGTGGGCACAGCTTCTGGATGATGCGTCTGGCCCACGGGCCGGCAGTTTGACACCCCTGAGTTACATGATCATAGCTGATGGGGCTTGCATCGATTCATGATCTGTATAGATCTAAAAAAAAGTATCATGCCTAGTCATTGATGTTGCATTTGTAGACATGGTGTTTTTGCCCTTACAAAATTCGACCTCATTGAGTGATCCATGTCCAGAACCATTTCGGATAAGTGCTATAGATTAACCTTACTGAAATGAGACAAGTATTTAACTCCTAAGAATATTCAAGTTTAACCAGAAATTACTAGAATAGCATGAACCTACATGTTCTGATAAGAGTAGGAAAGGCTCAGAATTTAACTCTCATTCCATGCTAAATAATCCAATCTACCTGCACTGTGATCCTCTGCAACTATCCCTTTTAGTTTTCCATCTTATTATCAGGAAATCAGATTATCAGGAAATGTCTACAACCCAGAAAAATAGCATCCCAAATTCTACCAGCTGCATACTATTTATTTTATGATAGATATGTATTATTTTAAAATATTAATATTTAATATTATACATAGTGGCCTATGGGGAAGAATCTAGTTTAGTTCTCAGTTCTCAGTGACTTGAACCTGCCAAAGAGTTTGACTACAATTCAATATATCTGACTATAGTTTGAAAATTTCCAGCATAGTTACAGCAGTCAAGATCATGATAGCTAGTAGTTTTAGGAATTGCAATACCATCAGTTGTAGAGAGTAACAAGCTAAGGAAACATGATTTAATCCATGTTATTGATAATATGTATGCCGATCCTGTGTATTATGTAGTAACACTGTGCAAGACCTTCCGAATTTCAGATCTTACTGGATGAGATTATCTGAATTCATTCCAATCAACCTTTGTTGATATATGCAACTGAAACTATCTTATTCAACTAGAAAATGGCTTTTGTAAGGATTTGATCTGAGACAGTTGACTCTACTAATCTTTATATATCTCTCAGTGATTTTCAGTACCATTGACTATTGTATTGCTTTCAACCAAACAATACTGCCTTTAGTTTGGGTCCAGAGAATGTTGTTGGCAAACTACTATTAAACAGACTGTTCTGCTCAATGACCTCTTGCCATATATGGTCTAGCTCTGTATCACTAATTATCACTACCGGATATATAAATATATATTCTTCATTTTCAAATGTTTCTTTCTCTTGAAAAAGTGAGTTCATGATCAAGTACCTGCTCAAAATCCTTTGCAAAAAGACCATCAATTCATTTAGATTTTCTACAATCACCTAACCTCCATTACTACCATTACTAGCCAGCCACCCACCCCTGGTTCTGCCTGTCTGTCTAATTGCTGGTCTTCATGTATTTAGCAAAATGCTGAACAAATTTTCTTTTATGCTTCCTTTGTTTAGGGATAACAAATCTGGGCTGCAAACATCTGTATAGGATGGAAAACACTGAATTCTTTGCTGACACCTAGTGATTTTTGCAGCTCAAATCTGGTAGTCCTATCCTTAATACCGTCGATGTCACTTCTGTACATTTCTGTATGTTTCACTTGTTCTCTCCATTTCCTAGAGCAGGGACCCCCAAAACCTGGGACATGGCCTATCTGGAATCAGATTGTGGCCTATTCGGAATCAGACCGTGTGAGCGGTGGGCACTGGCATGTGTACGTGCACGTGCTCAGCTTGACTCATGCAAGCGGAGGGCCGGCGTGCACTTGTGCTCACACACACGCACAGCTCAATTTGCACAAGTCAAGCTGTGCGTATGTGTGCCAGCCCACCACTCACACTGCCCAGTTCCCCTCTCCCCCCCAGCCAAGCTGTTAGCCGCAAAGGTTGGGGACCACTGTCCTAGAGGAAACCTGCTTCCTGCTAATAATTCCCTTAACTGTGTTCGTTAATTATCCTAGTGACTTTTAAGATTCAGTCATGTCCAGAAGTCTGGAGAGATTGGATCTTTTTGACTGCCCCTTTTAATTTCCTTTTTCCTAATTTCCCCTCTACAGAATGTTTATCTTTTAAAATTCAATGCTGGCGTATCCCCAGTATGTTCTTATGGAGACAAAAGTGTTTGTAGCTGTGGATTTAGGATGCTGCTTCCACATAAGTGAAAAAAATGTATGCATGCTCAATTTTCAGTCAGTAGAAATCTGCGTTGAAGAGGCAGACCAGTTGATAGGAAACATGAGCATCTTGCTAAAAATCTCCCTATATTTCCATTCTTTTTAGATTCTTCAAAGAGCAAGCATTGAGGTGGATGAGAAAGGAACAGAAGCTCAAGCTGTCAGTGTAACTGAAATCATCGCATACTCTTTGCCTGATATTATCCGGATAAATCGGCCATTTATTTTTATGATATATGAAGATATTACCAAGATTTTATTGTTTTTGGGCAGAGTTACTAACCCAAAAGAACTGTGAATTAAACAAAACCTAGTAATTTCTTTTTGATGCATCCTATTTTAATGACATAACCCCTCCCACCACCACAAGTCAAATTACATGTTATACTAAGAACACATTTTAAATATGCTTTTGCACTAACTTCTTAGTTTGCAGGAGAAGAATATAGGGATATGGAAAACAGGTAAACATTTTCTTTCTTAAAATATTTTCACCAAAAATTCTCTCCTCAAAACAATGTTTTTCTCTTATGCTATTATACATAGCAAGCATCTTTCAGGAAAATAGAATTAGAATAAAAATTTAATGGAAAAAATTACACTCACACAATCCCTTTTCCCAAAGCATTCAACACTAAAATAGCAAAAAGGAGCATCGTCAAAGAGAAAACTCCCACATCCATTGTGTGGGAAATATCTTCATTCACACAAAGCAGGATGTCAAAAATAATGGGCACGTTCTCCAGAATTATTAATCCAAGATATATAAAAAGCAGGGACCTGATTTGGGGGAGAGTAGGAGGACAAAATAGGATCCTTTGTTCAGTTGTTATGGTCATGAGGTCTACATTTTAAATACAGCTGAAAATTACTGAACTTTTTTTTAAAGAGGGTTCAGTGTATTATATATACTCTTTATTGCTGTTAGAAGTAGTTGGGTCCTCTTCTCAACATAAAGAAATTACAAATGTTTTCTGCAAACTAATCAGAATTAGAACCACAGCATAGCGCTATAATTTAATGCTGCTATCAAAAGTATTTATTAGCAATGTCTGTGGAGATTCTCAGTCATCCAGGATGTGGTTGTCCCAAACATGCTTTTTCAGGAGGCAACTGGACTTTGTTTTTCTTTGAAGACATTTCACTCCTTATTCAAGAAGCTTCTTCCACTCTAACTGGATGGTGGGAAATGGATTTATATTCACTGCAGACAGCTGATCATTTGCATTCTTTTAGAGTCATTGAAAGCAGTCAACCAAAACTATTTCAAGTCTTTCATGAGTTTATCCTGATCAGCTTGGTCTTGCTCGAAGTATACAGATCTACAATAAGAACTTTGCACTTGTTACAAGGGAGAGAAGCTCTAGCAGCAGCAGAAGGAAAGGGAAAATAATATGTACCAGTGAACATGAAAATGAGAGGTGGGAGAGGTGGGGAAGCAAATCAGATTGTGGAAACTACAGAGGTATCTCACTGCTGTCCGACACGCTGTCCAACACAGGCAGGTTCTTTGCCTGCATTCTTTTGAAAGGACTTGTCATTGTCTTGGAATGTCCCAGAGGTGCAATGTGGCTTTCAGCCAGAATGGAGTAGAGCAGGCATATTTGACATTAGGCGAGTCCAGAAATGCAGTGAGCAGAACATGCCTACTTACTTTCTTGATCTGACAAAGGCATTAAACACTATAAAGGAGCAGTCTCTCTGGATCTTCCTGAGATATTATGGATGTCCAAGGAAATTTGTAAGGTTGAGTCAGCTACCGTACAACAGAATGACAAGACAGGTTCTTTACCATGGTGATACATCAACTGCATTTGTTATTTCCAATGGAATAAAACAGGATTGTGTGGTAGACCCAGTTCTATTGAATCTGTTCTTCACTTGCATGTTATCACATTTTGTCTGGGGTCTGAAGGTGGAACTTGTGTATCAGGTACCAATTGGATGGCCCCCTCTTTGACCTTCACCACTTGAGTGCACAAGGTGTTCTATATAGTCATTCAAGAAACCTTCTTTGCTAATGACTGTGCATTCTTGATGCACAAAGACAGTGATTTCCAGTTGATGCTGAACAATTTCTGACACTGCTATGCTCTGATTATCGGCTGATTAGATTATCAGATAACCAGCTTATCACTCTGAACAAGACCGGACTACTTTAGCAGCCCATGCCAAATGATATCTGTAGAACCAAAAGTCAGTATTGATGACACCTAGTTGACAAATGTAAACAGCTCCAGATACTTGGGAAGCATCATCTCTAGTGATGCATCTTTGGACAAAGAAATTGACTGCAGAAATTAGCAAGGCCAACCAGGCACTAGTTGCATACTAGAGTGCTTTATCAACATATCATCTTTTATCATCTCTAGAAAGCTGATCGGTAGTTATTCCTTCTTTCTTATTTGGATGTGAGTCCTAAATACTGTACTGAAGACACATAAAAAACTAAAATTTCATATTGCGTTCTCTAGTCCATCTTTTGCAGATGTTGACAAAATTGTATCTCCAACCTGGAAGTTTTGGATCACAGTGTCCATCAGCATTAAATCCCTGATTATCAAAACCCAGACAATGTGAGTGGAACATGTTATCAGAACGGATGACCACCATATGCCTTACCAGTTGCTCTATAGCATACCAGAGTCTGAGAAAAGACCTCAAAAGGTTGACCATGCAACTCCAAGATGCTGCAAAAGAAACCTTGGGCCACTGGGTCATCCAGCCAAGGGAACTAGAAGCTATGGCTGTTGACTGAACCTATTGGCTAGCCCTGTGCTATGAAGCCTCCATCAGCATTGAAGACAGCACTGTCCAAAACTGATAGAAAAGTGTGAGTGGCATCACAGTGTAATACCCAGTTACTACAATAATGGATTTCCAGTGCCTGTGCTAGACTCTACACCTCCAGACTGGGACTGCAGTCACTTCTGTGTCACGGATAACTGCACCACAGTGCTTCTTCTTTGAACACAAAGGATTACTATATAGACTTGATCACAGAATTTATAATTATGGAGCACTCAGAAAAGGGCAATACCCCAAAATACTGGAAAGTGTCACTTTTGGGAAACAGTGTATGAATTGCATCATAAGAGAAGGCTGTATTTGCTGTTAATTAAGAAAAAAGGACTGACATTGATAGAAATCTGGGACAGTGTCTACTGATGAGATAATAAAGAAACATTATGGAGAAATTTAGTTGCTACATTTGGGTTGCTGAATGCTCTCTGCATGATACCGTGAATGTTCATTTCTTAAGAATATAAAAAACCCCACTCATTCCAAGGCAAGCCACCAGTTCATGGAGCTTAATATCATTTAAATATGGCAACAGTTCTCTAGAGCTTCAGACAGATATCATTTGCAGAACCCATCTGGAAAGACATGGTATTGAAACTAAGATTTTCAGCACAGACTCTAATCACCGAGCCTTTCCTGGTATTGCTCCTTTGGTGTTTAAGTGAATACCTTATTGTTCAAGGGGTTGGTTCACTACTATAGGAGCAGAGAATTTTTGCTATCCTGCATGTATCATTTACATATTAATCACTAGTGCAGGGGTAGGCAACCTCGTCTCTTTTATGACTCATGGACTTCAACTCCCAGAATTCCTGAGTCAGCTGACTCAGGAATTCTGGGAGTTGAAGTCCATGAGTCATAAAAGAGCTGAGGTTGCCTACCCCTGCACTAGTGCAATGGATACAGAATATTCCTGTCTATTTTTTATTTAATTTAAATTAAAAGCTGCAAATTAAATCTCTCCCACCCAAAACATGCCAGTATTTTAATGGCCTAAGTTTTATTGTGCATAAAGCATTCATTATTTCACATTGTAAAAAGTAACCACACATTTATTCATTCACAAATTAGATTATCTTTATCATACACCAACATATTTAAAAAAAACAGATAGTCTGATATCAATATAGTTTTGCTGATTGCATTTGTGAAGTAGAGAAGCTGACAATAGCTTCATACAGTCTCTCTCAAGTATTGGCATAAATTGAATGTTTTAAATAAAACTGCATTTTGCAGGCAAATTTTGATAGGAATGTTAGCATGAATACAAACAGAATGATATTGATATAGCTAAAAGCATGATGGCTTGAATTAATTACTAATTAAAAACTAGATTAATCATTCTAAAATGTTGGATAAAGAGAAACTACAATAGAATATACTGGTAAATTAAAACAAAGTATTTGTACAATAAAATTTGCAATGTGAAATTTAAGAAATCATTCATATGCTATTTGGAGGTATCTGTTTCTTATTAAAAAGTGAAAAGAAATCCCTCTTGACATTTTATACACCAGATAAGCAATATTATCTAAAATTATAGCAGAAGTTTATTTTAAAGGACTACACACTTCTCCACATTTCTCTGTTCATGCTTCCACATTCCACACTGAAGCTTCTTTGATATTTAAAAGCTTTTTTGAAAGAGAAAGTGTCACTTTTTCAGTTAATTCTTATACGCAGAGCAATTTCACACATATGGCCCTATTTCCATAGCAAAGGCAAATTAGAAGTCCATAAGCTTGTAAATAGCTATATTTTAAAGTAGAGGGCACTTTCATTCCGAACTGAATAACCTGAACTAGTAGAAGGCATAATTGAGAGGGGGAAGTAGGGAAACCCTGTCTCTTTAGCTGCAGCAGATTTAAAGCACATTGCTAAAGTAACGTTGAATTAAGCACTTCACTTACAACATTGGCATTCTGCACATATTACATTATTTCTATGAAGGTATTTTACAACATAGGAATTTATTTAATTGACAGAAGATGTTAACGTTATGGTATCAAATCAATCCCTCCTTCCTGGTCCTTAAATTCAAGGTTGTACTCTAGCTTTGTCCAATCCTGGCTTCAGCCACATTGCCTCTGGTGGTCTTTGGTGTACATGGTTTCTTTCACCAGCTCTAGGAGTTTGATTTTCTGTTTTTCCTTGAGAGAAAGAAAAACACTCTTACCACACAGACCAGATCAAATTAACAGTGTTCAGAACTGCTAACTTCTTGCAGTCGTCATTTACAGCTCCAAAACTGTTGGGATCTTAAACTCATGTATTGTAAGTAAAAAGAATCAACATTATTTCTTCTAAATCCAACAAGGTGTTGCTTTTTAAAAAGAATATTCATGATTCAAGGCGTACCCACTTTCCCATCCATTGGGCCATCCAACTCCACTGGCTTCCTTTCCACCCATCTCCCACACCCTGTGGATTTTCTTCGTGTGGAAATTGTCCATCCATTACTATGCAATAAAGAAAAGTCTGCATATGGACCTCAGAATACATAAATTTTAAAACTATTGGCTTGGAAAACATATATACATACATATTAAAATAATTTTATTATAGAATCCTTTTTAAAAAAAAATCAGACTCGTTTGTTTTAATAGTGATCAATACAGAAAACTGGGTGAAGTCATCTGTAAGCCTGTGGGTATTAGTATGTTGACCATATGTGGTTATACAACTGCCCTGGGCCTTCCATGAGATGCTACTGAGGTGCATCCTCAGTGCTTGGATATGTTGTGATTCAGAGTCAGCCTGTGGGTTCGGCAGTTGGGTCGGACGACTCAGAGGAGGAGGGGGGTGTTGAAGAGCTTGCTGATGAGAGCCCTCAGCCAGGCCCCTCCCACCTGGTCACGACGGAGACCCAGCTGTGTGAGCCTGACAGCGTGGATGAAGATGACCCACAGCTGGCCCTGTTCAAGGACGCCTGACGCAGGAGGCAGTCAATCAGGAGTAAACAGAGGAAGGCAATGGGGCACCTCGGAAGGAGGCAGAGAGAAGCCACGCCCTGAACTGTATAAAAGGGGAATGCGTGGGAGGGCTGGTTTGCTGAAGGCAACCGCTTGAAAAGATCCTGTTTCTTGGTTCGTGTCTTGTTCCGTTTGTTTTTGTATCAATAAATTTGGCAGGCTTAATTCCAGCCTCTTGCCTTCTTGTAAAAGGGGTTGTCCCTGCCTTTTCTGCAGGGCCGGTAGCAGGCTGGTACAGAACAGGATACTTGTGCATCTGGTAGGGAAGGATCACCTTCAAGCTTAAAAAGACTGAATGGCTGTGGATTTGGCACTTGCCCTCCCACCCCGCCGTGAATTTCCATTGTTAAATTTGGATAGGGTATCATTCGCCTATGCAAAGTTGGTCTGCAATCTGAGGATCCTCTTAGACTCATGGTTCTTGTCTGAAAACCAGATGGCAGCCATGGCCAAGAAACCTTCATACAATTATAGCTTGTACTCATTTCTGAATCAGAAGACATTTCATGGTCAATCACACACCTTAGTCACCTACTGATTGAACTACTGCAGCATGCTCTATACAGGCTGTCCGTAAAAAGCATTCAGAAGTTTCAGCCGGTCCAGAAAGCAGCAGCACATACAATATTGGTCTTACTACAGAATCCTCATGCAATATTGCTGCCACATGAGTTAAAGTGCTACAATTCAAGGTGGTCTTTTGCTTTTTTCTTCTTTTTCTTCCTAGCATTTTCCCATAAGTGCACTTTTTTCAGATCAACTGAGTATTAACTCATTGGTTGCAACAGGAATTGACCAATTAATTCCTTCTCATTTAATTGGGCTGAGGGAGTGACTGGCCCCAAACCATCCAGCAGGCTTTCATGAGCAATATGGGACTATAATTCATAATCTTCTGTTTTCTAGTCTGGTGCCTTAACCCTAGACCAAAGTGGCTTTCTTTTGTGCTACCATTGCTTCACTGTTAGAAAGATTATGGTGAAAGACAACTATCTTAAACATAAATAATATTGCCAGAGCAATCATACCTGCCTGTCATTGTAATTTATATACCTTAATTTGATGAGTAATAATGTGAATAAGTTTCCTGTATCCTTGTTAAAGATATTTATTTCTGAGCACTAATGTTAAATTAAAGGAATTATTTAGAACATTACCAGATACTTTAGCAGTATATGCCCACATGGTAAAGTATTACTTATCCAAACCCACATTAAAATTCTTCATCTTAAGTACACATAATGCCTGACTAGCTATATGTTTTAATGCTTTGTGAAGGAGTGTAAGAATATAAATTATTATGTTGAAAGAAAATGTCTGAAGCTCTTCACAATGAACAAAAGGTTAAAAAAAACAAATGCAGTACAATAGTCACAGAACATACTTCTTTTGTAATTACCTATGTTTGTGATTCATGTTTGCTGTCTATTTGAGTATGACTCATTTAACGCAGTGTATTTACTAGCAATGGAAATGAATATGTTCTGTTTCCAAATTCACTGATGCAAGTCTCCTGTGGATAAAACTACTTTCTGGATGAAATCCTATGAACAGCAATGCACTACAAATGAAAGTTACAGGCCTACTATAAACTGAACATTGATTCAGGTATCTGGGAATTCCCACAGCTTCCAGATGAACACTGCTGAAATACAAACTGAGATGCAATCATACATCTTTCTGGTTTTCAAAACAATGGTACAGGTAGTACTTACAACAGTTCATTTAGCGATCATTCAAAGTTACAACAGCACTGAAAAATATGACTTATGACTGTTTTTTATAGTTACGATCTTTGCAGCATCCTCATGATCATGTGACCAAAAGTCAGATGCTTGACAACTGGTTCATATTTATGACCTTTGCTCTGTCCCAAGGTCATGTGATCCCTTTTGTGAACCTCTGACAGGCAAAGTCAATGGGGAAGCCAGATTCACTTAACAATCGTGTTACTAACTTATCAATTGCAGTGATGCACTAGCAACTATGGCAAGAAAAGTCGTAAAATGGGGCAAAACTCACTTAACAAATGTCTCACTTAACAACAGAATTGTGGTCACAAGTTGAAGATTTCCTATATTCACAAGCTTTCCAGTGCTCTTCCATGTGCACATGCCTCCGCATCTGCCAGGCTGCAGAGACAGGGCTCAGACGTCTGCAATCAAAGCCCCATCTCTGCAGCCCAGCAGAGGGGCTGAGGGTCCAACTCAGCAGGCAGCAATGTCAGCCAAACCCCAAGAACAAGAGGGAGTTCTCAGGCAGGTGGCAGCAGCTTGCAACCTTCCCTGTCGGCTTCTCCACTGACTTTCTGAGAAAGTTAACAGAGATGATTGCAAAGGGCAATCACATGATCCAAGGGCACTTGGGAATTGGTCATTAAATGTGAACAGGTTGCCAAATGCCACAAATGTGGTCGTGTGATCACAGGGGGAGCAGCACAATGTTTACGATAGCCAGAAGTGCTTTATGGGCCATAAAGCACTCTTTCTGAGACAATGGTAATTTCAAACAGTTGTTAAATCACCAGTTGTAAACTGAGGATTACCTGTAATATCAAAAAATACAGGCTGCTGATGAATCAAATTGCAAAATAACAGTGCCTAAGTACACAATGCTTCTTTAATTATCAGTACATTCATACATATGAATTTGTACCTCTTTTGACCATCATCTGAATCTAAAGCTATTATTCCAGAATGATGATCAGTACAAGTACAAAGTCATATGTGTGATTCATAGAGATAATGAATACTAATTCCACACTACCCTTACCCATATCTAACAGCATTAAAATACAGTGATAACTCAATTGCAGCTGTTCCTGAAAACCAGTGTAATGATTACTTTAGTCATCATACTAACCAGAACTACCATAATAATTCTAGTTCTTTGTACCATATATTTGGGCCAGGAACATTGTTTTTGAGATGAAACAGCTTACCAAAACAGCTTACCAAAACAGGTCCCCAATACTAAATCAGAAGCGTTAAACCATAACTTAATTCATGGGTTGTCTAGTCTTAGTAATAAATTAGAATGAATCTGTAACCTCTACTTCTGTATTCTTGCTAAAACAGTGGTTAAAACAATCATAAATAATTATCTCGACATAGCTGTGGAAATGACAACATAAGCAGAATTCATTTTCATCCTGAGTATGAGAAACAACTTAAAAGTGTGAAAATGAAAAATCAGTTATTTATTGTAATCTTTAATTCTGCACTAATTTTAGTTGATCACTTACAAGCTAACCTTCCGTGAATGGCTCTCTTTATTCCCATTGCTTTTTTGATCAACCGTGTTATTTGTGTTACGAGAAGAAGATGGTAAGGTGGAAGTAGAGTTAAAAGCAGCAGTGCCACTGACATTGTTGGGACGAGTTCGAAAGGAATCGTCTGAAAGAAAATATATAAAATTTCAGAAAATCAGATTATAATTAAACTACCGCATTTTTCGGACCATAAGATGCACTTTTTTCCCCCAAAAGTTGGGGGGGGAAAACGAAGGTGCGTCTTATGGTCCGAAGGTGATCCGTATGGCCAGCCCCAACCTCCGCAAGTGGAAAGCAAGGGAGATTGCCAGGAGCACGAATCGGCACGTGCTGAGAAACACCGATCTCACGCTCCTGCACTCTCCTTCGCTCGGTTTCAGCTTCCCTTGCTACAAGAGAAAGCAGGCTGAAACGGAGTGAGGGAGATTGCCAGGAATGCGAATCGGCTGATCTCGCGCTGCTGCAATCTGCCTCGTTTCAGCCTGCTTTCTCTTGTAGCAAAGGAAGCTGAAACCGAGCGAGGGAGTTTGCAGGAGCGCGAGATCGGCCGATTCGCATTTCTGGCAATCTCCCTCACTCCATTTCAGATTGCTTTCTGCAAGAGAAAGCTGGGCTGCAGGGCCGCCTCCGCGGGTACTGCTCTAATGCAGAGAGGGAAGGACAAAGAGCGAGGGAGGAAAGGAAGGAAGGAAGGAAGGAAGGAAGGAAGGAAGGAAGGAAGGAAGGAAGGAAGGAAGGAAGGGACAATGGGAGAGGGAGGGAAAGAAAGAGAGAGAGAGAGAAAGAGAGGGAGAGAGAGAGAAGGAGAAAGAATTTTTTTTCTTGTTTTCCTGCTCTAAAAACTGGGTGCGTCTTATGGTCCAGTGCGTCTTATGGTCCGAAAAATATGGTAATTTGTTTCAGAGCTACAAATTTTTGTTAGTTGCATGAACTGATTATCAAGCAGGTATGCTAGCTTAAATAATTTCTTGCAATTGGGACAAAACTAAGGCCACTGGACTCTTTGGAAACAAAACAAAGCCACTAAAAGAATTGTAATAAAATATTATTTTATTTAAGGAAGATGAACAGTTCAGTATGAAATATAAATAAATGAATGAACGAATTAATGAAAAGTAGCACAGTTTTCTTACCAGTAAATGAGAACATAGAATTCTTTGCTACTCCTGACACTGAAGTATAGCCTATTGAAGAACTCTTGCTGAAGATATAACAAAAATATAATGGGAGTGTTATAATGTGTACTTATCATTATTAGTTTTTATAATTTTTCATTTCAGAGATTTCAAGACAGTTCACAACCTTGCACAACATAGTTATAAAGTAATAGTCCTCAACTTATTACCGGTATCACAATTACACCTGAAATCTTGATTGTTAAGTTGTCGTAATGATCTTTTTGCTTAACCACCGCAATCCTGGGTCTCCCAATTGTAATAGTTAAATGACCGCATGGGTTGTTGAGTGGTCAGAGTGAAATAGCTGCCTGCCAAAAGTGGGCATGTAGCTCCCATCTCTGCATGAAAAAGTATTCCTGGCCTGTGTTTCTCCAGCTCAATGCAGGAGTTCCCCTCCCCTCAATGCAGCAATCCAAGCTTCATTTCTGCAGTCCAGCAAAGGAATCTCCCTTTCCCCTATGAATGGAGGGAAGGGGGATATCCTTTGGCAGGCAACAGTAGCTTACAACCTTCCCTGTCAGTTTTCCAATTGATTTTTCTGGGAAGGCCAGTAGAGAATGTTGCAAATAGTGATCACATGACAACCCATCACAGGAGTTCCTTTCCCCTTCATGTGTGGAAGGCAACCACTCTGCAGGGCTGGAGAAAGGAAGCTTAGATCTTCTGGATCCAAGCTTCTTTCTGCAGCCCAACATGGGAATTCTCCTCCCATCTGTGTTCCCAAAATGACTGCTGTACTGGGCTGAAGAAAGGAAAACTTGAAACTTCAAGATCCGAGCTTCCTTTCTCTGGCCTATCACAGGAGTTACCCTCCCCTCCACGTGCTAGCTTTTCTGGCCCTCAGAAATATCACATTTGCTAGCTTTTAAAAAATATAGACACATTTGGCCCCTTCCATTTTTTATCCATTTAATTTTTAAAGTATGGCACATCACTCAAAGAACAAATTTTCCTTTCAGCCCTTCCTTCTTCAGAATAGAATAGAGCTGGAAGGGACCTTGGAGGTCTTCTAGTCCATCCCCCTGCTTGAGAAGGAGGACTTATACCATCTCAGACAGGTGATTGTCCAATCTCTTTTCAAAAACTTCCAGAGATGGAGCACCCATGATTTCTGGGGGTAAGCTGTTCCACTGGTTGATTGTCCTCACTGTGAGCAAGTTTCTCCTTAATTGCAGGTTGCTTCTCTCTTTGATCAGCTTCCAACCACTGTTTCTCGTCCTCCCCTCTGGTGCTCTGGTGAACAGCCTGACCCTATTTTCTTTGTGGCAGCCCCTCAGATACTGGAATACTGCTATCATGTCGCCCCTATTTTTTTTCTTTAGACTAGCCAAACCCAAGTCCTGCAGCCGTTCTTCATATGTTTTAGTCTCCAGGCCTTTCATCATCTTAGTTGCTCTTCTCTGAACTTTTTCCAAGGTCTCAACATCTTTTCTGTAGTATGGTGACCAAAATGGATTGCAGCATTCCAGGTGTGGTCTTACTAGGGTTTTAAAAAGCGGTACTAATACTTCGCGTGATCTTGATTCTATACTGTACTAGCTTTTTTGACAGCTGCTGCACACTGCTGGCTCATAGTCAAGTGATCATCCACCAGGACTCCAAAGTCCCTCTCACAGTTGCTGTTTTTGAGCCAGGTCTCGCCTAATCTGTACTTAAACCTTTGATTTTTCCTGCCTAAATGTAAAATTTTGCTTATCTCCACATTAAAACTCATTTTGTTGGATAGGGCCCATTGTTCAAGTTTGTCAAGATCTTTTTGAGTCCTGAGCTGATCTTCTGGGATGTTGGCTGTTCCTGCCAGTTTGGTGTCATCTGCAAATTTGATGAGTTCCCCTTCAATTCTCTCATCTTAAGTCATTGTTGAAGATATTGAAAAGTACTGGGCCTATGATTGAGCCTTGTGGTACCCCACTGCTTACTTTTGGTTTTTGGAACCATATGCTTGAATTGGCAAAGCAAATGTTATGCTTCCATAATGAGCAGCTACAGTATAGGTTGTACACTACAATCATGCACCTAACATTAGAGTAAACAAAATATTACATACCTGGGGCATTTGTCAATGTTGCCATATTTTGACTGCAGAGCTTGAGTACTGAAAGACTGACTTCTAACCAATTTAGACTTTTTTACTTCTTTGCCTAAAAGAAAAATTGTAATTAATAATATAGCTCTTTCTTAGCAAATATATAACTGCAAGTGCAATCCATAATCTGCCAATGAGTAATGCTAATAGGCATGAATAGCTGTTTTTTTTTGTTTTTTTTTAAAAACATGTTTATGTTCCAAAAACCATTATCCTCACGGAACATAAAGGTCCAGTTATGAATTTTATGGAATTCTGACAAGACATGTGATCTAATTTCACTGAATACAAGTTAACCATACAGGCAATGATTATTAGAATTTGAAGTTCTATTATTTATATTATTATATTGTGCTATCTTTACCATCTTGAGTTCTGGAAAAGGTAGAAAATATATACATTTTCATCACATAATTCCTTTTGATGGTAAACAAGCTTAAGAAAAACACAAAGAATTATAATAATAAACAAAGAAATTAAAGATAGAAAACCAGGAGAAAGGTATCTGCAAAACCTGGACCAAAGGTGAGATTAGATCTACCTGGGGAGACTCCCCCCCCCAAAAAAAAACTTAGTACATTCACCCACATGCACATACCCATCAGTTATTATTTTGAGGTAAGCAGTATTCTATAGAGTGCAGAAAAAGAGTTCAAATCATAACGGGAAACATGAAAGTATGAGACAAGAAAAACTGTATCTAGTTCACACCAATATCCAATAACTTTCAATAACTTCCTATCTTTGCAAATCATCCTTACTTCCACCATTTTCTTATGCTGCCTTTTGTTCTTTAAATTTTTCAATTCTTTCTTCTTGAGACTCTCATCAACTCTCGCCTAACAAAATATTCTTAGTCATCTCCTTTGTCATGGCTCATTCATTTCCCCCCACACCCCCATATTTGTTTACAATTCATCCCCAATTTGTTTTCTCTGTATTACCACCTCAATTACGTTTTTCATACTGGTCATTCACTTTTGTATCAGCCCACATTTGTTCATCATCCAGTAATTTTTGGGCATGTCTCTTATTTTACTACTACTACTACTACTACTACTACTACTACTACTAATAATAATAATAATAATAATAATAATAATAATAATAAGTCCAACCCCCTGCTCAGGTAGGAAACCCTATACCATTTCAGAGAAGTGGCTGTCCAGTCTCTTCTTAAAAACTTCCAGTGTTGGAGCATTCACAGCTTCTGGAGGCAGGTTGTTCCACTGGTTAATTGTTCTAACTGTCAAGAAGTTTCTCCTTAGTTCTAGGTTGCTTCTCTCCTTGACTAGTTTCCACCCGTTGCTTCTTGTCCTGCTTTCAGGTGCTCTGGAGAATAGCTTGACTCCCTCTTCTTTGTGGTAGCCCCTGAGATATTGGAACACTGCTATCATGTCACCCCCTCACCCTTCTCTTTATTAAACTACACATACCCAATTCCAGCAACCGTTCCCTATATGTTTTAGCCTCCAGTCCCCCAATCATCTTTGTTGCTCTTCTTTGTACTCTTTCTAGTCTCAACATCTTTTTTACATCGTGGTGACCAAAACTGGATGCAGTATTCCAGGTGTGGCCTTACCAAGGCATTGTAAAGTGTTATTAGTACTTCACGCGATCTTGATTCTATCCCTCATTTTATGCAGCCTAGCACTGTGCTGACTTTTTAGGCAGCTGCAGCACACTGCTGGCTCATATTTAAGTGATTGTCCACTAGGATTCCGAGATCTCTCTCACAGTTGCTACTATTGAGCAAGGTACCACCTATACTATACCTGTGCATTTGATTTTTCCTGCCTAAATGTAGAACCTTACTTTTTTCACCATTGAATTTCATTTTGTTAGATAGAGCCCAGTGTTCGAGTCTGTCCAGATCCTCCTGTATCTTAAGCCTATCTTCTGGAGTATTGGCTATTCCTGCCAGCTTGGTGTCGTCTGCAAATTTGATGAGTTCCCCATCTATCCCCTCATCTAAATTGTTGATGAAGATGTTGAAGAGCACTGGGCCCAGAACAGAGCCCTGGGGTACCCCACTACACAGTTCCTTCCATGTAGATGCAGTTCCATTGAGGACCACACGCTGAGTACGGCCTGTCAGCCAGCTACGAATCCGTCTGGTGGTGATGCTATCTAATCCACATTTTTCTATCTTATCAAGTAGTAGGTTGTGATCTATTTTATCAAATGCCTTACTGAAGTCCAAGTAAATTATATCTACAGCATTCCTCTGGTCCACTAGTTTTGTCACTTGGTCAAAGAATGTAATAAGATTTGTCTGGCATGATCTGTTTTTGACAAACCCATGTTGGCTTTTAGTGATAACTTTGTTCGCATCAAGGTGTTCGCTGATTTGTTGTTTATCTTTTCCAGAATCTTCCCAGGTATTGAGGTCAGGCTGGTAGGTCTGTAGTTTCCTGGATCTATTTTTTCCCCTTTTTTGAAGATGGGAACTACATCAGCTCTCTTCCAGTCCTCTGGTGGTTCCTCAGTGCTCCAGGATCTTTGAAAAATATAGTTCAGTGGTTATGAGATCACGTCTGCCAGTTCCTTGAGAACCTTGGGGTGTAATCCGTCTGGTCCTGGTGATTTGAACTCGTCTAGGCTGGACAGGTGCTCACTTACCATTTTCTTGCCTATCTTAACTTGCGTTTCTATTCTGTTTTTTATTGTAGTTATCCTAGACTCCCAAAGACCTTTTTTGATTCCTATATTGAAAGTTATAAAGTTCTGCATTCCTGTCTCTAGTGATAAAACTTCTGCTTGCTCCATTTGCAATTGTATACAAGGTTATAAAGTTCTGCATTCCTGTCTCTAGTGATAATCCTGTCTCTAGTGATAAAACTTCTGCCTTCCCCCATTTACAATTGTAAAGTTCTGCATTCCTGTGATAAACCTCTGCCTGCTCCATTTGCAATTGTATGCAAGGTTATGAAGTTCTGCATTCCTGTCTTTAGTGATAAACCTTTGTCTCCTGCTTCATTTACAATTGTATATAACAAGACTTGTCTCCTGTAATTGCCTTTGCCTCAAGATATGGCTTCCTGTCTCTTGAAATTGTCCTTGCCTCAAGTTATACCTTCCTGTGATAATGTCTCTTGTAATTGTCCTTGCATTTGTATACGATAAGCTATGCTTTATTGTTTCCTGTAATGACCTTTGCCCTCTTCATTAGCAGTTCTCTGTTAGCATTTGTATACGATAAGCTATGCTTTATTGTTTCCTGTGATGACCTTTGCTCTCTTCATTAGCAGTTGTATGCAATGAGTTATGTTTTCCTATGACCTTCCATATGTTGCTCCCTCATGAGTGTACTTCCCCCTCCCTGATGAAACTGCCCAATAAAAGAGTGCTGTGCAAAGCTGTTCGGGGGCAACACCATCCACCCCGGGCACTCTGTGCTCTCTCACCTTGAACAAACTTGTGTTGGTGCCTCAGTTTGTCCTAGGATCCTGTTCCTGCGCTATCGCAGTTCCCAAGTGTGACCGTTGGAATGTCCGGCACACTGGGTCGGTGGCAAAGGGCAAAATCCTTCCATATTCAAGGTGTTCACCCTTGCGAGGGTCCCTCTAAATTCTCACCCCTGTTACGGGGCTCTAAGAGTTGAGGCCGGAACCCTGATCGGTCGCTCAGCGCAACATTTTATGGCACTGGTTTTGGTAGGTTGGACTGTTTTTTCCCTTTGTGTAAAGACAGATGCAAAAAACGAGTTAAATAGTTCTGCTTTCTCCCTGTTGCTTGTCACCTTCTTGCCACTTTCCCGCACTAATGGACCAATCATTTCCTTAACTTTTTTCTTGTTTCTTATATGTTGAAAGAAGGTTTTTTTTTTGGTTTTTTTTTGACTTTGGTCACAAGCCTTAGTTCATTTTGAGCCTTAGCTTCTCTCACTTCATCTTTGCAGGCACGGGCTGTTTGCTGATATTCTGCCTTAGTTATGTGCCCCTCTTTCCACTTCTTATACTTGTCCTTTTTATCTTTCAGTTTATCAGAGAGTTCTTTATGCAGCCATGCTGGTTTCTTTTGAAAGCTGTTATTTTTCTTCTTTCTTGGTATTGTGCTAGACTGGGCCTTTATTATCTCACTTTTCAAAATTTCCCAAGCTTCTTGCTTCTTATGCAATTATATTCTCACTCCATTCACCTTATTTTAATATTTCTCCTGCAATAACTTCCATATGAAAGGTAGATAAAAGCACATTTAATCTTTAAACATTCAGTTCCTCAATGTTTGCTAAAAAGTCAATATTATCTTTCCAGCTGGGGACATTAAGGCTCAAAAGGGCTAATTTAAAAATGCATCCTAAATTCAGGATCCATGACTATCATGAAATTGAAATTTGGCCAATTTTATGACAAAAAACTATCATAAAGCAATTTTATGACATAATACAACATTTCATAAAACATTTCGTTGGTCAACTCCTGAAGTTTTGGCTGTGCTATACAGTTCAATATGGGCTACTTTCAAGGCAGATACATTTTTGAATATTTTCCTGAATTTTTAAAAGTATTTCCAGTGCAGATATACCTTTAATGCAGGGGGTCTTCAAACTTTGCCCTTTTATGACTCATGGACTTCAACTTCCAGAATTCATCAGCCAGGCACGCTAGCTGAGGAATTCTGGGAGTTGAAGTCCATGAGTCACAAAAGGACAAAGTTTGAAGATCCCTGCTTTAATGCCTTCCACAGGTCACCTGAGACATGACGCTTTTCTACTTATTCCTTTATGTGCTTTGCAATATAGATTTGATTTTAAAAATTATGCAAAAGAGATTTGTTTCTTACTTGTTGAAGCGCCTGAAGGATTTCCAGAAACAGACATTGGGATAGTTTTGGCCAACGTTGATGATGCTTTACTGTCTCTACCTAAAACAAAGGTTATTATATGCACTATATAGAGATTAACTATAGATTCAACTTTCCCCCATCATTAATTATGGCTTCAAGGTGCCAGTGTACAAAAGTATACTTATTACAAATAATGTAATATTATATTTTATTTTCTGTTGTAATTTTTTACTCATTTTAAAAGCACTGTAATTTTTATTATGTATTTTATGTTTTGTTCTTTTCTTCTTTTGCTATTATTTAAAAAGCAATAATAATATTATTATTTAAAAAGCAATAAAAATTATAAAAAATAAGGCTTTTCCATAATATATTTTGATAATTGTACCAATCCATTTCAAATAATAGCCCTCAACAGTCAGTAGTTTGGCCTCCAATGGTTTTGTGTGGAAACGTTCCCTAGCAAATAAGAACTGGGTCATTTCCATAATATTAAGTTTGGACTTCCTACTTCAAATACACTGCTATAACATGCTCTTATAGTAAGTTAGCAGCAACTATCCCTAGAGGTTTTTAATTAATACAATAATATCTACCACCTCCAGCTGATCACTGTTTGTTAAATAAATAAATAATAAACAAGCAAGCAAGCAAGCAAGGCCTTTGGAGAAAGGAAACAACCCCATAAAAATCACAACAACTTACGCTTCTTTTCATATATTTTATCACTCATATTTGTAGACCTGCTCTCATTTTGCTGTTTCTCTTTTTCTAATTGTTCCTAGTAGGAAAACAATGTAATAAAAGTGTTAATGGAAAAATAAAATCTAGATTAATAGGCTGCATCTTTTGTGCTAGCATGGTTTTATGATCTGCCTAGGTTCAAAAAAACAGCCTGAAATGCTTTATGTTATCAATGATAAAAGAATTGTTTGTTCAAAGTGTATTTTGGTGCAGAAGCTGCCAACCTCCCCTAAAAATAAAGCCATAAATATATAAATAAGCTCTCCTTCTATGCTACCACACTGTTTAGTTGCTTTCTCTCTAGAAAAAAAAGACACAGCTGTAAAATTCTAGGAGAGCACCCAGATTGGGGAAAACCAATTGTTTCTCTGATTTAGATATTCTACTTGTGGAGACCAATACTTTCTCCAAAGTAATCTTGATTTGGATCTAAAGGTCTCAATTGCATACATGGCATAATATCTAGAGTTGTTAAAAATAGAGTCCACACAGAAGGGAGTGTATACTCTGGAATTTCCTGGGTATTAAAATCATGCCTATGATGAAAAAAGCAAATCCTCCCATTTAGCAAAATAAACTAACTTCACCAAAGGATGAAGTGAAGCAATGTATGAAGGCAGAAACTGGCATCTGAATCATCTGAATATTGAAGCAAAATATTACAGGATGAGATACTTTTTGGGGTCCACAGTAAACAGTGAAATGTTCTACGCCAGAGCTGACTATGAATTAATGTTACTCTTAGGCAAGCCACTATGATTCCATTCATAACATGAGAATAATGTTGACTACATTTTAGGATTACTGAGATGATGTAACGTGAAGTGCAATCAACACCTCATACCAGTTCTTATTAGTATCAAACATTTGGTGATATGGTTCCTAATGCATTTTGTACTCACAGCAACCTGAAATCTATCTTTTCAAGGTAAGTTACATACAAAAAACTCAGTGTCTTTTTGCACCAACATTTCCCCACATCTTATCTTCAAGAATAAGGTAAATGCTTAAGAATTTTTAGAGCATTTCTAATGCAAATTCATAAAAAATAATTGTAAACCTTAAATTAGAATTCACTGGTACTTGGTATGATAGTCAAGTAACACCTTTTTCATGCAATAAACATACCATTTCCAAAAGAAGTTGTTCCTCTCTTTCTTTCTGCTGATCCAATAGGTCATTTTCATAAAACCTCTTCTGAAACTGTTCAAATGTGAAACCAGAAGATCAGCAATCATGTTGGAAGTTTCAGCAGATTATTACCGCTATCATTTGAGTTTATACTTACAGCATCTAAAGAGGTATCCATTCTGTCAAGTTCTAGTACCATCTATTAAAAAAATACTTAGTATTATTATAGGTTTGCCATAATTGTTTTAAAAGAATCTCAAATGGTTTGGATTTCCTACTAGCAATTTTAGAAAGGACATAGACTCATCCAGAGGATAAGATACCAGGCTACCTTGGGAACTGGGATGCCTACCTACTAGAAGCATGTAACATTCTTTAAGCAGAAGCTTACTGATCATAACATAAGAGACTTCTAATTATGGATGCATATGTTTGAACTATATATGATCCAAAATTCATTGTAACTATATGTTCCTTCCTATACATTTATGGGGGATGCGGTGGCTCAGTGGGTTAGGACGCTGAGCTTGTTGATCAGAAGGTCGGCAGTTTGGCGGGTCGAATCCCAAGTGCCGCGTAACAGAGTGAGCGCCTGTTACTCGTCCCAGCTTCTGCCAACCTAGCAGTTTGAAAGCACGTAAAAATGCAAGTAGAAAAATAGGGACCACTATGGTGGGAAGGTAACAGCGTTCCGTGCGCCTTTGGCGTCTAGTCATGCCGGCCACATGACCACGGAGACGTCCTCGGACAAGCGCTGGCTCTTCGGCTTTGAAACGGAGATGAGCACCGGCCCCTACAGTCGGAAACGACTAGCATGCACGTGCGGGGGAACCTTTACCTTTTACCTTTATACATTTATAGTAAGACCATTATATTTGATTTATCTCAAATATGAATAGCATGAACAAAATTTCAAAAACTTTGCAACTCATAAATTGGATTCACATATCACACTAAACCAAGGTGTTACTTGGATTTAATTGTTGCATTAAGCAAACCATGATTTTGTACAATGAAGTGTTATCTTAAGAATTATTATAAAAATATAAGAAAAATACTGAATGAATAAAAGAACCTCACATACTTTTTTAACAATGTTCAAGACGTCTTTATCTTTTTCCTCACATAGAAGTTTTCTTACACTCATTTCTAGCTGCTGCAGTAAATGTTTGTCTGTGGGAACCTTGAGGGTTGACTTCACTTTTGGTAATAAATAACAAAGTTTCATTCTATATAGGAAAATAATGTTTACATTTTTAAAAAAACTGAAGATATACACAAGATTAAAAAATGAACAGAAACATGCAAACTGTGAAGTGATAAATAATATTCAAGTAAATAAAGACTATGCTGCAAAGCCTTAAAAGAAGAGTTAAAGCCCAGTAAAATGATGGTTGCTAAAATAGACAGGATTGATAATTAGGGAAAAAAGATTATTTTGTTTGGCAGTTTGGGAGAAGGAGAAGCAGGGAAGACAATAGATAAGGTAGAGGGACAATATCAGGGAGATCACTGATCTTGAAAGAGCTATGTCTTATTGCTGTATGCAGCCTATATGTGTGTGTGTGTATGTAACGTATGTATATATGTATATGTATATGTTAAAATAGCCAGGATAATAGGATGCTGAGTATTTCAAAGGGATGGTATATATAATTTTTTGAAAAACGTCTTTATCTTTTTAACTAAACTAGTAAATTTCAAAAAAACCCTGTTCCCTTGGGTGTATTTTATGAATATTTATATAGTTGAACCAAATATGAAAAAGTCTACTATGTCTACTAACACTCATTTCCATCTGTTTTTTGTTTCTGGTGATGAAATTCCTATTATCTGACAGAGATCATTTGTTCATGTTGGCTTGATATTACCTATGGAACTGTAAAGAAGACTGTCCCGATTCTGTTATGTATAGAAATTTTTCATACTGTTGTCTATCTCCTTCATGGACCTTTAAGCAATGTTATGCAAATCAGATTTTCATGTTTCTACTATTTTCTGTACAGTAATTATATTTCTAAACATTTTAGATTTTTTAAAATTTTACTTTCATTTTCATTTCCCCCCCCACTTTTATTATTTTTACAAATAAGGGGCAAACATATCTACTTCTTCCTCCTACTACTTTCCTCAAAACAACTCTGTGACATGAGTTGGGCTGAGAGAGTGTGATTGGCTCAAAGTCACCCAGCTGGATGAACCAGATGAACTAGGGATGGATAGATTCCTTTAGGATCAAGACATTTTTCCTATTACAAAGGACAAACTTACTCTCACATCAAGTATGATTTTTAACTGCCAAATAGAATAATCGTTATTCCCTAGTTGTCAATCATTTTCAACACATGCTCCAAATATTTGAGTTTCTGCTTGCATACCTCTGCCTCAATGGAACAACCTATTTTTATTTGATTCAGGACTGACCAAATTCATAATTCAAATGTGTTCATATTCTTTAGTTTTCTCTCCATCAATGTCCATCTTTCATAGAAAAATATTACCATAGAAAAAACAGCTTTAACAATTTTGATTTTTGTTATCACAGAAATATCCTCACCCTGAATTTGTCTCCATCACCACCTTCCTTCCTAAAAATAATCTTTCCTGTAGTTCTCCAGCACACACTTTTTCATTATCTTTTCTTGAGCTCAAGAAAACAATTCTATCTACGATCTTTGCTTCTTTACTGCCAATCATGAATTCACGAACCATGGCATTTAACATTGCCTTTGACTTCTTGTTTCGTGCTCTCAGCTCCCCACAAAGCTTACTGGGACTAATTTCTTCACTACTGGAGTATTAAAAACTCTCTAGATCTTTCAGTTTCCTCTTTGACCTCCATAATGCGTTCTTCTAAATCTGTTTTATTTTAGTATAACGAAGTGATATCATTTGCATATTTATTTCAACATTCTGTTTCCACAGCGGACCTCCTAGGCTACTAAGTATATGTATCTCTAATGAAGCTTTTTCTTCTTTCAAATCATAGGCATTCTTGTCAACTGGAGAAATTTAAGATTAGTACTCAAAAACCTAAGTCTACTGTGCAGAAATAAGTTTTGCTCCTGTCCCAATACTTTTGTTAATTACAGTGTTTTTATTTTATTCCAGAGAATTTCAGGGAAACTGTTAAGGAAGATTTCCAGTAGTATAATTGCTCTGCCACAAACTCAGCATTTTGGGGGTAATTTAGATATCATTGTCTTTATCTTTCAATTCTCATATGTTTTCTCATTGCTTCTTCTGCTTTCTTAACATTAAAAAAATTAAGGAAGGAAAGTCGGGATAGCTGCACAATACTTTCCAATTAACATTACTAAGAATAAATCCATTCATCTCTCTATAAATGTTTTCTTTAGCCCTGTTCCAGCTCAGTTTCTTCTTTATGCTGACAAAGCACCAAACTCAGAAATTTTACACACACACACACACACACACACACACAAAAATCTACAGAGTTTTAATACATCAATTCTATTCCAGAAACAAAGGCAACCTGCATTAAATGGCAACACAAAGCCATCTGAATAAATCACAGTGTTTTATTAATTTAATATAATTTGTACAGTACCTCACATTTGCTACTGGATCATGTGTAAGTTCAAGCACAGGAAGAAAGAAGTATTCACAGAAAAATGATTTGGAAAAGAGTTCTATGATGAATTCACAGGTATCTAAAAAACGTAATCTGTTCCAATAGCTTTTTCCTTGGCCAAGCTCTGGAGAACAAAACATTAACACTGATGGGTTATTATTTTGATGGAAGAAATGAATGAAAATCCAGTGCTTAATTATCCCCCAAATACTTGTTAATATTCTCAAACATAATGTAATAGTGCTCAACCAGCGAAGAAGTAGAAAAGTCCACCAACAGTCATGTAGGATGGCTATCTCTTGGTAGGGCACTACTACTGGAGTAGCTCCTCACATTAGCATTCCAATTTCTTCCTGCTTATGCTCTCTACCTTACAGAATACCTGTTAAATACTTGTATTTAAATTTGACATTCTTATTGGCGTGCTGGAAATGGTGCTGCATCTTTTTAAAGATTATCGTGAATGTGAGTTGTCATGGTAAACTTGCATACAAATATTTGAAGCTAATGCAGCTGCAATCTATATAGTGGAAAACATCTACTCTATGGTTAAAAATGGAGGCCTTCCCATCTTAAACACAACAGCCTTGGTTTTGACTAAAATTCCATTAACTTGCTCATGATAAAGAGTACATCAAGACTTACGTTCAATCAATTTCTGGATGACCTCATATCTCTGTTCTTGCTTACGATTATATCGTAAGTATATACACAGTGTTCGAGCAGCTGCTCTTTGGACAGGTAGGACATTCTTCAAGAGAGAAAAAATATATTTCATTCTACAAGAGATTATATATAAGTAATCAAGCATACAATTTGTTCATTGATAGGGCAATAATAGTTGAAGATAAAAAGACAAAATAATAAAGCATCAATAAATGTTGCAGAAATGAGGCTGAGATAAATTCAACTTAAGGTTGGTCTTCAAAACTTGAAACATGAACTTGTATTTTTTTAAAGTGGTATGAAGTCAGACTATTAATTAACAAATCATTTAACAGCTAGTCTAGTTTTTATTGAATATATAGTCTTTTGGTGCTTGCTTTATATCTTTCACCAGGAAACATGTTCTAAGATCACTTACCGTAATTTTTCCTACAGGAAGATCATCCCAGGAGGAGAAAAAACAAGTATGTTTTTATTCTGCTAATGAACACCTAAGACAAATTATGGGGTAGTGATGGGGAGAACACATTATGCATACGCAAAAGTCAGTATACCGTATTTTACTTGTTATTGAAATGACAGGATTTGTAGATAAGCAACTGTATGTGAGTTTTTGAATGTGGAATATGTAGCTAGCAGTAAAAGGAGATGTACATATTTTACATCTTGATTTGGCTTCTTTTTAAATCAGCATATTTAAATCAGCAAATTTGGAAGGGGATTTTTTTTGCTTTGTTTTGTTACCCTGGGCAATAGATGATATTCTATATACATGGAACAGCTGACATTTTTATATTTAATTTTGTAAAATTAATTGGATTATTCAGTAGTTAAGAATAAACACATTTCAGCTCAATAAGAAGCATCTATTAAGTTTCAGGGCAGAAATTTGCTTGCTTCTTTATAATTTATTTAACTGGGTTTATATACCATGGCAAGCAGAATTGACTGTAAGTGCATATTTGTCCTCCATAAATTGGGATAAAAATGAAGCTAAAATACAGATCATACACAATATAATCAATAAAAATGTATATACATAATCATGGGAGTAAAATGCAATTGATTAGAATTATTTCCACTGCTAGAGAGACAAGCAAATCATTCAGACTCCAGGAACTACTTGAACAGCTGTCTTAATAAACCATCTAAATATTAAAAGAGAAGGGATCATAAAGAAGTTGTGGGAAATGCTCTCCCAAATGACAAGGGCGAGCAATAAAGCAAGTGTGTTTTCTGCAGAACCTGCAGTTGACAGTCCCCAAGACAGGCAACATAAAGAAACCCTACTCTACTTAAACTTATCAGGTGGGCAGATATATTAGAAGAAGGTGGTCACATAGATATCCAGGTCAAGAACTATGAAGATCTTTAAAGGTGATACTGAGCATCTTGAATTACAATCAGAAGTCAACTGATAACCAGTCCAGCTTTCTAAGCAACATTATGTAGGTCCATTAGGTGCACCCAAGTGGTTAAACCACTGCATTCTATACTAAGTCTAGGTTCCAAATGCTCTTCACGGTTAGCCCGACATAAAGCACATTACCACAGTCGAAGCAAGAGGTGATTAAGGCATGAGTGACTTGTGAATAGAGCTCCCATCCAAGAGTAGTCGTAACTGGCACACAAGATGGAACTGTGCAAAGGCTCTCCTGACCACAGTCGCCACCTACTTCTAAAGTAGGAGTTGTGAGTCCAGGAGGATTCTCAAAGTATGAACCAGTTCAGTACAAGGGAATGTGATCCTAATCAGAATTAAAGGTAGAATATCTCTGGATTGGATGGTTTACAAACAGAGAGACTCTCCGTCTTACTGTCTCAACTTGTTTCTCCATAACTAGACTTGAACAGCCTGTTGTCATCTCGATAGCAATTGAACACCATCACCTTTTCAACCTAAGTTGAGATGCAAAGTTAAGCATCATAACATACTAATGATACCTAACCTATGTTGGCAAATGTCACCAGACAGTGGCTTCCTGTATATTTTAAAAAGGAGTGGGGAGAAAGGCAAGCTTTGCAACACACCACTTTTGAGAAGCCTGGAACTTGATTTCTCCCCACCCCATTACAACCAAATGAAACCACCCCAATAAGATCAGGACACTCTGAAAAGGGCTGTTGGACAGCAGTCTGTGAATGCAACAAGAACAGAAAAATATTGATATTTTAATTGAAATACTAGCATTCTTTATAATTTAAAGAAATTTGAGAAATCTGGAGGGAATAATAATAAATAAACGTATTTATTCATAATTTATTTTTTATTTTATTTTAATCCCATTTATATCCCGCCCTTCTCCGAAGACTCTGGGCGGCTTACAATCTAAGCACAAATCAAATGTACTTAGCAATAGCCTTCATTCTATGTATATGCCTACTTATTAGGGCTTTTGCCCCCCCAAGCAGCATTTTTACAAAGTCAGCTTATTGCCCCCAACAATCTGGCTGGGCTTAACTAGGGGCCTCTGGTGGAGACGCATTAAGAGGCCCCTGATACATTTTTTAGCTGGGTATTTTAAAGGGTTAGGGAAGGGGAGGAATTCTGGGAGTTGAAGTCCATGTGTCATAAAAGAGCCGAGGTTGCCTACCCCTGGTCTAGATTGAAGCAGGACAACCTTCTCAAATTCTTTTTGTCCCAAGTAAAGAAATCCAATTCTATATACAAATACAGTTAGAATATATAAGGATTCGTACTATTTTTCATTAATTTTCAGTTTTTTAATTTGGAACACAAGATGGAAACAAGCAAACCAAAACACTTTAAAGCTACAGGTATTCAATTTAAACAACAATGGCTTTTCATTAAAAACACAAATTAAAATAAAAAGTTCTAGTTTGCTTGTTGCTGATATACTTGTCTCAACATAGATTTATTTCAATAGCAATGTATATATTTTAGTCTCTTGGATAATGTTTAAGCCAATTTCATATACTTCAGAAAGAAATACACAGAGGAGGGTCACTGAGAACTCACATTTGTCATAATGATTGTCAGCATTCTGTGCAAAAACCGGTAATAAATCTGATCACTTGAGATGACATGAGGCAAACAGGCATACTTTTGTAATAGCTTCTCATGTGTCCTCCATTTTAAAGAGGTTGCTGCCCTCTGTTCAGCTCTTGTTAGTGCTGGAATTAACTCTGGAAAATTTAAAAGCTGAAAGGGGAAAGATATGTTATACATATTAAACCAGAATCGCCAAAACACAGTAGCACATACCACACATGGTTATGTTACATGTTCCCAACCAACCAATATCCACATCACTGAATGCTGTACCAGTTTTCAAATTATTTTTGAAACTTACATAAAATCAAACTCTGGTTTAATTAACATGTGAGCTATTGATCCTAAACTGTAAACTGGTGTTTCTGGTCACTTCTGCTACCTGTAATATGCAGAAGAATGCTAGAGCCTCAAAACCTCAGGAACTAGTCCAGGGATAGGCAACCTCGGCTCTTTTATGACTCATGGACTTCAACTCCCAGAAGTCCTCAGCCAGCATAGCTGGCTCAGGAATTCTGGGAGTTGAAGTCCATGAGTCATAAAAGAGCCGAGGTTGCCTACCCCTGAACTAGTCCATCCATATTTTGATGTATAGCTTTATCTAGTTCACCACACATTTATTTATAATTATCAAGGGAGTACCAATAAAAAACTACTAGCAGGGATTACTACTAGAAGGGATTACTTTTTCTGACTCTTAGTTTATTTCTCTCCCTTTCCACTTTCATTGTTCTAAATTATATTTTGTTTTCTCTAATCCCTCCAAGATATTAAGAGGACCTGTCCTGGGAGACATACAGAAGTTTTCCCCACAACACTGGAAATAGGATAAGGTTTACTCTCCCTCTGCAGTAACCTAATCACAGCCTCACAAATGAAAGCAGAATAGTAACAACTTTCAGGTGCTTTCAGGGTGAGAAAAATGATTGTACTTAGATAAGATTAAGATTATAAAATAAGATAAGACCCCACACCTCTATCCTTTGCATGTCTTGCTTGCTTCCTCCCTCATCATTTTGTTTAATTTTAATTCAAGTGTAATGTCTCTAAACATTTGTTTTAATGTTTTATATTGGTATTTTTCCTGATTGATTGTAAGCCATGTAAAATTGCCTTGGCAAGATGGGTGATAAATAATTTTAATAAATAGTGGACTTTGTTGTTTAACATATGATTCTTCTGGCAGACTCATCCACTTTACCTTGTTCTCTGATCCACTGTTTTCTCCTCCAGTAGACAGAAGTTCGAGAAGTTCAGGAAGGTGATTTATTAATGCATCTATCACCTAATTAAAAGAGAATATAGTATTTATATTTCCAAAACCTATCTATGTACCTACCTAGCTCATCTGAGTACAGAACGGTAGACAGAATAGAGTACCCTGATCTAACAGCCTGCAGAAGGCAAAGTTAATGTTGTATGAAGAAGCAAGTTGCAGACAGCAAAGAGTATGAATTTGATGGAGAGAGGGTAGATCAGTTAACAAAGCAATAAAAAGGAAACTACTGCTTGAATCCAAATGATAGGAGAGGACCATGAAATCACCTCAGACAGACACTCTCCTAATTTACGTGAACATAAAAAAGGGAGGAGGGCAAGCACAAACATGGTACTATAGCCAATTGAAACAAAATTATTTCTTAGTCTTCCGTGGAGCCTATTTCTTGGCCTGGCGTGCTCCTCACAGGCTTGACAAAGGGTATTTGGAACCTTCCATTGCTGCAGAAATACCCATTCTTAAGCAATGTACTATCATATGAATTTAGGTGTCAGTTCATCTCTAAAATGCCTTGCAGCAGTGCCATACAGTTCCAGGTATTGGACCAGCTGACCAATCACCACAAGTCAGAGTACTTATCTATCATAAATTCCCACTTAAAGCTGGCAGAGAATCTTCCATCCAGGAAACATAGTTCTATAAACACACAGAGTGACTTATCTATTCACTGCTTCATCTAATCTCTTCCTTTCTGATTTAAGCCATACTTCTGCAATATTCATCAAAGAAGACAAGTTTAAGAGGAAATATTATAGTACTCCTAATATAGTTATTCTGCTTTCCAGCATTTAAAAATATTAGAAATTACTTTGTTTTCCTAGTCAGAATATTCCCAGTCCATTTCCTAGTCTGAATACTGTATGCCTTCCTTGCATAACTTTGTCTTCTATTGTCACCCCATACATTCTGATTTAACAATATAATTTCTGAAGCAAAACTGAGCATATACTAAGGGGAATCTTACCTAGCACCAATTAGACTGATTGAACCTAAGGCATATCAAACTGGAGTGAGATTAAACTATTACATATGCCTTTGAATAGTGATCTATTTTGCAAATTCAATTCTAGGCATTTTCTGTTTCTCCTGGAAAAGTGTTACAAGAGTTATCCCTTATAACTTTCATATGACTTTATAGTGACAACATCCTGTGTCCCTTATGTCTAGGATCATGAGATAAACAGCTATGATTCATCCTATGTTTTGACCCATCAAGAATTTCTTCTTTTAATAAATATAACAAATAAATAAATATAATTTGGAATAATTGTGAATTGTCAAATATAGCGAACAAATTACCTCTATTGATTCATCCTGCAATAGGGCTATCAGTTCTTTATGTATTACATACACATCAGTATTTAAAAGCTTAGCAACCTGGAAAATTACAAAACAATATACAGATATTAGTCCTTTTAATCTATTTTTTGTTTTTTAAAACAAAGTTTGAATAGTATCTTGAATAGGAAACTAAGATATAGACTAAACCTAAAATGCCAATAGCCATACTTTAAGACTGTGGAGGTCACGTCCTTTCCTTACTATTTGCAATATAGTATTATGCTGATGAAAACATAGAAAAAAGTATGTAGTAGCAACTGTGTTCTTTGACAATAACCTCTCAGAAATAATTTGCTAGTTTATATAATCCAAATATACTTTGAAATTTTGCAAACATTTTGCCATGTACTTCCTACTAATGTAAAATACAGTCGATCAGATTCTAATTCCTAGATGTATTAAGTATTATTCTGTCTTCTGATATTGACAAAATAGAGAAAAAAATGAACATTATCCATTTTTTCTAAGAGTCCAAGAAGAAACAAATGCTTCATTAAGAAAGGGAACAGTCTTATCTGTCTTGAAGATAGTAGTTTGTGGAAAAATTACTAAAGAATGCATTCTGTACTATGCTATTGTGTAATAACAAACCTTCCTTCTTTGGGTAAAGTATTTAAGTAAGCAGCAAATTGTTCAAGACTGACATAGATTACTTATACCCATTTCAGATCAATTTCTGCACTAAGTCTGAAACTAAAACATTCCTTATCAAAATGCTTCACTGACAGGAGAATTGTATAACTGAAATTCTGCTAACTCCCCTAGACCTCTCAACAGTTTTCAACATTAATGTCCATATCGTCATGTTGAATTGCTTTATATGGTTTTATTCCTTCCCAATAGTTAATTTTTAGTAATAAAGCTGTGCTTCTGCAACAATGTGAGTCCAATATGACCTCCTATACAATTTAAAACCTAAGTGTACTGTGGGGATATATCTGGATTATGTTGCCATCAGTGGGCTAATTCCTTCTCAGAGGGTGAAAGGTAGTGAAAATTCTGGACAGGTTTCTGAAGTCAGCAAACTGCAATTCTGCAATTTCATTGACAGGGGAAGTGAGGTTAAATCTTCCTGAGTTGCTATTTTCTTCCCAGATACAAGTAAACCAATAAACAACTGATATACATTGAGAGGATAGTGGGTGGAGTGCTTAGGATTCTCCTAATGGTATCTTTTCACAGAGGCAATCAACACAATGAAAAAAATAATTGATTTTTATATTCAGGTTGTAAAGCCATTTCAGAAAATTCAGTTAAAATGGCCTGATACCAATAAAATATAGAAATTCTATTTTATCTTTAGGTGAAATTAATGGAATTTACTCTATTGCTATAGCTATATTTATTCAGAGGTATGTTTATAACTGTTTTGATTTGTAAACCTTTAGCAAATTAATCAAGGTGCTAAAGTATTATTACAGAACAAGTGCTTGAAAGCAGTGGAATAAAGTATATATTGCAAACAATAGGAGATTAAAAAAGAATAAAATTTGTAATTCGTATTCTTATAATCTCTAGATTGGATCACTGCAATGCACTCTACCTGGGACTGCCCCTGAAGATTATCTGGAAACTGCAGTTGGTTCAGAAAGTCAATTTAGTAGTATTTTTTTATTTATTTTATTTTAATCCCATTTATATCCCGCCCTTCTCCGAAGACTCAGGGCGGCTTACAATTTAAGCACAAACCAATGTGCTTAGCAATATATTATGGGTGTTGCATTGGCTTTGAAAAGTGTTATTCAAGGTGCTGATATTTATTTATTTATTTATATACCACTGAAGGCAATTTACATTAATTAAAAACATTAAAAACAATTAAAACACCAATATAATTCAAAAAGAAGAATCCAAATAACAAACAATAATCAAAATACATGTCTGACAATGCCAGGACATCATTAGATAACTTCAGCTTCCAAATGTTCCATGAAATAACTTGTACGAGGGCAATTTGGAAATAAACCTCCATTTGAGCATGTGCAAGAAATAGGCGGGGATAGCGATGCCCATCCTATGGCACCCAGTGCAGTAGTTCAGTAGGCAGTGAGAAGTGGAAAGAGACAGTTGTGTTGCAGTTGACTCGTCCACTAGATCAATTAAAAATGAACCCTGTCATAGAAAATCCTGCCAAATGTGAAGTGCGTGCAGTAATACGATTCCTGCGTGCAAAAAACCTTTCAGCAACTGTGATTCATCGCAAACTGTGTAATGTTTACAGACCAAGCATGATGAGTGAAGGTGCCGTACATCCAATGGTGTCACGTTTAAAGATGACAAACTGACGTGCACGATGAGGCAAGAAGTGGCCGCCCATCTGTAGTCAGCAATGAACTCATGCAGGAAATTGTCAAAAAAGTCTGTAAAATCCATCGGTTCACGATATCTGAACTTTCTTTACACTTTCCCCAAATTTCTTGGGACTGCTTTGTACAAGGTAGTGACAGAAAATTTGGGATACAGGTTCTGTGCTTATTGGGTACCAAAACTCCTCTCTGAGGAGCACAAAATACACCGAATGGATTCTGCTTTGGACTTTCTCACGCGTTATGCCGAGGAAGGAGAACAATTTCTTAACGGAATTGTGATTGGCGATGAGGCCTGGGTATCGTATGTGAACCCTGAAAGCAAACAGCAATCAATGGTGTGATGACATATGCACTCAGCAAAGAAACCCAAAAAAGCTTGGCAAACATTGTCGGCCAGAAAGGTTATGGCAACAATATTCTGGGATGCCAAAGGAGTACTGCTAATGAAGTTCATGGAGTGTGGTTCGACCTCAATTCAGACATCTACTGTGAAAAAAACTCAGACAAGCCATCCATAACAAGCGTCAGGGCATGCTGTGTTCCAGTGTGGTGTCGGTTTACGATCATGCTCACCCACACACTGCTAGACACACCCAAGAACTTTGGAAGCAGTTCCGCTGGGATATTTTTGATCACACACCCCCATAGCCCAGATTTGGTGCTGAGAACTACCACCTCTTCAGGCACATGAAAACAGTGGCTTGCGTCACACCGCTTCAATGATAATGCGCCTCACGATGCTGTTACAGGGTGGGAGATTTTTTTGCAGAAGGAATTTCAAACCCTGTAAGACCTTATGACAAGTGCCTTAATTTGAATGGTGACTATGTCGAAAAGTAATGTAATGTTGTAGTTTTCTAATGTGTAAAATAAAGGTTCTGTATCTGCGAGTGTCTATCATTGATAACCAAACAGAGTTTTATTTCCGAATTGCCCTCGTATTAATGGTTTTTGAAAAGTCAGAGTTGTAGTAAGGGATTGTTCTACAAAGTGGGACCATCACCATTCCCAATCTCACCTTTCGTGAGTTTCCTTCAACATTTCAACAGGAATGAACAAATTAGATGCAGAAGAGAACAGAACAACTAGAAGGTCTTGGAGGTCTTCTAGTCCAACCCCCTGTACAATCAAGAGTCCCCAACTGTTCAAGACAAGGGCTGTCCAGACTTTTCTTAAAAGCCTCCAGTGATGGAGGACCCGCAACCATCTTGCTGGTTAGTTTTTCTCACTATTCCTTAGTTCTCCTTAGTTCCAGATTGCTTTTCTCCTTGATTAGTTTCCATCTACAGTATTTTTCTTGTCTTGATTTCTGGTGCTTTAGAAAACAGGTTGACCCCCTCTTCTTTCTGGCAGCCCTTCAAATATTGGAACACTGTTATCAGTTGGTTCTACCCAGAGAAGAGGCTCTTCAATTAGCTAGAAGCCATTTCTTTAAAAACAAAAACCAAACATCTTGTATTTTGAAACCTCCTGGAAACCAATGCAGCACCTACAATATTCAGTCACGTGGCTGTAATGGCTGTCATCCATCACTATGTGCTGTCGCATTCTACATTGATTGTTTTTAGATAGCATTCAGGGGCACTCCTGGAATAGAGGCAATTAAAATGGCAAACTTCCCCTGGAAGAGAGTTCCATAACCGAGATACTACTACTATATTACTGCAGCTATGGAAATGTTTTAAATAAATAAAATAGTAAGATGGCCTACTTTTGACAATCACAATATGAAGCAACTCTGTCAAAATGACTATAGGTAGTGCCTTGAAACTGATCTTAGATCATATACTCAATCTAAGGGGTTCTAAGGGGAGGCAGTCTTTTACGAAGTACTTTTAATAAGTTAAAATGTGATATTTTAGATAATTATAAATATGTCTGAATAAGATTCAATATTTAAAATAGTTATGAAAATTAAGCCAAACAGTGTTTCCATAACATACATTTCCTGACTTACTTCATAGAAGCTACTAGCCACAGTATGTCTGACTGGTACTTCAGGATCATGACAGAAACAAAAGAATGTAGAATATAGTTCCAAACTGAAATTTTTGGGATCCACAAAAATCATCATGGCCTAGAAATGTAAACAATGTAATATATAATAAAGGTTAGCACATATGTATCTGCCCCCTCCTCCACTTTCCTATTTGATCTCCAAAAATAACTGGCAGAAATAGAAATTATAATCTGTTTACCTGGAGTGACAACGGCCATCAAATCAGGTGACCCTTCTTCTGCCTTTTAATCTACCCTTTGTTAAACAGTAAAAGGTTCAGTCCCACTAAATACTGTTCTCAGAGGAAATAATCTCTCTTTAAAATCAGAAAGTGTTTCACAAGATCTATGTTTTATAGAAATTATGGATAAATAAAAGAGCATTTCACTCACAGGTAAATTGTAAGCACAGTTCTTTCTCACTGATATGTATTTCTTTTCCTGTTCTAGGGTTTGCAGCTGAATCTGGTTGTCATTGTGCCCATTTTCCTGTTCTAATCCCAGTGTACAAAGCTTCTTATAGAACTCCAAAAATCGCAAATGTTGCTCTGGTGTAAAAATTCCTTTAAACAAATAAAATGCTTGTTTTAATATTTTATTTTCATAAATCCGTTAAATGACAGCCTAGCAAAACATTGTGCTTATAGTAGCAGACATAATGAATTCAGCATTATCTTTAAATCTCTGCCATGCCAGGCAGTTTATTGACAATACTGGAAGATCTCATTTCTTCTTTCCTTAGCTGCCTCACACAACTGTAAACTTTAGAGACTCCAAATATAACTTTTGAAAACGCTTTCTATTAATGTGAAGAAACATGGATTTGATTAAACTAAATATTTTATTTTCTATCACTTTGAAATTTAGCATTTGCAGATCAAAAACCATAACAAAACAATCACCATGAACTTCTAATATGCTGAGGCTTTCCTCTCTGTGCGGATCAAACCCACATTTTGTAGTGCTAACAGCAATCTAATACTTCTCCAGAATATCAAGATAAGAGTGACTGTATTCTATGTGATTTCACTCACAAATTTCCAAACATACCGAGGCTTACATTCTAAAAGTATATATTAACTCTGCTTCAGGGCTTTTCTATAATATATTAGGTAAAGGTAAAGGTTCCCCCGCACATACGTGCTAGTCGTTTCCGACTCTAGGGGCCGGTGCTCATCTCCGTTTCAAAGCCGAAGAGCCAGCGCTTGTCCGAGGACATCTCCGTGGTCATGTGGCCAGCATGACTAGACACCAAAGGCGCACGGAACGCTGTTACCTTCCCACCGTAGTGGTCCCTATTTTTCTACTTGCATTTTTACGTGCTTTCGAACTGCTAGGTTGGCAGAAGCTGGGACGAGTAACAGGTGCTCACTCTGTTATGCGGCACTCGGGATTCGACCCGCCAAACTGCCGACCTTCTGATCGACAAGCTCAGCGTCCTAACCCACTGAGCCACCGCGTCCCTAATATATTAGAAGTATGTAATTACTTGATCTCTGAGGAGAAAAACCCTGACAGAATAAATTCTAATTAGGTTTTGGATAAAACCTTAAAGCTAAGTATTTCCCCACTTCAGTGTTTACCAAGAAATCGGATTAAACATGATATGATAAATTGATTAAAATGATAGTTTTACAGGTTGCAATGTGTATAGCAAGCTATTGGGGGAAAAACAGACATCAAATATGTAAGTAGTACTGGTCTTTATGATGTGGTTGGATTAAAGCTGAAAGGAAAGTCAGCGGCTGATACTGTATCATCATAATCAAAAGGATAAGTTGATGCTGGAAAAATGTATAGGGGAATGTCGGAATCATGATCCAAGGCAAGCTTGATGAAGTCCAGCAGAATTATAAGAATGAATACTGAAATAGACCTTTTCACATGAGAGGAGCATCAAAGCTTCTATTACCAGAATTCCATTCTTCTACACCATAGAAGAAAGGAATTCATCCCTGTTAACAAAAGGGAGCTGCAGTCAGTGCTTGGATGCTTCTCTTTCCTCCTCTCCCCCTCCCCCCCCCACGATAGAATTATCTCTATTAGAATTCAGGGCAAGCCAATATTATGATGATCCAAGTCCATACACCAACCATAGTTTTCGAAGAAGAAGAACTTGAAAAGTTCAACAGTAACTTGTAACACCATGTCAACATAACACTAAAAATTACATTTTACTAATTACGGAATATTACCTAGAATGAAAATTTGGTCTTGGTATAAGAAATGAAGCAAAAGAAAGGCTAAAAGAATACTACAAATATTCAGGTTTCTTCCAATAATTTAAAAGACAACCCAACACATGGTCATTACCAGAGAGAGAATGCCAACATGAAATGTTGTAAGTCACTATTTTCAGTGCTATTGTAACTTTGAACAGCTAAATAAATGGCAGTTAAGTTGAGGACTACCTGTAGACTGTCAGTAAGCTTCTGGGCCCAATTCAAAGTGTTGGTAATTAAGTACTGTGTAGCACCGGGTTTTCTTATATCCATTGAACAGTTCCACCTGCCCTTCCTATCAGCTCATTCTTCCTCCATGTAAAATTTGCAGGATATGAATTAAATGCATTAGAAATCCATTTTGTTTTGGGTACCAGAAATAGGTTTTTTTTCAAAATAGGAAATAATTACTTAAACACTATTTTATTTGGTATTTAACTATTTGAATGAGTTTTAAGTGAATGTTGACAAATTATATATTTTCTAAATTATACTCTACTGTTTAAGTAGATATTGATTAAAAATTCATACCAATGCTATCATACCATACATTATCTGGGGGGAAACTGGCATTTAATTATATTTTAACATATTATATTTAATTGAATACCAAGTGTTCTTTATTCCAGAAGCAAGCATAATCAGGATTGCAGCGTTAAATGTTTCCAACAAAATACAGATGAAACTCAAAAAATTAAAATATCGTGCTAAAGTTCGTTTATTTCAGTAATGCAACTTAAAAGGGGAAAGTAATATATGAGATAGACTCATTACATGCAAAGCAAGATAATTCAAGCCATGATTTGTCATAATTGTGATGATTATGGCTTACAGCTCATGAAAACCCCAAATCCACAATCTCAGAAAATTAGAATATTGTGAAAAGGTGCAATATTCTAGGCTCAGTGTCCCACTCTAATCAGCTAATTAAGCCATAACACCTGCAAAGGGTTCCTGAGCCTTTAAATGGTCTCTCAGTCTGGTTCAGTAGGAATCACAATCATGGGGAAGACTGCTGACCTGACAGTTGTGCAGAAAACCATCATTGACACCCTCCATAAGGAAGGAAAGCCTCAAAAGGTAATTGCAAAAGAAGTTGGATGTTCCCAAAGTGCTGTATCAAAGCACATTAATAGAAAGTTATGTGGAAGGGAAAAGTGTGGAGGAAAAAGGTACACAAGCAGCAGGGATGACCGCAGCCTGGAGAGGATTGTCAGGAAAAGGCCATTCAAAAGTGTTGGGGACTTTCACAAGGAGTGGACTGAGGCTGGAGTCAGTGCATCAAGAGCCACCACACACAGACGGATCCTGGACATGGGCTTCAAATGTTGTATTCCTCTTGTCAAGCCGCTCCTGAACAACAACGTCAGAAGCGTCTTACCTGGGCTAAAGAAAAACAGACCTGGTCTGTTGCTCAGTGGTCCAAAGTCCTCTTTTCTGATGAGAGCAACTTTTGCATCTCATTTGGAAACCAAGGACCCAGAGTCTGGAGGAAGAATGGAGAGGCACACACTGCAAGATGCTTGAAGTCCAGTGTAACGTTTCCACAGTCTGTGTTGATTTGGGAGCCACGTCATCTGCTGGTGTTGGTCCACTGTGCTTCATTAAGTCCAGGGTCAATGCAGCTGTCTACCAGGAGATTTTTATTTACCATATATACTTGAGTATAAGCCAAATTTTTCAGCCCACTTTTCGGGCTGAAAAAATCCACTTCGGCTTATACTCCAGTGAACAAAAAAAAGAACTGTCCCTTCGTTCGGAACAGGCTGCTGAGAGAAGGGAGCGGCAGAGCCTTGCAGAGCTGGCGGCAGTCCAGCGTTGTTTCTCCCCCTCGTGCGTGCGTGTGTGTGTCAGACCCACGGGAATGGCTGGTAGGGAAGCGGCATTCCGGCATTCCCCCCCTTCCTGTGTGTCGAGCCCACGGGGCTTGACACACAGAGAAAGGCAAATGCCGGACTGCCGCCACCTTTACTAGCCATTCCTGCGGGTCTGACACACACACACACGCACGAGGGGGAGAAACAACACTGGACTGCCGCCACCTCTGCCAGCCCTGCAAGCCTCTGCCGCCCCGGCGTTGGTGGTCGAGCTCTTCGGAGCCGGCAGAGAATCTCCTGCAGGAGGAGGTCGCGGCTTTCTCTCTTGCTTCGGACTGCAAGGATTTAAACTCCAGGAACAAATCCCGATGGAAGTTTTTTTAAAAAAAATACTCCTCCGGGTCGGACAGGCGCTGCTGAAATGTTCAAAATCCAACTTTTCTGCTTTTTGAAACGCACCACCGGCTGCTCCGTCCAGAAGCCCAGATTCGGGAGGGCTGCTTGGCTTCCACTTGAGCCCATCTGTGTCCGCGAGCCCCCCCCCACTACCCCTAGACCTCAGCCTGGGTCCCCTGTCCGACCCGGAGGAGTATTTTTTTTAAAAAAACTTCCATCGGGATTTGTTCCTGGAGTTTAAATCCTTGCAGTCCGAAGCAAGAGAGAAAGCTGCGACCTCCTCCTGCGGGAGATTTTCTGCCGGCTCCGAAGAGCTCGACCACCAACGCCGGGGCGGCAGAGGCTTGCAGGGCTGGCAGAGGTGGCTGCAGTCCAGTGTTGTTTCTCCCCCTCATGCGTGTGTGTGTGTGTGTGTGTGTGTCAGACCCGCAGGAATGGCTAGTAAAGGTGGCGGCAGTCCGGCATTTGTGTTTCTCTGTGTGTCAAGCCCCGTGGGCCCGACACATAGGAGGGGGGGAACGCCGCTTCCTTACCAGCCATTCCCGCGGGTCTGACACACGCACGCATGCATGAGGGGGGGAAACGCCGGACTGCCGCCACCTCTACCAGCCGTTCCCGCAGGTCTCACACACACACACACACACACACACACACACACACGCACGAGGAGGGAAACAACGCTTGACTGCCGCCTCCCTAGCAGACCTTCCCTGCGGGGTGTGCTGCCAGGAAGCCTGGCAGCCTGATGAGCAGGCCCTGCGAACCGCGGCCGAGCCAGCTCCGGGATGCTGCCAGAGTCAACGAGCGGCTCGTCGTGGCACAGAATATAGATATGTTGCTAAGAAGGGGCCAAGCTTATACTTATACTCGGCTTATACTCGAGTCAATAACTTTTTCCAGTTTTTTGGGGTAAAATTAGGGGTCTCGGCTTATACTCGAGTCGGCTTATACTCAAGTATATATGGTATTTATTTTTATTTTAATTCCATTTATATCCCGCCCTTCTCCGAAGACTCAGGGCGGCTTACAAGCTTAGCAGTTTGGAGTACTTTGGAGTACTTCATGCTTCCTTCTGCAGACGAGCTTTATGGGGATGCTGACTTCATTTTCCAGCAGGACTTGGCACCTGCCCACACTGCCAAAAGCACCAAAACCTGGTTCAATGACTGTGGGATTACTGTGCTTGATTGGCCAGCAAACTCGCCTGACCTGAACCCCATAGAGAATCTATGGGGCATTGCCAAGAGAAAGATGAGAGACATGAGACCGAACAATGCAGAAGAGCTGAAGGCCGCTATTGAAGCATCCTGGTCTTCCATAACACCTCAGCAGTGCCACAGGCTGATAGCTTCCATGCCACGCCGCATTGAGGCAGTAATTGCTGCAAAAGGGGCCCAAACCAAATACTGAGTACATATGCATGCTTATACTTTTCAGAGGTCCGATATTGTTCTATGTACACTCCTTGTTTTATTAATTGCATGTAATGTTCTAATTTTCTGAGATTGTGGATTTAGGGTTTTCATGAACTGTACGCCATAATCATCACAATTATGACAAATCACGGCTTGAACCATCTTGCTTTGCATGTAATGAGTCTATCTCATATATTAGTTTCCCCTTTTAAGTTGCATTACTGAAATAAATGAACTTTTGCACGATATTCTAATTTTTCGAGTTTCACCTGTATAAACAAATGCAGCACCCTTAAAGGTGTATTGAGAACATTTTAGGCATACCATATAGTCCGTTACAAAGCTTCCCTAAATGTAAAGATAATGAAACCAGAATAGATTCATCTGCTTTAAACGACTTTTCACAGAATGATTTCACTAATGGGAGAACAGTTTGACTTCTATCATCTGAAAAACATAAAAGATATGATTAGAAAGGGATGAATAATCAACATATGACTGAGTATTAGCATATTAAAAACAGATCATAACAGATAGAAAAATAGCTGCAAAGCTAATGAATCTTACCCGCATCAAACATTTCTAACAGATTTACCAATGTTTCAAAAGCTGCAAGACGTACACTGCTGCCTTCATCCCTTGCTAATTCTACTAGTTCTGGAAGCACTACATTTTTTGTTAATTCCGTTCTACAAAAAAGAAACAACAAACATTTAGGAGATAGCCCATAATTGTCAGCTATTACAGTGTTCACACATTGGAAATAAGAGATGGCTTTCAATATGTATATTTCCTTAATCTATTTCTACAGAAAAATATATTTAAACATGGGTAGAATTCACAAGTCAAGTAATAATTAGTTTACTAAAACCAATGGGACTAACTACTAAGTAGTGTTTACTGCATTTAATTTCTCAGTAGTATACACAGTAAAATTTCACACACAAGAACACTGTAATCTATACCAAAATGTATGTGCTGGAATCTGAATGGTTCAAATACTTTCAGTGGAGATTTGTTCTAATTTGTCATCAGCTGAGTCAAAGAATTGATGGCATTCCAGTGGAGGAGCAGTAAACTGCTACACAAGAGCACATGAAAAAGATGCTATTCTACATCTGCTGCCCTTCTTGAAATAATCAATAAGTCCTTTTATGTGAATCGTGTGTGTGTGTGTGTGTGTGTGTGTGTGTGTGTGTGTAGTCCAATGCTCAAGGAAAAACCATGACTTATGGCAGGGGTGTCAAACTGCTGGCCCGTGGGCCGGATGCATCATGCAGAAGCCGTGCCCATCCCATTGCTGGCAATGACAAAACTGTCCCAATACGTTGCGCAACATCACGTGACATCGCAAGTTTGACATGTCTGACTTATGGAATCACTATCAGGATGACAGAAAAATGAAATTCTAATTTTGCAAGCAAGGTTTTGCAAGGTTGCATACAGTATCTCCCTCTCTCAAGATGTCAGTTTCACCATTTAGTGAGCTCCAGTTTAGGAAAAACTTAAACCAAAGAAGAATCTTTATGTCTTAACTGCCACAGCATAAACACTTAAATTATTGCTTAGATTAAGCATATCACCTCAGCACTTTTAGTGAATCATGAGTACAGGAAAAATTCTTGTACTGACTGCATATGATATAGGCCACTAACGATTTCGACTTGCCTTTCTTTAATAAATCCTACTCTATATTAGTGATAAACAGATAATTTCATTATTTTCTTATTGTGGTGGTCAAGAGAACTATTACGTTTTAATGCTGATATTTCACTGTGTAGCCCTAATTGAAATGCATCTCAGAATCATTATTTTCTCTTTTGACATATTCTCTTGTAAATTGCCTGACAAAAAAGACTAAGGCACTTATATATTCAATGCTATTAAAATACTGGCAAGTACAATGGGTTAAGTGAGGAAGAATTTTTGAACAACACTCACAAAGCTAATAAAATATAAAGTTTATGATACTTTTGAAAATCTAGTAAATTAAAACTATTATCCTCAAAACCTAACCTCAATTCTAGAATGACATATTTTCTCATATAAATGTTCTAAAATCATTAATTTATACAAAGAAAGTATTTATTCACAATTAACAGTGGAGTATCTCTTGGGACATAATAATTTTTATTTTAATAACATTGTTACCTCACCAACTCACAGAATTTTCATTCATTTATTGATACCTAAGACAATCTTTTCTAAAACACTTAACCTATTTATTTCTACATATTTAAAAATATTTTGGGACTCTAGTCCTAAATAATTAAATACTAAGTATTCTGTAGAGATTACAAATTCTTTACTTTCACAGAGTGCTATGAGGATAAAATGCAAGAGACTTTTAGAACATGGAATGTAAGAGTATCCAGTTGAGCCAGTGCGAGAATCCATTACAACCTATTAATGAATTTACCACTATATAGCAGAATCACACTGCTAGCTCAAGTTCAGCTTGTGATCCACCATGCCACTCAAATCCATTTTGCATGTATTGTTGTCCAGGACAGTAATCCTCCTCATCCATCCTTATTAATCCTTTGGTTTTTATTACCCAAATTCTTGCTGAATTTCATCTTACTGATTTCTGCCCACTGTTATAGTTTGTGAAGATCCTCCAGATCAGGAATCAACCCCTAGTGGTCCATGGCCCATAGGGAACCAGTGGGTGCAAGAGGTGGGTGAGTGCAGGAAGCTCCATTTGCACAAGTGGCGTGCACATGTGCAAAACCATCCCCTCTCCTCTGCCGGTCCACGGACCCAGAAAGGTTGGAGACCACTGCTCTAGATAGTCCTTGGCTTATAATAGCAAATAAAAATAAATAAAAATAAGTAGGATCAGAATTTCATTGCTAAGTGATACATCATAAAGTGGGGATACATCACTAAGCAATGGCTATCCCTGCAATCCTTGTTGCCATTGTTAATTGAATCCCATAGCCATTAAGCAAGGTAACTTCCTACTGGCTTTCCACAACCAAAGACAGTGGCAAAGTCAGCAGGAAGTTGCAAATCCCAGGCTTGTAGGTAGGTAACTGCTGTTGAATGTAGAAGGCAATGAGGGGAAGTGCAGGCATGTGGGGGAGAGTGTGCACGGAAGGATGTGTAAGGGTGTGCAAAAGATGCTGCACAGGTCAGGGAGGATACGTGAGGATGTGGGAAAGATACAATGAGGGTTGAGAAGGGTGCATTGGCTGTACAAGTGCCAGTGAAGTGCAAGCACAGAGGAGTTGTTGGTAGGGGAGACTTACCCTAATGACTTGCAACTTGTCATTGACTTTCTGGGAAAGCCAGCAGGGAAGGTTGCAAATGGCAATCAAGTCATTGTGGCTCTCTGCAGTCATAAGTATGAATCTGCTTGCCAGGACTCCAAGGATTGACCGTAACCAACATTCATTCAGCACTGGCATAACTTAAAATGGTCACTGAACAGTCATAGGTCAAAGACTCTCTGTACTCCATTATATTTGTGCAACATGCCAAGTTTAAAATCATGTTTTCTAAATATATCTAAATTGTATACAAATATGTTGAAAAACACAGAAACTAGAACTGAGGGCTACAGTATGTCACTCAGTGCACTCAAATACTCAACCTGATGCAGAACTACTGATATACTGACATTGGGTTATGACTGTTTAACTAACTTCAAATTCACCTAATGGCAGCACAGTCTAACTTACCACTTTATTAATTGACCAAGATCAGCTTAGTGATAATTTGAATTTGGATTTTTTTTCCAGATATTCTAATATTTATGTCACATTGGCTGTGAGAGAAATAGCCCAGGATTCAAAGATGAATTATTAACAATTGCAAATTAAGAGAAGCATGTTTGGCAACAATAAGAAAATTTTTGCCTAACATATCTAATATATCTTGGTTATTCATAAAAGTAAATCACTTGTAATTGCAGTAAGTAATTTGGAAACTTGTATTGTATGAGTTCAACCTAACATATTAAATCAATCCAGTTTAGAAACCGTGTGAGCTCTTGCAAATTAATATCAACATTATTTGGAATTATTTTCACAGAATAAATAATTATCAAGCTTGCTCACCCTATTCCTTGAGCAATTAGTTCTAGCTGCCGGCACATGTAGGAACGAACTTCATATTCTACATCCTGGCAAAGAGATTTTACCAGGGGAAGGATTTCTCTTTTAATGCTAAAAAGGAAACAGTTACTTAAATTATACAAGAAAAAAATGCTCTCATAATCTTATCACATATATTTCTGATAATTCTAATTTATATAATTGTTATAATAATGTATGCAATAATTGTATTTATTAACATCACACTACAATACATATAAAAGATAATTTACACTTCTCAAATGTTAAGAACCTATAGGCCGCTATAGCATCATAACAATATTTAATAATGAAATACTGGAAGCACAAATGTTAGCAAATAAACAGAACTCCAAACTCTAATTTATCAGTATTAATGATAAGCAGATAATTGGGAAATGTACCGTATTTTCTGGTGTATAAGACGCCTTTTTAACCCATGAAAATCTTCTCAAAAGTCAGGGGTCGTCTTATAGCCAGGTGCTGAAACTTTAGAGACAGGGCTGGCTGGAAAACCTGGAGCGGATCTCCCATTTGGTCTGCGCAGGGAAAACGGGACCAATTGGAGAAGAAGCTGCAGTCTGTGATTTTTTACAGGCTGGGGTCTGGGCGTCTTTCCTTCTAAAGTTGAAGAGCAGCTGCAGTCTATCCCAACTTGAAAGGCAGGTGGGGAATGCAGCAGCCAGAGCAGCTGCTTAGCTCTAAGGACACATTTGACTCAGGAACTGGGCGGGCTGGCTGGAAAACCTGGAGTGGATCTCCCATTTGCGCAGGGAAAGCTTTAGAGTGAATTAGGAAAAGTTTAATCCACTTGCACTGTTTTATATTTACATGTTTGATGACAAACAGCCTTATGTTTATAAGTGACAGTTTTCCTACTAATTACCTTCATGTCATAGGCATTTGAATTAAAATTACCATATTAAAATCAAATCTGATGTTTTTTTAATTTTTATTTGGTGTGCGTTGGAAGAGGGGTAGTCTTATACGGCGAGTATACAGTAGCCCAAACCCTATAATTTAACAGGAAATGTAGGGGGTCGTCTTATATACCCAGTCGTCTTATACGCCGGAAAATACGGTATCAAAAATTCTAAATTTCTGAACAGACAGCATAAATGATACAGTGTGAATTTCATCTGTTCCGATCAGTCTGATCTGAAAAAAAATCTTCTAGAATATCAAGATATTATCACAGTTAAACTAAATGTTCTAAAACACACAACTTACTTTGGAACCAACAGAAGGTTCTTGGGAAGATAAAATATATTTTGAAAACCTGTTTCTTTATGGGTCATTTTGTTCTCCCTCATCTGCTCAGTCTTTTGATTGGCATCAGGATGAAGGCAAGCCTTCTTTGGACTCTGCTTTCACAGAATCATCACAGAACAAAATCTGACTGGCTGCTTGGCATCATCCTGAAGTCAAATCTTATTTTGATCAATGCTTTCTTCTCTCCCTTGGGCACACAGGGAAAAAAAGGGAGAAGTCAAGAAATCTACCCACCTATGTTATACAAGCTATCAAGCTCTGTGCGCTGCCACAGAGAGGGCCTTCTCAGGGTGCCTCCGATCAAAGAATGTCAATTGGTGGCCCCCAGGGGGAGGGCGTTCTCTGTGGGCGCGCCAGACCTGTGGAACCGCTTGCCGGTTGAGCTCCGGATGGCCTCCGACCTTCGCTCCTTCCGGCGTGATCTAAAAACTTATTTATTTGAGCAATCTGACCTGGTTTGATGGGTTAGGGTTGGGGTTTTAATATGTTTTTAATTACTGTTTTAAACTTGGGCATAATATTTAATCGTTTTTTAACTTTTGTATTTTGTGTTTATATTTATTGCCCTGTACACCGCCCTGAGTCCTTCGGGAGAAGGGCGGTATAAAAATAAAATAAAATAAATAAATAAATAAATAAATAAATAAATAAATAAATAAATAAAATATGGTGGGTGCCTTTATTTCCTGGCTATTCACCAGAGAGTTCTTAAAGGGGGGGTTGTCTCTACAGCAAGCTAAAGTTAAAATAAATTCATATGTAGCTAAAAAGAAGATAATGGATTCAAAAACCATTCACTGAAGTCATTTTTAATATTTTCCACATCCACATAAAATATCCAATATACTGTAAGCCTAACAACACAGCAATGCAAGGTCCAAAGAAAATTAAGCATATCACAATGAACCTATTTTAAACATTCACAAATCTCAATTCTTATATAAACTCTATTCTGAGTTACATTATCATTATTATTTGAAACTAAAAGACAGGCAGACAAATCCAGTACCTTTATAAGAGCAAACAAGGTGGTACTTCTGAACAAAAATGAGGTTGACTGTTTTTGAAATTGCTTTCATACTGGATGGCATGCAATTATTTTATATCCTTCAATATGTTATACCAGTCTTGACAACAAATTTAAAAACACTTCCAAACAAAATGAAATCTAAAATGGCAACTAGTAGGGAAAATTATGAAAATAAGACTAAAATTTGCTGAAATGACACTGTGCAGGACAAAGGTTGTAACTGAAGTTATACGAAATATTTATCCTTTTATAGAGGATACAATTCAGGACCTACAATTGCTAGATAGACTCAATTATTCCCATTTAGATTAAAAAAAGATGCTGTTCATCAGAGCTTTATGGATTGTGTCTTAAGATGACTGTATAATACAGCTTGTCAATAGCCAAAAGTAGTATTCTCTTCTATTTCAACAAAATGAGGTCACCTTGTTTCCTTTGTAGACCATTTATTCATTAGGACATCTAAAACACACACAAGCTACTCACATATGAGCTTCAAACTTGTTAGCTAATTTCCCCAAGATTTTACAACTAACCAGGCGAGACTGAAGTGTTTGGGAAAGCTGTGCCTTGGAAACAAGAGGATTCAGGATCTATAGGACAGCAGACAGAAGAAGAAATTCAGGTAACAAATCTAGAATTAGATAAATAAAAGTCAAGCAACAAAAATATGCATTAAGAATTACTTCACATGCTAAAACCTTTATTAGTATCAGTTTTCCAAATCATCCTTGCAGCAAGAGTCAGCATACCTGAAATTACAGGCTACATTTGATACAATTTATATATTTTTTTCTATATCAGAAACATATAACCTGTGGCATAATGGCCAAGTGAGTAAAACCACTAAGATAAACCAAAGTTTATACTCTTGGATCTAAAACTTAAAAAGCATTTACATTGAATAATAATAATAATAATAATAATAATAATAATAATAATAATAATAATAATAAGAAGAAGAAGAAGAAGAAGAAGAAGAAGAAGAGGAAGAAGAGGAAGAAGAAGAAGAAGAAGAAGAAGAAGAAGAAGAAGAAGAAGAAGAAGAAGAAGAAGAAGAAGAAGAAGAAGAAGAAGAAGAAGAAGAAGAAGAAGTAGTGGTAGTTTATTATTGTTGTTATTATTGTTGTTGTTATTGATCATCGCACAGTCAGCCAGATGTTCAGACTGGATTTGGCATTTTTGTCTACCTATCGAGTCCTTACCAAGGACATGGGATAAGCAGATGTGGATATTTGATGGTATTACAGATATCGTCACAGGATGGAAGCAGTTCCTAGTAAGGCCGCCTTTTGCGATTGACTAATGGCGAATTTGTCAATGCCAATGGTGTTCAAGTGGTGGTCCAGTTGTTTTGGGATTGCACCCAAGGTGCCTATTACTATTGGTACTACCCTTGCTTGCCTTTGCCACAGTCTTTCTATTTCTATTTGTAGGTCTTTGTATTTTGTTATCTTCTCCAGTTCTTTCTCATCTATTCTGCTGTCTCCAGGCATCATCATCAGCATCATCAGCATCATCATTATTGAACAATGTAAATGCCTTTTAAGTTTTGTACAGTTTTAAACATAACTCTTGGGTTTTCCCATTCCATATAAATCTTGAACATTCACTAATCTTTGCTGTTAATACTGGTATATGTTGTCAAGCCAAATTTTTAATACTCCATTTCAAAGACATTTTATTTAATGTCTCTAGTAAAAAAAAGTACATTCTGAATTATCAAAGGCTTTTTTAATGTCTAAAAATATTACAGCTGTCCTCTTTTTATTAATGTTGACTAATTTTAGTATATTTATAATAAATCTGTTACCTTTTATTTTCCTTTTTAGATTGTAATTGTCTGATTTACATTACAGTTTTGGGAATGTGCTTCATATGTTTGGCTAATATGTATTTGCCGTTCAGTAAAGAAATCGGCCCATATGCCTGAGATTTCTTTGGGTTATTGTGTATTAACATAATATACATCTTCTTCTCAAGCTTTTCGCATTACTTTTCTTGTTTGACTTTTATTCATCATTTTCAGTAGGAGTTCTAATACCTCTTTTTTTTTGTTACACAAAATTGCCAGCATTTCTGTGCCTGGCATCTTATTCATTTTAATTTTCTTTACTGTTTATCTAATCTCTTGCATTCATATTAATTTGCTTAAGATTTGTCTTCATTCTTTAGTAAATTCTTTAAGCTCTGAGTTTTCAATAAATGTTTTTCAATGTCCCTTGTAATTTTATATCTGAAATATAATTCCACAAAAATATTCTTTTATTACCAATCTTATATACAATAATTTGTTTTCTTTCTTGATAGCTATATCAGCCTTCTTTCTTTCTTTTTCTGATCTAATATGCCTTCCTTGTTGTTGTTTTTTGCATTTTCAAAATGATGTGGTTTGCCTTTTTTATCTTTTGAAATTCTACTTCTTTCAATAAATCTGTTAATTAATTTACTGAACTCTTTCAGTGCTTGTTGATCTTTTTTTTATTAAAGAGTTTTACAAAAACAAAATTTTACAATATATCCCCAAATCCCTCCCACCCCAAACCCACCCACTTCCCAGAGCTAAATACACGATTATAGTTGCAATAATCATATTCTAAATAAAAATTATGCATAATATACAATTAACCAAATTCATAATGTGCTTTAACTCCCCTTTAATATAACTACAAACAACGTACTAATAAGAATATCCCACTAAAATCTACTCATAAGCTAAATGGAACTTTTTAGTCCCATATTTGTTCTGAATATAATTTATCCATCTCCTCCAAACTGAAATATATCTTTCCTGTGACTGATCTTTCAAATAAGCAGAAATCTTAGACATTTCTGCAAGATTCGAAACTTTAAACACCCATTCTTCTATAGTGGGCAAACTATCCTTCTTCCAATACTGTCCCACCAGTAACCGTGCTGCTGTTATCATGTTCAACATCAAGTTAGTTTCTTTAACATCACAATCTACAACAATACCCAATAGAAACAATTGCGGAGAAAACTTTATATTTCTCTTAAAAATCTTTTGAATGTTCCACCAAATTTTAAACCAAAAAGCTTTTATATTTCTACAAGTCCACCACATGTGAAAATAGGTAGCTTCTAAACTACCACACCTCCAACATTTAGACTGTAAATTAGGATACATGTTGGACAACTTCTTGGGATCCAAATGCCATCTATAAAACATTTTATAAAAATTTTCTCTTAAATTTTGAGCCTGAGTAAATTTAACATTTCTGACCCAAATTATCTCCCAGGTGTCCATTTCAGTGCTTGTTGATTGATACTAGTTTTATGAATCTATCCTAAATCTTTTATTCTCTCTTCTAATTATGATTTCTATTATGTTATTTTTTTCCTGATGTGCTGCAAGCGTTATTAAGATTCCTCTCATATAGGCTTTACTTGTCTCCATACAGTGGTCTCTGGTATCCTTGTGACATATTTTTACAAACAATAATTCTTATTTCTATAATTCTTTAAGCAACACTATATGATTTGTGTTTCTTTAAGTATCACATATCATTCATCCTCCATCTGAAGATGATTTCTGAAACCAAGATATTACAATTAGAGCATGATCTGCATATATCACTGAATCAATATAATTTCTTTGTTAGATGATGTGAGTCTCTTAGATTTAGTATATATCAATTCTTGAGTACACTTGGTGTTTTGCTAAATAAACATACATTCTCTTGGTTTTGGATTTCTAAAAACTTAATTTATTCATTTTTAAGATTTATAAGGCTTACCAAGTCAAATGACTTGACTATGGGCAGTATACCACATAAACATATCAAAAAACCCCCACCATATAACAATAAATAGACAATATATAAGTATAGAATGGTGACCAAGCATACAATAAAAATCAACTGGTTCCTATTGCCTATTCCCATAGTCCAGCTCCATCACTACAGCCGTAGGACACTGACTGGATTTTGCCAAAAGCTGTCAGCTTCCGCTCCCACTGCAGATTGATGGCAGCTTGCATTCCAAGTGTCCAAAGGCCAGCTGAGACTAGTCAAACTGCTCATCCACCAGAAGCTGATCACTTCAGGTCAAATAGCAGGCCATTCACATGGAGGACAATCTTCTTTGGAACCTCCATACAAGACACTTGAACAAACTGCCATATATAAGCTAGGCAGCAGCTCCATTCACCAGTGCTGCTGCCTTTCCCATACCACCAGCTCCAGCCAAGCCGTTGCTGTTCCTTATTGCTCCAAATTTCACTGCAAGTTCATCCCCAAAAGGTGCTGAATGAAAGGTACTGCCATGGTGCCACCCTAGATAGCACTCTAGGGTGCACAGCTGTTCAGCAGCTGTGTTAGTCATCAGCTGAGCAGCAGTTCCATTTACAGCACTCATGCACTGCCGACACTCTTTGGATACCTGTCTGTCCAAAGCAGCTGAGAAGCTAGTCCAGGGTCCCAATAATTCCTCTTTGTTACACATCCAAAGCTTTCAACACCAAAGCCACAACTACCAGACTCCTGGAAAGATGGTCCTCCAAAGACCTAACATCCAAGTCTCAAAACCTAATCCAATCTCCACCACATCCTAAAACCAAAACAAAAGTCCCTCAGCTAACAAATACCTACCAACTCAGTCACCATCTTTAAAATAAATGCTGTAATTTATTTGCTAAGCATTGGTCAAATCAATACATTAATCTACTAAAAAACCTTTCTTGGGAACTGTCTACCCCCTCCCCTCTCGGGATTGTGTGTCTAAACTTGGATCTAGCATTCTATTCATGTCTTCTACAATACTTTTTTCCTCCTATGCAATTCTTATTCACATTTGAGATAATTTTTTTCTTGGCTATATTTAGAGCATAAATGGATGGATACCAATATTAAAATGTTGCCTTCTTTCTTAATTTCAGAATACTTCCTTCTTTGTCTTGTAATTGCTTTAGTTTTTAATTATCAATACTTTAATTTGCTCATTGACCAGAATATTTAAAAAATGCATATCTTCTCACGGCCTATAACTAAAAAATTATAATCATGCTGCAACTGAAAATTAATTTTTGGAGCTGCAAAAAGGGTTTTTCAATTTACTGAGAAATTAGGAATGGGCAATTGGGCAATATTTTTTTAAATTTCTGCTAGGATGATTTGCAGCCAAAATATGACACGACACTTTCCACTTTTATTTAAAATAAATATTTGGAAATTTGCTTACTTAATATTTCAAGAAAATAAAAATAAGAAATATAAAAGCATACTTTGATACACTACAAGTTTGAGTAATACTCATTTAAATTCGTAGATCTTATGTCTTTTAATAATTAAATAATTAAATTTCCACATATTTTTGTTTTTCTTGATAGTCAAATCTTTTCTCATTTTGAAAGTTTTCAAAGTTTATGATCATATTTCACATTTCACTGTAACTAAAACAAAATGGGTAGAAGGTTTCATATACTAGAGCACGGGTGTCAAACTTGATTGCGTCACATGATGTATCACTACTTTTTTGCCTTTGCAGAGCCGCATCTGGCCCGCAGGCCACCACTTTGACACCCCTGTACTAGACCATGAAGGCCAAATCTAGTTCTAAATAGAAAGCGAACTATAACTATAAGCCACAATCTATCTTCCCACTAATATCGTGGGAAAACAATATTACCTCATGTCTAATAGTTTCTTTTGGAAGAGCTTCTATTGCAGCAAGAAGTGTGTCCAGCCAAGCATTACTGACACCTGTGAAGTACAAATGAACTACAGATATAAGCACTACAAACCAGTTCTGTAAAATTCTTTTAGACAATGACTTATATTAACAACTTTCTGACAATAGTAACTCTAAATTAAATATATAATTTATGCATTTAATTAATATGTTAAAATATAATTTAACAGATCAAAGTCCCACCAAATGAAAGGCTAGACTGAACTTACCTAGGAGTATAGGTAGACCATGCTTACTGACTACCTTGTTCAATGACCCTATGAAGTTTTGACAGTGCTGAAAAATTAACTTTAAGACCTACAGTATGTCCACATTAATTACCTTTGTAGTGTCTCTCAGTCATGTAATTACCATTATAATCAGTACATATTGTCCTGTGCCTGATCTGTTTTTCTTTTTGATTCCTCCTTGCAAATAGGAGAGATTGGAGAAGAAGGGATCACAAATAGGAGATTGGAGAAGAAGAGATCACAAGTGAATACATAGACACAAATGGGGGGATACATTGGGTTGTCTGTATAGCACCTTCACGGCTTTTATCCCTGAGTATTCTTGGGATTGCCAGCACTACCTCATTCCTTTTGATGTGTCTTCCCCATTATATGCCTGCTTAGTCTCTTTTAATTCCCTCCTCCTTTTTATAATTTTATTAAAAGGGTTTTTTAATAAACAAAGGCTAATCAACTACATGATATACCACTAGCAAACCTATGCTATAATCATTTTATTTTATTCTGGCATGTACTGCTGTAAATAGTACATTATCAGAAGAAAAAGCACAGCAAACTAGGAAATCAGCAACATGACTTTTGTCTGACCTGCATCTCTATGCTCCAGATTCTGTAGAATGAGTTGTAAGAATGAGTGAGAGTAAGTATGGATGGATATTGACTCCTCTTGAAGAATTGTCAAGAGAGAAACAGCTGCTGTTAGTTGCATTTCCACACCTGCAACAGGTAGAACTTCCTGTATAATCAGAAAATAACCAAGCAAAAGACATACATACATTAAAAGCAAATATAAAAAGTATAAAAAGTACATCTTACTATTTGTAAAATATATCATACCTTAATCATACCTAATTTATAATTATTGTGTTTTATTGTAGCTTTGCTTTCTCACACCTTGAGGACAATTGAACACGGCTGCATTAACACGCCCACTTCTTCTTGGGCACTCCACTGCAGCTGATCCAATATGAGCTTTCTTACTCAGCTGGCTCTCCACTGCCCCTCTTCTCCTGCCATTGGTCCACCAGCACTCTTCCCCTGCCTCTTCATCCAGAGCGTTTCACAGAGGGAAGAGGAGGAAGCTGAGGTGTTACAAAAAGGGGAGATTCCCCCTTTCTCCCCCATCTCTTTTTTTTAACCTCTTCTCACTCCATCCAGGTGCCGCAAGAAGGAGAAGAAAGCAGGAAAAGAGTGTGTGTGTGAGTGTGTGTGTGAGAGAGAGTGAGTGAGAGGGAAGGGAAGGGAAGGGAAGGGAAGGGAAAGTTTGGGGAATGGAGAGTGTTGCAGACGGAGTAAGCAAGCTTAAAAAAAGGGGAGGTAAAAAAAAGAGAGAGATGGGAGGGAGATAGTGTCCAGATTTTGATCATGTGACCAGGGGGAACGTTGCAATAGTCATAACTAAGAAGAACAGTCACAAGTCACTTTTTTCAGGGCTGCTGTAACTTCTAAATGAATAGTTGTAAGTCAACAACTACCTGTACATACTTTTGTCTTTAATAAGATATTCACAGCTATTAAAATCAGTGGGAGTTTTCTTCTTGGTATAACTGGAATTCATGCAATACTTTAATAGGAAATCATGCTATACCTACTCGAACTTTTGGCAAGACTCTCCTCAGTGTCTCTGTAGGATTCTGCCGCATCAGGAGTGGAAGATTTGCAACCACACTTGTCCCTTGGATGTCTTGCCCAGAACTTTTTTTAAAAAAAAAAGAACAAAAAAATGTTAAAACATTTTCTATGAGATCAAGTTTAATAAAAAGAAAATAAAAATTGCTAGGAAATTAAACTTCATATCATAAAAATACATAAACCAGATAAATCTGTTTTAAAAATAAAAACACATGAAAAAGAAATCATTATTTACACATACTATTAACAGAACACAATAAAAGAAACTCAGTAAAACATAACCCAACCATTATGGTTTGTTTTAAATGAATTCAAAATATTTCAACTCTTACTATCTTACTATCAGACCTTCCTCAGTATATCATTTAACTGATTTACACAACATGCTCCTGAGGCAGAGAACTGAGCTAAATTTTCAGCTTATAACAATGTAGATTTGTTCAGCCAAGATCACGTTTTGGAATCTTTCTCATTTCCAAATTATTATTTGAATAAGAAACATATTTTGATATCATTAGATATTAGAACATAAAATCTGTGAGGAGACTTGAGAAAAATGATTTTGTATCCATTAGTGCAGTTCTTTGAGTGGTTCCCTGAATTCACACACATGGGTAATGCACTTGCATAGAGACCTATTCAAAACCTTTTAGAACTTAAAAGATTTGACAGGATGCCCTCCCCTCCCATATATACAATGTGGTTAGCTGAACCCTTTCAGTTTTTAAAATTAACACAGCAGATCTGAAGGAAAATAAGATCACCTGAAACCAAGCAAAGTAGAGGAGTGGACTGTGTGAATTCATAGTTGACCACTCAAAGGATGCAGTTAGAAGTAAATATCCAGCTCTTCGTCATCATGATCTCTTCATACACAAGTTTCAGTAGCAAATTATTTATCTGGAGGGGGATCTGGAGAAGGGGAATGAAAGAGATGACAGCCTTTCTAAAGGTTGTGTCTTTCTAGGAGTGGAGATCCAGTTTATAGTACTGGATTAAATTGGGAAATTAATTTTGGTTGAGGGAATATTGGAGCGACTACAGTACAAATTGGAATGGAGTGTTTACTCAGTAAATAAAAATGTAATGATGAGTGTTATCCATTTAAAGAAATCTGGAAAGAATGTATCCTTTAAATGGGTCTTGAAAGCCATTTCCCCCCTCCCCAAATTGACTCTAAAAAATGATACTGCACAGTTCCGTATGAAAAATGAAAAGATGGTGGCCACACAACAGATGAAACAATGTTCTGAATTCTGGACCAAGTATCTTAGATGCAGAATTTAGAAGGGGAGGTACCAGTGATAAGGAATGCACTGAGATAGAAGAAAGATAATATTTTTGGTAAGATGGAGAGAATTAGAACTGAATTGCAAAACAAATATAAAGGAAGAATTGATAAGGAAGGGGAAGACAGAGAAGACAGACAAAAGTCATGGCTGTATGAAGATAATGAGAACCTCAAAAACAGAGAGGTTATAAATTTAAAAAACAAAGGATGGTGTATCAATTAGTATTTACATGTGAGAAACAAAGATAGTTTGCAAGACAAAAACATAAGTGAATGGTGATAAAGTAAACTAGATATGCGTAGATTTCCTTCTAGTTTGTTTATTATTTATCATTTATTTCTTGTCTTTAATTTCTTTAGCTTATTAAGGTTAAGGTAAAGGTAAAGGTTCCCCCGCACAAGCATGCTAGTCGTTTCCGACTCTAGGGGCCGGTGCTCATCTCCGTTTCAAAGCTGAAGAACCAATGTTTGTCCGAGGACGTCTCCATGGTCATGTGGCTGGCATGACTAGACACCAAAGGCGCACGGAGCGCTGTTACCTTCCCACCGTAGTGGTCCCTATTTTTCTACTTGCATTTTTAACGTGCTTTCGAACTGCTAGGTTGGCAGGAGCTGAGACAAGTAACAGGTGCTCACTCTGTTACGCGGCACTCGGGATTCGACCCGTCAAACTGCCAACCTTTTGTTCGACAAGCTCAGCATCCTAACCCACTGAGCCACTGTGCATAATGTTATTTCCATCAGCAATAGCATGACGAGTCTATGTATGAGCAGAACCAAAGAAGGAACTGAGTTATAAAGAAGTGGGATTATTTCTGTGATTGGTATTTCTCTGGTACATTGTGGGATATACAGTAATGCTGTTGTTTTTGTTTAACTGTTTTGATCTTACTATTTATTTAGGTATGTAAGCTGCTTCCAGTTCATTTCAACGGAAATAGCATATAAACCAAGCAGGAAAGGAAGGGAAGATAGAAAGATGATACCAGGCTGATGTTACACTGTGGACAGTGAAAATGCCAATTTGGTATATGGCTAAACAGAACTCTATATGATAACTATGTGGAATTAATAGAACCCAAATATTGCTTACTGAGTCAGCTGTATGACAAACTATAATTACTTGCTTGATAAAATGTTGCTTCTGCTTAAAAATGCTGACAAATGAGATATGGTAGGAATGAATATATCTTCTAAAAATGAACATATATCAAAGAACATAACACGAATCCAAATTTCTGCCCTCCATATCCTGAATGCTGAATGCAGATTATTGTTTCTGAAAATCCAATCACTACTTATTTCATACTTAGTATACTTAAATATACTGCCACACAAATATAGACTAATAGTGGCTTACGAAATTGTCAACAAAACTTCCAACACTGATTTATTTACTTTATTTATTTGTATGGTATCCAAACCCCAAAAGCTCTAAGTAGCTAAACCTAACCTCATCATAAAATAAGGCATTGATTACAAAAAAAACCCAAAATCAAACCTGATCAAAGTAAAAAATAAAAAATAAACCAGAAAAATATAGCAATCGTATACTTGCAGTCTCCTTTCTAATCAAAGCACTTAGCAGCTTTCCTAAAGCTTAGAAGAAACATAGACAACCTAATCTGTGCAGGAAGGGAATTTCAAACTGTGGGGGTGACTATTGAGAAAGTTAGCTTGTATGACCCCATCAAATCATGAACGGAAAGAGCTTGGAGGAGGTTGACCTTACTCAGATCAGTCTGACTGATGAACAGAGAAGAAAGCAGTCCCACAAATACAGATGTCCTCAACTTAACTGTTGCTTAACAACTGCTTGAAGTTACAAGGACCCAAACCAAGGTACTTATGACTCGGTTTTGATATTCTGACGCCCCTTATGGTCATGTGATGACTATTTGCATGCTTGACAACCAGCCCCTATTTACAGCTGTACAGCTTGTTTCTTCCTCCAGTTTGAAAACCACATGTACTTTTAGAATTCTAATGGTGTTTATGACATGGGGAGTTTTAACTGAGGAAGGAAGGAAGGAAGGAAGGAAGGAAGGAAGGAAGGAAGGAAGGAAGGAAGGAAGGAAGGAAGGAAAGATTACACTGGAAACACAGAATGATAAAAGTGGCAACTGGTTGAAAGAGATCAGTCTACATACCAATACCATAAAGAGGGGATTTAACAGTGTCTGGAAATTATAATTATTTTTTAAAGTTTTATTGATTTTCTAATTTTACTTTTAAATATTTAAAAAGCAACGTGGCGGCTGAGTTAATCAATAATTCAATAACATACAACATATAACATACAACATATAACTACTACATTAAATATTTCCTCTCTTTTCCCCTTAGTATTTACTGTCTCATATTTAAACTAATACAATTCTTATTATATCAATTAAATAAAAATAACTTTCTTAAATTTATCAATAAATTTTAATTTATACATATCCTGGTTATTTAAACATTCAATCTTTACTGTATAAGTAATCAATGTCCTAATTCATTTTTCCCAATTTTTAGTTTCCCGTTAATATTTAAATTTAACATTTAATATTTATAATTTCCAAGTTTTAAACAACCACAGTTCCCTTTTTTACAATTCATCACAAAATCTAATATTCAATATACATGTCTTATCTATTTGAATATATTCTATTTCTCACCATCTTACATCAACTAATTAATAATACAGTATAACATTCTTTTCTATTAATTTCCAAATATCTTAAATTTAATAACCAAAATTTCTTATTTCAACATTAAATACTTCCTCTCTTTTTCTCTTGATATCTACTATCTCATATTTAAGCTAGTAGTTTTTATTATAACAGCTAAGTAAAAACATATTAGATTTATCAATAGATTTTTAGCTTATATTATATCTTAATTACTTTTACATTCAACCTTTATAAGCAAAACAATAATTCAAATTTAACTTTTAATATTTACACTTACAAATTTTAAATAACCAAAGTTTTCTTTATCTCAGCTCATAACAAAATCTAGTATTCAAAGTACACATCTTGTCTATTTGAGTATGTTCTATTTTAATTCTCACTGATAAATCAAAATCCTAATTTTCTTCAGCCTTATTATCAAGTTTCCGACGTATGGGCTTTTCAAGTGACTGAGGCATTGTTTACCTTAAAAGTCCTTTATTAGCCTAATACAATGCTTGCTCGAAGGAAGCTGGAATCTGAAATCTCCGCCCCTTGCACAATATATTAAAACACAATTCTCCACCTTTCTAATTTTGTCATTAATCATATTCTCCAATTAATTTTAAGAATCAGTTTCCCTTCCATTAGAAAACCCGCCAAGGTCTTATCTTCTTTAGTGAGAGATGGCCTTGAAGGTACAATCCTACTAGTCCCCCTTCTCAACCTTAAACTCAATCTCTTAAAGCAATACACAAGTTTAACATATGAAATGGCTACTTCTTCATCTCTTGTCAAGCAATAACACTCAATGTTAGCGGTGTTGACATCTATTCTAGCTTTCTTTCTTTGCCAACTTGCCTTCCATGCCTGTGCTTTTAAGTCATGAAATAGATCTCCCTGTGTTATTATATATATTGTTTGAAGTAGAAAAGCCCATACGGTTGCCATTTTTTTGGAAGAACTAACAAATCATCTCTCTATTTTCCCATCTCGACGTAGTTGTCCAGAAAAGTTTATCTTCCCTTCAACCCTATGATTTTTTAAGGATGTCGACTGTCCTTATATCTTATTTAATCAATACACAAATGTATAAACAAGTTTAGCGGGACCTTCTGCAGTTGTGCAACAATTCAAGGCTAATCCCCCACTTGAGTCCTCCTCCCTGCCTGGCTGGATATTTCCCAACATCCCCAAAAGTGTTTTTGAGTGCATAGAGGTGCAAACAGCACACATATTAACATCTCTTTAAACCAAATATTGTAAAAAATTAAAAGATATTCCTGAACTGGACACCTCTGTATTTTTATTCCATATGATTTTTTAAGAGTTTCCAAATATTGCAGTGGGGTGACTGTGCTACTTACAAAAAAGAAGCTGATTTTGATTAACTTCATGAATAATGTTAATTAACATTACAAAAGCAAAAGTAAAGAAATCAACACCACCCACTCCCACTACTACTATTTTGACAATATCAGATTCACAACTGAACAGCGAAACACCGAGCCAATACACTAAGCACAACCAATGTTCTAAGCACATACAAAACAGACACAGGTAGATATGTCAGGTTTTTAAATGTATGCAGAAATCAAACATCTACAAACAAAGCAAACAAACAAACCATTCACTAATCAAGCTTCCAAGTGCATCAACAGGTACAAGGTCCACAGGTCAATCAACATCCAACCAAAATCAGCATAGCAAAGTATTATTGAAAATATAATTATATTGCCTTGCTAAGCTAGGTGTAAGGGTTCACTCTTTACACGTGTATTCAACTGATACAACAATTTCAGGAGTTTGAAAATAAAAGACTTGGTTCAATTTTAAGGATGACCTGAAGCTCAAATAAAATTATATCCACTTGAAAGAGGTAATTTAGATAGACCACTGAATCTATTCTACTACTCAATACAGGAATGCAATTTAATCCATCAAAAGAACTAATTGTCTAATATCTTTTTATTTTCCAAATAAGGGGGTCAACTTATTTTCCAAAGCACCAGAAAGCAAGACAAGAAACATTGGATGGAATCAATGGAGAGAAGCAACCTGGAATTAAGGAGAAACTTCCTAACAATGAGGACAATTAACAAGTGTAACAGTTTGCTATCAGAAGATGTGGGTGCTTCATCACTGGAGGTTTTTAAGAAGAGACTGGACAGCCACTGATCTGAAATGGTATAGGGCAGTGATAGCGAACCTATTAGAGACCGAGTGCCCAAACTGCAACTCAAAACCCACTTATGGTTTATGTATCGTCGGGTGCTAGATGGGCGTGACCCATTGGGTGGGTGTGGCCCATTGGGTGGGCATGACTGCTGTGGTAATGGCAAACTGGATGGGACTAAAAAGTTCAATCAATCATTTTCAAGTTTGCGAGATTTTTTTCCCTGCGAGAAGTTGAAATTGATTGATTGATTGAACTTTTTTTTCTTGCACACGGCGGCAGAGGCCTAAAGCAAAAAGGTTTTATAAAACCCAGCTGAAGGCCTAGGACTGGGGCGATGGCACACGTGCCCACAGAGAGGGCTCTGCGTGCCACCTGTGGCACCCATGCCATAGGTTTGCCACCACGGGTATAGGGTGTCCTGGTATAGGGGTAAAACTAAAAGACCTCCAATGTCCCCTCCAGCTGTATTCTGATTTTGATTCTTCAATACATCCAGTGAAAAAAAGTCCAACATCTCTTTGGTTCCATTGTTAAGTTTTCTTATTATTCTCTTTTTAACTTTTACTTGGAAACTTCTTAATTCTTATGAAGCTTTTTTAAATTTTCTTACATGTTTTTCCCTCTAACACTAAATCTGAGTACAGTATTTCTTTCTGCAGTTTAAATTCAGACAAACCATGTATCCAGTTTGCTTAAGTCCCATTCAACTACAGAGCTTAATGGGTGATTCTGAATCAAACATTCATGTAGTTCAAACTACATGAGTATAAACAGCAGGAGTATAAATCCTGCCATTCCCCACCATACAGAGCTGAAGAAGCTTCTTAGATCAGAAATTAAACATCTTCAAAGAAAAGCAAGAAAGTCCATTTGTCTCAGGAAAAAAGCACCTTTGGGACAACCATGCCTGGATGACTGTGAATCTCCATAGACATTTTACTGTAAAATGCCTTTCCCCCAACAGGCCAACTTGTCTATCTAAACTTTAGCAGTTTGTAACAAAGCAGTTTCAAACACAGCTTAAAAATGCATATGCCAAAAGTGATTTTAAAATATTCAAAAGGACTTTAAAAAAATCATGATCCTTCTGGCAATTCTGCATACCTGAAGAAGGAAATCATTTTGAAAGTCAGAAAACTTTTACATTAAAAGATCTTACATAGCTTGTCAGTCCGTTTCACTGGAACAAAAACAAACACACTCTATGACTAGTGTAACCTTGAAAACTGCTTTATTCATAGCAGCCATAAATACGAGTACAATATTCCATCTTGAAATAGTGTGCTGATGATTTCTGTTGGGTGAATCTACACATATTTTAACACACAATTCAAGTAGAATAAAAATACTGTAGTTCACAGAACTTCTTAATTATGCACTCAAGCTCTTAATCGATATATTTACTAAAATTATTTGCAACTATCAAAAACAATCTGTATTCATCCATTGCTGGATATTAGTGCAAAGCTCCCTGATTCAAAAGCTTATAAACATCAGTAGCATTTCCCTGTCTTTTTTCCTAAAGCCAATTATATTGTCTTCATGCCAGCATGACAATTTAAGTAATACTTTCAATGTGTATACATCCTAGAAATGAGCACTTCAGTTTTCCTTCTTCTTTCCTGGTTCTAGTGTATTTGTTCTGAAGCAATAATTAATCTTCAGTGTGAACACCAACAATTAAAGTGAACAAAATAGCTTTCCTTATACTACCTACACTGGATTTTCCCCTAATGATCAAATACAATTAGTTAAAAATGTAAGGCTGTCTTGGGATTTATTAGACCAGGGGTCCCCAAACCACGGTCCATGGACCGGCACCAGGCCGCGGCATGCCAGCAACTGGGCCGCGCAACCAAGCAAAGCCCCATCTGCGAGATGCAGGCAGCATAAGTAACTATGCCCCCTCCGGTCCACGGAAAAATCTCTCTCCACAGAACTGGTCCCTGGTGCCCAAAAGGTTGGGAGTCACTGTACTAAACCTTTGGAATATAATTGAAAGAATCATACATACTGACATTGACAGGATGCTACAGAATTGTTTGCTTTTATAAATTTTGCTTATTAGGGTTCCAGGTAATTAAAAATAATTTTAATAAACTTTTCCATTTTCAAGATATTTAGTTTAGGAGTTAAAATGACTTTTTAAGAGAAAATGTCCATACGTTATCTCCGTCTACATATTTTTTCCATATGACAATTATTCTCATTTGTGGAACATTTCTCTGTTTTATTTTCTTTGCTTGTTGCACGCAATGTAATTGATCTACAAATCCTAATAGCGCATCATATTTACAACCATTTACACAGTTGGGCTTCCCTCTCTATGATCTCCTTATCTCATTTCCTCAGAATCTCTCATTACTGAATGTGATTTGCAGAAAAAGAAATAGCAAACTGAAGATAACTCTGCAAAAAGCAGAGCCAATGACCATGGTGAAAAATGAAGTGCCAGCAACTAGACCAGTTCTTCGAACCTCTCCAGATAAAGTAGAGGACCATAGATCACCCATTACTGTAGTGCTCCAAACAGTTGTTCCCCATGAAGAGACTGATTAAAGGGACATACAAACAATAAATTAAGAGAGCGGGATATAATTTTTTATATTGTATTTACAAAAGAGAATTGTTGAAACTCATTTATAAGGGAAGAAGAAGAAATGAAAACAGATCAAGTTCTATAACATTAGAATGGTCTAAAGATTAAGATTGTTAGAAGTAAAAGGAAGGAATATTAAGTTGGTTTATTTGATCAAGGTTACAATAGATGTTATTATTCTTGGCAGCCCTTAATGGAGTTTTGCTGACACCAGGACTACAAATGACAATGCTTTATTTGTTCATAGATAAGAGATGAGATATGGGTAAAAATATAATTTGCAATTTAAGAAGACGTGAAAAGTTACTATACAATGTTTTTATATTTGTGATGAGGGTTGGGAGCCTCTCTCTCTCTCTCTCTCTCTCTCTCTCTCTCTCTCTCTCTCTCTCTCTCACACACACACACACACACACACACATTCTTTACTATATTCTTATTTTTCTTCCTTTTCTTTTTTCTAATTTGTCTTTTCTACTTTTTCCCTTTGCACCTTTTACTCCTTTTTTCTATTCTTTTAGTTTGTATTAGTTTACTATTGAAATTATAATCTTTAATAATTACTTTAAAAAAAGGATATCCCATTACTATATAAGCAAATGATATTGTAGCACCAAAAAACTGAGTGGCAATTAGTAAATTAAAATTAGGTAAGAAGCAAAAAAAATCACAAGAACATAAGAAATGACACACTGTCTCAAATTAAAAGTAATGCACAATGGTGCAGGAACAGATTTCTTCCTCCTCTCTAGTTTCCTTATGCCTTGCACTACAAAAACAACTTTGGGAAATTCCTAATTTTCTGGAGCGATTCTGGAAATATGAGAGGTTGCAGCAAAGGGAGTTTGTTTCACCAAGGACATTTAACTGAAAGGCACAATTACACTGAACCCCAATGATACATTTTTAAAAGCACATTCTTAGCCATTTACCACAGAAATTTTGCATCATACCATCTTATCCAACATTTCCTCCTGATGTATGTTTACAAAGCAGACATATAGCTGGTGTCAAGGATAAGCATCACAGATAATCCATCTCCTATTTATATTTAAAAATATGAAATATTAAGGGAATTCAAATTAGAGATCAGGATTATAGACTGAGGGCGTTTGCAGACGATCTGGTTGTCACGGTGACCCAGCCAAAAAATTCTGTTGTGGACCTGATGGAGATAATAATGCAATATGGGAAGGTTTCTGGATTTAAGGTTAATGTACAAAAAACTAAAATATTGGCCAAAAATATGACAGTATCGCAAAAGGCCCTTCTAGAAGGGTTAACTGGATTTGAGATTGTTAAAAGGGTTAAATATTTGGGGGTGTACTTGTCACCCTCAAATGCAAAGTTATATAAAAATAATTATGAAAAATTATGGGGGAAAATTCAAAAAGAATTGGAAAGTTGGAAAAAATTACAATTGTCTTTATTGGGAAGAATTGCAGCAGTGAAAATGAAAGTTTTGCCTAAATTTCTATTCTTATTTCAAATGATACCTATTCTTAAAAAAGATTCAAATTTGGAGGAATGGCAAAAGGGTATCAATAAATTTGTATGGGCAGGGAAAAGGCCACGAGTTAAATTTAAGATTATGCAGGACACGCGTGAAAGAGGTTGTCTTAAAATGCCCAACTTTAAATTATATTATGAAGCTGCTGCGTTGTCAGCGGTAAGTGACTGGATTAATTTAACACAAGGGAGATTATTAAATCTTGAAGGCCACGACTTGTTATTTGGCTGGCATGCATATTTATTGTATGATAAGAAGGTAGATAATGTGTTTAAGGTACACATTTTAAGACAGACATTGCTGAGAGTTTGGAAAAAGTACAGACATAAGCTAAACTACAAGATAAAGTTTTGTCCGCAATTGTTTTTATTGGGCATAATTACGGATACTACTGTTGTGGACACTAAGTTGATGTTAAACTTAATTACGGCAGCAAGACTTTTAGTAGGTCAATATTGGAAGAAGGAGGAACTGCCGACTATAGAAGAATGGACTCTAAAAGTTTCTGACCTGGCAGAAATGGCAAAGATTTCGGCTTATTTGAAAGACCATTCACAACAACGTTATTGTTGTGATTCAGGGTCAGCCTGTGGGTTCGGCAGTTGGGTCGGACGACTCAGAGGAGGAGGGGGGTGTTGAAGACCTTGCTGAGGGGGTTGAAGATCTTGCTGATGATAGCCCTCAGGCAGGCCCCTCCCACTTGGTCACCATGGAGACCCAGCTGTGTGAGCCTGACAGTGTGGATGAAGATGACCCACAGCTGGCCCTGTTCAAGGACGCCCGACGCAGGAAGCAGTCAAGTAGGAGTAAACAGAGGAAGGCAATGGGGCTTCTCGGAAGGAGGCAGAGAGAAGCCACGCCCTGAACTCTTTATAAAGGGAATGTGTGGGGAGGGCTGGTTTGCTGAAAGCAACCGCTCAGATAGTGTTTCAAAGCTCCTGTATCTTGGTTCGTGTCTTGTTTGTTTTTGTAGTAATAAATTTGGCAGACGTATTCCAGCCTCTTGCCGTTTGTAAAGGGGTTGCCTTTTCTGCAGGGCCGGTAGCAGGCTGGTACAGAACAGTTATATTATGGAGTGGAAAAAGTGGATTGATTACATCCAGAACAAATATGGGACTAAAAAGCTTCATTTAGCATTTGTATAAGTTTTGAGGTGATATTAGTATTGCTTGTAGTCATTTTATATGAGCTAGAGTGCGATAGACTTAATAGTTTATTGTTAACATATGGTTGTTTAATGATTGTTTTTACCTTTATACCTTGTATTTAGCTCTGGGAAGTCGGGGAGGGGGAGGGGGAAAGGGAGGGGGGAGGGTTAGGGAGGGTTGGGTGGGGGGAGGGACTGTTAAAGATAAAATGTATTGAAAAACTTTTCAATAAAAAAAATGAAATATGAACATCCCCAATTTTCATGTTATATTGAATGCACTGCTTATGATAAAGTATTTTTCACTAACCTTACTCAGTGTTTGTAAACTGAAAGGTTTCACCTTGTTTTCTCTACCTGCTGAAATGTTATAAACTGTTGCCATAACACCTCCCTCCCCCTCTCAGCTCTTTCCCTTCAATGTAAATAGGAAATGTCTATAAGAAACATGATCAATTAGAGTTAAATGGCAAAAGTTAAAAATGGTCATACTTAGATTGTGCTGCCACCACGTGGCTGTTTTGGGAAATTATACATTATGCTAATGGGCCAGTTAATCCCCCCCTCTTTGTGATGTATTTTGCCTCTTTCTGAGCTAACTTCCTCCTCCTTGTTGGCTCTGTGCCTGATACCCTCCATAACCGGCAGACTGTGATAACCAGCAGACATGTGCTCCAGATTTACGTGCAGGTGCTGTGAGTTATTATAATCTTCTGACTATTCTGGATCAAAGCCGTTGTACTGTAATTAATCCCTTGTTAAGACTTCTATGGTCTATATAAGCAGATGCCATTACCATTAACAGCTCTCTCTCCAGATAGCTGAACTCGTGGAAACACCCTTTATCATCTAAAAATACCTTTATTGCATGTAGAGTAGAATACAACAGGTGGGGTGCATTAAGATGTCTGAACAGTATTTCCAAGGTCAGAAGATGATAATAACTCACAGCGCGTGCACGTAAATGTGGGGCACATGTCTGCTGGTTATCACATGTCTGCCGGTTATGGAGTCTATCAGGCACAGAGCCAACAAGGAGGAAGTTAGCTCAGAAAGAGGGGAAATACATCACAAAGAGGGAGGGATTAACTGGCCCATTAGCATAATGTATAATTTCCCAAAACAGCCACGTGGTGGCAGCACATAGATTCTTCTGATTACTAAATGTACAATTTATGGCATGATACTGAAAACGAAGTATCAATAGATATTTACTTTAGATTCCCTTCATTTTGTGTGACACATCAAACAATTTTTTTCCTAGAATAAATTAACAATAAATTAGTTTCTTTCTCCCATGTCTTTAATAAAAATTTATAATACCCAAAGAAGATTATAAACAAAGTCTATGTTATTCTTTAAGGCAATTAAGGTCTCTGTTTCCCTATCAGATGGTCACCTTCTGAAAATAGAAATGAACTGAATCAAATTTAGTATAGGACGTGGTGGGATTCAGCCGATTCGCAGAACTTTTTGGCAGAAACGGTAGCTAATTTTTTGTTGCCCAGGCCCACAATGGACTTCTGGAAGCGGCATCCACACAGAGAATATTCATATATTTGAATCCCACCACTGGGTATAGGGGAGATAGGGGCAAAAGATTTGAGTTTGAAAATTGGCTAGATCTGGTTGATATTTCTAAAGAACATTCCCACTAATGAATCCCCATGGGACAGACACTTGCACAAATACACAAATGAAACATGAGACAACCAAAGCTACAGGCACAGACATGTACAGGAACACATCTAATTATTCAGTTATTTATAGAGCTTACAGTATATGGCTGTCCAACTCAAACACATGCCTCTGGACAGTGTAAAACAAATCAGTAAATAAAGGCATCAAAATAAAACAAATAATACTAATTAAAAATAGACATAAACAATCAGCTATTAGGAACTCAACATTATCGCATTCTTCAGGACAGGATTCTCATATCTGTACAGGGATGTACGCACAATCTCTTATTAGTTTCTGGGAGAAAGCTTGATTTTGACAATGGGCAAATCAGGCTGGGAGACTGCAAACCAAAAAAATAATCCTGACAAATTTCTCTAGTGCATCCCTATGAAAAGAGGCACTTCAGCATGGTGATTGTTCCAGCTTAAGGCCTCTTCCATCTTAAAGCCTTCTTCTTGATGATCATGTGATCCAGAGCAGCAGATTCAACCTACATCATACTTCTCAGTGCATACATAACTTACAGCCACTGCAGATAAAATGGCTCACTGATTATTTTGATTAGATTGTGTGGGAAGAATCCAGAGAAAGAAATATTTTGGGAAATATTAAAAAGGCAGAATATATTTTCCCAAAGGATTTTAAAGGCAGAAACCAACCCCCTCCCAAGTCTCTCTGCCCCGGACAGAAACCAGGTCTGCAGAAATGCAGATGTGATAATCTTGTTAGAAAGATTGAGTCAGGAAGCTGGGATTAGAAAGAAAGATCCCTAGAATCAACAATCCCTCACACCAAAAATCCAACAGTCATCAGCCACAGCCCCAGGGAAGCAGGAGGGCACACTCAGACTCAGGTCAAAGTACATGACACAGGAAATACTAAATCTCAAACAGGAAACAACCTCAAGAGCCCCAGAAGGTATAAAAGCCCACCACTCTGCCCCATGTAGTCACTTTTTCCAGAGCCATCTTTCTGTCTGGCTCTCCTCTTCAATAAACTACAACCTTCTTTCTAAAGCAGTCTCCATGTTGTCTATTCCCAGCTTGGACTGGACCCTGATGAAGATTTTTCCTTCAACAATTATTTAATACTTGGTGCTTTGCTAGTCCAATCAAACAATATTGACAAAAACATCAGGCCTTACTCATACTTCCTTACAATTTTTTAAAAAGAACTCTTGAAATTACAGTGATTTTTAAAATATTTCCTTCCTGCATATTCACTTCCTTGTAACATTACTAGAGGTAGTCTTTGACTTGAGACAATAATTGACCCTGGGATTATACTTGTAAGTCATGCCGATCATTAAGCAGTCATCACATAACCATGCCCAATTTTGTGGCTTTTTTGTGGTATTATTAAGCAAACACCACTGTCATTAAGTGAACCCATTATCTGCAATGAACAGTTTTGGGTGGAAAACAAGCAAATTCTGGTCTCCAGCAAAAAAACATTGTAAATTGCCATCACATGACTGTAGGATACTTGCAGTCTGGTTGGGTTTTTTTTGTTTTGTTTTTTGTTTTTTGTTTTTTAACCCAGCCCACCCCACCCTCCACCTTCCCTCACTTCCCAGAGTTGAATACAGCGTTACAAATAAAATAAACATAATCTAACATTAACCAACTATGTAAGTAACCAAGTTCTTAATGCGCTTTAACTCCCTTTAAACTAAAAATACAGACCAAGTTAGAATATACATACCAATAAGATAAACAAATAACATCCTTATTATTAAACTAATCAAAAATTTCACTATAATAAACTACCGTACTAATAAAAATAACAATATAAAATCTATTTGTAAGCCAAATGAAACTTTTTAGTCCCATATTTATTCTGAATATAATCTATCCATCTTCTCCAAACCGAAATGTATCTTTCTTGTGAATGATCCTTCAAGTAAGCAGAGATCTTAGCCATTTCTGCTAAATTTGACACTTTAAGCATCCATTCTTCAATAGTAGGCAAACTATCCTTCTTCCAATATTGCCCTATCAATAACCTTGCAGCTGTTATCAAGTTCAACATCAAATTAGTTTCTTTAGTATCACAATCTATAATAATACCCAATAAGAACAATTGTGGAGAAAATTTTATCTTTCTCTTAAAAATCTTTTGAACATTCCACCAAATTTTGATCCAAAAAGCTTTTAACATTTCTACAAGTCCACCATATATGATAATAGGTAGCGTCCAAACTACCACATCTCCAACACTTGGGCTGTAAATTAGGATACATGCAAGACAATTTTTTAGGATCCAAATGCCATCTATAAAACATTTTATAGAAATTTTCTCTTAAATTTTGAGCCTGGGCAGTCCGGTTGTTAAATGTCCAAAATGCAGTCATGTGACCGTGGTTGAGGTAGCCATCAGAACTTCAAATCCAGATCGTAAGTACCTTTTTTGGGGATGGATCATAACTTAGAATGGTTGCTAAGTAACTTGTTGTAAATCAAGGACTACCTGTAATCTTAGTCTGGATAGATCAGAGTTAAACTAATATCCAAATGTTCACCACAAGCAGTTTATAAATCCTATCCTAATTCTAATCCTGTCCCCAAACCTGTGCCTTATATTCCCTTTCAATCATTTAATCTGATCTGCAGTATCCCTTAGTCTCTTCACCATCGCAAGTTTGACATGCCTGTGTTAGACCATTGCATACATTACATAATATTTATAAAAAAAAGTATTTGAATAGGCAACAGACATAAGGCACACAAACAGCTTATAACACACAATTCAAAAAAGAGAATAACTACAAACTGATGGCTCCCTAAATTAGATACTGCAGCTTAAAAGAAAGTTTTCAATTATTAAAAGCAAAACTTCTGACTTCTTTTGCTGGCTTGCTTAGAAAGGTAGACTTTGATAACATAACACAACAAGGTAGTAAAAGGAAACTACATTTTGATTTATAATATTTTTTTATTAGGGCCATGTAGAAGAAGCAGCATGCAAACCCTACCAATCTGTACATGCACTCCTGGTTTTAGTGCTGTGCTCTAGCACTTCCAAGTCTTTAGGCACTAACAACTACTACACTGCAGCAGCAGAAGCTTTTGTAGACTCAAGTCCTCTCTGCAAGGAAATCTGATCTAAATTGAAATAATTATTCTGAAAGCTACATCAACTTTATTTAGGCTTCAGATCTTCCTATACTCCTTACAGTACTTTAAAACAATAGCAATATTTAATCCAAGTCACTCTTATAAAGAAATCTAGAACATTACCTAGTCACAAACTCAAAGTCCTATTATTTCATAATGGAACTTATGTCCAATCCTTCATTTAAAGTATCATTTAACAAGAGCAAAGGTATTTTTACAGGGGTTCCAGAATTTATGGAATACTCTCCAAGAAACTCATTTGATTTATTCCTAATCTCTTCTCAGAAGCAGATTTACAATACTGTGTTTATATTTCAGCAGATAGCAATATTTGGACAATCTTGGCTGATCACAAAAGTTAAGTAAGGTTTGCTATAATTTGGATGGAAATTCCAGGAGCGCTAGCTTGATTGAAAAGTAAAAACAAACAAAACCAAAAGAGCAAGCAAATAAAAAACCCAATGAAACAATGGCATAACACGAAGAAGAAAAAGTAAACTGAACTCATAGCATCTTTGCCTTTTTAAAAACTATATATCTATTTCACTGTTGCTCTGAAAACTGGGAATGATCTCTTTTAATTGAATTCTTTGTACTTTTAAGACTTGAAAATTTATCTAACAGGTTACATTTTGTGCAATTTCTCTACTCCATTAAGGATCATTCTCACTAGTTAAAAGTGATATTTTTCTAAAAAAATAGGATATTTTAATCTAATAACGATATGTTATTTAGTAATCTGAGTATGAATAAAAATTATTTCCAATATAAGTGGATCTACTATCTTGTGATAGTAATCATAGTAATCCATTTAAGGCCTTCCATTATTGAAAATATATCAACAGGAAATAGTAATCATTCATTTAATTGGGAGTATACAGAGGATTCAGAAAGATCAGAATAATGAAAATGAAATTATTATTTATTTGTTTGCGGTCACAAAGTACAAATACAACAAAGGAAAAACATGGAAAAAGTAAAATCATTGACAATTGGACACCAAAAGCCTTGGCTGGGGGGAATCACAATGTTCTCCTCTAATAGTTACAGCTCTTAAAAAAAATTTGGAGACATGAGAAGTAATATATGAGGAGGGTGAATGCTCCAACACTGGAGGTTTTTAAGAAGAGACTGGACAGCCATTTGCCTGAAATGGTATAAGGTTTCCTGCCTGAGCAGGGGGTTGGACTAGATGACCTCCAAGGTCCCTTCCAACTTTATTATTATTATTATTATTATTATTATTATTATTATTATTATTATTATTGCCATCCCCTAAACAATATAAGACCAAATTACTAGCATTGGGACCAGAAGGGTCTATTTTAAGGAGAGACAATAATTTAGTTCTGCCTGCATTATACATAGGGCAGTATAAAAAGACATGCTCCACAGTTTCAACCTCAGCCCTATCACAGGGGCATAATCGCTTGCTAATCGGGAGCATCTTAAATCACCCGTCGAGTAGTGCTCAGGGCAAGACATTGAAACGGGCTAGAGAGAAGACTCTCCTGTACTTAGAGAGTTAGAGTATAGAAGTATTTATTTATTTATTTAATTGATTGATTTTATATACCGCCCTATTCCCGAAGGACTCAGGGCAGTTTACAGGGCGAGTTAAAACAATACAAATAAGTACACTTTAAAATAGAATTAAATAAGACTAGCCCACAATTAAACAAATTAAAATTAAAATATTAAAATTAAAATTATTAAAATTAAAATTAAAATATTAAAATTAAAATTATTAAAATTAAAATTAAAATTAAATTAAAATTAAAAACCCCTCAGTCCAGGCCAGCAAGATCAAACAACCAAGTTTTAAGTATGAAGCCATCCTCAGTCCATAAGAAAAGGAAATTAAAGATCACAGACTGAGCATTCTCATGCAATCAGGTGGTAGAATTACCAGATAGTTTTAAATGTTTATTTAATTATTAAATGTGTATACATTACATGTTAAATGTATATACCACCTAACTATGGGCAGTTTAAAAATTGTAAACAAGATTACTTTCAACATAAAAAACACTCCATAAAGCAAACTTTAAAAACACATCTAAACATTTCTTTACTGAATATTAACAAAGTTTAGAGACCAAATTTTCAGTTGAGGCTGCCTAAGGTATTGCATATTTTTGCTATGGAACAAATATATACAGAATCAAGTTCTTTACATTGGATCACTTTGCATTCCATTCAGGAATACACTTATACTGGAAACGTAGCAGTAAGCCTTGAATTTACATACCTTACACTTATACAGGTGAAACTCGAAAAATTAGAATATCGTGCAAAAGTTCATTTATTTCAGTAATGCAACTTAAAAGGGGAAAGTAATATATGAGATAAACTCATTACATGCAAAGTAAGATAGTTCAAGCCCTGATTTGTCATAATTGTGATGATTATGGCTTACAGCTCATGAAAACCCCAAATCCACAATCTCAGAAAATTAGAATATTGTGAAAAGGTGCAATATTCTAGGCTCAAAGTGTCCCACTCTAATCAGTTAATTAAGCCATAACACCTGCAAAGGGTTCCTGAGCCTTTAAATGGTCTCTCAGTCTGGTTCAGTAGGAATCACAATCATGGGGAAGACTGCTGACCTGACAGTTGTGCAGAAAACCATCATTGACACCCTCCATAAGGAGGGAAACCCTCAAAAGGTAATTGCAAAAGAAGTTGGATGTTCCCAAAGTGCTGTATCAAAGCACATTAATAGAAAGTTATGTGGAAGGGAAAAGTGTGGAGGAAAAAGGTGCAGAAGCAGCAGGGATGACCGCAGCCTGGAGAGGATTGTCAGGAAAAGGCCATTCAAAAGTGTTGGGGGCTTTCACAAGGAGTGGACTGAGGCTGGAGTCAGTGCATCAAGAGCCACCACACACAGACGGATCCTGGACATGGGCTTCAAATGTCGTATTCCTCTTGTCAAGCCACTCCTGAACAACAAACGTCAGAAGCGTCTTACCTGGGCTAAAGAAAAACAGACCTGGTCTGTTGCTCAGTGGTCCAAAGTCCTCTTTTCTGATGAGAGCAACTTTTGCAACTTATTTGGAAACCAAGGACCCAGAGTCTGGAGGAAGAATGGAGAGGCACACACTGCAAGATGCTTGAAGTCCAGTGTGAAGTTTCCACAGTCTGTATTGATTTGGGAAACCATGTCATCTGCTGGTGTTGGTCCACTGTGCTTCATTAAGTCCAGGGTCAACGCAGCCGTCTACTAGGAGATTTTGGAGCACTTCATGCTTCCTTCCACAGACGAGCTTTATGGGGATGCTGACTTCATTTTCCAGCAGGACCTGGCACCTGCCCACACTGCCAAAAGCACCAAAACCTGGTTCAATGACTGTGGGATTACTGTGCTTGATTGGCCAGCAAACTTGCCTGACCTGAACCCCATAGAGAATCTATGGGGCATTGCCAAGAGAAAGATGAGACATGAGACCGAACAATGCAGAAGAGCTGAAGGCCGCTATTGAAGCATCCTGGTCTTCCATAACACCTCAGCAGTGCCACAGGCTGATAGCTTCCATACCACGCCTCATTGAGCCAGTAATTGCTGCAAAAGGGGCCGGCTGGTGGCCCCCAGGGGGAGGGCCTTCTCTGTGGGTGCCCCGGCTTTATGGAACCAACTGCCGGTTGAGCTCCGGACGGCACCGGATCTTCGCTCCTTCCGGCGCGGGCTAAAGACCCATTTATTTGAACAAGCTGGCCTGGCCTGATGGGGGAACGTTAGGGTTTTAATGGGTTTTTATATTGTGATTGTTTTAATTGGGCAATTATTTAATCCGTTTTTAACATTTGTATTTCTATTTATATGCCCTGTTCACCGCCCTGAGTCCTCCGGGAGAAGGGCGGTATATAAATTTAATAAATAATAATAATAATACCAAGTACTGAGTACATATGCATGCTTATACTTTTCAGAGGTCCGATATTGTTCTATGTACACTCATTTTATTGATTGCATGTAATATTCTAATTTTCTGAGATTGTCGATTTGGGGTTTTCATGAGCTGTACGCCATAATCATCACAATTATGACAAATCACGGCTTGAACTGTCTTGCTTTGCATGTAATGAGTCTATCTCATATATTAGTTTCCCCTTTTAAGTTGCATTACTGAAATAAATGAACTTTTGCACGATATTCTAATTTTTCGAGTTTCACCTGTATACATAATCAAGTAGGCTTCATTCCTGTAATATCTATAATAAAGCAAGATTTGTGCACACTATTACAAGATCACAGATTAATTTATTCAAAAACTCTACAGCAGGAACAAGGCACATTATAAAATGTACACTACAGTACATTTTTAGACCAAACCAACCCATAATTTAAAAACAACTAAAGGAGATGGTATTATAGTAAAGAATAGGCTCCATTCAAACCAGTATCATCTTGGTTATTGGTAATATATGGCCACAAATGTGATAACAGAATATTGAAAATATTGATGTTACTTGCTCTTCAATTTGTGATTCTTCAATTTGTGATTCTGGAGCGTAACATGGAAAGGACAACATGTAAGGAAATTTAGGCTGATGTCATCCTATTATGCCCATATGCTTTAAAAATAAACACACAGCTATATTTCATTTGCCTTCATTCAAATTACTTTGAAGTTAATGTTTTTTAATATTTTTATATTTATGATTTTAATCGTAAGCTATCCAAAGTCGCTCTTCAGAGTGAGATGGGTAGAATATAAATAAAATAAATAATTTCTACTTTGCACCAGAAGTTATAAGATTTAGTCTGCAAGAAGTACTCTCTAACCCCAGGAATGTATAAGAAACACTTAAAGAGAATGTGAGACCAGGATCACTTCCAAGAAACAGGCAATGCACAGACAACTTATTTTCTAAGCTCTAAAAAAGAAAAGCTTGTACCTACATATTGATAACACAAGGATTTTTAGGTGACATCTTGCAGAGCACTATATTTTATTATCTGTCTCAAGATGATAATATATTGAACATCAATTTTATGTATTTTAGCAAGGGCTGAATGAACTTGCTTTTCATTCATACTCAAGACTGCAATTTGTTCAAAGAATAACTACTATAATTATATTTTTTTAAAAAAATCAGTGAAAAAAATCAAAGCCTAACCCTGAAAACACAAATCCATAAAGTTCAATCTTAGTGATCCTTATCTACATCAGTAATTATTACCTCATATCATGAAATTCTTGAATTTTTAAAAAACATCTAAGGTTTACATGCAGTCAGTGAAAATATATTATCCATCCTTGCCAGCTACCAAATTTATTCTTCTGAGAAATAAAGTAGCACAAACCTGCTTTGCATCTTTACAGCAACCACATACTAAGAAAAAGGTAGGTGTTATGAAATGAGTCACCAATGACTATGAGTATGGCCTCTGTTACTCTGACTAGCAAGTTGACATTGTTCCAACCTATGCCTACTTAATGAAGATATTGGAAATGGATTTTGTAGGGTCAGGAGGAACTTTACAATTCACCTGCCCAGGAAATGTGTCCCAAAGAGATACCTCAAACTTTGACAAGAAAAAAAATCCTGAAAATTCTTGCAATGAAGAAAATGTGATAAGTTTCATGATTTATATTTTTAAAATAGAATATTGTTTTGCTGCTAGAATAGGTTGTTAGAATGTCTGTCTAGGTTTACAGTAGATAATAATGAAGTTCCTCAACCCATTCTACCCACTTCAATAAATTCCTTGTAAATATTCAACATTTGAACTAATAGTACATATTAACAATGAAAAAGCATGTGATGAATCCAAACAAGTATTCTACAATGGCATTTTGCGTACAATAAGATATTTAAAAGAACCAATGAAAGATGAAGGTATTTAATAGATAGGACAGCTATAAAATATTTAAAAGGTTGAAAAAAGTGTTAGCTTACGATATATTAGCTAAGTAAAAGAATGAGAAGGAGGTAAACATGGCTCTCAAAAGCACTAAATAAAACCGATTAAATTTAAAGGAATCTTACAGCTGGCACTTCTTTCAGTTAACATTGTATAAAGAGGCCAGCCTATATCAAAATCCTTCAGCACTGTACCTTCTCCAAAAAGTCAAAAATCTGACTTTCAGTCAAATAGTACTCTGGGCGAATAAATGATGCTTCAATGTGCATTTTAAAGGGTAAAATGCAAGTATGCATTTTATAAGGAAATACAGATAAAAAAATAAACTATGATTAAAAGCCAGTACAGATTTAAATATTTCTCATCCTAGAAACGTATCCTTTCAAAGTTTCCAATATTATATAGCCTTTGAAGGAGTCAAGCTCATTTACTGCATAATCATAGTAAAAAACTGTTTTATAAATGTGAAGTGAATCAGTGATCAGTCTTATTAATATCATCATTCAGTTTTGTAACTCTCAAAGAAGAGGGCAAGGTTAAAGTATAAAGCCAAAAAATAGCCTAGCAACCATTCTTGTATAAGAATATATTGCCATGTAGGTTTAATGGAGTCTTACTGTCACACATTCTTTTAATCTTCCTTTTATAGTGTTATTACAACTCAGAACTCAAGAAATAAAATCACCAAGAGTGTGGAGAGGGAAACATTTAAATAAAAGGTACTAAAATTATAATATCTAAACTATACCTGAGTAGATATACAGCCCTTTCAATATCACTGAGTTCTTCATCAACTGTCAGTCTTTCTATTTCTTCTGGTGTCTGTCAGATGATACAGAAATTAACATTATTGACATCTCAGCTCCATACTTCAATTTGTTAATAACTACCTCGACTTTCAAATCTGAACATTCAATGCCACAAGTATATTTATTCTACAATCCCACACACACTTACCTGCAAGTAAGTCCCGATGAATTCAAAGGGGCTTACTTCTGAGTAGGCATGCATAGGATTGTACTATTCATCACCAGGAACACTTTTACTTATTCCAGAGTTAAGTATGAATTCTGCCTGAAACACAAGAAATTAATGTAATTAAAAGAAATACTAATGGAAAATAAAGTGTGCTAGCTTCAAATTAGTCAGATATTTGACTTCTAGGAGTCAGATTACTATTTTGTCAGGTGTTATCCATTTTAATTGGCAAGTGCTCTCCAAGGCCTTAAGGGCCTTTGCTCTGCTAATTGATAAACTACAGACAGCAAGAACTAGAGACAAATATGAGCTACCACTTGTCCTCAATTTTTGAACCAGAATGACAGCCAGTAATTTTTAAGCCACTTTCTCTGGAACAGTCTCCTGGAAGACTATGACCCGTTTCAGATATGGTTTTAAGGCCTTTAATTTTAATTCTCACAATTTGATAGCATTCCAAAAGTGAGGTAACTATCTGACAGCATTCCAAAAATGAGGCAATTAACATTTCAAATTAGTTACTATAATAAAAGATTAAAAATTATATAATCATAAAAGTTGCTATATAATCAAAGCAGTTGCTATCTAGGATTTCTCTCCCCCACATCTCAAATGCCATTTCTGAAAGCATTATACCACTGCTGAGATTCATTATCTATGCAAACCATCTTTCCCATTTAAAATATGCTAAGCCTGCAAAAAAAAAAAAATATGCCATCACATCGCTTAAGAGGTTCGGGTCTGAAATAACTACGATTTGATTTTATTTATTTTTCTTCTTTTTTAAAAAAAAACCCGATAGATTCATACAGCATATGTAATACCTTTAAGCTCCTGCGCACCGGCCTTTCAATGATAGTAAGTTCCTGCAGATCTTCTATATAACCAAACAGATTGTTTTGGCTAAAATCCATTTTGTATGAGAAGATGATTATCGGATGCATGTACTAGGTTGATGCTCCAATCCTTGGCAAATCAGGGTTTTTAATGGGCGCGCTTCACATTGCACTGAGGCCCTCAAAAGAGCAAAAAAAGAAAGAAAGAAAAGAAAAGAAAAGAAAAGAAAAGAAAAGAAACCCGGAGGACCTCTCTCGTCTAAAAGATGTACTAGCGAAGGTGGGCGATAGAAGCTGCTTAGCTACAGCTGCTCCCTCCTCCTCGCAGGACGCTGAGCCCCCACCAGGCGGGAAGATCCTCAGCAAACCCAATGCGGCAGCACCACAGCTCTCCGCCGATGCTCGTTCAGCTGCAAAAGCATCACTCGCTTACTCAGCCCGGGTTTCGGCAAGGAAACTTTCTCTCCTGCTGCTTCACTTTCGCCTCAGTTCCTCCGCCGTTTCCAGGGAGAAGGAGACACCAACATTTCCCCTCCTCCGCACACGCGCGCGCGCGCATACACACACACCCGCTTTCCCCTTTTGCTCCTGGTGGAGGGCGGGTGGTGGCGGGGGCGGATGAGAAGCAAAACAGAAGGGAAGGCTCTGGTCTTAGGTGGCAACTTTTCTCTCGTCCTAGTTATGAGGTCGGGGGCAGTTTGAGGCATTCAAGTCCAATTCAAAAGTGGTGGTGATGGGGGAGGAGGAGGAAGGGGAGGCGGCCGGCAAGATTCTACAGGAAGCCCAAAATAGAGATGGAGAGGACATGCGAGGCAAAAGTGCAATTCCGTATCCTTAAAAAAATTTAAAAAAAACCCCGTAAATCTTAAAAAGGGCTTCTTTTTAAAGGGGAGGGGCGTACAGTTAGCCAGTCATCTTACGATACGGTGGATCGAAAAGAGGGGGGGGGGGGAATGAGGAAACAAGCTTCGTTACGAGGAGAGGAGCTATTCGTAGATTCCTAGGAGGGGAAATTTGGCGGGGAAAGAGGAGGTCGGAGGAGAAAACGGGGGGGGGGCGAGTCTTCTAAGGAAGAATTTCTGCTTGAGAACAGACGTTGTATTGGGTGCGTGACAAAGAGAAGCTTTCTAGACTAGAGGTTTCTCTGCGATAATTCGTGCTAAGAATAGCTCCTATATATATATATTCACATAGGGGTGTGTGTATTCTACTCCTCTTCGGCCCCAAGACGGCCCGCTGTCCTCCCCGAGCAGGCGAGGGGACAACGGGCGGGAAGGACTCGCGAGCCAATCTGTTGTTCCTCGACAGGCTGAGCCCCAGCTGAGGCGAAGGGAGAGAGCCTTAGCAATGGGGCCGCTTAGGGCCCGCTGTGGTGGTCCGGCTTCATGGGCCCTGGAAGCTTGCTCTCGCTCCGCGGCCAAAACGAGCGTGCCCTTCGGGCAGACTCCTTCCTCCCCCCGCCCACCCCTTCCCACGACTCGCCAGGCCCAAAGCCGCCGTGGGAAGATAGGAAAGAAGGAGGAGCCGCCTTCGTCTCTGCTAGTAGTGGCTGCGCAGAGCCCGTCGCCAGGGTAACCAGCAGCTACCGGGGCCTCGGGGGGCCAAAAAGGACTGTCCGAATGTGAACGCCTTTAGGCGAGTGTGAGTGCTACTGAGGCTACTTAGTTCAGCCCTGGGGTCATTTTGCCGACCCACGCATGTTGTTACTAGAGGGTGGTGGTTGTTTTTTAAATGTCCCATTTCCCTGTGGTTTTGACTGCTGGTAAAATCTACTCTAAAGGGACGCGGTGGCTCAGTGGGTTAGGACGCTGAGCTTGTCGATCAGAAGGTCGGCAGTTTGGCGGGTCGAATCCTGAGTGCCGCGTAACAGAGTGAGCGCCTGTTACTCGTCCCAGCTTCTGCCCACCTAGCAGTTCGAAAGCACGTAAAAATGCAAGTAGAAAAATAGGGACCACTATGGTGGGAAGGTAACAGCGTTCCGTGCGCCTTTGGCGTCTAGTCATGCCGGCCACATGAACACAGAGACGTCCTCGGACAAACGCTGGCTCTTCGGCTATGAAACGGAGATGAGCACCGGCCCCTAGAGTCGGAAACGACTAGCACGCATGTGCGGGGGAACCTTTACCTTTACCTTACTAAAATCTACTCTGAATATCTGCTGCCGTTCTTCTGAGTCCTACTGTTGGGTTTGGTGGGGAGAGGTGGCCCTGCGGGGTTTTTGCTCGATGCCTTTCGGCCAGGTCCTTTATAGCTGGATTCATATACAGCCAAGCACAGCCTTGTTTAAACATAGTTTGGCTTATTAAATGTAAATGACTGGGTTCACACAGCATTTTAAGCCAAAGCCAATCCAGCCACATCATGGCATGATGTAAATCAGGGGTCTTCAAACTTGGCCCTTTTGTGACTTGTGGACTTCAACTCCCAGAATTCCTCAGCCAGCACAAAAGGGCCAAGTTTGAAGACCCCCTGATGTAAATAAAAGAACAAGTCTGTTTCCAGTCTGCCGATAAACAGCCACCCCAAAAGGTAAAGGTTATGTTTCTTTCAAGCAGAGCTCAAGTCCTAGTAACTTCGTGGACACATCCATTTAGTTTTCCTGGCAACATATAGAAATGGTTTTTCATTTCTCCCCGTTGCCATTTTCCAAAGTATTATTTTCCCCAAAGGACCTTATGGCTCTATGATTGTTAGTTAGGTCCCTTCCAAGTCTAGCCTGCTCTGACCTTATTTTTTCTGAGTCCATCCACAGCTTAGTATCTAGAGTCTCTAGAAGTTTGTTACATTGCCCCATCTTGACCCTGCTTTTTTAGAAATTTTATTTATTTCAGGTGGGTTTTAATAATAAAAGTATCAACTGAAAGAGGCAAAAGTTCCATGTGGTGTATAACATTCCATTCCTTTCCCACAACATCAACCACAGCCCCTTGAGGAGCCTACTGGAATGAACACAGTAACACTCCTATTCTTCAGTAATAGCATATTCTCAATGTGTCGGAAATATATAGATAAATATTGCAACTGACAGCTGTTTTAAATCTGCCTCAGATAAAATATGAATGTGAAAAATGTGAAAAAATCACATACTAGGCCAGTATATGCCCTCATAATAATAATAAATTGGAAGGGACCTTGGAGGTCATCTAGTCCAACCCCCTGCTCAGGCAGGAAACCCTATAACATTTCAGGCAAATAGCTGTCCAGTCTTTTCTTTAAAACTTCCAGTGTTGGAGCATTCACCACTTCTGGAGGCAGGTTGTTCCACTGGTTAATTGTTCTAACTGTCAGGAAGTTTCTCCTTAGTTCTAGGTTGCTTCTCTCCTTGACTAGTTTCCATCCATTGCTTACAGCCTGTCACAATGTGATCTACAGTTTGACGTAGGACCCCATCTTTTACATGATGACCTTGGTTAAAATTCTATTCAGTTAAACTTACCAGATAATCTGTCATTTCTCAGACTACCTATTTCATGTATGACTGCTATAAGAATAACATGGAGATGATGATATGTACTTAAAGCTGTTTGGAGTTAAAATGTAACAATAATTATATACTATATATCTTAAATATGTTATCTAATCTCAGTTAAGCCTAGCCATACAATGCTGATGGTATCTTCCTGTAAAGATTGTAATTGAGCTTTCTCAGAAGCTCAATTATTTTTAGGGCAAGAACACTGCTTCTGTATCTCTTTTCTTCTTGCATGTTGTTCTAGAAGAAAACTGATAACAGAACCAAGATTAGGGTATAAATTAAATAAAGTGGTTTGTTATTTGACTTCATGTTTGTTCAAATTAGCCTTTTGTAATGAGAAATCACTATGATACAAGGAAGCAAAAACATTTCTGCAAATGATAATAATGAAACTATGAAGCAGCAGTTTCTTAGCAACAAACTGAAAGCTGAATTAAATAGTATTCATACTTTTAATCAAAGATTATGAAATTGACAGTTTGGCATCTGTATTCTAAGTATTTATTTATAGGAGATATTCTTATGGATCAAAACTTGATATTGCTTTTAGTTGTGTTGCTTTTTAAGATAAACATTTACTCTTTTCAAGAAAAACTGCACCCTTATGCAACATATTCACAGTATGAATTTCAGTTAAACTAATGGAAAAAACTCAAAATATCCTGTTTTCTTTCCACAGCATAAATTATTTTATTCTATTTGGTCAAAATATTTATATGGATTTAAATATAGTCATTCCCATATTCCAAAAGGAATAAAGTAACTTGAAGGAATATATTATATTTGGAGGATACAGTAACTGTCTTTCAATCATGCTTCTTTAGCACCTGTTTTACAAATCATCACAATCTATGGAAATTTTCATCCCAAGTTCAACACCCAGAGACAACCCACCAACCAGAAAGAGAGCAGGCAAGGGGTGATAGTGTCAAAGCCATTGTCCTAGATGAAACCCAGAGCATCCAGGAGTACATCAGTGGCACCCAAAGTGAGGTACTGAGAGAATGCCTGAGCACATCAGACACGAGAGGAAGATTAAGCAGAGGAAACACCAAGAGTCTGCATAGCATATGCCATCAAAGATAATTGAGTTGGCAGATATTGGAAAGGGCTGGACTAAAAGACATCATGGAGACATCATAGTAGCAAAATTATAGCACTAGGCATCTGTTCCATAGAAGCAGAGGTCTACCACACAAGACAGGACTCAACGTACAGAGTATGCAGAGGCCTCAGAGACACTCCGGCACTTAGAGATAGGATATATGATACAGGCAAGAACAGCATACATTAAATGGAACAACCAAGTAGCTGGCATTGTATATAGGAACATCTGTACAATTTATTGGCTAGACCAGGGGTAGGCAACCTCGGCTCTTTTATGACTCATGGACTTCAACTCCCAGAATTCCTGAGTCAGCTATTCTGGGAGTTGAAGTCCATGAGTCATAAAAGCCAGGGTTGCCTACCCCTGGGCTAGACCCTTCCAGATCACCTCCATATGGGAGATTATAAAGAAGGTCATGGGAAACAGGCGTGCTAAGATCCTGTGGGACTTCCAGACAGACAGGCAGGAACTAGGCAAACTTCAAGACCTAGTGCTAGTAGATAATAGCAATAGCCCTTAGACTTTATATACAACTTCACAGTGCTTTACAGCCCTCTCTAAATGGTTTACAGAGTCAGTGTATTGATCCCTAAAACTTGGGTCCTTATTTTACTGATCTTGGAAGGATGGAAGGCTGAGTCAACCTTGAGCCTGTGAGAATCAAACTGCTGGCAGCAGAATTAGGCTGCAATGCTGGATTTTAGCCACTGCGCCATCATGGCATGACAAGGACCAGAAGACAGTGTTGATAGATGTAGCAGTGCCGAGTGACAGCAACATTAGGAAGGAGGAGTATGAGAAACTGGAGATGAAGCAGAGCTTGAAGGAGGAACTAGAGACACGAAAAGTGGTGGTAGAAGTACTTGGGGCTGTGCCTCCTAAGCTGAGAGAGTGGTTCCAACAGAACCCAAGAACGACATCAGAGCTCTATAACCAAAGAGCAGTGTTAGGAACAACCAAGATACTGCACAGAACATCAGATTCCCAGGCCTCTGATAGATGCCCAGAGATTGAGGAAGACACATGCCAGAATGAGAAGGGAAATGCTTATAAATAATAAGGGTAGCACTACTGAAGGAGCAGATTTGTGACTTGGCAACTCTTCTAGACTCACGGATCTTGCTCAAACAGCAGGTAGAGGTTTGGCAAACAGCTTTGGCTAATGTGCCAGTTGCACCCCTATATGGAGCAGGATGATCTTGCTGTGATGATTCATGCTCTCATCAACACCTGCTGTAGAAGGTGACCTTGATGGAAATATGCAAGAATTCTAATCTGGGGGGGGGGGAAATAGGCTGAAGCATTTTTTAAGACCACAACGAAGAGTTAACATTGGAAGTAGCTCAGGGAAATGCTTCTCTAATTCACTGAAGTATAAGGAGCAATAGAAACAGCTCAATCAGATTTAGCCTTCTTGTGGAGTTGACTTCCTGGTCTGGTCTATCTAGTGGGGTTTATATCTGGTAGACTAATATAACACAGTCTATATGGGGTTGCTTTAAGTTCAGTCAGGTACAGTTGGTTCAGAGTGCAATGGCCCATATGCTGACTGACATTCACCAATGGGAGCACATTACTTCAATGCTGCTGGCTTTATATTAGTGACCAATAAGATTTTGAATGCGCTTTAAAATGCTGATTCTAACCTACAATCTCAAGCTATTCTCACCTAGCTTGCTGCCTACTAATCTGCAGCAATGCATTCTCTGGATAAAATCAATCCAGTCTGTCCAGAAAATCAGTCTAGGAAAAAAATAGGGCCCCAGTTGATGGAGGGGGAGGGAGATGGGCTCAATGGTGCTGCTTTCTAATGTTTCATTGGAGTAACTTCATAATAGACATTGGTTAGGTTTGATCCTGATTGTCTTCCAGAAGCTGCTCAAAACCTAGCTTTTCCAGAGGGCACTTATATATTGACCCCATTGTTATTTGGTTTGGTTAATATAACATTCTTCAGTGTCTTTCATTAGTGTTGTTTACTCTATTTTATTTTATTTTCTTAGGTATAATTATTTGTATTTATATACTATGTATAATTAGGGACGCAGTGGCTCAGTGGGTTAGGACGCTGAGCTTGTCGATCAGAAGGTCGGCAGTTTGGCGGGTCGAATCCCGAGTGCCGCGTAACAGAGTGAGCGCCTGTTACTCGTCCCAGCTTCTGTCAACCTAGCAGTTCGAAAGCACGTAAAAATGCAAGTAGAAAAATAGGGACCACTCCGGTGGGAAGGTAACAGCGTTCCGTGCACCTTTGGCGTCCAGTCATGCCGGCCACATGACCACGGAGACGTCCTTGGACAAGCGCTGGCTCTTCGGCTTTGAAACGGAGATGAGCACCGGCCCCTAGAGTCGGAAACGACTAGCACGCATGTGCGGGGGAACCTTTACCTTTACCTTTACTATGTATAATTATTTGTATTTATACACCCCTGAGAGTCCTTAGGGAATCAGTGATCTATAAACATAACCAATCAACATGTGCTCTAAAGAGAAGTTGAAATGAGGCATGTGCTCCCCAATTAATAATTCACAATTAGCATCAGTATAATAATCAAACTCCCACATAACCACCAGTTAACACAACTACTGGACCATAAACATGCCTGAAAAGTTCTGAAAAAAGCAGTATTTTCACTGCCTCCCCGAATATTAGTAAGATAACCCCCCCCCCATGAAACAAGCTGCTCCAAATGGAAAGGGGCAGAGCAAGAGCTCATTTCTGAAGCTTTGCCTCTCCATTTTCCTTAACATGAGTATTTGCAGCATGCCCTCTCTGCTTATTTGCACTGGTGGGCAGATTTTATTCACAGTAGGTAGTCTCAGAGATACCTAGGATCCAAGCATGTAAAGATTTTATTGGTAACTACTAGCCCTTTGAATTGGAATCTACTGGCCAATGCATCACCTGCAACAGATGTTACAATTTCAAGGTGGACTTCTAGAGTAGCTTCATATAGCTTCAGTTACCGTATCTAAGCATGATGTCATAACATTTAGATAAACATAGACAATGCATTTCATTGGACTCAGCAGGCAGGTGCACCCAGTAGGTAACACCATAAATTGTGTATGTACAATAGAAATGACTAAATATTGAAATTCCTTTCTGTCACGAAGAAATTAAGCTGATGGTGCAAAACCCAAGAACAACCTGAACAATTGATTTCTAGATACTGCAGGTAAATTGTAATGTCACTTGCCACAATCTGGTAACTTCAGAGGTTTGAGATTAATATTTTTTTCTCACAGCTAGGAATTTGCCCAGCAACTCTGGAGAATACCACACTTGGAAAACTATCACATCTCTCTAATTGGGCAGGTAAATTCCATTAAGCTCTATGGGAATGTACACATCTGCAAAGAATTGTGTCTTTATGATGCATCAATGTGATAGAAATATTTTGAAGAAACATCCTAGGTAATTGTATATCAAAAATATACCCCTTAAAATCCACCAGTTATATTTATTAAGTCACAGTATAAAACTAGAAATATTCTAAATACATTCAATTAAATACCAATGACCCCCAAAGTGAAGACAAACATAACCAAATTCAGTGAGAGCTGATAAGGTGATGACAGGTATTATAATGAGCAGGCAGAAATAAAGATCATTTTATATTACAGGTAATCCTTGACTTACCACCCTGACTGAGTACAGAATTATGGGCATGACTAATGGCAGTTGTAAAGTGAGTCATCATGTGACCTGACCCAATTTTATGACTGCATCCTGGCTTTCCCACATGGGGTTGTTAAGTGGCAGAGAGGGTCATAAAACAGGCAGAACTCCCTGTTAAAGGGGAGTTCCTCTACATTCGTAGAAGGAAACTGCAGCACTCGACTGGAGAGAAGCTCGTATTCTTATATTAAATATAAACATTACTGCTGGGCATTCCCAAGACAGAATGATGAATTTCTCTGAGCAGTTTGATATATATAAGAAGCAACATTATTATGTTAATTTCCTCTTAATCTTAGAGACATAGAACAGGCAAAAGACGACCCAAGGCCTTAGAAGGGATCTTCATTTGAGAAACAGACAAATAGTGTCTGATGGAAACAAGTAAGTGGCAATTGCTATACATTCTTCTATGGAAAAATTAGGAGGTTGCTTCTTTTCAAATTGCATACTGTGCTAATATTAAAAAGAAAGTCATTTTTCAACTTACTGGCAAAGGAACAGAAGTGTTGTTTTTCAAATCTCACAAGGCATTCTATTGAATAGGTGTGACCAGAGAAAGACCCGCTTTAAGTGGTCTTCAGTTGAGCAGGTGCCAATGCAGAAAAAGCTCTTTATTTCTGCTAGTCTGGTCCTAAGAAAGATAATTAATAGAGAGATCAAATTCAAATGTTAAGCAACAAAAAAGAAGAAATCACGCGGGGGGGGGGGGGCTTTCTGTTCACCTATGTTTATCTACAGCAAGTCAGATAACACAATCCAAATTTTGTAAGATTATATGTAATATTAGAGAATGAAAGGAGAAAATGAGAATGCATACATGTATACCTTGCAAATCTGCTGAATCATATGGTGAACTCTATTAAAAGAAACAGTACACACACGCACAAGCACACCATAAGTAGACATCGGGGCAGAGACACATAACTCACTATTGTAATATAGATCCTGAAACTTACATACTTGAACCTACATCTAGTTTCTATCATGACATTTATCTGGCATCATGGTTAGCTACAGAACCTATGCCTCCCCCATCTGAGAAGTAAAATGTGTGCCAATGTAGAAAAAATGGCTTTTGAGCCATTACACACAGTGATGAAATGCTTTGTCAAAAGCAATTCATCTCCTTAGGGATTTAAGTGGGCTGTAAAGACACATTCATTCCTTCATGCAGTTGACAGTAATCGATAGCTTGTTTTAGCCAGAAGAAAATTGTTCAGTTGAATAGACATTTATGACTGCTATTTTTTTAAAATTCATCTTTAGGATATTAATTTTGTTTTTTAATTATTTTATCTCTCATCAGCCAATGAATGATCTAGAACAGAACCATGTTCAAATCAAAGAAATAACATATCAGAATTATGGATGGTTCACCATTTCTGTCTTGCCATCTCAAATTTCCCCATTTTCACACACTGTATGCTATGCTTATATACTGCACACACTGCAGTTGTGCCTGTAACAACTTAATCTGCAGCATGCGATAATACATTTTGGGAATGGCTACAGTCCAGTGATAGAACACATGGCTTACATATACTTCCTTATTAAACCAGTTCCTAGGTTTAATTCTGACATTACTGGACTGGCCAGCAAAATATTTTTGTGTTAAAAATCCAAGGAAACCACGCACCAAAAGCTTCTTGTGCCCCACAGAGCTTCATCTACTGCAATTGCCAAAAATTATCAGCATAGTTCTCCAGCTTTCTAAGAAAAAGCAAATGAAAATTGTGCAATTTCTAAAATGAGTTTATCACAATTTAGAAAACAATAATAAAAAGAATAAAACCAATCACTTCCTCCAAAAAAACAAACAAGAAAAAGAGCAACAAAATCTGGATCTGGATGAGTCCCCTTTACCTCATCATCACCATCCACTATAGCTCTTGCTCTGTTTACAATTCACTGGAGGTGAGACCCTATTCATTAACTTGGATTCTACCTTGAGATTGTTGCTGTTGTACCAGCCTCTGCTTCCTGTCTCAGCTGACTCCATCTCTGGGTTGGCAGTGGAATTCTCCAGACTTACGGACTTCAATTTGCCTTCTCTGTGAGTAGGGTCTGAGGTGTGCTAAGGAGCTTAGGCCACCATGATGGCCATGGGCCTATCCAAAATCATCTGGAGCCTGACACAAGACAGAAGTTACACACACTGGATCTGGTATCCCTGTTGGAGCAGTGGGTATATAATCTGAAACGGGGGAGGTTTTGGTGTCATGGTCAGATCATGCCCTGATCACTATGAGATTCTGTGGCACCGCCATCCATTACAGGGAGGGTGGACCCATTATATTGGTCTGCCCCTGGCAACTGATGCATCTTGGTGGGTTTCAGAGGGAGCTGGAGATTGTTTCTTCTGGTCTGCTGCATGTTCTTCACCACTTGATGACTACTTGGTCACCACTTGAAATAAGTAGGCAGCAGAGACTTTGGATTGGATCACAGCTATGTGACCTTGTGGATCCCATCACTCCCTATGGTTTATGAAGCAGTTAAAACAGATAAAATGAGACAAACATCCAGGATGTTGCTTGTGTTCTACATAGAACAAACTTGAGCGGACATGAGTCAGAGCTGCTATCGGTATTAAGGCCGATTTGGTAGCAGTAAAGGCAGCAAAGCATCATTACTTCTCCACCCTTATGGCACCTGTGGATAGTCATTTTGCAGACCTGTTTCATGTGATAAATGTACCCTTGGGTGCAGGGGCTTAGACAAGCCCTTGGATGGATGTGGAGAAGAATTTGTTCAGTATCTTTCAATATTGCTCAAATTCACTCACAGTTGGAACACTGACCTTGTAGGTCCAGAGAAGAGGCCTAGGGTGTCTTGCCCAATTATCTGGGAATATTTTAAACCAATTGAGCCTGCTGATGATTAGGTCCATATAGTCAGCCATTTGCTCTTTAAATCTGTTTCTTCTGGCTTGTTAAGGTGTGAGGGGATTCTAACCCCTTTCAGTTAAGGGGTTTCATTATTTCTTAAGAAGCCCTTGGTTCATCCTCTCCTCAAGAAGATATTACTGGACCTCACTATACTGGGCAATTTTCATCCAGAATCTAAACTCCCCTTTTGGGAAAAGGTACTTGAGAAGTACCTTTTATTTCAAAGAATTATTTCAAAGAATGCCAGATGAAGTGAATTATCTGAATCCTTTCAGTCAGGATTCAGACCTAGGTATAGAAAGGAAAATGCTTTGCTCATGCTTTTGGATGATCTCTAGTGTGGGTGGGATGGAGGTTGTATATCCATTTTCACTGTGCTTGACTTTTCAGTGGGAGGATTGGGGGTGGACAGCACAGTATTGTGCTGGTTCACCTTTCTTGGGGTCAATTCCAGCTGGTGGCGACTATGGGAATGATCACATCTTCAGCTTCTACTGTGTGAGAGCCACAGGGGTTGGTGCTCTCTACACTCTTATTCAACATCTACATGAGGCCAGTGGGTGAGCTCATCTGTTGCAAGGGGAGGAAGTATCATCAGTATGCTGCTGAAACCTAATTATACATCTCTGCCCCTGGCAATTAAGTAATGCTGTGGGCATCTTATGGATGCTGTGAGGCTCTGGAAGAAGAAGAACAGACTTGAACTGAACCCTGGAAAAATTGAATGGCTTGGGGATCCACCAGTTCTAGGACTATACCATCTCTGGTGATGCTGCAGACTCTACACAATCTGGTTCTCTTAGACTCACAACTTGTCATAGAGCAAACAGCAGTTGTGTCCAGGAGGGCTTTTACTCAAAAGTATTGTGTATTGTATTTGTATTGTGTGTTTGTGCCCATTTGGGGGCCTCTACTCAGAGTCACCTCCCAGTTGGGCTACTATAATGCATTCTAATGTAATATGCTCTACATGGAGCTGCTCTTGAAAAGAATGTAGAAGCTTCAGCTGGTACAGAATGCAATAGCGTAGGCAGTTGTGTGTTTCCAGAAGAACATGTTAGACCTCTGTTTCACAGGCTGCATTGGTTACCAGTCTGTTTCTGGATCCAATTCAGGGTGCAGGTTTTGACTTTAAAGTCCTACATGGCAAAGGACCTGGTTATTTGAGGGGCTGTCTCTCCTGATTACATCTGCCAGATCTAGCAGGGAGGGCATATTGTGAGCCCTGTCAGGGAGCTTCATTTCACAGGTCCAAAACAATAGGCCTTTTCTGCTGTTGCCCCAGCTTTATGAAACATTCCTCTCTTAAGTGAGGCTGGCCTTATTCCTTTTAATTTTCCAAAAGCCCTTCAGATCTGGTTGTGTCATTAGGCCTGAATATCGTAGAGAATTGGTGAAATGAGATGGCTCCAATGTAATTAACACTTGCTCTTCACTCAATATACTTTGTTTTGTGCCTTTTATAATTCTTAGCTTTTAATAACAATATTGTGTTTGTACATACTGCATTGTTTTTAGCTTTGTTGCATGCCGCCTAGTCACTTACCTGCAAGATTGGCATCCATTTAATATGGCAAAAGAAATAATTAACTTTATTATTGCAGTAATTCCGGCCCTACCTTCCCATTGCCAAAAATCTCATTTGCAGTCTCTGCCTGTGTGTCATATTGTAAGAGAAGCTGTTTCAGCCATCTGTCTGTCTTCATACATAACTCAAAAACCACCATCATCTTTTTCTTTGCCAAGATCCACTCTCAAGAGCCTTCAATCACACAAGAGAAAATGACATGCTTTATCTCCTTACAGTGCACTTAACGCCAGTAGCCATCTTGAACATCCCCAACCTGCTGGTCCAAGCAAAGTACTTCTCTCGATAAAAAAACCTGAAGGAGAAAGCAATTTCGCAAAGCATATGAATAAGTTAAAAAAAAAACACCACTTGAGGTAGCCTTTAAATTCATATCGATAAGTGCACTAATACTGTCTTGCCGGGCTAGAATAACAGAAACTTAAAAGAGAAATGATATGTGCTGCAGCATGCAGCAACCATTCAGTAATTCAAAGTAGCTGTTGTCATCAAAAGTTTCATTTTAGGATGAATGAACACAGTGGAAGGTAGAGGTTCTCTTTCTACCTAGCATAGTTGAGCCAAAAAAGGGCATCAGACTCCAAGGAGAGCGGCTTTCAATCAACCTGAAGGCCTCATCCAATTCTGCCTTCTGTCCTCACCTAGACTAACCAGATGCCTTTGGAAGTGGTACAGTAGCATCCTAATGACACCAGTATCCCTTAATAACTGTATTTTCTAGGAATTTTGTCAAATATTGTACAATTATTAAAGCCCGTTGGCCATTGATCTATCTTAAAAACAAATTCAATACAATCTGTGAAAAAAGTATTTCCTTTTGTCTCTCCTAAAATCCATTTGGCTTCAATGGAGTTCTCATATTCATTCCATTCAGGCTGTGGAGGTTAAAAAAGATAATATCCTTAGGTGCAATAAACCAAGTGCGTATATGCTGCAGATTTGTAGTGTTATAAAATTTTCAATTTCTGAGGAATACAAACATGAAATGTGTTCTTTTCAGAACTACTGTATTATGTATTACATATTTTCTCTCACTAGAGCTTTGCTTATTAATCAAGGGGTTCAGAAAATTTTTGAAAAATAGGTTCTGCAAAGTAGACATGTTTGAAATCCCTGACCTATATCACAGCCCTGTTCTGGTCAATTGGTACCAGTTCAAGTGTGTGTGTGTGTGTGTGTGTGTGTGTGTACACATTACTATTTTATCTACTCAATACATAAGACACTACTGAAAATAATTTTGCTTACTTTGTTTATTGAATTTATATGCCGCCCATCTCATGGTTGAACAAGTTTGTTCTATTGCAAGCTTGATAACATTGCTTACAGCATTGGAGGTGCCACTAAGTACATAATTTGATTTACACAATAATGTATCAACTAAATGTATAAGCCTTTATAGTATACTAATCTCTTATTTATTCTCCTGTAGCTTGTTAGCAACACTTTTTAAGACTCCATTTGATTTCACTTTTCAAAATGCTCAATTCCGGTATAGCCTTGATTTATAACTGATTTTGTATAGTTTTTCCATAGATTCACTGTATATTTTCTTGCTTGCTGCAATTTTTTTTCTTTAATCATATCCCTCTATCAAATTTCCTTTTTTGTAAATTTCTTAAATAAATCAATAAATCTACTGTTATTTTCACTTGATGGTTATCTCCATTTTTGCACTGCTTATTTGATATAGTGTTGTCTTTTCCAGATCTTCTGCGAATATAGCATTTAATTAAAACGTTTTTCCTTTGTCTTTGTCACCAGTTGTCTTTTCTTCATTTTTTAACAATATTTTTATTGAAGTTTAAAAATACAAAGATAAAAAACTAATACAAATTAAGGAAACTATAAAGAAAGAAAGAAAAGGTAAAAGGTGCAGAAAGAAAAAAAAGGAAAGAAGGGGGAAATATAAAAAATAAAAAATATATTTTCCCCCACAGCAAGACAAATAGGTACAAACATTTTCAGTAACTTAGCATCTTCTCTACAAAAGATCTACGTATCTCATCTTTATCTATTAGCAGATAATAAAGCCTCATTATTTATCTTAATCAACATTAAGAGCTACCAGAAATAATATATATTAACTGTAAAGAAGTCAATCAATTTCATATGTATTTCCTTTATCATAGTACCTTGTCATTTTCTCTAAAAATACAAAGAAAAAAAACTCTTCTTCCCTTTTCTTATCTCATATGCATAAACAAATCTTTAAAACCTCATCATTCAAACTTAATAAAGAAAAATTCCATTATGAGCCACTAAAAACAACATATTGAAATTTTAATCTTTAATTCCCTTCAAGCAATGTCCAATAAATTCATTTCCTATATCTTTTCTTCATCTTCTTTCAGTTTTAATACTATAGCTTAACAAAAGACAAATCTTTTCTATATTCAGTTCTACTCAGGATAAAAATTATTAAAAGCTGCTAGAAAAAAATCATATACATTTTAACCTTGGTCGACTAAGCAACTTTATAAACCTTTTCCTTTCCAAAGATCTTGATGTTTATTCCTTTTAAATAAGAACTCAAAAGCTTATTTCTTTTTGCTCTGTTTTCTCCAGAATTTCATCAAAAAGGCACTCCATGCTCCTTACTAGGGCCCCATACACTTAACAACCCACATACCTCTTTTGTAATCCAAACTTCCAAGTCGCTTTTCTGAGTTAAAATTCACATATCCTGATTTATTGTATATCATTTTAACTATTAAAATCTCATCTCATAGGTCTGGTGTAATATCTTTATCAGTATCAACTGAATTCCTTCAATGGGATGCAGATATCGGGCCAAAACCTGAATATTTCAACTCTGTTCTTGCAAAGGAGAGCCTTCCTCCATGGAAGGGAGCTGAACTCACTTGGTAGATTGTACAAACGGGGCTGAAATCCTAAAGGTGGAAGAATGGTGGCAAGATAAGGAAAGTGAGGTATCTTAGGCAAGTGAGGGAGGCCTGGCTGCACACAACTTTCTTTTTGCTCAGGGGTTGAAAATCTTGCTTGGGATTTTCAGCTCCTGAGCAGAGAGGCAATGCAGTAAGGAAAGAAACATGGGGTACCTCACGAGGATGGAGGAACTAGTGCAGCCACACCCGAGTGTATATCTGTTCAGTCTGCAAACCTACAAGGGTTTCGGCAGAGGATTTTCAGCTCCTGAGTGGAGCCTCTCAGACTCTCCCTCACCCTCCTGAGGCACTCCATGCTCCTTACCTAGGGCCCCATCCACTTAACAACCCACACAATTGCTTAATGAACCCAAAAGGGAGTGCCAGGATTGCAGTTGTTGAGCAAAGACTCACATGATATCTCATTTAACAACCACTTTGCTCAGTGACAGATTCCAGTCCCAATTGTGCATTTCCAATAAAATGATCCATTTCCAATAAAAGTGATAAGAAATGAAGTGGACGAACCTAGTGTGCCTTTGAAAGCTCCAAACTGCAGCTTTAGCAAAGCTGATTTTCCTGGCTCCCAGAGCACTGAAACACGGGAGAGATTGCTAAATGTATGGTTTTGTCATGGTCATAATCTATATGGAGCTCTATGAGCAGTTGCAAGCTCCTTTATCCCAAGAGGAGTCCAAGCAGCTGATTCCTTCACTGGTTTCCTTTCTACCATGGTTGTCAACTCCGCTTCTTAGAGAGCTGTCTTTAGTTTGCTATTGCTTTCCCAGGAGTCCTTTCTTCACCTGTTATCAACATGTGAACAGAAAGTGTTTTGTGTCCTATAATAATCACATAAATTTGAGTCCACGGCTCTGCTTATGAAATTTAATCCATTAAATCCACACTTTCACTACAAAATCAAATGGAATATTGCTGAGACCATATCTTGGTCTTATTATGGTTATCTGCAGTTTAAGTAACATTTTGCAAGGAGCTTGTGATCTGATTTGCAGTTGGAACTAATTCTGGTTTTACTATTTGAAAAGAACTTTTCCATCTTTCTGGCTATGTTTGTTGGGTGATGGATGTCCTTTTGTAAAATTGGCTTTTCGATTGCTAGAAGACAGTTGTGGTTTCTTTTTTAACAAATCTGACTGAAACTGTCTCATTACATACACTTAGGCTAAATTTTCATCTTTTTCCAGCCGCTATTTCATTTCCAATCTTAAAATTTGTATAGGGAGTATTGTATTTACACCAAGAGCCTTGGTGGAGCAGTGGGCTAATGCCTCCTTAAGTAACACCAGCTGCCTGTAATTAGTTCGCATCCCACCAGGCTCAAGGTTGACTCAGCCTTCCATCCTTCCGAGGTAGGTAAAATGAGGACCCAGATTGTTGGGGGCAATTAAGCTGACTTTGTAATAATGCCGCTTGGGGTGTGTGTGAAAGCCCTAATAAGCAGGCATATACATAGAATGAAGGCTACTGCTAAGCTTGTAAGCCACCCTGAGTCTTCGGAGAAGGGCGAGATATAAATGGAATTAAAATAAAAATAAATTTAAATAAAGATGCCCTCAATTCACTCTCAACTTTTGGTCACAATATACTAGTTTTCTTGGCATTATAGCAAAATAGCTTGCCACTGCATTCTTCTATGATTTTTTTATTTTCTATTCTTGCTCAAGGATTCCCAGATGCTCCTTCATAATCTTTTAGAGATTAGCCTATTTAGCTAACCACCTAACATCAGATTAAATCTTGGTGTAAAGATCCAGATGGACAAAAGATGCTAGCAAAAACTTCCTTGCTTTCATCTACTGGTCATTCTGATTGTTTATAGCGCTAGTCACGTGAACAGTCAATATAGTTATAATTAGTAGCCATCAACCGATCATGTCTAATTTTCCTCCTTCGTGTAGTACAGTAATGAGCTTTGAGGAAAACATCTCATTACTTGCCTCAAATCTTCTTCCATCCAGTCCCAAATACAAATTAACCTCAGCGAAATTTTCACTCATTCCTGTTTTGGCCGTAACATCCATCGCGTGTTAACAGTAGTTATAAGAGCTGTAAAATTTTTAAAAAAAAAACAGACTGATCCAACTCAGATTTTCCCTTCCTTCTCATTTCGTTTTTTAAAATCAATGAATCTCTCATTGATCGTTCACATTATCAATGCAGGGACTGTTAGTGATAGGTGAGAATAACAATAACATCAATAAAGTAATATCAAAATTAATAACATGATGCAGCAGCCTTTATTAACACCCAAGGGGAGGGCCTTTTCTGTGGGTGCGCCTGCCCTCTGGAACCAGCCGCCCGTGGAGCTCAGGACTGCCCCTGACCTGCGTTCATTCCGCCGGGACCAGAAGACTTGGCTCTTTGAGCTCTCTGACCCAGGCTGAGAATTTTAACCGGGTTTTATTTTCAGGGATAATTTAATCTTTTATTTGTCTTTTAACTTTGTATTTTGTATTGGAATGATTTTAAAATGCCCTGTAAACCGCTCTGAGTCCTTCGGGAAAGGGCGGTATATAAATCTAATCAAATCTAAATCTAAATTTATTGCAAAGGAAATGACTACTGCTTTCAATCGGGCTTTGAAACCTCCAGGCGCCGAATAATGACGTCAGTCTGTCATGGACGCTCCCGAGAAGCCTCCACGTGGTACAGTTTCTGGGAAGCATCACAGTAGAGTTTGGCAGAGCCTGCGACGGATTCTCTCTCGGATGGTGTAAATGCTTTTTGAACGGCTTTTAGATCCGTAATCAGTCTGAAGTACCTTCTGAACGGGTAAAGGAATATGGGGGGAGAGGCTTATTATCCGATCAGAGGTAATTAAAAGGATAAGGAAAAAAGGCAGCTTACAAATGTAGGTATCGTGACGGGTGGCGGCGGATAAAGTAATCGAATCGTCCTCGTTTTTCCTTTTCCTGATCATGTTACTAAAGCTGTTTTCCACGTGTCCTGAATCCGCGTTGTAAGGCTTCATCCATAAACACATTTGTATTTATTTCTACTTAAATACCGATCCTTTATAAGCCTCGGAGTGGAATTCACGCTTAGCCTTATATAACGCCGATCTTGGATATTATCCTATCAATAGGCATTTTCGGAAGCTAGGCTAAAATATTGTAACTGGCTCAAAATCACCCAGAGAGATTTACAGGTGACCAAAATGATAACGAGGTGAGGGTGGGGGAATTCTACTTTGATTGGGACAGTTTAGCTTGAAATTTGTAAAACACTGCATGGCGTGAAGAAAACGGACAGGGAGAAATTTGTCTCCCTCTCTGGGACGAGAAAAATCCTCTAAGACTGATTCGAAGAGGATTAGAACAGGCAAAAAAAGATTTCTTTACTCAATATGTGCAGTACCATACAATCAGCAAGGTCCACCAATATGGTTTTAAAAGATTGGATAAGTCTAATGGGGAAAAGCTTATTAAAGGCTGTTGTTTACTTTTTATAAATTAAAAGTCTTCAGAACTTTAGTATTACCATTGGGTTGAGGTAGCGTGCATTGAAATACCAGTTTCAGGGAAGCAACAGGAGAGGAAGGATGTGCCTCCGCCACCCTGCTTCTGAGGACTCCAGAGGCATTTGTTTATTGTGACAAATGAATCCTGGACTAAAGTAGATCAAATTTTTACAATATAACTGTGAAATAGTAAAAAATCTACAGGGTATAATTTTGATTGGCAAGTCAGTCCGAGAAGGATATTTATGTGTTCCCAAAAAGCATAACCTTTAAAAAATTTTCAGGATAGGTTTCATTGCAGTGGCAAGAGTTAGACCTATCGCTTTTACTTTTCAGGTGTCAGAGTTTCACAATGTTGTAACTTCAGGCAGTCAAGAACACAGAAATCCCAAATGTTAAAAGCCACTTCCTGATGACATCAGTGTAGAAGACCTAAATTCAAGTCTTCCCTCAGCCATGATTTTTAATAAATGTTGTTGGGATAACCATACACAATCTTCTTAGAACACTGTTGTGAAAATAAAGTTGGAAGTGGCAATGCACGATACTGTGTTCTGTGGGGGAAGAGGCAGAATAAAAATGATAATGAACAATATAATAAAAATTAACTTAATGGCTGAATACACATATACTAAGCATGATGAGGTTTAGTAAGTTATATAGCCACTCATTTTGGTTTATGGCTTAGCTCAGGTTGAAGTCAGCCAATTATGCATTATTCAGTAAATCATAGTTGGGCAAATCATTGCTTGGCATGCTGGAGGAATCCTGTCAGCTTTACAGTTTCACCAACCTAAATAGTTACTATAATTATAAAATTAATATAGTGCATTCTTATGAATCCCATTTTAATTTTCACTAATATTTGTATGGTATTTAGTACACTGGTATATTTAAACCTATCTCTGAATCCTTTTATAGGGGAATATATTCCAAACAGATTTCTTTCCGCTTTTTTATCTGTGTAATTGTTATGCATATTTTAAAAGTATTCCTTTTCTACACTCAGTTTTTGTAATCTCGGTTCATTGCTTCCCACCAACTTTTAAATCCTTAGACCAGGGTGCAGCTGCCAGTAATTATATAAATTGTATGTGAATAATGCTTGCAATTAAAAATCTACAACTGAGACCAAAATTGAGGAGATTGCTGTACAGAACAAAATATGCAGAACCAAATGTTCAAAAACAAAGAGAACACAGGCATATGAAGGCCATATTGAGGCCTGTTGAAGTAGGAGTATTTATAGGACAGATTTTTTCCTCTTCTAAGAGAATTATTAACAGTCAAGTTCCAGTAGTTCTTACATTTTTAAAAACTGGACTTTCAGTATTGTTAAAGATAAACTAGAATTTCTGCTCATAATATGTACAGGTAGTCTTTGACTTAAAACCACTCGTTTAGTGACTGAAGTTACAACAGCTCTGAAAAAAGTAACTTATGACCAGTTTTCACACCTACAATTTTTGCAGCAACCCCATGGTCTTGTGATCAAAATTCAGACATGTGGCACCTGGCATGAATTTATGACAGTTGAGGATCCTGGGTTCATGTGATTCACTTAACTGCAATGATTCATTCAACAACTGTGGCCTAAAATGGGGCAAAACTCACTTAAGAACTGCCTTGCTTAGCAACAGAAATTTTGGGCTCAATTGTGATCAAAAGTTGACAATTACCTGTGTACATATTTTCTTGGAAGAGGAAAAACCCATTAGGTTCTTGTTTCTCTGGGTGGTTTTGTGGCTTTCTTCAGCTTACAAGTTTGACATTTAATACCAGCGTTCTGAAATTATGTGATTTAGAGAAGTGATTTGCAAAGTTTTACTGACAAGGATTATAGTCCAAGAGCTGTGATACAAAATAGGATCTAGATAATGTTTTATTTTTCCTGTCCTAAGAGAGGGTTTGTCTTTATGAAAAAAACACACTTCCCGTGTTAAGTCTGTTTTAGAATTGATACTATGGTTTCTTTATTTACCATCTCAAAGTGGCAAACAATGTGCCATTGATTTGGAGGCATTCCACCATAAAAATTTGAAACCCACAATTGTGCAGAAAAACTAATGTTCTGGGATTTAATTTATTTGTATATTTCAGGTATTTTTATGCCACATAAAGACACATTAAGTGTCTTACGATTGCGTGTAGCTCTTCAACTTGTAGATTGTCTAGTTAGCCTGCATTAGGATTTCTCTGTGTATGTGTGTCTGCAAGACAGTGTTGACTCCTAGCAACTACCTGGGCAAGTCCATGCAGTTTTCTTGGAAAGATTTTAGAAGTGATCTGCCATGGCCTGCTTCTTAGGGCTGAGTGTGAGTGAAGGTCACCCAGCTGATGTTGTGTTTAAGGCAGGACTACTCATGATATCTATCTATCTACCACCTTTATTATTTTTGCAAATAACTCAAGGTGGTGAACATATCCAATTTATCTTGCTCCTCCCATATGCCCCACAACAACAGCCCTGCGAGGTTGGTTGGGCTAAGAAAGAGTGACCCAGCTGGCTTTTATGGCTAAGAGGATTAGAACTTATGGTCTCTGAGTTTCTAGCCTGATGTCTTAATCGCTGCACCAAATTGGCTCTATAATTTTGTTGTTGTTACCTTCAAGTCAGTGCTGACTGCTGGAAACTACCTGGCCTTCTTCTTGGCAAGATTTTTGAGAAATAGTTTGCCCTTGCCTCCTTTCTAGGACTAAGAGGGAATGACTAGCCCAAGATCACCCAGCTGCCTGGCTTCATGTCTAAGGAAATCAATGTCCCAGTTTCTAGTGCCTTACATAACATTATTCTTTAAGCATAAGCACTAAAGGTAAAATACGAAAAAAAAGACTAGTTTGCAATCTTTCTTTTGTCAACTACTTTAAATACAGGGAGGCACTTCTATCCATAGTACTGTAGTGTTGAAGACCATACTATATGTAGGCACATATTATAAACATATTTGAGTTACGCTTTTTTTTAATAGATGAAAATGGTTAAACTGATGATAGTTCTTTTCTTGTGGGAGAACTACAAGTCATCTTCTACTTACAACAGTTTGTTTAATGACCGTTTGAATTTGCTTGTCACAAGGTTGCAACAGATAATCACATGACCCCAGGACACTGCAACCATCATAAATGAGTATTGCCAAGTGTCTGAATTTTTGATCATGTGACCATGGGGATCCTGTAACTGGTGTGAAAAACAGTCATAAGTCATTGTTTTTCAGTGCCGTTTAAAGTTTAAGCGGTCACTAAACAAACTTTTTGTAAGTCGAGGACAACCTATAGTTTAACTCATCAGTTTAACTATTTCCCAGTTGATGGAAATAGTTGTAACAACTGTCTCACTTAGCAACAGAAATTTTGGGCTCAATTGTGGTTGTAAGTCAAAGAATAACTGTACTTTGTTGCACCAGACCACACATCTAATAATCTATTTTTAATAATAGCTATTGAGATGTCAATGAAAAGCTCAATAACAGCTTAAAACCATTAGGTTTTTACCTGTTCCCAGCATCTGTGTATCTAGAAAATGAATTTAACTAAGAGGATAATGGTTATTATAAGGGAGGACCATAGGTCAACGACTGGACGTGGACTGCATGTAGAAAATCCTTAATTAAAATCAAGGCATTTTAAAATAGAGCTGACAAACTCCTCCCTGTAGTTGAGCTCATGCAGAAATGGAAAGATTGAAAGATGTGAGGGATTAAACACGTGAAATATGTAATTTAGAGAAAACAATAATGAAGAAGGTGCATCCATAGCTTATTCAACACGTCAACTTCTAATCTGTATTCAGATGGTGGACTTCCGGATTTTGCACCCGCAGTGCATGGCCGCGCAAGAGCGGACCTCCGCTCCCCACGGCTAGTTTCTTCCTGCTTGTGGGACCCTAGATGGGTCCGAAGTTGCCCCGGAGAAGTGACTGTGAAGGAGGGGTGCCCCATTGATCACAAAGCGATAGGAATCGCTTCATTTGATCTGGGGAAAACCCTCCGAACCCAACAGGAGAAAGGCTAGTGTGAGATCAGCTAGTTTGCAGCCGAAGCTATTACGTGAATAAACATTTGTTTGAATATGGCTAAAAGAGCAGAGAATTTCGAACATAAAGGCCTTATAACAAGAAGGGTAATGAGATTTAAGTAATATAGTATGTTTTATAATATATGGTATGTTTTATAATATATTAAATGTTAAAAATGTTGATGTCTTTTTATTAATATATAAGTAAAATATAAACTGATTAAAAAGGATGTTATATATAGACACTATGAGACAGATAAAAAGTATAGTATTTTTATAATGCATGACATAAAATATTGGGATGATGTACCTAAATGGGAAAATTTAGACAGTGAGATGACTAATATGAAGAAATTATGACTGATAAGAATTGGATTGAATATATGGGAATCTAAGCAAACAAAAATTATAAAAATAGGATGTATGCTGAACTAACGAGATGATGGCTATGAGAATACTATAAGATGAAAAAAATCTTATATAGAGAGATTATTATTATTTGTATAAATATAAAAAATGCCTATACCTAATCATTTATATATTGAAAATAGTAAGAATTATATTTTGGCTAAGATTGAAGAAGGAAAGTACAAATGGGAGAAGGGAAGATCAAAGAAGTGTATTATTAATATATTAATTATGGAATTATCAAATTTAATCATTATTGACGATTAATGATTGCTGTCCTTTTTTTCTTGTTAAAATATAAACCAAGACAACAGGCTGTACACCAGGCACTGAAGATTGTTATAGTTAAAAACTAATAAAATAACTATAAAAATTAATAATCTGTATTCAGATAGCAATTAGACAGGAAAAGAGTTTAAAATTTGTAAACAAATGGGAATCACACTGAATAGTTAACTAGAAAAATGAATTATTTTTTAAGCTTGTAATAATAATAATAATAAGTTGGAAGGGATCTTGGAGGTCATCTAGTCCAACCACCTGCTCAGGCAGGAAACCCTATACCAGGGGTAGGCAACCTCGGCTCTTTTATGACTCATGGACTTCAACTCCCAGAATTCCTGAGCCATGCTGGCTCAGGAATTCTGGGAGTTGAAGTCCATGAATCATAAAAGAGCCGAGGTTGCCTACTCCTGCCCTATACCATTTCAGGCAAATGGCTGTCCAGTCTCTTCTTAAAAACTTCCAGTGTTGGAGCATTCCCCACTTCTGGAGGCAGGTTGTTCCACTGGTTAATTGTTCTGTCAGGAAGTTTCTCCTTAGTTCTAGGTTGCTTCTCTCCTTGACTAGTTTCCATCTGTTGCTTCTTGTCCTGCTTTCAGGTGCTTTGGAGAATAGCTTGACTCCCTCTTCTTTGTGGCAGCCCCTGAGATATTGGAACACTGCTATCATGTCACCCCTCACCCTTCTCTTCGTTAAACTACACATACCCAATTCCAGCAACTGTTCCCTATATGTTTTAGCCTCCAGTCCCCCAATCATCTTTGTTGCCCTCAACATCTTTTTTACATCGTGGTGACCAAAACTGGATGCAGTATTCCAGGTGTGGCCTTACCAAGGCATTGTAAAGTGGTATTAATACTTCATGTGATCTTGATTCTATCCCTCTGTTAATGCAGCCTAACACTGTGTTGGCTTTTTTGGCAGCTGCAGCACACTGCTGGTTCATATTGAAGTGATTGTCTACTAGGACTCCGAGATCCCTCTCACAGTTACTACTATTGAGCAAGGTACCACCAAGTTTTAAACTGTCTCCTATTACGGAAACCTAAAATGGGAACTCAAAATTTTGCTATGTTTCCAAAATGAACTAGCAAAATGAATATTTGTACTTCAACCTCATCCTATTTAGCTCTGCATTTATAATTGAAGACATTAATTGCTTAATTAAGACAAATCATACTGCAAAGCTTAGATTTTAATCAAAGCTGCCATCTGTGAATATTTTTTCAGCACTGTTGTTCCTTCTCTGATCCCAGCACAAGTGCAAGAGTTTCAAAGAACACATAAAACTTCTCTGCAGATAAAAAAAGGTTGCTGCCCTTGAAGACCACTTCAAGGGCTGCCCTTGAAGACCACTCGGAGGCTTCAACTGGTGCAGAATGCGGCCGCGCGAGTTGTAATGGGGGTTTCCCGATACTCCCATGTAACACCTCTACTCCGCGAGCTGCATTGGCTTCCGGTTGCCCTCCGGGTGAAATTCAAGGTGCTGGTTATCACCTATAAAGCCCTACATGGCCTGGGTCCGGGATATTTGAGGGAACACCTGCTGCCGGCATCAAACGCCCTTCGCCCAGTGCGCTCCCACAGGGAGGGTCTGCTCAGGGTTCCGCCGGTGAGAGATTGCTGGCGGGTGACACCCAGGGATAGGGCCTTCTCAGTGGGAGCGCCTGCCCTCTGGAACCAGCTGCCGGTGGAGCTGAGGACTGCCCCCGACCTCCGATCATTCCGCCGGGGCCTGAAGACCTGGCTTTTTCAGCTCTCGGGCCCAGACTGAGGAAGAATTTTTAATTTGGGGTTCTTTTTAACTGACTACAGGGTTAATTTAATACTTTTTAATTTGTTCTTAATTTTTGTATTTTGGATTTTTAATTCCCTGTAAACCGCCCTGAGTCCTCAGGGAATAGGGCGGTATATAAATATAACTAAATAAATAAATAAATAAATAAATTCCACTTCCATGTGAAGGAGAAATCAACTAGATGTTACTAGTGAGTAATTTTAATTTTTTATTTTTTAAACTATTGCTTTAGTAAGAAACACTCTTAAATATTATGATTATTGAATTTCTTAAGGCAGAAATGTTGGCTGTTAACGACCAACAGCTACATAGCTCCAAGCCTGAAAAGCCAAACAGTTAAATAATTGTTATAATTAACAATTAATTACTGTGAAGTATCAGGAGAGGCTCCACATTGATAGAGAGCAGCTTGCTGGTTTCATCTTAACATGTAGTAAATATACTTACCTAGCCTTGCCATGTTGAGTAATGTCTGACAGATTGAGATGTGGCAGTCTGACAGATAGGCTAAAGACTCTTGAATGAAAATTCCATATTGATGGGGCAGTAATTCAGTCATCTTCAGCTGTCTGGCTCAGTTATAAACTAGTAGCCTTACTTCCAGTGTTTCTCTTTCTCCTTTGTTCAAAGGTCCATTATGAAGCTTAAAAGAAACAAGTTTAAAGCATCATCTAAACGGAAACAAAAAGGCATCAAAGTTACAGGGCAATGGAAACCCGTTGAGATTGATCCAAATCTGTTTGCTGATGAACAGCTTGGAGGCATAATATGTTTTGAAGAGCTTACCAATTACCAACAGGTGTCTTCCTTGAAAGAGGGAGGAGAAGAAAAAGCTGCAAAAAGAAAATTGAATGATGAACAGCTTGAAAAAGTATGTAGCGCCGCTCCCCCCAAAAAGAGAAAGAAGGAGAAAAATTTAGACCATGGAGAAAGGAAGAAGGAAGAACTTGAAATAGAGGAAGAAGTAATTGAACAGGAGGTCAGGTGCAAAAAAACCCTTGTTAAGTATGAGCAACATGATTATGAGCCAACGGAGCTGACAGGCCTGGAAAGAAAAACCACAAAGAAAAAGAAGAGAGGGAAAAAGAAGAAATCCTGTTCTCTCAAAAATGTTCTTGAACCAGCTGGAGCTTCCAAAAAAGTTCATAACTGGGCAGCCAAAGTCTTATCCACAAAAACAGATCACAAAACGGATGTTACTGCATGGAAGAGCCTCTTTGTCCCTAAGCCTGTCCTTTGGGCATTGAGTGAATTGGGGTTCAGTACACCAACTCCCATCCAAGCACTAACTCTACCATCTGCAATTCGAGATAGCATGGATATCCTTGGTGCTGCTGAAACAGGTATGCCTCCATACCATAAAATAATTGAAATGTGAATACTAAAATACTGTGTTTGTGTCTACTTGTGTCTACGGTTCTAGATTTTGTAATTGGTAAATTGACAAATGCACAGCAAAAGTGTGAAGACTCATTCCTTTTTTGTTTGGGGATGTAGAGTTAACTTTGAAAATATTTCAACAGGGCTTGGAGACGCTGGAGAGGATGAAATCAGCAATAAGGACTGCAGTGATCTTCTTTATTCATTTCGATCACTGGAATAGGAACAGTGTGTAACCTTATTCAGCAACTGAATTTAGCCGTTAGAATAAAATCTGGGTTGCTTGGGAACAAAAGTATTTTTGTTTTGTTTTTGTGGAGAAAATGCATAATTCTGTCTGTTGTTAGCATGTTTGTACAGCTCAATTGTTTGTGCTGCTTTGGCACATACTGGTCCCTTAACAAAAAAAACAGTTATTTTTTTTTCTGGCTTACCTGGAAAGACGGACACATCCTCAGAATGCAAGATAGTTTCTCTGACGTGCTTCATTATGGATCAAAAGGAAGTTTCTAAAATTCTGAAATACTAATATAAGTATTAATTACAATAATAATTAATACTATTCTATTTCCTGCTACCCTTGCCTAAGGATAAGACATAAGTGTAATAGTCTCTTTCCATTCATGCTGCCTTTCACAGGGAGGGATCTACAGCATGGAACTTTCTTTTTTTAAAAGAGATAATGTTCAACCTTTAAAAGAGACAAGGATTAACCTTCGTAGAAGCAGTTGGATTATTCAACATATAACATTTGCTTTATTAATGCATTTCATGAATTAAATAACGCTTTACATCTTGTTCTTTTCCTGGCTTCATCCACTTTTTGAGCGCAGCCCCGAAAACATGGTGTCTCACAGACCGCTCATTGGCCACTCAAAAGTGAACCCTTCCTTTTATAATGTCTTCAATAGCTAAAAAGATCAGAAAGATCCCTTGGGTGAACTGTGTAGTAGCAATTGTGGTTTAAGGGACAATCGGTGTTTTAAGGCATAACATTGGCTTCCCGTATGCCCTAATATTGGTGTTTGTGTGTGTGTTTTAGGGAGTGGAAAGACTCTAGCTTTTGCCATTCCAATGATCCATTCCATCCTACAGTGGTACAGATCAAAAAATATGACAACCAGCACATTTGAAGAAACAACGGACAGTGAAGATGAAATGGCAAAGCAGGATACAAGTGAAGAAACAAGGAGACTAAATTCAGATACGGATGAAACTCATGCTCCTGCAGATTACGAGGAGTCTGTGACAGTAAACTCCATGGAGTTATTGCAGGATTCAGGATTTGATGTGGATTCCCCAAAACAGAATTCTGTTAAAGATAAAAACAATCCTCTTCTGGGATTGGTCTTGACTCCCACAAGGGAACTGGCTGTCCAAGTAAAGCATCATATTGATGCAGTGGCCAAGTTCACAGGTACGTCTCTTCCAAATATGCATAATGTAAAAATATTGCTTCAGGTTTTCTATCCTAATATTTAATTTTTTTTTGAAGAACCACTTTTCCCTTCCCTCCAGGAAAAGTATAGAATATGATATGGAATGCAGCTCTAGCTTTCTGAGAGGATCCTCGCTGGTGTTTTTTTTTAAAGATACCTAATTTTGATTTTTGCTGTGAACGGTGCTTGGAATTTAGTCAGTTTGCTCTGTTAGTCTCCAGAACTGTAGCAAACTAAACCTTTCAATACTAGCTGAGATATTGCTGTCTTGCTAGCTTCTTTTCCTGACTCTGACTAGCAAAAAATGAAGCTGCTTCAGAATAGAGAAGATTGTTATTCATTAATTTGTTGAGATATGCAATCTACATTCTGTATAAAGCCTATTCACAAGTAATGAAACAGATTAGTTTTTTGTTGTTGCTGCTCTTAAAGACAGAATGTAAACGAATGGATTTAAATTACAAGAAAGTCAATTTAAATGTTAGGAGGGACTTCCTGACACTGCAAGCTGTGTTTGCTCCCAGATGTGAAGACCTCTCTTTGTGAGGAATTTTAAACAGAAGTTGGATGAGCAGTTATCGGACATAGTTGAGTTGGGAGAGTTGACAAGAGTTGGATTTATATGGCTTTTTAGTTTATTTCTATCTCTGATTACCTGTTAAGATTTATGAATAGGTCTTCTTGTTCCTATGACAGAGTATAATAGCTTGATCCCAATTAAATCAGTGAGGAACATAGGTAACTATCATGGTGGATCAGAGTATTTTTCCAATTAGTCCATAATTGCCTACAAGTCTGCATGCAAAGCATACTGGCCTACAATTGATCTATTATTGTATCTCCTTGATTTATTTATGAGCAGTACAATTAGAAGTATTTGCAAGGGAATGCTAGCGGTAATCCCTATAAAAAGTTTTGCCTGTTAATGTAATATCTAAAAACCCCTTGTCTTGCTCCATGAAATATTATTCTGTGTTTTTAATCATATATTCAGAAACATGTAGCAATAAATTGACAGTGCCATATTTTTCAACTCTGATTGGTAATGATCTTAATGACTTGAGAACAGTCATACTTTCTGACAAATAATCTTTTAAATGTACATATCATATTGTTGCTTTTTATTAAACGATTGAATAAGTTAACATGCCAATAAATTGAACTTATACATACATTAAAAATCAGCAGAGATTCTGCAAAAATAGATCTTACCTTCCTCATTTTTACTGTGGATATCAACATGGACATGAGTGGAACAATGTTTATTTACTTTTTAAATCACACATTTATGGCCACCCATCTCACCCAAACTGTCTCTCACTGTTGTATACATGTATTTTTTAAAAAGTGTTGAAAAAGTTCTTCATCAAAGGCTCTTGAATAACTTTAATTACCATGAGATTAGATTTTTTTATGAATTGCTAAATTGTTAAAAATAAGGAAGCAAATAGTATGGATAAATGATCAGCTTTATCAGTGGAGGAAATTAAAAGCTGAATTTCTCATGGCCCTGTGTTGAGACTTCTACTTTTTAACTTAAACAGTCTTGATTTACAAGTAAAAAGTGAGCTTGTCAAGTTTGCAGGTAAGATCAAAATATTTTCTAGAAAGACCTGTTTAGAAGGGATCAATAGTCAAATGGCAAAAGCAATTCAGTTTAAATGTAAAGTAATACATACTGGTGCAGAATCCCCTAATTTCAGCTGTATGGTGAGGAGAATTTGATTTTTTCCCCATCATGGGGAAGTTAAGGAGCAAGCTTTTGGAAAAAACAAGGTGACATTCTCAGGTACGTGCCCCATATCCTTTGGACACTGAGCTATCCGTCACCCAGGGCCTTGTCACAAAGTAAATGTCATTATTCTTCTGCTAGAAATACCAGTGGAACAACCTGCCTCCAGAGGTGGTGAATGCTCCAACACTGGAGGTTTTTAAGAAGAGACTGGACAGCCATTTGCCTGAAATGGTATAAGGTTTCCTGCCTGAGCAGGGGGTTGGACTAGATGACTCCAAGGTCCCTTCCAACATTATGATGATGATGATGATGATGATGATGATGATGATGATGATAGCAAGGGCAGTGATTCATACATTTAAATGTTTTGTTCATTTAATTGCTCCAGGTATTAAAACGGCCATTCTTGTTGGAGGAATGGCTTCTCAAAAGCAGCAGAGGATGTTGAAGAGGAAGCCAGAGATTGTCATCGCAACTCCAGGGCGCCTGTGGGAGCTAATCCAGGAGAAGCAGCCCCATCTCTCCAATTTGTGGCAGCTCAGGTATTACAGGGGTCTCTTCAAGGCTGAAACTCTTGATGTACTTATACATTTCCAGGTCTTAACAAAAGAATATGGTTATGTGGAATCATTGAGACTCTTCTTTGAGTTCAAAATTGTCACATTAGTAATTGAGGTACTTTTTAAAGTAGGTATGAAATAATATTGCAATCAAACCAGGAGATTGGTCTCGGTGATTTCATAGCATTTGTATCATTAACAGCTGCAGAAGTAGGTTTGTGTTTTTAAAAATGCTTAATTGCTTTATCCTTGATTATGAAAATTTGTTTTTGCCTTTGTAAATATAGGGAGAGTTTAGGTTAAATTATTTCTATTGCTCTGGTGAATTTTTTTTTATAAAAAAAAATCCTTCACGTTTTCTGACATCAAGGACATCTTCACAAGAGCTATTCTTATTGATTGTAGTAATTAGAACAATTTTATAAAAAGCAGCAATCGCTCTGATAATTGGGCCCTAAATTCTTTGGGGCAATCACAGCCTAAATTATCTCAGTAAGCACTTGCTATTGTACGATATCATGATTGTATTTAATGTCTTAATGTTTTTTATATTTATGATTTAAATATAATGATTATATCTAAATGATAAATATAAATGCTGCTCAGAATAAACTGTCCAGAATTGCTTTTTAGAGGGCAGCACGTACATTTAATAAATAAATAAATATGCTTGTTAACAGTTCAGCTGCTGCATTTTGTAACTTTCAGTCGCTTTTTAAGAGTTGCCCACACTGGATGTCTTACAGTAATCAAATTGGTGGCAATTAAAAGTATGGAACTACTCAGAAAGTAATATGATAAGCTAATCTTAATTGTATGAAGGTGCATGGTGATAACAGTGTTTTTTTATTATTGGTCAATCATGCTGATTGCTTCAACAATCACAGATTCCTCATTTCTCTTAAATATTTTACTGTCTTGCTATTAACATTAATTGGAGATAAACATTATGCAATGGATCTGATTGTTGGTTCACATAATATGTGAACTCAGCCAGTTATGGTTTATACAGTATATTGCATAAATCTTGTACAATAACAGATTTGCTGAACAGCCACGTGGTTCACTTAATGATTGTGGTGATTTGCTTAATGACCCATGGGAAACAAGGTCATAAAATTAGATGTGACTCACTTAATAATCCCATTGCTCAGCAACACAAGTTCTGGATTTAACTGTGGTCATGAGAGACTACCTGTCTCTATGTGTGTGTTTGTGTGTGTGTGTGTATACACACACACACATACATAAACACACACAAACGTATACATACATGCATACATATATATATAATTTGATGGGAAGATGCTACTTTCAGAGTATTTTAAATAAGTGTGAGCACATAATCAGCGCAATAACATTGGAAATGTCCTGGTGGGATCAAGCTAAGGACATGCTGTAGCTGCTATGGGAAAGAAAATTAGGCTTTTCTGAACCTTCTTTCATTTTCAAGTGTCTTGCATAAAATCTTTCAAACTGTCTTGCATCCATCCGACAGATGCCTGGTGATTGATGAAGCAGACCGGATGGTGGAGAGGGGACATTTCTTAGAGCTGTCTCAGTTGCTGGAAATGTTGAGTGACACAGAACATAACCCAAAACGTCAGACATTTGTCTTCTCTGCCACCCTGACTTTGATCCATCAAGCTCCCGCTAGAGTTTTGCAGAAGAAAAATGCTATCAAAATTGACAGGAAGACCAAGCTGGAAATGTTGATGCAAAAAGTGGGCATCAAGGGAAAGCCCAAAGTGATAGATTTGACCAGAAAGGAGGCGACTGTGGAGACTCTGACAGAGACCAGAATTCATTGTGATACAGAAGAGAAAGATTACTACCTTTATTATTTTCTGCTTCAACATCCAGGCAGAACCATGGTGTTTGCAAACAGTATAGATTGTATCAAACGACTTACTGCACTCTTGACCATCATGGACTGCAATCCACTGCCTCTTCATGCAAACATGCACCAGAAGCAAAGGTTAAAAAATCTAGAGAGGTTTGCGGAACGCAACAGGTCAGCATCTAATTCTTTTTTTTTAAGATTTTTATCCCCACCTTTTTTTCACATACAGCTCAAGTCTGTGAACATACCAATTACTCTTTTGTCCTCCTGTTTTCCCCACAACAATCCTGTGAGGTGAGTTGGGCTGAGGGAGAGTGACTGGCCCAAAGCCACCCAACTGGATTTCATGACTAGGACAGATCTAGAACTCACAGTCTCATGGTTTATAGTTCAGCACCTTAACCACTACACCAAAGTGGCTCTCTAAATTTAAAATAAATTAATAACACAATAAAGAATTTATTTATATATATATATATATATATATAAATAAAAAATGCTTGTTAACTATGGTTTTCTATTTCCTATTATAATCCAGAGCCAAAGTATTTCCTGGTGATCTCCCAGCCAGGTAAGGTTGGCTACTAATTCTATTGAGCTGGATGAAGCCAGCATTTCTTAAACTAAAAGTAAGAATTATTTTTAAAAAGTTATTCTCTCTCAAGAGACATTCTAGCAGCTTTTGCCACTTTGGATGAATTGTCAAAACCTCTTTTTATTCTATTTACTTTATTTGTTTGTGGAGAATTCCTGAGTGTTCTTGTTTTCTTTATGCTTTTTTGGATCTAACACAAAAGTGATTCATTTTGGACAAATCATAGTTAACAGAGAAAACAAGCACGTAAGTTAAATAAATTTAGCACGAGTGTATGTCAATGTGTGTGAATACATATATACACACACGTGTGTGTGTGTGTATATATGTCTATGTATGTGTGTATGTGTGTGTGTGTGTGTGTGTATGTGTGTGTGTGTGTAAATTTTTTAGATTACACAAATATGAGCTGTCACTGTTGTGACTACTGCCTGTCGATGGCCTTCGGTTAGGCTGAAACAGGAAATAAAGATTTGTCCCATGTTTGGGGCCTAGCAAGGTAATCTAAACTATTTTGTGTTAGATCCAAAAAAGCATAAAGAAAACAAGAACACTCAGGAATTCTCCACAAACAAATAAAGTAAATAGAATAAAAAGAGGTTTTGACAATTCATCCAAAGTGGCAAAAGCGGCTAGAATGTCTCTTGAGAGAGAATAACTTTTTAAAAATAATTCTTACTTTTAGTTTAAGAAATGCTGGCTTCATCCAGCTCGATAGAATTAGTAGCCAACCTTACCTGGCTGGGAGATCACCAGGAAATACTTTGGCTCTGGATTATAATAGGAAATAGAAAACCATCCCAAAATGAGGCAGTGGCAAAACCAATTTTGTTCTGTTGCTAAGGAAACTACAAGGATATTGCTGTGGAGTTACCAGGAATTGAATTTTACTCACCAAAGACTTTACTTTTCTAAACCTGAATATACTACTACATTATGAATGAAATATATCCATTCATCATAATTGACTTGATTTATTTGCTTTGTTTTTTCCTGCTTTTTCTAGTTAAGATAGCAAGCTAAACTAGAGTTTAATACATTGTGTAAATTGACAGGGAATCTTCCTTTTTATGGTCTTGCCTCGGCCGGCCCAGGATTTCTTGTGTACTTTTAAATTCATCTTCACAGTCTAGAGTAGTTTCAGTATTAGGAGCTGTAGTGTTAAGCCACTGAATTTTAATTTTTTTGCAAATATTTTGGTTAAGTCATTTGACAGCAGAATTTGGCTAATTTGTTAAACTCAAGCCTTCCTGTTCATCTAACAAACCCCTAAGTGTTTTTGTATATGATATTAGTGCAATGGAAACTCTGGGGGGGGGGGAAAACTATTAAAAAGAGGATCCAGATTTCCAGCCCACCCTAGGGTTAGTTTTTTATTTGTTTTTTTTTATTTACTATTTTCAGATTTCCCATTTCCAGCACATGTCCCCTTCTGATATAAAAGCATGTGCCCAGTGAATTTTCCGATTTGATCATTTCTCTTTCTTTATCATGTCTCTCTGTGATTATCTGCTCTTGTTGAAAGTTGACACTATCTGTAGGTTTATTGATAATATGCATTTTAGACCTGTCTTTATTGTGAAATGGGTCAGGGTAAAAAGATAGTTCAACTTTTCCTAATATAGTCCCCTGTAGATACATTGAATTCTATTCTCTTCAATAGGCATAGTGGCTAGGGAGAATGGGAATTGTAGTTTTGAAAAGGTAGCAAGGATCCAGCTGCCAGGCCATGTGTGGTTGAGGGAGGGCAAGGTAAAAGAGACTTTTTTTGCATCATCTCTTTAAATATAATTGTGATTCAAAAAATGTTAGAAATCAGCATATGCATTGAAGCATAAAGACTAAGGAAATACGTTTTAAGACAACATTTTAGAAGAATCCAATCAAAGTTTTTAAAATAGTTCATATACTATTAGATTATCTTCTGCCTGTCTTGGTCCACTATGCTCTAACTTAATCTTTTTATCTTGTGACATATTCACAGATTCTATTTTGCTGGGTCAACCCACCTGGCCATCTGGTAGAGTGTGGATGAGAACATTGTAAAGAGGTCCCCTTCCCCCGTTCTGTTTAATTAAACTGCTGCTGTCCTTCTGTAATTTCAGCTGTCCCCTGTTGACAACAGATGTAGCTGCTCGTGGTCTAGATATTCCTTATGTACAGCATGTCATACATTACCAGGTACCAAAACAAAATGTGTCTCTCCAGCTATTGCTTGCAATTATGTTTTATGCAATTTTTAAAAGGCCAAATAGGTTTTATGGTCTCTTCCATGAGTTTTAACATGGCAAAAGGAAGAGAATTTGATGCATGAGCTAGCTAGACCATTATTTGACAGATGATCTTTTTGATCTGTGAGAGCTGAGGCATTGCTATGTAGGAAGACAGGCAGTGAAGTTTGATGTTGCTGCCCATAGCATTTTCTCTTCACACAACTTTTAAAGGTTCAAGGTGATAGACTTAGCCACTTTGTATCCCCTTGCCCTTTCCATCCATTCTTTTCTCCAAGATGGGATATTCTGGTGGCTCAGTGGGTTAGGATGCTGAGCTTGTCGATCGGAAGGTCGGCAGTTTGGCGGGTCGAATCCCGAGTGCCGTGTAACAGAGTGAGCGCCTGTTACTCATCCCAGCTTCTGCCAACCTAGCAGTTTGAAAGCACGTAAAAATGCAAGTAGAAAAATAGGGACCACTCCGGTGGGAAGGTAACAGCGTTCTGTGCGCCTTTGGCGTCTAGTCATGCTGGCCACATGACCACGGAGACGTCCTCGGACAAGCGCTGGCTCTTCGGCTTTGAAACGGAGATGAGCACCGGCCCCTAGAGTCGGAAACGACTAGCACGCCTGTGCGGGGGAACCTTTACCTTTACCTTTATTCTTTACTAGGCCTTCCCAATGGGGCAATCCAGGAGTTGCTCAGCAATTTCCAGAAACAAATATTCCTGAAAAGAAAGCAATCTATGTCATTCTAGCCATTGGTACCACAGTGTTAATTTCTGTGACTTTTCATTGTTTACATAGAATTGTAGAGAAGTTCTATAGGGTCAGAAGTTTTGATCTTGGGTGCTCTGCATCTCTGTGAACTTACTCAGACCGTCACTTTACAACCGGCATAATCCAACCCTGCTGGAAAGGGTTCTGCAGCCTTGTCTTTTTATATAAGTTTTGTCCTCTCTGTTTGAAACTGTTGCATCTCTGATACTGTTCCAGGTTCCCCGTACTTCCGAGCTTTATGTTCACAGAAGTGGCAGGACTGCCAGAGCTGCCAATGAGGGCCTGAGCTTACTACTGATTGGGCCCCAAGACTTGATTAATTTTAAAAAGATTTATAAAACACTGAAGAAGGACGAAGAGCTTCCTTTCTTTCCAGTTGAGGCAAAATACATGACAGCAGTCAAGGTAAAACTTATCTTTATTTTAGAATCAACTATGCTTTTAGCTGCATAACCTTTTGTGCACATGGAGGTCTTAAAAAGTAATTTTAACCCAATTTGGGAACTTAATTGGAGAACCTGTATATAGGAACAGTTACGTAGTTTTGATGTTTATTTTTTGTGAGTTCTTCCATGAGGTGACTGCGGCCTGTAGTCCTGAATCTGCTGCTAAGATTATAAGAGAGAATATGGAACTCAGACCATTGGATTCATTCTTTGTTGTACAAATCTGTTAAACTACTACACCAAAGGTGTTTTTGGCTTCTTGGCTCACCCGCTGTCTCATTACACTACCGTTAGCCTTAAACGTACCACCACAACTGAGCCCAAAATTTCTATTCCTAAGCGAGGCATTTGTTAAATGAGTTGCACCCCATTTTACGACTTTTTTTTGCCATGGTTGTTAAGCAAATCGCTGCAGTTGTTAAGTGAATCATGCAAATGTTAAGCGAATCTGGCTTCTCTCATGGAAGCGTGCTTGTCTGATGCTGCCCGGGAAGGTTACACATAGTGATCACATGACCCTGAGGCAGTACAATTATCGTGAATACATGCCAGTTGCTAAGCGCCTGAATTTTGATCACATGACCATGGTCAGGGGTCGGCCACCTCGGCTCTTTTATGACTCGTGGACTTCAACTCCCAGAATTCCTGAGCCAGCTATGCTGGCTCAGGAATTCTGGGAGTTGAAGTCCACGAGTCATAAAAGAGCCGAGGTTGCCGACCCCTGACCATGGGGATGCTGCAACAGTTGTAAATGTAAAAAACAGTCATAAGAAACTTTTTCCAGTGCCATTGTGACTTTGATCAGTCACTAAATGAATGGTTATAAGTAGAGGACTACCTCTATATTCAGTTGGTACTCAGCTTCTGTACCAAGATCTTTTTCAGAAATACAAATACCATCCCAGATATTTCACATCTTATACTGTGCATTTGATTTACATTCTTAAGAGAAAACTTAAGGGTTGGAGCATTCACAACCTCTGGAGGCAAATTGTTCCAGTGATTAATTGTTCTAACTGTCAGGAAATTTCTCCTTAGTTCGAGAAGCATCCTACAACTAAGGAGAAATTTCCTGACAGTTAGAACAATTAATCAGTGGAACAATTTTCCTCCAGAATTTGTGGGTGCTCCAACACTGGAAGTTTTTAAGAAGATATTGGATAACAATTTGTCTGAAATGGTATGGGGTTTCCTGCCTGAGCAGGGCGTTGTTATTTTGTTACTAATGAGCCCTCTTTAAATATGATTTTCAAGCACTGTATGGATCTACTTGTGTTAGCTAGCCCCTATTGGAGCTTAGATTCCATTTCATCATGGGAATAAAACTTCTAGCTAGAAAATTTTCAATCTCCAAAAATGTAGTATTTTTCATTGTGATTCAGTTTTATACTGGGCTTTCCCACTTCTAGTGGAAATTGAAAGTTGACTGCCAAGTGGTGATCCCATATCATATACCAAGAGTTTATTGATTTAATTCAGTTTGAAAGCTACCTGATTCCACACAAATACACACACGCTTACACACACACACACACACACACACACAAAGACACACAAACTACTAGCGGGGTTGTGAATATTTAACATGGGAATATCAGGGCCTTATGGAAAAATATAGTCAAAATACTATTCACAAATACATATTCACATGTTTTATGGTGTTTATTGTGACATGTCACCATAGTACAGTACTGTGTGCCATTGCATTGATAATGCTCATTGAAAACCATAATATACAGTATCTTTTTTCCAGCAGTGGTCAGGCCAGGCATATGCTTCTAAAAACTTAAATGAAATACATGGAGAATAAGAAGCTAATGGCATTGTGTTTATCCTTAATGTCTAACATTCAGAGTTTCTGGTGATTCCAGTTAAGTATTGCAGCAAATAGTCATTGAAGAACATAAATTGATCTAATTATCATGTAAAAAGCTTTCTAAGCTAGAAACCATCATTGTCGTTAGTTATTCAATCAAGATATAAAGAAACTTTTTAGTCTATTCTGCATTGATTAGCAGTCAGCTTCATTGGGTCTAAATCTCCCTGCTTTTTATATACTTGACAACTGTAACCGTTTAATTATCTTTTGAAACAAAAATATATCATTTAGACTTTCATCCCTCAAAGACATTTTATAGGTTTCTTTTATATATGAACTAGCAAGGTAGAGCATGGGACAGTCTGATATATCTTGATTTTACAACTAAAGATCCATTATAAGGCCTACTATAATGCAGGAGTGTCAAACTCGCAACGTCACGTGATGTGTCGTGACGTATCATGACTTTTTTCCCATTGCCGGCAATGGGGTGGGCGTGTTTTACCGGCAGTTTGAAACCTTTGCTATAATGCCTTATATAATTCTAATATACCTTATAATAGATCTGTAGTTGTAAAATTAAGATATATCAGACTGTCTCATATTCCACCTTGCTAGTTCTTTTACCCATAATGTAGGTCATTACACAATTGAAACCCACAAAGCTAAGCAAACTACTATTTTACTCCTTTTATGTAACAGTGCAGAAAAGCTACAAATTATGCAGGTTGTGCTGCCTGGCTTTTCCATTCTATCATTTCAGTCACCTTTACTGGGCTTTAGGATGCTTTTCTTGTGTGCCTGATTTCTGTCCCTGTATGATTTACACATGTATATAACCTGATGGCTTAGTAACCCTCTTTTCTTCGTTTCAGGAGCGTGTGAATTTGGCAAGACAGATTGAGAAGATTGAGTATTTCAACAGCCGAGCCAAGCACCAAAACTCATGGCTCCAGCAAGCTGCAGAAGCACTTGAAATTGATCTGGATGATGATGAGCTAATAGGCAAGTAGGAATGAGTGTGTAGGCTGTGGAGGTATCCAGAATCTTCTCTCTTAGCCAGGATGCACTCATAAGGAACAGCCACATGCCCGAAAGTGCTGGTTGCATCACTTGTCAGGTTACCAATTATGCAAAATCTGTGGTATCATTTGCTTCCATTTTAGAGAGTGCCCATGTTGTCATGGTCTCTCTTTTGATCTAAAATAAATTCAGCTGTTTTGGGACGAGGAGGAGGCTTTCAGCTGCAAGCTTCATTCCAACTTGGTAAGAGCAATTTAGGTATTCATAAGATGAGCAGCTTTTGGTGATTGTATCCTGGAGTTAAGATGTTACAGTTGGTGCAAAAATAATTGCAAGTTTGTTTGAGTATATTGTGCAATTAGGCAGGATCCACATTTTGTTTCTCTTTCTGTGTTCCTTTTAGAACACGGGTATCGAACTCACCAGGTCACGTGACGTATCGTGACTCTTTTTGCATTGCTGACAATGGGGTGGGCGTGGCTTCGGTATAATTAAACTGGCCCACAGGCGGGCAGTTTGACACCCTGTTTTAGAAAGAGTTTTGGGGTGGGGAAGCTATGTTAGAATACAACGTCACACTATTTTAAAACTTAAACTAAAATGTTTATACATTTCCTACCTTAAAATGGAAAGAAGTGACATCACTATATTTCAGACAGCAGCTCCAGCAATGCTAGCAAACCTATTGGGGTGGGGGAGCTTCATGTGACCAAGGGCAGAAATTGCCCACCTTTTTCTTACAATGGGGAGACAGCCTACATGCATTGCATAACACACACACACACACACACACACACAGCATTTAAAACCCCTTCAGAGTATTTAACTCATATCACCAACATTAAAGGAAAATATTTGTAGCTCAGGTTGAAATGAGGGGTCCTTGGTGCTCTGTGCTTGGTTGTTTTCTTGCAGACGTTTCATTACCCAAAAGTAAGTTCGGTAATGAAACATTTGCAAGAAAACAACCAAATTCAGAGACTACCAAGGACCCATCATTTCCAATAAGCAGTGGAAAAACAATCCATATTCAGTAATGCAATAATTCATCCTTTTTTCTCCAAAAATAAGGGTGCTAACAGGAGCAGGAGGTTTCTGTGAGGCAAACTAGTTCTATTTGTACTGTTAATACAGAGACGAAGAGAAAGAAATGGATGAAAATTATGTTACCAAAATTTAACTATCTTCCTGGCAAATTGCAGCACCATGATATTTAGACCACTTTATGAGATTTTTGTGGCTGGAAATGGAGACACTTTGCCCCTTAGAGGCCTGCCATTCCATTGATACTGTTATTAACATCAATATTCTGGAAAGTTGGAAGTCTCCTGCACTTCTTTTGGAAACTGAGAGGTGTCTCTCTCTGCCCCCCCCCGCTCCCCCCTCCCCACATCTCTTAAACATGATGCTCTGCCTTTTAAGATAGATAGCTGACTTAGCTCTGGATTTTTCCCAGATGAATAGATTCAAAGGACACGTGAATGTTAATACAGATCTTTGTGATAAAGAAGCTTGGTTGAACCAGAGGCCATCTACATGAAAAGTATGTGCCCTGCCATTGTGTTTTGGGCATCCTATAATTAAGCGAGGAAAATACTTAGAAGTAACATCGAATAGAACCTGCTGATTGTTTTAAATAGGAATGGAAAACATTGAAACTAGGATGTCAAATTAGGCAATTATACACCTGAGTCCTAAGTTAAAGCCTTGCCAATTTATATTGGTTATATATAACTAGAAAGGACGTTGTGTGTTTCTGCTTGAGGGCTGGGATATTTTTAATCATCCAAATTGTGACTTCCATAATGAACTTTGGCCTTTTTATTTTTATGTGCTCTGTTGTTGTTTTTTAATTATAGGAGGCCAGTTCACTGAGCGAGAAGAGAGCGAGAAGCAGAAGATGCTGAAGGGAATGAAGAAGCAACTAAAGCACTTGCTCAGTCAGCCAGCATTTAAAGGCCTTATGAAAACCAAATATCCAACCCAATCAGGGAAATTAGTTCATTCTGACTGCATAGGCCAGCACTCTCAGTCTGCCTTGAGTGCTATATCAAAAGTACAAGTGAAGAAGGTAAAGAAGAAACAATAATAGTGATATGTTAAATAATTGACAGGACATATGAAGATGAGAGATAGAGAAATTTTCTTTTCCCCTTTTGTAGACATGACTTACTCAGAGTTGATTTCATGCACATACCTACCTTGAATAAATGATTATGATAATCTGCAACTGTTGTTTCCATATCATCTGGGGATGCATAAAACAGGAGATGGTAAGTTTTTCATATTCTGGGCACCATCAAAAGATCTAGTACAGTAGCCCAAGGGTATGTATAAACATTCACATAAAAATGCTCAGATCTTCCAAGATTGCAAAAGCTTGAAAGATTTTGGTCTTATCTTTCAAGGTCTCAGGCAAGAAGACTGAAATCTCATAAGATATTAGAATACTTGATTGAAGCTTGGGGCTTTTTTAAATATTTAATTGAAAAAATAATGGGACTTATCAGTGCTGAATTAGAGGACTCACAATTGCCATGTTTCTGATCCTTGGCATAAATATTTCCACCCAACTGATTTTTACCAATGCAATTAATGCTCAGACAGTTGTGTATTGAGCACCACATAAAAGAAAACATCATTAATTAATAATATTTACATGTGATGCATTTTGATGTAGAAGCAGTGATGACAGCAAGCACAGAATATAGGCCAGCCTTTTCTAGTTTGGTGTCCTTCAGTTACATTAGGAAAAGCTCTCCCAGAGTTTCAACCAAAATTGTTGGACATGGTTAAGGAGACTTCTTAAAAGATGCATTTCAAACATATTTATAGGTACCATCTACGGGAAGCTGGGATAATCTTCTTTTGGATAACCTTCCATCTCTTCCTGTGAACTGTTTGTGGAAGGAATATTAAATCTTAACTGTCCAAAGAAGTACATAGATACCTATGATCCCATAACCAACTATATAAATTGGATATTTTTAAAGGTGGCCTCATAAACAAAAGGAGTGAAATAAAGCATTTCAGAATATGGGTAAATCTAGAAAATAACTACACACTGCTACCATGACAGCAGCAGTAGTAGTATCTTCTACACTAGTCCAAGAAATGCAGAGTGAACAAATTCTTTGGATATGTTGAGGCACAGATTGTCACAAAATACATTAGGTTTTTTGGTAATGGGGGTGCAATGTCTCAGCAGTTAAAGATGCTAAGTTTGTGAGCTGGAAAGCTGACATCTCAGATTCGAGACCCAAGTGTCACTCGATGGCGGTGAGCTCCCATTACTTGCCCCAGCTCCTGCCTGCCTAGCACTTTGAAAACATCCAAATTCGAGTAGATAAATAGGTACCACTTCTGTGGGAAAGTAACAACGTTCCGTGCACCTCAGCATATAGTCATGCTGGCCACAAGACTATGGAAATGTCTTTGGACAACGCTGGCTCCCTCAGCTAAGAAACAGAGTTGAACACCGCCCCCTAGAGTAAGAAATGACGGCAGAGGAAATATTTACATTGGGTTACATTTCTTTGTAAGGTACAGTACTACAATTCATTTAACATATATTAAATACCATGGCTGTTGCTTTGTGGTATGCCACAGGACTCAATACTCTGCATTCCTTTTTAACACCCACATGGAGCCACTGGGTGAGATCAACACCACAAGATGAGGTAATATCAGTATGTTGATATACTCAACTTTACATTTCAACCCCAGATAACCCAAGTATTGTTTCTGCTCTTGTGGTGCCTGGAGACTGGGTATCTCGATGTGGGACATGTCAACGCTGTAAACTTTGGACGTTCCCACTGACCAATGATGAAAATTGCAGCCATTTTCTTTTTGCTTTTAACATGCTTTTTGTGGTATTTAGAAATTAGGTGCAGAAGGGGTAGGGTGGGATAAATGCTTGGGCTCAGCTAGCCATAACAATAATGCTGTTTTGTGGGAACCCAAGGATGAACTGATAACGTTTTGGGGCTGAGGAGCTGGGGAGAAAGCCCACTTTCAGGCTAATTGGAGAATGTGATTTGTGACTGCTTGGGGGTGGGAATTGCACTTTGTTACTTTGTATCCTGGGGAAGGGAATTTAGTTTTTGGGTTCAACTATGTAGTGCCGATGCTTTGTTTCCTGAATAAAATGTTCTTTAAGGAAGAAATTTTGCCTTAAAGTTCTTTTGATGGTTTCATCTATCGGAACCATGACAGGACAACAGGATTTAGGTGAACTCTGTTAAGATGGAGCAGCAGTAAGTATGTGGAGCCTTAGGATCTGAGGATTTATCATGTTTGGTCCTGAATGGGTTTGTACTACCCAATACAGATGCTATGCGAGGAGGTTCTAGACTCACAACTCCTGCCTTGGCTCCTGTCCTCTGGAACATCTTGCTGCTGGAAGTGAGATCTGCCTCTCGCCTTCCAGAAGAGCCTTAAAACCTAACTGCCAGTTGACTTGGGGCCCCAATAGGGGAATATTATGTTGGCTATGATTCATTGAGTGTACAAGAAGAGGCAAAGCCTAGAGGTGGAGTGGATTCGGCCTGGAATCATGTGTCCGCAAACACTCCAAATCCAGCCGGCCTTGAATTCCATTGACTTATCTCGCTCCAATTTAATGCTGTTAGTTGACAGTTTCTTATATATAGGCTTGAGCAATACATTTTTAGCTGGAATTTGATGGCCCTGACTCTTTATGCCTAACAGTGGGAGACAAAAGTTCACCCACCCAGTTCATGCTATTAGTTTGTAGCCTTTATTTAATTGCATTTTAATCCTTTTATTTTTATGCTTTTGTGCCATTATAAGCCTCCAAGAGTCATTCTGGGTACTGAGATGAACATATACATTTAATAAAATAATTAAATAACAGTCTGAGTTCTGCTGAAGTTAAAGCAGAAAAGGTATTTGCATTTTTTATTCGTGCAGCATAAGTCGTCATTAGGATATCAGTTAAATGTACTTTTTATTTCCTACCCAAAATTACACTGATTATATCAAATAGAGCTATTCATCAATTTATATTTGAGGTCTCATATATTCTTTGGACCTTGACCCTGCTTTTTTTCCCTTTGAACCAGAAGCTCTGCAAACCCCTTTTATAAAGCAGATTAAAGATACATTGACAATGGAAGAGAAATATAAGACCACATATGCATAAAGTCCTAACCCTTTGATTCTATTCTGTATCATTTTGGGGGATTTGACACCACATGTTCCAGTCCTGAACATGATTCAAATCCCTGAATCTCATAATACTGGAGGATTCTATGTCTTGTACCTCTTGATGTATGCCCATTCTCACTAAAAGTGTTGCTACCTCCTTCCTGAATGGATCCCTGTTCCTTTGATAACTCGAATTCATTGTGATATAACGCTGTTATTATTTCCAGCCCAGAAAAGAAGGAACCTGTTCGATTTTTTGTCTTTTAATATCAACATAAAATTAATTGTGCAAATATTCAACTTTGTTCTTTATTTTATAATTTATTCTTGTCGATTATAGTCTTTCTATACAGACAACATATTTAAGTTCTGATTTACTCCAGTTTTGTGATTTGTATTGTAGTTTGCATCATAAATGAAATAAATGTAAGTAAGTAATAATAAGTTGGAAGGGACCTTGGAGGTCATCTAGTCCAACCCCCTGCTCAGGCAGGAAACCCTATACCATTTCAGGCAAATGGCTGTCCAGTCTCTTCTTAAAAACTTCCAGTGTTGGAGCATTCACCACTTCTGGAGGCAGGTTGTTCCAGTGGTTAATTGTTCTAACTGTCAGGAAGTTTCTCCTTAGTTCTAGGTTGCTTCTCTCCTTGACTAGTTTCCATCCATTGCTTCTTGTCCTGCTTTCAGGTGCTTTGGAGAATAGCATGCCTCCCTCTTCTTTGTGGCAGCCCCTGAGATATTGGAACACTGCTATCATGTCACCCCCCTCGCCCTTCTCTTCGTTAAACTACACATACCCAATTCCAGCAACCGTTCCCTATATGTTTTAGCCTCCAGTCCCCCAGTCATCTTTGTTGCTCTTCTCTGTACCCTTTCTAGAGTCTCAACATCTTTTTTACATCGTGGTGACCAAAACTGGATGCAGTATTCCAGGTGTGGCCTTACCAAAGCATTGTAAAGTGGTATTAGTACTTCACGTGATCTTGATTCTATCCCTCTGTTAATGCAGCCTAGCATTGTGTTGGCTTTTTTGGCAGCTGCAGCACACTGCTTGCTCATATTGAAGTGATTGTCCACTAGGACTCCAAGATCCCTCTCACAGTTACTACTATTGAACAAGGTACCACCTATACAATAACTGTGCATTTGATTTTTCCTGCCTAAATGTAGAACCTTACTTTTTTCACCATTGAATTTCATTTTGTTAGATAGTGCCCAGTGTTCGAGTCTGTCCAGATCCTCCTGTATTTTAAGCCTATCTTCTGGAGTATTGGCTATTCCTGCCAGCTTGGTGTCGTCTGCAAATTTGATGAGTTCCCCATCTATCCCCTCATCCAAATTGTTAATGAACATGTTGAAGAGCACTGGGCCCAGAACAGAGCCCTGGGGCACTACACACTTCCTTCCATGTAGGTGCAGTTCCATTGAAGACCACACGCTGAGTACGGCCTGTCAGCCAGCTACGAATCCATCTGGTGGTGATGCTATCTAACCCACATTTTTCTATCTTATCAAGTTAGTAGGTTGTGATCTACTTTATCAAATGCCTTACTGAAGTCCAAGTAAGTTATATCCACAGCATTCCTCTGGTCCACTAATTTTGTCACTTGGTCAAAGAATGCAATAAGATTTGTCTGGCATGATCTGTTTTTGACAAACCCATGTTGACTTTTAGTGGTGACTTTGTTTGCATCAAGGTGTTCGCTGATTTGTTGTTTGATTATCTTTTCCAGAATCTTCCCAGGTATTGAGGTCAGGCTGATAGGTCTGTAGTTTCCTGGATCTATTTTTTTCCCTTTTTTGAAGATGGGAACTACATCAGCTCTCTTCCAGTCCTTTGGTAGTTCCCCAGTGCTCCAGGATCTTTGATTGGCCAAAGAAAAAAAAATAACCAAGTTTAAAATCAATCAAGCTTCATATGTTGTATAAAGACAGCTTATAGATCAGGGGTCTTCAAACTTGTCCCTTTTATGACTTGTGGTTTTCAACTCCCAGAATTCCTCAGCCAGCATGCCTGCTGAGGAATTCTAGGAGTTGAAGTCCACAAGTCATAAAAGGGACAAGTTTGAAGACCCCTGTTATACATCTTAGGTGACTTGGTGAAGAATGTTGGGTGAACATAATCTTATACAAAGTTAATGTTGCCCTTGTATAAAGCAGCCAGCGAGCCCCTGAGACCACACATTACTTAGGGAGGTACTATTTTCTAGGCCGCTCATACTTTCTAATTAATATTGCTACCAATATAGAGAAGGAAGGACTCCCTGGAGAAGAGCCTAATGCTGGGGAAGATCGAGGGCAATAGAAGAAGGGGACGACAGAGAATGAGGTGGCTGGATGGAGTCACTGAAGCAGTAGGCGTGAGCTTAAATGGACTCCAGAAGATGGTAGAGGACAGGAAGGCCTGGAGGAATGTTGTCCATAGGGTCGCGATGGGTCGGACACGACTTCGCAGCTAACAACAACAACAACCAATATAGAACTAGTACCCAAGAGCTTTACGCAGTGCAGTAGAACAAAGACCCAAGCACAGCAATGACAGACAGCTGCCCCAACGCCATTCAATTTCTGGCAGTGCATGGAATTAGAATGTTACAGCTCAATATTTCTTCTGAAGCCTATTTCTTTACCTGTAACAATAGTTCAATCAACTTACATTAAAAAATGAAAACTATCCTTAATTCCCAAACGTATGTCCTAGGTGTGCCACATAAGGTGCTTTCTAAAAATTCATGATTGATAAGCTTCATTTGAAAATTTATGAGAAGCTAGCTCTTTTTATTAAAAGTACCCCTTCCCCTACAATCTAGTCTGGGAGTGGGAGATAGCAGCCTTTCATCTGTGACATTTTTCAGACCACACAGTGTTTCCCAGACTTCATTGAACCCAGTGCTTCTCAACCTTGGCAATTTTTAGAGGTCTGCACTTCAACTCCTGTCATCTAGTCCATGTCACCATCCCCTCCCCTTCTCCGTCCAGTGTCTCCCAGGATGGCATATACCAACCAATCAACCAACCAGCCATTTTCCTCATGTCTTGCTTTCCTGCCCACTTCAGCTATCACCCATGTCCCACCAGGCCCCCTGCCCTTAAGATTTCAAGTTTCTTCCCTTCCCCAACTGTGGCCACAATTTTCCAATTCAGCATATTCCATTGGCTCACCAGCCTCCCATTCTTCCCAAACCCTTCCTCTCTTCTTTTACAAATGTCTCAGTTTAGCCTGTCCTATTGAATGGCCAAATAATTACTGACTTCCCAGAACATTCTCTGCCACCAGTGAGCTACCCCTTGTTGTGATTCAGGGTCAGCCTGTGGGTTTGGGAGTTGGGTTGGACGACTCAGAGGAGGAGGAGGGGAGTGTTGAAGAGCTTGCTGAGGGGATTGGACAGCTTGATGAGAGCCCCCAGCAAGGCCCCTCTCATCTGGTCACGATGCAGACCCAGCTGTGTGAGCCTGACAGCGTGGATGAAGATGACCCACAGCTGGCCCTGTTCAAGGACGCCCGACGCAGGAGGCAATCAGTCAGGAGGAAGGCAATGGGGCACCTCGGAAGGAGGCACAGAGAGGCCACGCCCTGAACTGTATTTAAGGGGAATGTGTGGGAGGGCTGGTTTGCTGAAGGCAACCGCTTGGATTGTTCCTGCTTCTTAGCTCGTGTTTTATGGTTGGTGTCTTGTCTTAATCTGTTTTCTGTGAATAAATTTGGCAGGCATAATTCCAGCCTCTTGCCGTTTCTAAAGGGATTGACCCTGCCTTTTCTGCAGAGCCGGTAGCAGGCTGGTACAGAACACCCCTATCCCCCTCTGCTACCCCCCTACTCAACTTCCTCCCATGAATTACTTCTGTCTAAAACAAACCAGCTTCATCCACAGAACATTTTGCATAACCCTATATCTACTGTAGTGTCAGCCTAAATCAATCTACCAAAGGAGCACGGCCTCTTCACTGATGTGGGTTAGGATGCTGAGCTTGTCGATCAGAAGGTCGGCAGTTTGGCGGGTCGAATCCCGAGTGCCACGTAACAGAGTGAGCGCCTGTTACTCGTCCCAGCTTCTGCCAACCTAGCAGTTTGAAAGCACATAAAAATGCAAGTATAAAAATAGGGACCACTACGGTGGGAAGGTAACAGCGTTCTGTGCGCCTTTGGCGTCTAGTCACGCCGGCCACATGACCACGGAGATGTCCTCGTACAAACGTTGGCTCTTCGGCTTTGAAACAGAGATGAACACCGTCCCCTAGAGTCGGAAACGACTAACACGCATGTGCAGGGGAACCTTTACCTTATGTGTGTGTGTGTATGAAATGTTTGTTAAGTATTTAGATTACCTTGCTAGGCCCCAAACATGGGACAAATCTTATTTCCTGTTTCAGCCTAACCCAAGGCCATCAACAGGCAGTAGTCACAACAGTGACAGCTCATATTTGTGTAAATTTTTTTTTTTGGATTGCTAACAAAGAATTAAAGGGAGACTGATATGCATTTCAAACTTATTTGTTCTCATCAGTCAGCCATACCCTTCTGAGATTCGAACCTGGGCCGATTGCAGGTGATTTTCATCATCCAAATGATTGGCCCAAAACCATCCCAACAGCTTCCATACCAAAGGACAACCAAAACCTGTTCCCTGCTCCCAGTCCAACCCCTTAAAACACTATACCATACTGATTGTCAGTATATCTACATATCAATATATTTTTATATCTGTGATGAATCAACACTAGGTGGCATCAAAGCATTACATTTCTGATACACATAAAAAACTGATGTTTTTGCAAACACATTTAATCTTTCTTTTCCTGTTTCCCCACAACAACCTCGTGAGGTGAATTGGGCTGAGACAGAAAGAGTGACTGGCCTAAGGTCACACAGCTGCCCTTCAATGTTATAATTATGTAATTATAATAATCATATGTTTTAATATAATTATATATAATTGCATATCAACTTTCTCTTTGAACTCTCACTTTATTACCATACCATCTGGTGATAGGGAGGATTTGGTCCAAGATTTTCAGAGTGTTTCAGGGCCAATAGACCAGGGGTGTCAAACTGGTGGCCCATAGGCCAGATGTGTCACGCATAGGCCACGCCCACCCTGGCTCCACAAAGGCAAAACAACGTCATGTCCTGATACATAATGTCATGTGATCAAGTTTGTCACCCATGCAATAGAGGATTTGAATACAGGCCTTCCTTTTACCATCTCATTGTATCTCTTCTCTTTGTGATTCTCTGTATTTTCCTTTAGTAAAAAAAAATGGAAGGAGCCCCCACCACGGTGTAATTGGCTGCTAGATTTATGTTTATAGCAAGTTTCCCTGATCTCTTCTATTTATAACCAGAAAAACAGAATCTTAACAGTCTTTCTCATCAAGTCCTTCTCATCGAGTAACTAGTGAGATTAGGTCAATGCACTTAAAACCTCAGCTGCATTTGAAAAACTTTCCATCGGTATCTTTTTTATATATTTAATAAGACTTTTCTGGCTTGCCTACTTTATTAAAGCTTCACGGCATCATGACCTTTATTAACATTAATTTCCACTAACGGTTTGGAGTAATGTCTCTATAAAAGAAAATTTGAAAGAATCCTGCTTTAAGAACTTGCCCTAACATGCCCCCAATATATCCACAAAGAATAGAATAGAATAGAATAGAATAGAATAGAATAGAATAGAATAGAATAGAATAGAATAGAATAGAATAGAATAGAATAGAATAGAATAGAATAGAATAGAATAGAATAGAATAGAATAGAAACTGGAAGAGACCTTGGAGGTCTTCTAGTCCAGCCCCGCGCTTAAGCAGGAGAATTCCAGGCCAAGAGCCAGACAGGCTTACATCAACCTTAACTGGGTTAATGTTACAGTAGTAGTTTCCCCCCTATTCTAACAAAGATCAAGGAGGTTTCAAGTACAAAATCTATTTGACTTTGTTATCCATTACCTTAAAGCAGTGTTTCTCCACCTCACCATCTTTAAGATGTGTGGACTTCAATTCCCAGAATTCCTCAACCAGTATACTGATTGTGTATACATTGTAAAAAAAACACTGCCTTATAGGAATATCAGGAGATTGCAGTGACTTGAAACAGAGGCAATGAAGCCAATGGAAAGATTGGCAATGGAAACAGCATATATTGACCTGGTATAATTTTTTTCAACTCAAGAAGGGGTGGGAGTACTTTCACTCAGTAGTGAGGAAAGAACCATAGTCTATAATTTTAGATGTAGAAATGTGGAGTGCAAAGCATCAGAATTATCCAAACCAAATTTCGGACTATGAAGATTCACACAAATGCAAAAACAAATGAGGTATTTAATGACTTGAACATCTGCATAGTTAAGGAAGAAAAAAGGAGAACATGCTATTATTCAGATCTATTAGTGATTACTTCTATGGGTGCAATATCTATCAAGATTCAGTTTTATTTGGAAAGAGATCAGTCAGAGCTGGTTGACATTCTGTAGCATTTTTTTTTTAATTACAAAGCCAACTGGAACAAAGTTGCTAAAATCATTGCTAAAACAGAGATGCAAACTATGAAACCCCAGGCCACCAAGAACCGTAAGTTCTTCTTCCAAACACCCTTCAAAGCTTGTCTCAGACTATGATTATGAGAGAAAACAGTTTTAAAAATTATGTGTTGTGTTTCAAATATATAGATATAATTACAATTGTTTTATTTATCAGATGTGGATGAATGAAATCAGATGTGGTTTGTGCTGTACCACATCTCTGACTTGATCCTACCAATTATCTAGAATGAATTCCTAATCAAGTTTTAACTCAGCCTTAATCTTGTAAGACTGCACACTCCTTAAACATGTGAGCAAACTGTTAGCATCCTACAGCTTTCATAATAGTCACTAGAAAAAAATTACAGAGCTGTTCACATAACGCTTAAAGCAAACATTGAAGGCGAATCATAGTTGGTTTTCCTCATGGAATGGACTTCTCCCATCAAATTTTGTTTTCAGTTTAAAAAGGGGAAAATACAGTACAAAAATTTGGCTTTGTATTCTGTTTCTAGCAGACATTTCATACAGTTGACACACTGAATCTCAAAGATGCAAGAGGACCAGGTTATTTGCAAGTCTCCCTTTCCCCAAGGATTGATTCATGCCCATTCCACTAGGTCAGACAGGGTGGATGTGCTCTAGGTCCTGTTACAAGATTACAAGATTACAATAATAGAATCTTGTAAGCGTGCATATGCTTCCTTGTCCCTCTCTTTATGACTATGAGAACTTGAGAGGGGCAAACATGTAACTTTCTCAAATTACTTGTCTCCCCAGATTCAAATATATTTTATCTGACTGTTGTTTTGGTTGCAGCTCTTCCTCCTGTTCCTCAAGGTTTTTCCTTCTCTCCATTACAGGTTTCATCACTTAAATGTTGTCAACTGATAAAACCTCGGAGGCATACTTAATAAGTAGCCACTCCAGCCTTTTGGAATAGTCTCCCACTTGAGATTCAAGGGATGTCTATTCTTTTAGCCCTCCAGAGGCCATGAAGATCTGGATCTTTCCCCAAGCATTAGGCCAAGGATGGAGGTTTGTTCAGGAGGCTGATTAGTGTAGCACCTGGTGGGAAGAGTGGTTTTGTCTTTATTCCTCCTTTTATCAGTTATTGTGAGCCATCTATGTTCATTATGTGAGACGGGCGGCCATATACATTCTATAAACAAATAAACAATTTAAACTGATTTTTAAAACTGCTGAGAACTAAAAGTTCTGAACTTCTGAAAGTTGTCTGAGACAGACAAAAGCCTAAATATTTTTAGAACATTTCTTTTAGCACTGGGATGAACTGACTTCATTTAGACATGCTCATTGTCTGCCTGTAGCATCTCTGTAATTCAGTATATAAGAAAGTAAAAGAGTGATTGAAATACTAATTGCCACTTAGTTAAAGAGCAACAACTTTGCTGTATCTATAGAAGGACTTGGGACGAAAGACATAAGTCCAGCCAAAGAGGTTCTTGACCCCACTGTGGTTCCACAACTTTCAGCATCTTTGATAACATGGGACATGCTCAATAAAGTCTGCCTGTTCAAATTTGATTAATTTTCTATCAAAAGGTAAAGGTTTTCCCTGTCTAGTTGTGTCCAACTCGGGGGCTGTGCTCATCTCTATATCTTAGCCAAGGGAGCCAGCATTGTCCAAAGACATTTTCATGGTTGTGTGGCCAGCATGATTATATGCCAAGGTCCACGGAAACCTGTTTTCTTTCCATTTTCTATCAACCCAACAAACAATTTCTACTTAAGAAATGTGATAAGTAGTAATAAAATAGCCATAATAATGAAATTAATTGCATTTTAAATTTCACGGTTGCATTGGAAAATTATAAAGGTAAAGGTAAAGGTTCCCCCGCACATGCGTGCTAGTCGTTTCCGACTCTAGGGGCCGGTGCTCATCTCTATTTCAAAGCCGAAGAGCCAGCGCTTGTCCGAGGACATCTCCGTGGTCATGTGGCCAGCATGACTAGATGCCAAAGGCGCACGGAACGCTGTTACCTTCCCACTGTAGTGGTCCCTATTTTTCTACTTGCATTTTTTATGTGCTTTCGAATTGCTAGGTTGGCAGAAGCTGGGACGAGTAACAGGTGCTCACTCTGTTACGCGGCACTCGGGATTCGACCCGCCAAACTGCCGACCTTCTGATCAACAAGCTCAGCGTCCTAACCCACTGAGCCACCTCGTCCCCTTTGGAAAATGATACATATCTTATAAAAAAAAACTCTTAGATGAAATAAGTTGTTTTATTTCCAAAAAGATATTTATCTTTGATTTTCTTTTTAACAAAATCTTGAATGATTAAAAATTAGAGTAACAGGTGAGATTAAAGAGACATTTGTTTTCTTTCTATATTTCCACATTCTAAATTAATTGGATTTAAAAAACAATTTAGGGTAGCTTTTATTGAAAATTGTTTATTATAAATAGAATGCTATTGCATTGTTTATTTCTTTATTTCCCAATTCTTTTCATAGGGTATCTTATCATAAGCTAAATCTTACGATAATCTTATGATAAATCTTCATACCACAAATAAGATGCCTAATATTAAGGTAGAGATTGAATATATCCCAGTCCTGCCATGTTGTGTTATTTATATAAAAAATAAGTTTTTAGAGGCTACTTTAAAAAATAAAAAATAAATGATCTCAGGATTGTTTGTGAGTCCTTAAACTATAACGGTAAGAGTGAACTAGCAAAGTAAAGTAGAAAGCAAACACACGGATTTTGGAAATGCCAGTGTTTTCATTGTTGTTATACTGCCTGATAATGTAAACTAAAACCTAGTCTGTATAAAATAAAATCTGTCTATGTAAATGAACAACCTATTTACTGGATTTACTGATTTGCACCCCCAAATATTTAACTTGTTCATTTACTACTAGAATACAATATTCAATAAGCCTTCAACAAATCATTGTATTTACTTAGAGCAGGGATTTCCAAACTTGGCAACTTTAAGACTTGTGGACTTCAACTCCCAGAATTCCTCAGCCAAGATGGAAGAATTCTGGAAGTTGAAGTCCTCAAGTCTTAAAGTCGCCAAGTTGCAGACACCTGGCTTACAGGAAATTAAATCAGAGCGTCTAATTTAATAATTCATTTGGAAGAGTAGGGTGTAAATCGGGAGTCTCAAACTTGTGGCCTGCATGATGCATGCAGCCACTTGGGGTTTTTTTGCACAGTCAACATCCACATCAAGAAGCTGTCATAGCTCAGATCAAGGACTATCAACTCACTACAGCTACAGCTTGCAGAGAATAGCACAGGAACACATACTGTAGTTATTCCTACTATTTGGCAGGGACAGTGTTCTGCACCCCTGCCTGGCACCTTGTATTAAGAGGCACACTCCTTTCCCAGCTAAAATACTAAAAGATGCCCTATCACTGCTACTTCCCATTCAGGCACCAACTACTAGCTGCAGAAGGCAAGGAAGCACAGAGTGACACAAGCCCTAAATTGCTGCCTTCTATCAGCTGTGGAGGATGGAAGGTCATCTCAGCCCAAATGGCAGGAACAAGATGTTTTCTGGCACAGCTCTAATCATTCAATTTTGCCAGGTGAAGGCTGAGATTATGAATCTGCTGATCTTTCGTAGCTCTCTTTCACTTGTCACCCAGAATCTGTGTTCAGACAGGACCACCTGTCTTCTTCTTGATACTGAATTACCACTCCTTTACTCCCATGCCTCACAGAGCTGCCAATCCCAGGTTCCACAGCTAACAGCCCACTTTCCACTCATGACAGCCCTGCAAGATAGGTAAGACTTAGACACAAATCTTAAAATGAACTGAAAGCTCCATGCTTCCCATTGAAAACATCAATGGAAAACATCAAATAGCAGTCAGCTTTTTTCTCAGTGACAGATTGTATTTATTCGATAAATATTTAGCATTTGACAAAATTACTTCAAATAAAATTTATGTTTACACATGTAATGTAAACATATACTCTTCATTTTTGACTCACTAGAAGAGTGCATCGGTTTATGAAAAAGACTTCAGTGTTGCAGCCTTTTGGTTAATAAACATGATAATTGAGTTTGAAACTCCTGATTTAGGTTTTTCCACAACAGAACCGAGTAGCATTAGTTTAATCTTGTGCATGACTGAGTATATTTGGGGCTCAATTTGATCCCATTGGAATTAGTTAATTGGATGAATCAATCCCCTTTTGATATTTCTCCAGTATATTGAACTTCTAATTGACCCAATTAAATACGTTGGGAGAAGAAGAGCAATACCACAACTGATGCCTTCTAATGACAGTAAGACTGAGAAATCTCTATAACTCTTGTCTGTCTGTATATGAAAAATAGGCAAATATACTGTAGCTATTAACTCATACTTTTATACTGTCCATTTCATTTGAAAGAAGCCTGCCCTTCAAGGTTGACCTGTCATTCTTCTGAGAAGACAGAACTCAATGCATCTTTATAATAAAGGAGACATTTATCCAAGGTTTACCTAGGTGGGGATTATTATTTTTTTGCAGAGAAGTTCCCATAAATATGTATTTGCAATGCACTAAGTGTAGAAAAGCAATATGTATAGCAGTAAATACAGAACATTAATCTCACCATTTGCTGCAAACCTATAAACTTGTATTGTTTTTTTAAAGCACTCCTCAAATAAACATTTGACCTCACTGCTTTACATTGTTTGGTGTTACTCTTCCTGTTCATTATGTTTGCTTTTTATTCACCACTTCCTGCAACATAATTGAGTACATTTATTAAATTTGCCACCTTGGGGCAAATGCAAGGACATTTGTAAAGGTACGGCATAATCAGCTATCTTGTAGTGATATTTCTCTGTGACATTTTGGTCATTGATCCTGAACATCTCACCGATACATTATTTCATTTCATTATGGAGGAACAATATAGATGTTAGCAAAGTTAGTCCATTAATTTTAAGTTGGTATTTAAAAAATGGAATCATAAAAAAAATTACAAGTTTGTATTTTTGGTTTTAAAGCAATCCAGACATTTCCCATAATCAGGTACTGTATGAGGTGAAGCATATGTGTAAAGATAAGAGCTCTGAGAATTCTAAAAGGCCATGGATTATAATTTATATATAATCTGATTTTTAGGCTACCGGTACTTAGTTCTAAGTGTTAAATTTGTGTTTAATCAGACAGAGCTCACTTCAGAGTGGGAACACCATCCATACACAACTTGAGAGTTGCTTAAAATATAGAATGCTAGTAGCTGGAACTGGTCATGAAAGATGCATCTCCTGACATTTGCCATTTTTATAAGGTATGGCAATTCTATCAGTATTTGCAACTGTACATGGTCTTCCCATAGACATTCTCTGTCCAAAATGGAATAACAGATTTATGCACTACTGCAGTATACTAGAAAGGATAAAGATCTTTTTTTAAAAAACTTTTCTTTATTTTTATTAATATTTATATCATTATCATCCAGTAACAAGGTCTTTGCTAGTTAATACAAGTGCCAGGTATATTAATATTTAATCTTCATTAAACTTTGTTGTTAATAGATGGAATTAAAATAAAAAAAATAAATATATACTTACTGAAATACTTGAAAATATAAAGGTTCAGATTATTTATAGGCAGCATGTTTGAATATAAGTAAATTGCTTCACTGTGGACCATTTATTTTACTTATCACATTTTAAAATTTCATAAAATAATTTTCCACACATCAGTTTACTCCAAATTTTTGAGAACTGAACAGTGTAATGGAGAAACTAGCAGGTAGTTAGTGATCCTATTATGTTAAAGTATTGTTGAAAATGGACTGTGGTGTGTTGGTTTTGAACTGACGAGTTCTGAAGACGAACAGCATCATGGGGAAAGTAAGCAGCTATTCTGAGTGTGGCTAGAGTGGAAGATGATCAAAGATTTATCTGTCAAAGAATAATCATCCAGTCATCACTTCAGTCTGGGAGTGGATTGTACAATGCCAATTTATTACATAAATCCTTTCCTTACATCTAGATAATTAAATAGGCGTAAAGCTAGTAATTAGGCGTTGGAAGGAGAAATGCATCGGTTGGGAACACCCATTTATTAAGCAGACATTATATGCTGTAAAGATGTATGTCTTTGGCATGTTGTTGAGAAGAGACACGAAGCTAGAAAAATGTAAGGCTATGCTGCTATGCTTTGCTTGCTTAGAGAAGGCAGAGGAAATTTACTTAAAATGAATGCAAAACAATCAGCAAATTGAAGTTGAAAAGCAAAAATACTTCTAATATGGCTTTGCTGATGCCTAAACTGCTTATTTTTGTCTTTGTTCCTTAATAAACAAGACTAAAAATGTGATTTGTGTGTTCTTGTTCTTGATCCTGAAACCCATATGAATGATGCTTCCAGTGACAGTATCCATGTGCTGACTTGTGTACAATATAAAGCATTCCAAGTGCCCATGCAATGCAATACGGTATTTTATTCCATGTCTCCTTGCAGGACTTTTGTTTCATATATTGTCCTCATTTGCTATCATTTCTTTGGTTTTGAAGTCATCTCTTTAAAAGGCTGGATGAACTTTTATATTCTTCTGGCTTCATTATTTCTTGTTTCATCACAGTTTTCTCACAAATGAATTCCTGGATACATTAAGAAAGAGAGAAAATGAATTGATTATAAATATAGATAACATATTACTAAGTATATTCATTTACTTAAATGCATGAGCCTTACATACAGTATATGCAAACTGAATACTGTGTACTTATGAAAGATTTTGTGGCTTATAAATTGAGCTGCTTGTGGAAAACCTGATATCTCTAAAGATTGTGAATTAGCCTCCACTTGTGTTTTCTTGCTCAAGGTTGAAAATAATATGTGCTGGCTCAAGTGTTTCAGACCACTTTCCTTACCACTTATTACTCTCTTCTAGGCAAACCCCTGCATTTTAGTAACATGCACCCTCCCCTGGGTCAATGGTCACTGTCCAGCAGCTCTCTAATTTCTTCTGCACCTGCTGTTACCAAAGATGTGCCAGTTGCACTGTGGTTATAACATTCACTGACTTGCAGAACTTCAATTGAAAACACAGTACTGCTGATAATTCTTTCCCTGAGTTAGCCATTCATTTTTCTGGTGCATTTTTAATTTGGTTTTTTAATTTGTTTAATTTGGTTTCCTTTGAATAAGCTCACTGATGCATCCTTGAAACACTGGAGGTTTTTTTTTCCCCAGCTTCCAAACAACCCAGATAAAGTACTATACATTTGGGAATATTTAGCAGCAGGAATGAAACCCTGCTACTCATATAAACAGGAAAAACTATGAACTATGCATTAGAGACTTTTCCTTAAAGAATGAAGTGGATATTTAATTAAAAAATATCTGACATGTTTTCAAACATGAATATATTCTGCATTTCAGGCAAATGATATAAGCATTACACTACTGAATTGTGAAATGGCCTGGGCAACAGCTTTTGCAGAGGGATCAAAGCATTGAATCTGGGATCAGCTCAAGGATGAAAAAACAACAGCAGTTTTGAGATAACAGAATGACATCAGTGATTACTGTGGATAAATGTTTCTTCCCTTTAGATTTACACTTCATTCAACTGTCATAGATAAGATGTTCTTCTCTGTTCTGTGCAAATTTGATTTTAGAAGCCCAAACAGATTTACCTACTTGGATCATATCCAGCTTGGACTGGAAAGTCATTTGCTCCAAAGGACCATAATGCTTCATATAGCACCGCTCTGCCATGTTAGAGATTCCTACCAGCATCCTGCTTAATTCTCGAGTCTTCAGGAAATATAAAGAAATAGATAGACAAACCTTAAGAAAAAATGATTTGCCTTGAATTCAATGTATTGACTTGCATTGAAGAAATCACTTACCAAAAGTAAAATGAAAATTAAATACAGCACCATCTTCATCAACATTATGGCCCTTAATTTTCTCATGGTGAAAATGCATGGTGGGATGATTTTGCATGTTGACAGCAAATGTGAATTATATTTATTGATCAGAGCTTGTATTATTATAAATATTGTGATTTGTGGCAAGGAGCAATTAAATTAAAAAAAATCTTGATCAGGTAGAAAGTGTCAAGTTTCCGAGGTATGGGCTTTTCAAGTGACTCTGAGGCATTGTTTACCTTAAAAGTCCTTTATTAACCTAATGTACCGGCAAATGCTTGCTCGAAGGAAGCTGGAATCTGAAATCTCCGCCCCTTGCACAATATATTAAAACACAATTCTCCACCTTTCTAATTTTGTCATTAATCATATTCTCCATTAGAAAACCCGCCAAGCTCTTATCTTCTTTAGTTAGAGATGGCCTTGAAGGTAGAATCCTACTCATCCCCCCTCCCAACCTTAAACTAAATCTCTTAAAGCAATACACAAGTTTAACATATGAAATGGCTACTTCTTCATCTCTTGTCAAGCAATAACATTTGATGTTAGCAGCGTTGACAGAAAGGCTACTTGAGCTATAGGAGAAGAATAATGTCTGATTGATTGGAATATTCATATCAATCAGACATTATTCTTCTCCTATAGCTCAAATAGCCTTCCTACCTGATCAATATTTTTCACTTGTTTTCTTTTTCACTTATATTTAGAATAGAATAGAGCTGGATGAGACCTTGGAGCCCCCTGCTCAAGCAGGAGAACCTATACCATCTCAGACAAGTGACTGTCTAGTCTCTTCTTAGAAATCTCCAGTGATGGAGCGCCCACGATTTCTGGGGGTAAAATGTTCCACTGGTTAATTGTCCTCACAGTCAGGAAGTTTCTCCTTAATTCCAGGTTGCTTCCCTCTTTGATCAGTTTCCAACCATTGTTTCTCGTCCTTCCCTCTGGTACTTTGGTGAATTGGCCTCTTCTTTGTGGCAGCCACTCAGATACTGGAATACTGCTATAATCTCTCCCCTATTTGAGTGTTTTATGATTTTTGTTGTTATTATTCTGCCCAGAGTCATGTTATATGAAGTGGGTGACTATATAAATCTGCTAAATAAATAAATAAATTTAGTGTCTGGTGGTGGGATAAGAGGCAAAACACCTCTTCTAGAGCAAAGCAATCTTTTGCAATCCTTGAGCTGCTTTAGCTCTGGGTGGATTGCTGGTGGACATGCTTTCTGGAAAGAGAGAGCCAATCTCACAAAGGAACAAGGAGGCTGTGTGGATTTGCTCTAAGTTATGGCCACCTAATGAGAAGGAAGGACTCACTGGAGAAGAGCCTAATGCTGGGAAAGGTTGAGGGCAAGAGAAGAAGGGGACGACAGAGAATGAAGTGGAGTCACTGAAGCAGTAGGTGTGAGCCTAAATGGACTCAAGAAGATGGTAGAGGACAGGAAGGCCTGGAGGAACGTTGTCCATGGGGTCGCGATGGGTCAGATATGACTTCACAACTAACAACAACAACATTCTACATCTTAAGAATAGCTATAGTTGACTGTCTCTTTTGCTTAGTTCTTGGAAATGCTAGCAGCTTTTAAAGCCCAACTTAGGTGGCAAACTCAAGAAGCAAGAATCAAACAGATTTCAGGGGAACATTTTTAATGCTAGTCAGGGTAAAAACATAAAGCTGAAATTTCTAAAAAGAAAATCATACTATAGTAAATCAATTAAGGCGGTCTTTCTTTTACTTTTTTCCTTCTCATAGGTCTGAGCTGCTTCTTCTCATACCCCCTGAAATTCTCCATCTGGTCCCAACGGTTTTTCACTTGGCCTGATCCATTTCTCTCATCTGTTTACTGTCCTAGAGAGCTACTTTTGTTTATGTGTTAAATTTGTATCCTGCCTTTTTTTCCAGGAACTCTGTAATTGTTCCTGAGATCAATATCTATGGAGCGAGCAACAGTTTTCAGTTAATTTACACTTGATTTGTTTATAATCCCACCCTTCAACAAATGATTGGATTATTTTCTTTTTCCATTTTATTCTGATTCTTCTGCTTCCCTTCTTAGGGATCCTAGCCTTGATTTATGTTTATGTACACTAATAGTAACAACTGAACATCCTGTCCACTACTCCTTCAGTAGACTTTGATTTTTTACATTCTTATTTCCTTCCCAACAATGCTAGTAACAAAAAATAATGATAGAACTACCAGTGTATCCTACCTGTTGTGTAGTGAGTTCTTTGCTGGCAATAAGCGAGATGAGAGGTTTCAAACAGGAACATTGCTTTATTGAGCCAACTGAAACAGGCTTCTGCGCAGCTACTTATACAGTTGGCCACTAGGTGCCGGCCAATAGGTTTAAAGGAACCCATTCCCACCCCAAATCATCCAATGATCTTCTTGGAGACAGCAAGTCTGGCTTAGTGACCGTTACACAGACACTATGTTAAGCACCATTCAAACACTGAAACAGTTCAAGTAAAATCCCAATACATTACACTACCTATCCTTTGTAGAGAGACCAATGTTGCCCTTTTGAACTGCAAAGTTGCATTTTAAATGAAAACAATATTTCTTCATTCCCACTCTAGCCTGAATGCTGGAAGAAAAGTGGGGGGATTTTGAGAAAAAGAAGTGCATGATACTTACATATTGACTTATGATGCCTTCTTTATTATCAATATAATTAATCAGATATATATTTCTTTCCTTCAGTGCATTATACTTTGATTGGAGCTCAGAAACTTTGCTAATCAATACCTAGGTTGAAGCATATAATAGAAAAAAGGATAGGTTTTTGCAAAAAGAAAAAAAAATGTGCATCTGATTCCTCTCATCTGCAGTTACAAATATGTCATTTTGGTGGTTTTACAGTAATAAAATTTGGTCAATAGATGGCTAGACTGCACTACAATAGTTTCAGTCCTTGGAACATGGGACCACCACAATCCTTTGAGTTAGATTGGGTCAAGGACAGTGGCTAAAAGTAATCTACTGAGTTTCCAGGAGTGATGGTGAATTAGAATCTGGGTCAATAAAATAGGGTTCTTATTTTGAGAGTGTTTTTTTTTCTTTACCCCACTAAAATATACAACTGAGCTGGACAAGGACCCAGGAAGCAGAACAATCACTTTGCTTGTCACCATCCCAGTACAATCCTTAATATTTTTATAAAAATGTTCATAGAGCAGGTGACTAAATCTTTCTCGCTAAGATTTGGAGAATGCAGATCAGATTCTTCTAAGAGTTCTCTCACTGACTTGCAGGATAAGTCTGATTCAACATATTGCTGAAGTACTAAACTAACTAGAATTCCTAGCATGTCTTACTATTGCCTATGCTGTCTAGGACTGCTACTAATTCTGGCCAAATCTGAAGAAAATGGCCATAATGATTACTTATTTTATTATTTTATTTAACACATATATAAACATCCATCTTATATCAAACTCTGGGTGGCTCCCAACCAACATTAAAACAAAATTAATAATAAAAAATAGGGTGTGGTGGATGAGGGGATTTAATGATGGACTGCATTTGGAAGCTTAACTTTGGTGCCAGATTTTTCATGGTTATGGTTTTAATCGTTATGACTATTACATTAACATATTAAAACCATAAACATTAAAAACCTGGCTCCAAAATTAAGTTCTGCATGCAGTCCATCACTAAATCCTCTCATCCACCTCACCCTATCCCAGTGCTTGGAGGAAAAGTCAGGTTTTGATTAGTATATTCAACTAATAGCTTGTTTACTTTAATGCCATACTGAAATATATAAAATGGTGTACACTGAAATGTTGTAACCTTTTTTTCTCCTGCTAGATTATCCATTTATATCCCATTCATAAAACTGAAATCAAATATTCTGTCTTTGAGGGATGACCATAATTAGATCCTGCTCAGAGAATAGGTGTACCAATAATTAGAGAATGAAGCGCAAAATTCACAAGGTGAGTGTGCTTTGCACTGATAATAGTTTTTAAAGCTTTATCCTTTTCAGAAAGCAGAACTGACTCCATATTAAGAAATAAGTAGAGAACTAACAGACTCTGTGGCATGGATAACCAGGCCTCTGAAGTAAACATACAGTCATAATTAAGCTTCATAAAACCACATGGTCAGGTAAAATTACAAATCTCATTGTGTTATGTTCTTCTTGTATGGCAGCACTTTTATGATGGATTGTCTCAATGTTTTCTTCTTGGCTGGACAAATGATTCTTCAACTTCTGATTTGTAGAGAGCAGGGTCTTATGCCTTTGTGTGAGGGTTTTAATGACAGAATCTTCCTGATATCCCCAAAAGTCTGTAATAGAAAAGAGGGGAGATTATATTTTTCAAGGACAACACACATTAGGCAATGGTTACCGAAGAGCTTAGAACTGCCACCTGAGTGAGGCAGAAAGGTCAGTTGCTACATTCATGTACATACATGTGAACATGAGCCCTCTAGTACAGCATCAGTCTGAGAGACTGTTTATATGAAAATATGCCCATAAAAATCATTCAGATGCATTAGAGAGGATTCAATTTCTCCAAGGCCAAAATAGCCTATTTTTCAGAAATGCCCTTCTATCGTTGAAGAACATAAAAAAGGCAGAAACCGATCATAAATAAGAGGAATGAGGGTGTTGCCTTTTAGAAATGAAGAAAGAATAAAATAGCACAACAGTCCTACTGTATAGTGTGCATGCCTCTGAAAAATAAGCCTTTCAGTTCACAGCGCCTTACTGCCAGGTAAGAATATACAAATAATTAATGTTGTATAATGCAAAGGATTTTATGTGATGTGAAAGGACAAACTGTCAAGGACAAAAGTTCGTCCTTTCACATCACATAAAATCCTGAAAGAATCCTACAGGGATTTAAAGGAAAATGCCAAGCCCTTCATTTGTCCACCTTTTCATCTAAACTACCAAGCCTAATAAATCTCTACATTGTCTTACATCAGTTTCATTTAAAAAAATGGCTTGAAGGAGGCGGTGGTGAGGCCCCTCCTCAAGAAACCTGCTCTGGACCCAGCTATTTTAAATAATGTAAATAATTTTCATCCTGTCTCCAACCTTCGCTTTTTTGCGAAGGTTGTTGAGAGCGTGGTGGCACGGCAGCTCCCATTGGTCCTGGAGGAAACTGAGTATCTGGATCTGTACCAATTGGGTTTCAGGCCCAGGTATAGCATGGAGACGGCATTGGTCGTGCTGGTGGATGATCTCTGGCGGGCTCAGGATAGGGGTTATTCCTCTGTCCGGTCCTATTAGATCTCTCAGCAGCTTTTGATACCATCGACCATGGTATCTTGCTGCAACGTCTCCGGGGGTTGGGAGTGGGAGGCACTGTTCTACGGTGGTTCTCCTCCTACCTCTCGGGCCGTGTTGTGACTCAGGGCCAGCCTGTGGGTCCGACAGCCGGCTCCGACATATCGGAGGACTCAGATGAGGGGGAGGAGGGAGACGAACCGGCTGATGATGGTTTGGAGGCTTTGCAGAGTCCTCAGCCGGGGACCTCTTCTCAGCTGCGTGAGCCCGAGAGTGCGGAGGATGATGACCCACAGCTGGCCCTGTTCAAGGACGCCCGACGCAGGAGGCAGTCGAGCAGGAACAAACAAAGAAAGGCTATGGGACTCCTCGGGAGGAGGCACAGGGAGACCACGCCCTGAGCTCTCTATAAAAGGAGTGTTTGGGGAGGGGCTGGTTGCTGAAAGCAACTTTTCCGCTTGAGAAGACAAGCTCTAGTGTTTTTGTTAACTGCGTAATTAAATCTTGGCAGAAGCCTTTTAGCCTTGGACGCTCTCCAGTCTCTTCTTTCTGATAAGGGGTTTGTTAGAAGAGGGCTGGTTCAGAACAGTTTGCTTTCAGCCTCCCACCCCTTACAACTACGATGGAGCAGCTTCTTGCCGAGAATGCTCAGCTCACCCAGCAACTCACTTTGCTGGCAGCTCAAGTGGGGCAACTACAAGCCCAGGTACATGCTGCACCCCCACCCAGGAGGAAATGTCAGATAGCTATGCCGGATAAATTTGCTGGCAATCCAGAACTGTTTCCTGCCTTCCTGGGACAATGCCAGCTTTTTATCAGCGTGAGAGCAGCTGATTTCCCCACTGACCGAGATAAGGTGGGTTTCGTGTTGAGCCTTCTGTCGGGAGATGCAGCTCGTTCGGGCACGCCTCTGTTGGCACAGCCTAGCCCTTTGTTGGATAACTTTGGGGGGTTTTGTGACCATATGCGCCTCATGTATGAGGACCCAATTAAGGCGCAGACGGCCACCCGACGCCTGAAAGCTTTGAGGCAGGGTCAGCGCCCCCTACAGGCCTACATCAGCGATTTCCGGCTGCTTAGCCAGGATTCCGCCTGGAATGAGGCTGCGCTCGTGGATGCCTTCCAGGATGGCTTGTCGGAGGAGATGTTGGATGAGCTGGCCCGCGTGGACATTCCCTCAGACCTGAATGGGCTGATCCATCTTTGTCTGCGGATCGATGCCCGGCTGCAGCAGCGAAAGAGTCGCCGTGCCACCCCACAGACCCCTGCCGCTCCTGTTGTGCGTGAGCCCCCAGTCCAGAGGGAGGAGCCAATGGAGCTGGGTGCCGCCAGGTCCCGTCTATCGGAGACGGAAATGGACAGACGACGATCGGGGGGGTTGTGTTTTTACTGTGGGGACCCTGGACATTTGGCTGCTTCTTGCCCGAAGAAGCGTCAGCGGGCGTCAGTGATCAAGCCTGCCCCGAGAAAGTCCCCTGCTTTGCTGTCGGGAAACGGCCCGAGCCCGATCTAGACGGTGTGAAAGATCGGGCGACCCACAACGACCACGCCGAGCGACGCCGTTCCGACGGTGCCTGTGAACCTCCACGGCATTTGATTCTGGAGGCACGTCTGATCCTTCCTGGCAAGCCAGAGGGGATTCCGGTCCATGCCTTAATTGACTCTGGGGCTACCACTAACTTTATGGATTCGGCCTTTGTGGCCAAATGGGCTGTTCCCCAGTGTCCAGTGGATCCGCCCATGCTTGTGGAGACCATCGATGGTCGAGTGCTCCTGTCCGGGCCTATTACGGCCGCCACGCAACCCGTGTGTATGGCCATCAGTACCCATGTGGAGGCCATTCAGTTCTATGTCACTTCGGATCTGCACTTCCCCGTGGTCTTGGGACTGGCGTGGCTCCGGGCGCATGATCCACAGATCTATTGGTCTCAGAACTTGGTCACCTTCCCAAGTTTGCAGTGCGTGGACCACACCTGCCATATCTGTGCCGGCCAGGTGGAGGGTTCCCCAGGGGTTTCCTTGCCTCCCGAACTGTCCGACTTTGCTGACATGTTCAGCGAGTCAGAGGCGGACCAATTACCCCCGCACAGGCCCTACGACTGCTCCATTGACCTAGTCCCTGATGCGCCTCTCCCAGTGGGGCGTTTGTACTCCATGTCGGAGCCCGAGTTGGCTGCATTGCGGGACTTCCTGACAAAGAATTTGGCTCGTGGTTTCATCCGGCCCTCGTCCTCGCCAGTGTCTGCGCCCGTGCTCTTCGTCAAAAAGAAGTCGGGCGAGTTACGGCTTTGCTGTGACTACCGGAAACTCAACGCCATCACGGTGCGTAACCGCTACCCGCTGCCCCTCATCCCCGAGCTCTTGGACCGACTCCGGGAGGCTAAGATCTTCACGAAACTGGACCTGCGTGGAGCTTACAACCTCGTCAGGGTTCGGCTGGGTGATGAGTGGAAGACGGCGTTTGGTACTCGCTATGGACATTTCGAGTACACGGTGATGCCGTTTGGCTTGACCAACGCCCCCGCTGTGTTTCAGCATTTTATGAACGATATCTTTCGGGATCTGTTGGACCAGTTTGTCGTGATTTACCTGGACGACATCCTGATTTACTCCCCGTCGCGTGAAGCGCATCATCAGCATCTCCGTCAGGTCCTGCAGCGCCTCCGGGAACATCGGCTGTTTGCCAAGTTGGAGAAGTGCCAGTTCTACCAGGTGACCATCGATTTCCTGGGTCACCGCATTTCTCCTGAGGGCATCGCCATGGAGCCGAGTAAAGTCGAGTCGTTGCAGAGTTGGCAACCCCCGCGTCGCGTGAAGGACGTTCAGCGACTCCTTGGATTTGCCAACTACTATCGGACATTCATCCCTGGCTTTGCTGCCTTGACAGCCCCCCTCACCCGGCTCCTGCAGAAGAAGACTCGGTTCCAGTGGAACGCCCCCGAACAACAGGCGTTCCAGGCTTTGAAGGACGCCTTCATGAAGGAGCCCATCTTGAAACATCCCGACCCGCAATGGCCGTTTGTCGTGGAGGCGGACGCCTCCGACATTGCCATTGGGGCCGTGTTACTCCAGGCGACGACGCCCAGCGGTACCCTTTTCCCTTGCGCGTATCACTCTCGGAAATTGAACCCCTCGGAGCGCAACTATACCATCTGGGAGAAGGAGCTGCTGGCCATCAAGGCAGCGTTCGAGGCTTGGAGGCATCATCTGGAGGGGGCGCGGCATCAGATCGAGGTCCGGACGGACCACAAGAATCTGGAAAGCCTGCAGACCGCTCGGAATTTGAATCAACGCCAGATCCGGTGGTCCCTCTTCTTTGCGAGGTTTGACTTCCGGGTGCGGTACATACCAAGCGGGCACAACCAGAGAGCGGATGCTCTGTCCAGAAAGCCCGAATACACCCGAGCGGAAGACAAGCTTCCGCCCAGGACAGTGATCCCCGTCGAGTCTTTTGCTGCGGTGCGGGAGCCGGTGGATATACGGGCTCGGATCCGGGAGGCGCAGCAGCAGGAGGCGTGGGTGGCTCAGCGGAAGGAAGAGGTGGGGCCAGATTCGCCTTGGTCGGTCGCGGATGGACTCCTGTATTATCGTGACCGGCTCTATGTTCCAGGAGGGCCACTCAGGGGACTCGTCCTCAGCCAGTGTCATGATAACCCGGCTGCGGGGCATTTTGGCCTGTTCAAGACTCTGAACTTGGTCTCCCGTACTTTTTGGTGGCCCCGAGTCCGACACGATGTCCAGTCTTATGTCACCTCCTGCATTCCTTGCAGGCAGGCCAAGTCAGCGACAGGGGCCCCGCCTGGTTTACTGCAGCCCTTGCCAACACCCAAGAGACCCTGGGGGGCTGTGTCCATGGACTTTCTGACGGATCTACCCCCATCCTCTGGCTTCACGACAGTGTTTGTGGTGGTGGACATGCTGACCAAGATGGCGCACTTCATCCCTTGTCGCGGCTTACCGTCAGCTCGCGCCACTAGTCGCATGTTCATCCAACAGGTGTTCCGGCTGCACGGCCTTCCCGATAGAGTCGTCTCCGATAGGGGGGCCCAGTTTACAGCCCGCTTCTGGCAGGAGTTGATGCGGGCGTTGGACATTAAGGTTTGCCTCTCGTCCGCGCATCATCCACAAACCGACGGGGGTACCTTAGAGCAGTATTTGCGCTGCTACGTTAACCTGCAGCAGGACAATTGGGTGGACTATTTGGCCATAGCCGAGTTTGCCTTTAACAACTCGCAGCACACCTCCACGCAGATGACACCGTTCTTGGCCAACGTGGGTTATCACCCCCGGTTTTTCCCCCTTTCTCCCGTGGACTCATCGGAGCCGGCAGCGAACGAATTTATGACGGAGTTACAGGCGATCCATCGGTTGGTGCGACGGCAGCTGGAGAAGGCCAAGGCCGACTACAAGAGGTTCGCCGATCGGTCGAGAAGGGATACGCCTCCACTATCGGTGGGGGATCGGGTCTGGCTGTCCACCAGGAACCTACCATCCACTCGGCCGGCGAGGAAGCTGGACCACCGTTACCTTGGACCGTTCCCAGTCGAGGCCGTCATCAATCCGGTCGCCTATCGTTTAACTCTGCCACATTCCCTGCGCGTGCACCCCGTCTTCCATCGATCCTTGTTGGTCCCCGAACAACCGGCCTGTCCACTTCGCCAAGCGGAACCTCCCCCATCAGGAACTCGTGATGGAGGCAGCACCCCCGAGTACGAGGTCGCCAGCATCAGGGATTCCCGCTGGCTGAAAGGTCGCTTCCAGTACCTGATCGAGTGGAAAGGGTACGGGCCGGAGGACGTCACATGGGAAGACGCGACCGCCCTTCATGCCCCTGCGTTGGTGACTGCTTTTCACGAACAGTTCCCATCCCGACCGCATCCGGATCGGCAGACCCGGGGGAAGGGCCCTGCGGTGCGGGATAGTGTTGTGACTCAGGGCCAGCCTGTGGGTCCGACAGCCGGCTCCGACGTATCGGAGGACTCAGATGAGGGGGAGGAGGGAGACGAACCGGCTGATGATGGTTTGGAGGCTTTGCAGAGTCCTCAGCCGGGGACCTCTTCTCAGCTGCGTGAGCCCGAGAGTGCGGAGGATGATGACCCACAGCTGGCCCTGTTCAAGGACGCCCGACGCAGGAGGCAGTCGAGCAGGAACAAACAAAGAAAGGCTATGGGACTCCTCGGGAGGAGGCACAGGGAGACCACGCCCTGAGCTCTCTATAAAAGGAGTGTTTGGGGAGGGGCTGGTTGCTGAAAGCAACTTTTCCGCTTGAGAAGACAAGCTCTAGTGTTTTTGTTAACTGCGTAATTAAATCTTGGCAGAAGCCTTTTAGCCTTGGACGCTCTCCAGTCTCTTCTTTCTGATAAGGGGTTTGTTAGAAGAGGGCTGGTTCAGAACAGGCCGTTCACAGATGGTGTTGGCAGGAGGACAGAGGTCAACCCCGAGGCCCCTTGATTGTGGGGTGCCTCAGGGGTCGGTCCTCTCTCCCCTCCTGTTCAACATCTATATGAAGCCAATGGGTGAGATCATACATGGTTTCGGAGTGAGGTATCATCAATATGCTGATGATACCCAGCTTTTCATCTCCACTCCGAACCAACCCAGTGATGCCCTCGACGTGATGTCCCATTGCCTGGAAGCGGTGTGAATCTGGATGGGAAGAACAGGCTCCAACTCAACCCGGCGAAGACAGAGTGGCTCTATGTATCAGTATCTCGTGTTGTCCAAGATTTACCATCTTTGGTTATGGGGGGAGAGGTGTTGCCTCCCGTTGATAGGGTGTGCATCTTAGGCATCCTCCTGGATGCACGACTCAATTTAGAACATCATATAGGAGTCGTGGCCAGGGGGGCATTTGCCCAGGTTCGCCTGGTGCACCAGTTGCGCCCCTATCTGGACTGAGATGCCTTACGTACGGTCACTCATGCACTCATCACCTCCTGTATAGATTACTGCAATGCTCTCTACATGGGGCTGCCCTTGAAGACCACCAGGAGGCTTCAGCTGGTGCATAATATGGCCACGCGGGTTGTGATGGGAGCATCCCGATACTCCCATATTTCACCCCTCCTGCTTGGGCTGCATTGGTTGCCGGTTGCCCTTTGGGTGAGGTTCAAGGTGCTGGTTCTTACCTATAAAGCCCTACATGGCTTAGGCCCGGGATATTTACAGGACCGTCTGCTGCCAGGAACGACTTCCCATCGCCCTGTGCGCACACACAGAGAGGGTCTCCTCAGGGTGCCGTCGGCCAGACAATGTCGGCTGGCGACCCCCAGGGGGAGGGCCTTCTCTGTTGGGGCGCCTGCCCTCTGGAATCAGCTCCCCCGAGAACTTCAGATGATCCCAGATCTCCGTTTTTTTCATCGCGACCTAAAGACATACCTTTTCCAACTGGCCGACCTGGACTGAAGATAGGGGTTTTAATTTTGTTTTAACTTTTATTGGTTTTTAGTGTGGCTTTGTAAATTTAATTCTTTTAATATTTGTATTTATTGTTTTATTGTTGTTTTATTGTTGTTAGCCGCCCTGAGTCCTTCGGGAGATAGGGCGGCATATAAGTCCCATAATTAAATTAAATTAAATTAAAAGTTGTGCGTCTGTGAAGCAGGGAGGAGCTGACTGATATTGTCAATAATTGCTGCTTTAGGTCTCAGAATCTTATTTGCTGCCTATTTGAATATATGTGTCATTCAATTTGTCATTTTATTTGTTACTTTATTATTTAAGAGATGATTAATGAGATTAAGATAATTATTTAAAATAATGATAAATGGTCATTAAAACTTGATTTACAGGTTTTAAAAGTTTTGCAGACTGTTTTGTGGCCTTTTTAAGGGTATGGTACAATGTCAAGCAAATCTTTCTCAAGGAATGTTTTAATGATGGTACGCACCTGGTGGCAACATGTTGACAATTTTTTTCAAAAAATATCCATAACATTTATATTTGGCTATCTTCTTCTGTAGCTCATGTTGTCTGAAGAAACAGAACAAAGATATTTATTGATGTTTTATCAAAAATATTTTGCTAGGAGATAGCTATATATTATCAGTCATACGGTGGAAGGGTTATCATGCAACCACCACAAAGTAAAAAGAACTCTCCAGATGGAGCAGGTAAATAGGTTATTAGAAAAGACTCCCACAGAGCATTGACTGGGCAAAGGACTGAGGCCAAGAGATTGAGAAGCATCCAAGTGAAGATCAGTTGGATTTGGAAAAGGTCTGGAAGAGACAAAGAGCAGCCAACCTAGATTTGGGCCAGAAGCAGCAGGGAGAGCAAGAAGAATCAGACTGAGCCAGAATGAGGAGAATGTAAACTGTTCTATGAGACATTTGCAAGTTAACCAAGGATGTAAGTACACAGAGACGGGGGAAGTCTGAATAGTTTGGGTATGCTTAGGTTTTTAAATCATGCTAGATTTGTTTTGAGTGTTCGTAGGTGTTAGCAGAAAGAAAGAGTCCATTTTCAGTAAAGGACTGAATTTTCTTAATTGTTGTACGCACATAGTAAGTTGCGCTGTCCTTAAGTTTTGAATGCAAATAAATAGAGTTGGTCTGTAACCAGCAATGTCTCTTTATTCTTATCAGTTGTGTAGAAGGAGAAGGGAAATGCTACAGGGGAACCCTGCTCATTGGAGAGTTAGCAGAAATGAGATTGATGGGGATCCCACATTTTGGAATTTTCCTTGGCAACAGTTTCCCAACTAGCAACTGTGTAAAAATAGAGCTATATTTTCAAGAGGATTTTAAGAAACTGCACAGTAAAAATTCAACCAATCTTTCACTTCAAACTCATTCTGAAGCAGGTTTATATCAGAACAATTATTTATTAATCTAGTCCAGTTATGTCCACCATTCCCTTCAGGAACACAACCCATTCCCTGAGATCTATCAACTACAATAATAATAATAATAATAATAATAATAATAATAATAATAATAATAATAATAATAATAATAATAATAATAATAATAAACAACCTTTATTGTCAAAGTACAACATGTGTACATTGAGATTAGCTGAGCCTCCCCCTGTGCTCTCTCCCCCCAACACACAGTGACAACAAACCCTCCATCCCACCACACTATGTGAACGAACTACACCACATCCCGGCCTCCCAAGTCAACTCTGCATAAGATTATATCCCATTCAAAAGCCTAACAGCCCACGGATAAATATCCAAGACTACATCTTCTATATGAAAAGTAGATGTTTCTCTATGCTGAATATCTTTCCAAGTTCGTCAGTTAAATAAACCTCTAATTCAAAGGTATTAATCTACATTTCTTATTTTAGAATAATATTATAATATAAAATAGTGCTTTGTGTATTGGAGAATTAAACAGAATCCTTGATCACTATGATTCTAAGGTTGGGCTTTGAACAAGATTTCATTAAAAATTCCTGGCCAAGCTTGGCAAATATTTTTGTTGCATACTGGAAATTTCAAAGGAACTCAATAGCCTTCTATATGATCAAGAAATATTTGTAAATGTGGTATCTGAAGTAGCATAACCAAGGCAAATGAAAATAATGTTTAGTGTGGGGGAGCTGGGCATTCCCCAGAGATCTTTGTCAGAGCTAGATAATTTGAATGTCTGCTCCAGTGTTTATCTGAATCTTTTATTTCTAGAGCAAACCAGTATCTTTTAAATTTGAATGCAAATATTATAGCTTGCCAGAGAACTTTTAGCAACCTCATTTTAAAGGAAATAAAGCACAGGCAAATACTCAGTTTCTTAATATTTTCACTGCTCAGAGAGTAGGATGTATATGCTAGCGTATTATAGATATGCTAATATTTATAGAAGAGGAACATATATGCTAGCATATCATCCATTTACCCAGTATAGATAAATTATCTAGTTATGGGATTCATTTGGAGAAACTGCCTGCAAATATTGCAATACAATCTCAGTCTTCCCAGCAATGTTCATCAAAAGAGTTTCTTTCCATTTTATTGAGCTGCTTGACAAATCTTTATTCAGTACTTGTGACAGGACATTTTGAGGAGATACAGTGTATGCTACATGCACAAGCAGTTCTGTCTGGGTTTCCAATATCTGTCTCACTTCTAGGACACCTCAATACTTACTGCCTATAACAGTCACCTCATTTTGCTTCATGGTACAATTAGCATTGCTAGTCACAGTGAGAAAACAGACACAAGGTATATAAAGAAGTGCAGTAGAAGTAGATAATAGACTGAATCACTCTGAAGCCTCTAAAGCAGAGATCAGGAACTATGGTCCTTTTATGACTTGTGGACTTCAACTTCCAGAATTCCTGAGCCAGCCAGGAAGTTGAAGTCCACAAGTCAAAAGGGCCATGGTTTGCCACCCCTGTTGTAGAAGGTCAAGCCTGAAACCACAAACCTATTCATTCCAAATGCAGAACTGCTCAGGTGAAATATTTTAGGCTTGCTTTATTTTCAACAGAATTGAAGTACTTTTTATATTGTATTTTATGCTTTAATTTATAAAGATAATTACACATGCCATGTGTATGGTGATCCAAAGATAATTTTATCTTGCTGTAGCAAATTACCATCATATTTGGAACCCCAACCATTCACATTGACTATATAATCTCAGGCCTAAATTCCTGGCGTCTCCTCAATCTGTCACATACCTAATTTTCAGTTTTTGAATCTCTCTTTTCAGTGTATGTATTTCTTGCCTCTTTAGTGCATTGTTTGTTTGTTCACTCTTGTATTTTGCAACAGCACGTTCCTTTTTCAGATCACATTCTTGGAGATAAATTTGGAATCCATAAGCCTGAGTCCTGTTCTGATTAAGAAAGGAGAGAAAATGTTTACTGAATTTCGCATTAGTTTTACTACTCAGAAGATCTGTTTCCCCTATATCAAATCTGGCCCTGTTTTGTTCAGTTCTTGGAAGGTCGTTGTGCTGGCAGACAGACAGATAGACAAAGTCCTGACCTTTGCACAATTTCTTTCCAAATTCTGTTGAAGTTGTGTGGGGGGGATCAAAACTAGACTGAGGGGAGAGCTCATTTACAAATATGTGAGAGGCTGCCTGTGTAAAAGATGGCAGATTTGTTCTCTGATGAAACAGAAGCTAGGACAAGAAGTGACAAAGTAATATCATTCCTCTTCACAAATGTTGGTATATAAACACTTTATGCTGCTTCAGTGATAGTGCCAGTGATGACAGATGGAGCGGAGATATGCCCATTTCCTACTGATCTATTACATCTATTGTGGGCAGACCACTCTCCATTTGGTAGCTCGGCAGGACCTACTACATGCATTTCAGTTTGGGCTAGAAAAGAGATTGGACATCTGGCCTACACAGTATAGTCCTTTCAGCTGGTGTATATTGTTCTTGTTTGTTTGAAGTTATGTCGTGGGTTCTTCGTGCAGGAAAGAAGACGAGGCAAGTGAGTTCAGGAAAACTCATGGTTTATTGCTTGCAGAATCTGAACTGAGAATTGGGCTGCAACTAGCAGCAATTTATAGTCTAGCCCCTAGGCGGCAGCCAATAGGTTTAAAGCAACCATTGCCACCTAGGGACAGCCAATAGCAGCACTGGAGACCTGGAGTCTGGGTTGCTGGAGAGCCGTTAGCTGCTCCAACTAACCATGTGGTATTACAAGTGAGCCCAATACATAACATTTGATACAGGACTATTAATCACATTCCACTTAATGTATCTCTTAGAATTTAGCAAAAATCTATCAACCTACAGTTGAAGATCCTTAAACTGTGTAATAGACCTTCTGGTTTTTGAAGATGCTGTCAAGTATTAGTAATGTGAATGTCTATGGATAGTCTCAGTCATCCAGGCCAAAGTTGTCCTTAAAGAAAAAAGCACCTTCGCGATATTAGAATTGTGCTTCATCTTCATAGCCAAAGGCAGGGAAGCTGACATGATGATTTCAAAGAATCATAGATGTATAGAATTAGAATGAACCATAAAGATCATCTAATTCAAACCTCTGTTATATGCAGAAAAAACAAATTAATAACCAAGATTTATTTTCCGGAGAGTTGGTGAGCAAACATGCTGCTTTCTGACCTCCAAATGCCTGGATGCACCAGTCTTCCATCAGGAAAAACCAGGCTGCTGCAAACCAGGCTGTGAGAGTCTTGCCATGGCCCTAGTGACCCAAGAAAGTCCAGCGAGGCCGTAGAAGTATGGCATGTCCCCAAAGCCAACATGCCCAAGACAAGCAATGCTATTGGTTTTGTTCCTCTTCTTTCCACAAAGGAGGGGGAAGAGACCTTGGAAAGGTGAGAGGCATTGGTGATCTCCTCACTGTCTCATAAAAGGTAAAGGTAAAGGTTCCCCCGCACATGCGTGCTAGTCGTTTCCAACTCTAGGGGCCGGTGCTCATCTCCGTTTCAAAGCCGAAGAGCCAGCGTTTGTCCGAGGACGTCTCCGTGGTCATGTGGCCGACATGACTAGACACCAAAGGCGCACGGAACGCTGTTACCTTCCCACCGTAGTGGTCCCTATTTTTCTACTTGCATTTTTACGTGCTTTTGAACTGCTAGGTTGGCAGAACACTGTCTCATACACTCCATCTATTTCCTGAATATCTTCACCATTCTGACCAGCAGCAGCTACTTGTGAGTCAACAGCTTCACTTTGGTGGTTGAGGTTCAAATTTTCTAAAAGTTGATCTTTGGTCACTCAATCTCTCCCCAAATTACCATGTAAACAGTTCTGAGGGGGAAGAAACAGGTTTCTGCAGATTATGTTCTATTACTGTCATTTTTGTTTCACTCTTTTTAGAAAGATTTTCCATAGGAATATCAATCTCACAGAATATAAAAATAAAAATATTTTTTAAATGTATGGGAAAACAGGTATTAATGCCCAAGATCAATATTCATAAGAAAAACAACAGAAAAAAAGAGGAGATAGGAAGACTCTAGTCAGGAGAAAGGCATTGTGTAACTGTATAAAAAGACAAGAAACTAGCATCCACCAAATTTTCCAATGTAGGGCATCCACTAAAGTTGTTTCATTTTCATATCCCAGCTTAAAAGTAGAAGTAGGTGTTTTGAGACTCCTCCACAGAGTTGGACAAGAAAAGGAATACTCATTTGCATGCCTTTGTGTTTTACATTTGTGTAAAAGAGATGATAGACTAAGCTCAGGGTCTGAAGGCTTTTCTCACAGATGAAAAATAATACTTGCATTCTGATCTTTTTGTTGAAGTTCCTCTTTGCACTGGGCCACCCTTTCCATTCTCATTTTGATGTCTTGCTTCTTAGCAATCAGCTCAGCAGTAATAATGTCATTTTTAGCCTTTTTCTTCAGGAGACGGAACTGTTGCATGGTTTTCCTACTAGGATGTAGAACCTCGCTGGAAGCCTAGAAAATGAATTATACTTTTACAGTATATTGCTATAGGGACATACCAAACAGCAAAGGTGGAGAAAAGCAAGCTTTAGTCCAGAAATTAGTAATTGCCACAAGCACTTATAATGATGGCTAGTAAAAGGTAAAGGTTCCCCCAAACATGCGTGCTAGTCATTTCCGACTCTAGGGGCCGGTGCTCATCTCTGTTTCAAAGCCGAAGAGCCAGCACTTGTCCGAGGACGTCTCCGTAGTCATGTGGCCGGCATGACTAGACGCCAAAGGCGCACGGATCGCTGTTACCTTCCCACCGTAGTGGTCCCTATTTTTCTACTTGCATTTTTACATGCTTTTGAACTGCTAGGTTGGCAGAAGCTGGGACGAGTAACAGGCGCTCACTCTGTTATGCAGCACTCAGGATTCGACCCGCCAAACTGCCGACCTTCTGATCAACAAGCTTAGCATCCTAACCCACTGAGCCACTGCGTTCCTACATAATGATGGCTAGGATGAGCTAAAAATATTTAATGCAATAAAGACACTATTCTCAAGCTAATAAGGACATAATACATTTATCAAACTCTCTAAGAAAATGGCTTGTTGTCTGTAAACAAAAGAATGATACAGAAAATTGTGATGTTAATAACAGCTGAATGCATCCCAAGAAATAGTTCAGGTGGCTGACAGCAAGGAAGGATGTTAAGGATATGGAGGCATTGTAAGGCTTTGAGGCTGAAGAAATGAAACATACGCTGGGAGAAAACTTTCTCTACTGCACGGGTGTCAAACTCAATCGCCTCACATGATGTGTCATGATGTATTGTGACATTTTTTGCCTTTGTGTAGCTGGAGTGGGTGTGGCCTGCATATGATGCATTTGGCCCATGGGCCACCAGTTTGACACCCCTGCTCTACTGCATGGGGAGCATATGTATCCAAAAGGAATCTCTCTAATTCACTGAAGAGTTACTATGCACAAAAGTTGGCTTCATACTTGGAGTGTTCTGTATAGTATCTTCAACTGTTGCTGTTAGGAAGAATAGCTACAGTTAAAATGAATATTTTATCAAAAGTACTCTTCCTATTTCAAACAATCCCTGTAAAACTGGGAACGGTTTTCTTTGATGATCTAAATGCAACAATATTGAGATTTATCTGGCAAGGGAAGAAAGCATAAATTAAAGTGAAAATGTTACAAGAAGCTAAAAATAGTGGAGGATTTGGACTCCAGGACTGGAGACTATATTATCAAGCAGCCATTTTACCATGGCTTAAAGAATGGATTATACTGAGAAATAAAAGACTATTGTACCTAGAGGGGCATGACCTACAAATTGATTGGCATGCCTTTCTATGGTACGAGAAAAGTAAAATACCTTCAAAATATCTTTATAAGGAATGTACTTCTTTTAGAATGGGAAACAATAAAGCAGAAAATATATTATCTAGACCCATACCAATTGGGCTTCAGGCCCGGGTACAGCACAGAGACGGCATTGGTCGCGCTGGTGAATGATTTCTGTCTTAGTCTTGTTAGATCTCTCAGCGGCTTTTGATACCATCGACCATGGTATCCTACTGCGGCGTCTCAGGGGGTTGGGAGTGGGGGGCACTGTTTTACAGTGGTTCTCCTCCTACCTCCTGGGCTGCTCGCAGTTGGTGTTGACAGGAGGGCAGAGATCCACCCCGAGGCCTCTCGTTTGTGGAGTTCCTCAGGGGTCGGTTCTCTCTCCCCTCTTGTTCAACATCTATATGAAGCCGCTGGGTGAGCTCATTCGTGGTTTCGGGGTGGGGTGTCATCAGTATGCTGATGATACCCAGCTTTTTCTTTCCACCCTGAACCAACCCAGTGATGTCCCGTGGAGGCGGTCCGGGTTTGGATGGGGAGAACCAGGCTTCGACTCAGTCCCGCCAAGACTGAGTGGCTGTGCATACCGGCATCTTGGGAGAACCAGTTTTGTCCATTGTTAACTATGGGGGATGATGTGTTACCCCCCCGTTGATAGGGCTCACAACTTGGGCATTCTCCTGGATTCACGGCTCAGTTTGGAAGATCATATAGGAGCTGTGACCAGGGGGGCTTTTGCCCAGGTTCGCCTGGTGCGCCAGTTGCGGCCCTATCTGTACTGAGATGCCCTATGCACAGTCACTCATGCGCTTGTGACCTCCCGGTTAGACTACTGCAACGCTCTCTACATGGGGTTGCCCTTGAGGACCACTCGGAGGCTTCAGCTGGTGCAGAATGCGGCCACGCGAGTTGTGATGGGAGTCTCCCAATACTCCCGTGTAACACCTCTTCTCCGCGAGCTGCATTGGCTTCCAGTTGTCCTCCGGGTGAGATTCAAGGTGCTGGTGATGACCTATAAAGCCCTAAATGGCTTGGGTCCGGACTATTTCTAAGGGAACACCTGCTGCTGGCATCAATTTCCCATTGTCCTGTGCGCTCCCATAGGGAGGCCCTCCTTAGGGTGCCGCCGGTCAGGGAATGCTGGCGGGTGATCCCCAGAGGGAGGGCATTCTCTGGGCACGCCTGCCCTTTGGAATGATTTACCTGTGGAACTCCGGACTGCCCCCGACCTGTGCTTGTTTCGCCGGGACCTGAAAACCTGGCTTTTCGATCTATCTGGCCTGGACTGAGGGGGTTTTTAGTTTTAAGTTTTAACATTGTTTTATTGTTGGGCTATTATTAATTTAATTCTTTTTAATTCTATTTTTATCTTAATTTTATATTGTCTTTTAAATACTGCCCTGTAAACCGCCCTGAGTCCTTCGGGAATAGGGCGGTATAGAAAACTAACTAACTAACTAACTAAATAAATAATGACTAGTGCTTTTTTTGTAAAAGAAAAAGGTGCCGGAACTCACACATGTCATACAACCCGCCTTGCCTACCCTACAAGGTTCCATCCAAAAAAGGTGCCGGAACTCCGTTCTGAGCATTCTATGAGAAAAAAAGCCCTGCTAATGACCATGCAGTGCTGAAGTGCTTATTGTACTGAAATGGAAGGGAGAAATGGGGAAAGTCACACTATAATTGTAACAAGAAATTTTCAACTGGAGGCTTTTAAGAAGAGATTGAACAGCAATTTGTTTAAAATGGTCTAGAGTCTCTTGCTCGAGCAGCGGGTTAGACTAGATAGAAGACTTCTAAAGTCCCTTCCAACTCATTTTTGCTTTTTTTTTAAAAAAAATAACATTCCCAGAACAGACCATGTATTACCCAGTCTCTATCAACATTTCCATAGCTGGAAATTTATCTGTCCGCTTTCTGTCTTTAGTAAGCAGTCTATCAAAGTATACAAATTCATCTATTTGTCCTTGTATTTTGCCCTTCATATATAATTTGCATTTGTTCATTCTTTGTTGTTGTTGTTGTTATTATTCTTTGTTATTATATACTGTATCACTGTAAATACATAATAACATTACCAAAGAAACCGAACCTAGGTTGCTATTTGCCTCTGGAATTTTTTGTCTTTGAAAAAGATGGATCCAAGCAAATTTTATCAGGAACTGTGGACTATGGACAATTTTCCTAGCTAACATGTATCATCTCACAAGACACATGTTTCTCCAAAGAAATAAAACAAAATGTCAAGGTGGAACCAATCTATTGGAATTATCCGATCCATTTCACTCACAAATAGACGTCAGGAGGACAGATAGTCCTTATTTAACAACACTAATTGTGATGATAAATTCTGTCATTAAACAATGTGGTCATAAATATAATCTACACCACTTAGTGACAGTAGTTCCAGAAGTCCTGGTTGCCATCATTAAGCAAGGACCACACGTGACCATGACTTCTGACTTCCTGATAGCTCTCCTATTGACATGGCTTGTGGGAAGTTGAAAGGGAAGGTCATGTGACCTGAGAACTACCCCACTCATTCAGTGATAGAAGGGACATTAAATGAGCACCACCTGAGTAAACTAGCATCATAAAGTTTCTACCAAACCTCTACTCTCACATTCCTAAAAAGAAATAGAGGTACTGTAATGGTACATGGGAATGATCTTAGAAGATAAGAGGAAGAACTACAGATTAGACAACCGTCCTGCAGGAACTATATGAGCCCATAGGGCAAAAAAGAGACAGGGGAAGCATTTCAGGTGGGACCCTTTCTAGTTGTCTGGAACATGAAAATTAAAGGAGACTTGCAAGATTGTTCCTGTACCTTACAATAAAGGTACTGTTAGTACTCATAATTTGTGCTTCATGTCTAGACTATCCTGAAGGATTGACAAGTACAAAAGCCCTGCTGTGTATTTAACCTGGGAATACTATTGAAGATATATGGAATTTGAAAAATTGCAACAAACTGGGATGGGAACATGAGTGACATTTCCTGTAAAATGTAAAGATATAATTATTGTCACAGCTCTTATTAACTTCTAGAAGCAGTTATCTCTATGTAAAGGCAGCTCTCAACATTCTGTCTTCCTTGTATGACCTAGAAATGGAATCCAAGTATGGTTATGCAACCCAGGCATGTCATCTCCTATCCATCTCCTGAGTGAGCCATTTGATTTTCTTTCTAAGGTGTATCACCTGACAGCTCTATGACTTCCATGCTATAGCCCTAGGTCACCCTTCCCCAACCTGGATGCCTTCCCGAAGTATGGACTTTGATTTTCAGGATTCCCTAGCCAGAATAGTTAGTGCTAAGGATTTGGGAAAGTAAAATCCATACATCCAGAAAATGCCTAGATTAACATTTTATGTAATGGGAGAGATTTGGACAATGTTGCTTGGTCTAGAAACCATATCACCAAAGTCTTCACTTTGTGCCTGACAGCTCTGCCTAAGAGACAGAATATGAAGAGTCTTCCATTTGCTAATTTTAGTGGCAGCAACATTTCTAGCTGACAATATTTGCTGCCTTTTTAAGCACTGCTGTTGTCTTCTCAACTTTGCAACTGAATATGCAGGGCTTCCTAGCTACTTCACTGGCCTTGCACTGAAGAACTCTGGCTACTGGCATAGTGAGGATAATGAATGGCTTTGCTATTCAAAACTTCCTTTGTTCTAAGATCCAATCTTTGTTTGGTGTGCTTTACAAGAAAATAGTTTTGAAAAAGAATATAATTAATAGACCATAGAGGATTTAAATCAAACTTCCCTAGGTTAGTGCTCTCCATATGTCATATTCAGTTTCTATAATTGTCATCCAGTTGGCTAACTATCTAAGTTATCTAAACTTTACAAGTAATATCTTACACTGTTTTTTGAGGGGGAGGGGGGAAGCATCATTACCACATTTTTTAGCATCTCAAGATCGAAACCTCTGAAGTAGGTTTGGGACACTGACAACAAGGATCATGACATACTCCAGCAGTGTGTAGAAATAGCATGAAGCATCACAATGGCACCTCCATCTCCATGACATCTCTTTGCTTCATTCTTAAGCCACCTTAACTACAGGGAAAATCAATTCACCAGACTCTCCTTGTTTAAACTCAATCACTTTTAAGCAAAGTAGTTATATTATTCCTTTTTGAATAACTGCATTACTGATAGCATGGGGCTGCAAGAATGCAAGCAAAGAACTGAGCTGCGTCTTTATATTTCCTGAGATAGCAGGAACTAAAAGAACTAAAGTCCCACCACCCGTCCATTGTTATTAGTAGGTGATCAATACAGTAGGAAGAAATGCAGAATAAGGGCCGGTAGAGGTGGGTATTATTCTATTTTATCACACAGTATTAAGGCTGTTACTTAATTAAATGTATATGTAATTTATTCTATTAGTTTTGTTAATATATTTGTATATGTATACACACACACATGATGGGACGCAGTGGCTCAGAGGGTTAGGACGCTGAGCTTGTTGATCAGAAGGTCGGCAGTTTGGCAGGTCGAATCCCGAGTGCCACGTAACAGAGTGAGCTCCTGTTACTCGTCCCAGCTTCTGCCAACCTAGCAGTTCGAAAGCACGTAAAAATGCAAGTAGAAAAATAGGGACCACTACGGTGGGAAGGTAACAGCGTTCCGTGCACCTTTGGCATCTAGTCAGGCCGGCCACATGACCACGGAGACGTCCTCGGACAAGCGCTGGCTCTTCGGCTTTGAAACAGAGATGAGCACCGGCCCCTAGAGTCGGAAACGACTAGCATGCATGTGCGGGGGAACCTTTACCTTTACCTTTTACACACACACACACAAACAAATCTATTGCATGGGAAGCATCTTTAACGACCCATCATACAAATACACACACACACACACACACAAAGAGACACACACAGGTCTATTGTGACCCATCATACAAACATTCATACATCCATACTGTATTTTCTCAGACAATCATTGGGTTTATGTTAAATTTAGTTGTACCCAATAAAGCATTCTGGTTTCCACAGTGGTCAACCGTATGTCCCTGGAAATTCACAACTTGACTCAGAGGGATCAGACTATTCTTTGATGTTGGTGTTCAACATTCCAACATGTTAATACATGGAAAAAAATTCCATTTAGTTGTCATAGCTATGCTATTATTCCTGCTAATTATATGCCATTCATCAACACATTTACTGGACAGCTTACAGTACAAGAAATGAAATACAACATTAAAAGTCAAGATGCAGCAATAACTTTAAAAATCAAAACCATTAACATTTAGCATCAGAAAGCTTACTTGACAAAGGCTCCGTTGTGAAAATAAAGTATAACTTATGGACTCAGAACCAAATTCTATATGCATAAATCAGTGGTGATTTAAATGCCTTGATGACTTTATAAAAGTCTTTAGCTAGTGCTAAAATTAGTATCAGACAAGTGTCTTTGGCAAATGATTCTACATTAGAATGCCACTTTAAAGATATCAGTCAACAGAATTGTCCTCTAGGAAAGTATATAATCTTGCTGTACAAGCTACCACCCATCAATATTTGTGAGAATGATAACAAGGTAATTCACTGACATAGGTTTTCCACCTTATTTTTTCTTCTGGCGTTCAGCATTCTCTAAAGGATGCACCATAAATGACTAAAGTCTGCTTGCACTGAGGCTGCAAGTAAATCGCATAAATAAATAATTTATACCGGTATTTCCCTAGTTAGGTGCAACCCCCTCCCCCAAAACCCCCTAACTCACCCTTTCTTCTCAAGTTCCTTTCTATTTGCAGAACCTACGTGTGAACATTATCCCTTGTTATCATTAGAATAGTTTTTCCTTTAAAATAAAGGTAGAGACTTGTAAGCACGAAGAACAAACTCATGTTACAAAATTTATGAATAAAGTTTAGTAGTGATGTATATTCTGGGACCTGGGCTTAGCAGAACCAGATTTGGCTTGGAAAAACCACAGCAACCACTCAATAGTTTTTCACACCCATCATCTGCTGCCATCTAGTGGTCATTAGGATTTTAGCAGCCCAGATCTGATAATCCTACATGCATTCAGTGGTTTCCATGTTCACCTAACAACGCCAATATATTTTCCGGACGAAGTCTTGAACAGACAATATATTCTCTGTTCTCTGAAAAAAAATCTAGACACAATTTAAGCAGTTGTTATAACAGCCATCTATGTGACCACTCAAGAGATCATCCAAAAGATCTTTTTTTCCAGGCCAATTTATGTTTAATCTTTAGGCAGAATTAGGGAAAATATCTGTCAAGCACCAGGGAAATCAGGAGATCCAGGCAGTTCAAATAACTAAGAAGATTTATTGTAATCTTAAGATCCCTACAAGAATTTGAACTACTAATGGTCAAAGCAATTTGGCAGTAAATAAGGAATTCAAGGTGAGCTGGACTTAGATCTCTTGTGAGTGTGAAGGCATTCATGACCCCTCCCTTGGGCTCAGCTTGGTCATCTCCTACAATATCACAGCCTAATAATTAAAGTGTATGTGTTGTTTCTGGAAGGTTCCAGATTGACACTAGTATTTCAAAGGACCATATCCAGTCCCCTTGTGGCAAGATGTGTGGCAAACAAATTTAATAAATAAAATAAAAATAAAAAATTAGAGATCATTTTCAATCTGCACATGCAGCACTTGGCAAAACACATGGTTTTAAAGTGTTGTCTTAAAGTAACTTGGGAAATAACTCGAGAAATTGTGGCCCTGATTCCCAGGTCAATCCCTATCATTAAACAGAATGAAGAAACTTCTTCAGGAGATGAAGCACAGAGAGCAGCAGCCAAAGGTTATAGAATATCATCCACTCCACCCTGGAGACTCCGTCACATTTCCTACAGCATTTGTAAAGTACTTCATCTAGCCAACAGTGTTAAAATAATATTTGCCTAAAGGGATATTAGGGGTATAAAGTCTTGACTGTGAAATATAATGACCGTGAAACATTTGGTTTATTTGGCTTATTTGCAGAATGATTTGGAACAAATCATTTCAGACACTCTTCACTGTTCTACAGGTTCTCTGCTCATTGGTCTTTTGAAAGAAGTTTTGTACCCAAAGCTTATTTCCTGGCATAATTGTTTGGAATCAGCCATTTTTTTTAAACTCTTACAGCTATGTTTGTCAACTTCAGCAACTTTAAGATTGATGGACTCCAACTCTTAGAATTCTCCTCAAAATTAGTGATGGGCAATCTATACTACCGGTATATTATTTTCCCTTTCCTTGAACATATTTTCCCTTTTGAAAAAGAAGATGCTCAGACATGTTTCAGTGAGCATTTGCTAAATCAAACTGGCTTAAAATAAACTTGCTTTAAATTCATTTTCATAGATCACTATCTGCTTTGTTCCAAGTAAATTAATGTCCGGTTTATTCTTCAGTTCCTAGCCTAATATGCTTAAGCTTAAGTATTAAAATCAGTCATTCTAAATGTTGTAAGTTATCCTTGGGTAGAAAAGCTGTTTTACACTAATATAGCCTTCCACTCAATTTCTTCTCCAACTTCTTGACAATTGGAAAGCATTGGACTCTTCACCCTTTCAGATCCCACAAGAATCCAGTTCAGAGAAGGCACTCTGATTTAGGATTCCTTATGTGACAGATTCTATTTATCAAATCACCATAGATGCTTCCTCTATGAAAGCCTTATCCCAGAGCAAGGGCCACTTAACTTTTGAAGGTGAAGGAACCTGGATATACAGTATTTAGTTTGAGAATTGTTTTCCTATTACTGCATCAGCAGAAATAGATTGCAAGTTCTAAAGAAAAGAAGAAACAGGGGTGACATGATAGCAGCGTTCCAGTATTTGAGGGCCTGCCACAAAGAAGAGGGCGTCAAACTATTCTCCAAAGCACCAGAGGGCAAGACAAGAAACCATGGTTGAAAAGAGAAAAGAGAAAAGCAACCCAGAATTAAGGAGAAACAGTGAGGACAATTAACCAGTGGATCAGTTTGCCTTCAGAAATCGTGGGCGCTCCATCAATGGAGGTTTTTAAGAAGAGACTAGACAGTCATCTGAAATGGTATAGGTTCTCCTGCTCGAGCAGGGGGCCAGACTAGAAGACCTCCAAGGTCCCTTCCAGCTCTATTCTAATCTAATAATATTTTATTGTATTGATGATTTTAGAACTTCATTCTAAATTCTGGATGTGCTTTGCTGTTTGGAAGCTATTTAAATGTATAGAATTGATAACGCCTTTTAATCAGCTTCTGATTCAAAGCTTCAATTTACCGTCTCTCCTACTCATTTCAATGTGGTTATTATTTTCCTTCTGTTAATATTATTTCAAAGGGATTTTTTTTCTTTTCAATTAAAATTGCTTTAAATTATACAAATTGTTTCTAGAATGTTTTAAAAAACATCAGCCAGATGAGAATTTGTCTTATTAATATAAACATATGTCCATCATCCAACAAAATTAAAATAAAAAATAATAATTTAAAAATAATAAATAAATTAAAAGAACCCACCCCCCAAAAAACCCCAAATTACTCAAAGGGCAGACTTGATGGACCACTATGATTTTTTTTGCCATCAGTTTTCTATATTTCTGTTTCTAATATCTTTGCTATTGATTTTTCTGATCCAACTTTCCAGCTTAAGATGATTTCTGTTATTGCTGTGTATAGTTTGTTTATCACATCATTAGATATAATCCAGGAGCCTGCCATGTTTGTTAAGTGTGGTGTTATTTTTAACTGATTTAAATGCTACACATTTGATGATATGTTGTGCAACAGATATTTTTTAGCGTCATCTGACATTTCGTCCAGACACTTGTGCTAATTTTAACTTCACGGTGTAGATATAGGGCAAACAAATAAATGTCAGTTTTTCAAAACAAGATGGTGATATGAAAATCTAATTCCTTTAAAATGATTTTAATAGCAAGTGATTGAGGCAATTAAGATTGCTTATAAAAATGTTTATGAAATGCAGTGTTAGAAAGTCGTATTTTGGAATGGAAAAGAAGCAAAGAGGAAAGTGATTAATAATAATACCCATGGAAAAGCTATGAGTCTTTTTGACTCCCAAAACTGCCTGACTTCTAAGCTCGTCCCCAAGGCCAAAATGTTAAGTATGAGTAGCTATGGGAAAAGCCCATATACTTAAACCTTGGGAATCAGAATTCTCAAACCTGGAGAAAGCCACTGTGGACTGCAGTTTATATCTGCAGATGTCCACACTAAATGCTGGGTTGTTGCAGACCAAGATAAAAGACAATCTAAAGCAGGGGTGTCAAACTGCCGACCCGCGGGCCGGAGCATCACGGAGAAACCATGCCCATCCCATTGCCGGCAATGGAAAAAAGTTCCGATCCATCATGCGACGTCACGTGACGTTGCGAGTTTGACATGTCTGATCTAAAGGGTGAAGATGAGTTTCTTTGATCCTTTTCCAGTGAGGCATCCCGAACACCCTATGGCACAGCAAGAGTCATAGAAAACAGGAGAAAAAGTTACAGATATTTTTTCTGTACTGGCTGATGCATGGTCTGCAGGCATATGTGGTGATCCAGCCTGCAGAACCTCTGTTTTGTGGCTTAGAAATTGCAGTGTCCAATATTTTTAGAAAACTACTAAGAACAAGATGCAGTCTCTTTCTTATATTGAAAGGTATAAAAGGTATAATACTTTAAATATTAAAACTGGTAGTTCTCAACTTACAACAGTTTATTTTGTGACCATTCAAAGTTACAATGGCATTGAAAAAAGGGTGCATGACCATTTTTCACACTTACGACCATTCTAACATCTCCATGATCATGTGATCAAAATTGAGATGCTTGGCAACAGATTCATATTTATCACGGCTGCAGTGTCCCGGGTCATGTGATTAGTTTTTGTGACCTTCTGACAAGCAAAGTCAATGGGGAAGCCAGATTCACTTAACAACTGTGTTACTAACTTAACAACTGCAATAATTCACTTAACAACTGTGGCATAAAATGGGGAAAAACTCATTTAACAAATGTCTCACTTAGCAACATAAAATTTGGGCTCAATTGTGGTCATAAGTTGAGAACTACCTGTATACCAAAACATAAGAAAATCAAATACCTACCATCTCTTTTTAAGGCTTTGGCCACTAAAAGATTTCCATTCTGTTTTGTTTATTTGAAATGTTTTTAAACATATTTGGGTTAGTTTTAGGCCTGGGTTTAAAATTGTACAGGCAGTTAGCTAGTTTAAGGACTAGACTTAGTCATGTGGAGACATTTACAATTATGTAGTGCTATATTATTTTAAAGAATTTAAATCAGCCATTGGCGATAGATAAGCTCCCCGTCCCACAAACTGATTATGTACCATTGAGTCAATATAGATTTTAGCAACCACAATTAGCCCTTATCTAGTATGATCCAATATATTCTCTTACAATTATTTTCCTTCAAACCAGAGTTGGACCAGACTTACTTCACATAAAGATTTATGTAATGTATTGGGATTTTACTTGAACTGTTTCACATGTCTGTTTGAATGCTGCTTAAGGTTGCTCAATTGGTGTGTCTGTGTAACGGTCTCCAAGAAGATCACTGGATGATTTGGGGCAGGAACGGGTTCCTTTAAACCTATTGGCTGCCACCTAGTGGCCAACCGTATAACTAGCTGCGCAGAAGCCTCTGATTCAGTTCTGTTCCTGTTTGCCTCAATAAAGCAATGTTCCTGTTTGCAACCTCTCGCTTAATGCCTCCAAAGAACTCAGTACACAACAATTTACTTCCTCAAAAACATGACATATGGAGGATCAGGTTAGTGTGCATTAGGTTGATGCTGTCAGATTGGTAAGCAATCAGGCTGGCGAGCACTACGCAGGGCCATTTTATTGGAGGCCCCACACTTGTGGAATTCCTTCTTTTAAACATTTCTTATCATCCTTTTTCTTAAATCCTCAGAAATGGACCCAAAATCTTACTTTATTTGGTTTTTCCAAACCAACTCTTATTTTTGTTACTAGGCCCCTTTATTTGTTTTAATCTGAAATTGTTTTCTTATGACATTTTTATCAGATTTATCTTTTATGTTTTTTTAATAAACTACAGTCATGGCCGAAATTGTTGGCACCCCAGAAATTTTTCCAGAAAATCAAGTATTTCTCATAGAAAAGTATTGCAGGAACACATGTTTTGCTATACACAGGTTTATTCCCTTTGTGTGTATTGGAACACAACAAAAAAGGGAGGAAAAAAAACCAAATTGGACATAATGTCAAACAAAACTCCAAAAATGGGCTGGACAAAATTATTGGCACCCTTTCAAAATTGTGGATAAATAAGATTGTTTCAAGCATGTGATGCTCCTTTAAACTCACCTGGGGCAAGTAAAAGGTGTGGGCAATATAAAAATCACACCTGAAAGCAGATAAAAAGGACAGAAGTTCACTTAGTCTTTGCATTGTGTGTCTGTGTGTGCCACACGAAGCATGGACAACAGAAAGAGGGGAAGAGAACTGTCTGAGGATTTTGAGAACCAAAATTGTGGACAAATATCAACAATCTCAAGGTTACAAGTCCATCTCCAGAGATCTAGATTTGCCTTTGTCCACAGTGCGCAACATTATCAAGAAGTTTGCAACCCATGGCACTGTAGCGAATCTCCCTGGTCGTGGACAGAAGAGAAAAATTGATGAAAGGTTGCAATGCAGGATAGTCTGGCTGGTGGAAAAGCAGCCCCAAACAAGGTCCAAAGGAATGCAAGCTGTCCTGCAGGCTCAGGGAGCATCAGTGTCAGCGTGAACTATCCGTCAACATTTAAATGAAATGAAATGCTATGGCAGGAGACCCAGGAGGACCCCACTGCTGACACAGAGACATAAAAAAGCAAGATTACAGTTTGCCAAAGTGTACTTGAGTAAGCCAAAATCCTTCTGGGAAAACGTCTTGTGGACAGATGAGTCCAAGATAGAGCTTTTGGGTAAAGCACATCATTCTACTGTTTACCGAAAACGAAATGAGGCCTACAAAGAAAAGAACACAGTACCTACAGTGAAATGTGGTGGAGGTTCAATGATGTTTTGGGGTTGTTTTGCTGCCTCTGGCACTGGGTGCCTTGAATGTGTTCAAGGCATCATGAAATCTGAGGATTACCAAAGGATTTTGGGTCGCACTGTAGAGCCCAGTGTCAGAAAGCTGGGTTTGCGTCCGAGATCTTGGGTCTTCCAGCAGGACAATGACCCTAAACGTACGTCAAAAAGCACCCAGAAATGGATGGCAAGAAAGCACTGGAGAGTTCTGAAGTGGCCAGCAATGAGTCCAGATCTGAATCCCATTGAACACCTGTGGAGAGATCTTAAAATTGCTGTTGGGAAAAGGCACCCTTCCAATAAGAGAGACCTGGAGCAGTTTGCAAAGGAAAAGTTGTCCAAAATTCCAGGTGAGAGGTGTAAGAAGCTTATTGATGATTATAGGAAGCGACTGATTTCAGTTATTTCTTCCAAAGGGTGTGCAACCAAATATTAAGTTAAGGGTGCCAATAATTTTGTCCGGCCCATTTTTGGAGTTTTGTTTGACATTATGTCCAATTTGCTTTTTTTCCTACCTTTTTTGTTGTGTTCCAATACACACAAAGGGAATAAACCTGTGTATAGCAAAACATGTGTTCCTGCAATACTTTTCTATGAGAAATACTTGATTTTCTGGAAAAATTTCTAGGGTGCCAACAATTTCGGCCATGACTGTATCTCCTGAAATCTTGCCCTGTGATACATAACAGTGACTGATGTGAGATATAAATCGATGATGATGATGATGATGATGATGATGATGATGATGATGATGATGATCCCTGCAGTTGTTTTGGATCTCTGTTTTCTCTGCACTAATCCTTAAACTTTATGAATGAAAAAATGGTCAGTTTGTAATAAATATCCTTTGACCATTTCTCTTCATTTAGGTCAAGTGTGCACAGTGTTAAGATACTGACTATTTTTACAAGTCAGAATCATATCAGGACTGAATCTTAGTTTGGTACAGTAATACTTTTTTAATTAGAACTTCAATCACACACTTTTAGTAACAGTATATTTGTCATATAATTATGTTTGTTGCTTTCCTTGCTCTGCTTTGACTACTGCTAACTAGATAAGCTTTCCAAATATTTCTTAAAATTCAGCAACAAAGCTTTAATTAAAACTACATCTGAAAACAAATGATATTTGCTAAGCAAAGACCAGGTAGACAGCCATGTTTATTCACTAAGGGACTGTATATTTGTATACACTCCCTTTTATTTTAGCTTAAAATCCAGTTCTATTTATAACTCTATGTTCCACTTTAAATTTACTTCCATTTTGAAGCTGTGTGCATGACCTTCTCTTGATATTTACACAAAGTGAATTTAAGATTGTAATAACAGTGAGTTCTTCTAAGGTTTGACTTCTCAGCCTAAGACAGCAGACAGCTAAAAAGGCACTGAGAGGCTCAGTTAACTATACTGTTTCTGTATCCTAGTTTTCCCATATTGGTATTCTTGAAATATGTTCAAATAGGGTTAGACAACATAATACCCATTAGGCTGTGTGACATCAGACAGATATAGAAGGAGAAAGAAAAGAAGGAAGAGGAGAAGGAGGAGGAGATGCTGGAGGAAGGTCTATTTACATCCTATAAATTGGGGTGAGTGTGTTCAGCTGCAGTAATCACAATACAGTACAATAAAATTCCATATATGAGAGCATGTTATAATATAACAACTGTATGTCTTTGCTATAAGAGCATAGAAGAAAGTGTCTGTATCATTCTGGGTGACTGGCTGTCTGGTTAAGAGAGATTAGGACCAATTCTAAGCCCACTTGTCACACTTCTTTTTAAAACTGAACCCTAATTATGCACATTAATTCTTCATTAGGTCCTCAAACCTCTGTATTTTCCATACAGTTAAAGCTAAGCTTTCTCTAAAACCAGAGCACAACTGTCTGAACCTTATGGGATGGTCCCTTTCCTGCTGTTGCAAACCAGTTATGTTTTTCCAATGGTCCTTTGAAAAGAGGCATAACAGGTGAAGAAATTACTGTAGAAATTACAGTGACTAATTTGGGGTGCATATATGTTTGTTTGTATGTGTGTATGTGTTTATCAGGATATTTTGTGTATGATTTTTGTTTATTGTAAGCCATCTAAAATTGCAGGATGAGATCACATATATTTATATATATCTCAGATCTTATTGGATGTAATTGCTCAACTTATTCAGTACAGAGTTGAAAAGGTTAATTTTAGTTTTAAAAAGCAACCCTAGCTTTCTCATGCCAGAAGCAGAAACATTTCCTGAAAACTGCACTTCTCACATAATTTGCTGCTTTCAGTTCCCCTCTGTTTTCTGATTATTATTTTTGCAAGCCTGTCTTCTTCTTGGCCATTCCTTTCTCTTGGAGGGTCCTTTGCTGATGTCATCACAGCTCTATTTAGAGCAGGGGTGTGCAACTATGGCCTCTGTGCATGGCTGGCTCAGGAATTCTGGGAATTGAAGTCCACAGGTCATAAAGGAGGCCCTAATTGTCTACCTCCCAATTTAGAGAAGCAAGAAGACAAGAGTTTAAGGATTTAGTTCTGCAGGTGACATCTAATAAACTTTTACAGACACTGCAAGATTAAATATTAAATTACAAACATTAAATGGACACGGTGGTAGAGGAATTTCTCTTGCAGGCTCCACAATGCTAATAAAGACTAATCATTTTTATTTGGCATTTTTAATCTGTTTAGGTAAAACTCTGAGTTGTTTTGTGGCATGCATTCAATTCCACCATATGAAAAGCAAAGCTATTTCTACACAAGCTTTTGAATCTGTTTATCAGATATTATTGTTGTACTGAACCTGGGTGTTGGCTAAAGTAATTAGCCAGAGAAATTGGAAGTGTTATATTATTCCAGGTGTCAAGGAATTGTTGTTGGATATGTGTGACTTATCTGTTTTGAAAAAGACAGTATTTTCTGCTAATAAAAGAACACAACAATATGAGTTAGTATGGCAGACATTTAAGGGTATCTTATCATACTGTAATTGAATTCATTAATAAGTCAGTGACTATTGATAAGTATAAACCACACAATAGATTTTTTTATTCTTTTCTTTTTTAGTTTGTATTTTTCAGATTTTAATTTTTTTTAAGATTAAAGTTTATTTTTTAATCTTAACATATCTCACTAAATTAATAAGAAAATCTATTTCTACACACTATAAATTAGAATCACATTTTAATACATGTGTGTATTATATATATACAAAAGTAACAATCCATATATATATATATAAATAGTTAACATTTGACACACACACACACACACACATATATATGTGTGTGTGTGTGTGTGTGTGTGTGTGTGTGTGTGAAATAATGTTAAACTTCATGTTCTGAAATAAGCATGCAGTCCTATAATTACTTATATGAGAGTGAGTGTCAAACCTAATGGGATTTATTGTAAATAGATATAAATAGATTAACACTTTGAGGTTTTCAATAAAAGTACAACCACATTTACTTTAAAGGCAAATTTATCAACTGATTGGTGCATTTTAGCTGATTAATAATTAAGTTATAATTGATTAACTAATTCCATAACTTTGCTTATTGCTAAAGCCTCAAGGTTTTCAGTAATGGTGAAAGAACTGCTTGATTATTTAAAAAACAAAAGCTACCCTAGTGCTGGAAAAGAAAATCATATTTAATATTTTCCTAGACTTGCATCTATCTAGTCAAGTTGGAAACTCAAGCAGCAGAGATCAAGGGATGAAATTTTTGAGCTCAAGAGGAAAATCACCCCCACTCTGCAATTATAAAATGGACAATGATAAACTGCTTGGTCATAGAAATCAATGGAATGCCCTCCTAATTCTTGGTGTGGGAGTGGGAATAGGTATAAGCATATGTACTACCTTCATGGTGTGAAGGGATTCATCTTCTCAGTAAAATTTCTTAATGACTATTCAAACTGGCCACTGACCACTCATGGACAGAAAAGTGTATAAGAGGGTTTGTGTTTCTGCGTCCTTTTTCTCATCCATATAAACTTTTGGCTTGTTTCTGAGTGCTACTTCCTGCTTTGGCTTTTGTTTTCAGTTCTGCTTTGCTTTTGGCTTACCTCAGACAGTTGTCTGTTGTGCAGCCTTGAGGGGCAGGAACCAAGGGCAGATTTTTCTAATGCTTAGTGATCTAGTACAATCTTAAGAATGTCCTTTATCATTTTTGGAAGGTCGTGCTTTAGCACAAATAAATACTTTCCATAGCCTGAAGTTTCACCACTGATGGTCAGCTGGATTTGATATATCTGAGGAAAATAATGCCTCTGAGTTCCCTACAACCAATGATGTCTGTGCAGTCAGCGGATTTCAAAGACTAGCACAAACAGATGCATTCCTTGATAGATGCATGCCTTGAATTCAGAAAGATGGCCTACATTTTGTTCTAGTTAACAGTATGAAATATCATATCTAAGACATTGCATTGCACAAGGTTTTCAGAAAACAAACAAGAAAGAACGTTAATTCAAAGAATAATATTAATAAAGCCTATGTTTCCATCATTAATGTACTCCAAATGTTACTGAATTCTGTTAACAAAACAGAATAACTTTGTAGAGGTTTTTTTTTATCAAGCTGAATTTTAAGAAAATAGGAATAAATGTGGATTATTGAGACAGAGAAAAAGCAAAGCAAAGAAATATTAGAGTAGGATTTATACTGCAATACAGAAAATTCTTAGTGATGAGATAGTTTTGTTGTTATAGAAATGGCTAGTTTATACTATTATGTTAAAGTGAAAATTTGAGGTTTGATGTTACTGTTTTATTCTATTGCACTCAAGGGATTTGTAGGTCAACACCTTTTTTCCCCCTCTTCTCCCTTCTTTTCTACACTTCTCCTTTCCCCTTTCCCTCCCTTATTTTTCCTACTATTTGGTTTTGCATTTTTGCATTTTATATTATAAATGAATAAAACTATAAAATTTGAGGCAGAGAAGCTGTCTATTTAAATGAAAGCCACATCATTTGATCAGGCTTATTCTGAACAAACAGTGTCAAAATCTTGTGGCACCAGGTAAAAAACATATTACATATAACATCTCTCCCAGGGCCCAGTGATTAATATGTATATGTTATTTATATGTAAGAGTGTAGGTGTAACCTATGTTGTATATAGTAAATTTAAATGAGTGTTATGTATGTGTACACCTTGAGAGCAAGCAACTAAATTTTAATTTTTAATGTGTGCCATTAAAGGTTATCTATCTCATTTCATCATGGCACTTGCCATCTTTTTTATTTCTTTTTCTATTAATTTTTTTGTATTTTTTTTTGTTGCTTGTTCTGAAACACCCAGAATACTAGTAGTAATAATTTTTAAGCTGGAATACAGTGGTGTCAGTTTTGTTACATCAAAATAACATGATTATCCCTCTAAAGGTTTATTTTATTTATTAAAGTAAAACCCTCTTTTCATTAAAATAATCCTATAGAGCAGGAGTCTTCAAACTTGGCCCTTTTATGACTTGTGGACTTCAACTCCTAGAATTCCTCAGCCAGTGTGCCTGGCTGAGGAATTCTGGGAGTTGAAGCCCACAAGTCATAAAAGGGGCAAGTTTGAAGACCTCTGTTATAGAGGATTGTTACAACTGAGTCCCTGGGAATTGGTTATGTTTGGTTCGAATTGACGAGGACTCAGAGTGGTTAACACTGAACGAGTTTATTGAATACACAAGGTCAACTGTCAAATGTCAAATGTTGCAACCCTTTTATAGAGAAAGCGTTTGAACTGTAACCAATACAAACTGTCTGTTTTCCCGCTCCTTGGTTGTGGCGTCCAATGATTGCACCTTATTTTCCCGCTTTAAACCTTGCAAAGCTGCACAGTGTTTGCAATATCTTCTATGGCTTATTGCTAACTATTTACATACACAACACCCCTTACCCCCCAGTTGGTGTCATTTCTTTACAAAGTCCTTTAGGTATTTTGGTGGCCTATGTATTCTAGAAGGGTATCTGTTACTTTGGCTGCTAGGGGCCCCTTTTCCTGGTTGACTGCTTGGCTGCTGGTTACTATGCTGGTTACTACTGGACCTGGGCTCAGGGTTACTGGCTTCAGATGTACTGCCTTGTGTATTAGGTTGTGTTTGGGATTCAGTTGTCACTGGCCTACTTCGCAGGGGTATTTCCCAATCAATTGGACTGAATTGTTGTTGATGGGCATCTGGAAATATGTCATCTTGCCCCACCACTACACCACTTTCAGGCCTAATGTTATCTGTACTGTTTGCCCTAACTGAGCTTTGGTCCCCCTCAGCTGGCACACACCCACTAGATCTTTTCCTCAGCTGGTCTATGTGTCTTTTACAGACCCTATTCCCTTCCCCCTCAATGATGTATGATAAGGGACCTAAGATTTCAGTTACCACCCCAGGAATCCACTTATCCCCTTGGGCGTAGTTCCTGGCCCAAATCAAGTCCCCCACTTCAAATGTTCTGTTAGGAATGTCAAATTCAATGTTTGGTTGGAGTCGGTCGGGGTGTAGTCTGTCCAACTTGGTCAAGATTTTTCTTCCCCACCTCATTTCAGCTGGACTTTTCCCTGTAGCCGAACAAGGGGTTGTGTGTTGGGCCAACAAGAACTCAGCTAGTCTCTGATGCCAGTCACCTCGAATAATTCTTTTAAGCGCGTCCTTCGTGGTCCTCACGTTCCTTTCAGCCAATCCGTTGGTGGAGGGGTGGAAGGGTGCAGAAGTCTTATGCTTAATCGAGTTGGCCTTGAGGAAATCCTGAAATTCAATAGATGTGAATTGTGGCCCGTTATCAGACACTATTAAATCCGGCAACCCATGAGTGGCAAAGAGGCCCCTTAATGCCTGTATTGTTCTGCCTGCCGTTACTGAACTGACCGGTACTACTTCTAGCCATCTAGAGTAGCTGTCGACCACTACAAGGAACGTTAACCCCTGGAAAGGTCCAGCGAAGTCAATATGAATCCTGGACCAAGGATTCCTAGCTAACTCCCATTTATGTGTGCGGATGTGTTGTTGTTCAGGCCTGGAACGTTGGCACAGATGGCAATTGGCAACGCATTCCTCAATGTCTTGGTCCAATCCTGGCCACCACAAGTGACTCCTAGCTAAGGCCTTCATCCTTACTATTCCAGGGTGTCCTTCATGCAATTCAAATAGAATAGCTGATTTGTGGATTCCTGGGATTACTACACGAGTTCCCCAAAGTAAGCAACCCATATGAACTGATAGTTCATCCTTCCTTCGGAAAAATGGACTGTATTTTACGTCTGGGTTGGCGTTGGGCCAACCGCTCATGACCCAGGCCATTACTCTCCTTAAGATGGGGTCCTTATTGGTTGCCTCCGCTATGTCTTTAGCAGTTAGGGGCAGATCAGGAATATCTTGTAGGGACATTACTTGTCCCACTGGGGCAGGGTCCTCCTCTGTTGTGCTAAGGGGCAATCTGCTAAGAGCGTCTGCATGACCCATGTCTTTACCTGGTCGGTATTGGAGGGAAAATGAATATGCTGAGAGGAAAATGGACCATCTCAGCATCCTGGGAGACATAATTTGGGGAGTCTGTTTATCTGTGGTAAACAGTCCCAGCAGGGGTTTGTGGTCTGTCAGGATTGTAAAGTTCCTGCCATACAGGTAGTCGTGGAACTTTTTAACTCCTGCCACTATGGCTAAAGCTTCCCGGTCAATTTGAGCTTAGTTCCGCTCTGCCTTGGTTAGTGTGCGGGAGTAGTAAGCAATGGGTCTTTGCATTCCCTGGGTGTCTAAATGGCTGATTACTGCCCCGACGCCATAAGGCGAAGCATCGCACGCCAGGAAGATTGGTCTATTTTCTATAAAGTGGGTTACAGTTGAGCTACTGGAAAGGATATCTTTTAAGGTCTGGAAACTCACTTTGTGCTTGTCTTGCCAATGCCAAGGGGTCTTCTTATCTAAAAGCCTGTGCAGTGGTTCTGCAATGGCAGCCTTATGTGGCACAAAAGTGTGATAAAAATTTACCAAGCCTAGGAAGGCCTGTAGCTCAGCCTTGTTCCTTGGTTCAGGAGCCCCTTTTATTGCTTTAATTTTTTCAGGGGTAGGGTGGACCCCGCTTTTGTCAATCCTGAACCCCAAAAAATCAGTGGATTTAACCCCTATGCTACATTTTTCCTTTTTTAATTTTAATCCAGCCTTTCTAAATCTACCCAGTACCTGTTCCAGCCGCTCTACTAACATTCCTTCATCTTTTCCAGCTATTAGGACATCATCAAAGTAAGGGCATACTCCAGGTATGCCCTTTAAGGTCCTCTCCATCACTTCTTGGAAGATGCCTGGAGCAGCTGCAATCCCAAATTGCAGTCTGTGGACTCGGAACGCCCCCTTGTGGGTAACAATTGTTTGCGCCTCTGCAGCCTCTTTGGAAACAGTCAACTGTAAGTACGCATGCGCCAAGTCGAGCTTGGCGAAGATGGCGGCGTCCTGGATCGTGGCGAGGACCTGCTTCACCGTCGGGACCGGGTAAGCATGCTTTTTCATTCCAATGTTGAGGGTCGCTTTATAGTCGGCGCAGATCCTCACATCCCCATTGGGTTTGAGGGGTGTGACGATCGGCGTCTCCCATAAACCGCCCTCAACGGGTTCTAAAACTCCGAGGCCTACAAGCCGGTCGAGCTCGGCCTCGATTTTTTCTTTTAAGGCAAAAGGTACCCTCCGGGCCTTTAGCCTGATTGGATTTACTGAGGGGTCTAGGTTAAAATTAATGGGGGGCCCTTTGTACTTGCCTAGAGATCCATCGAATACGTCTGCAAATTCTTTGCAGACGGATTCGAGGGTCTTATTTTTAATCACAGAATTTATTCCCCCTATCCAAATTCCCAGGGCAGGAAACCAATTAAGCCCTATTAAGCTAGTCCTATTCCCCTCCGTAACTACCACATCTAAGACCCCCTTAAATCCCTTAAAATTAACTCTAAGGCTGGTCTTTCCCTTTACGATTATTGGACTTTTTTGGAAGTCCGTTAATTGAATATTTGTTGGGCTAAGTGGAATTCTTTTTCCACTTAGTTGTTCAATTTTTTTCAGGGTTTCAGTGGAAATTATCGACACTGAAGCCCCAGAGTCGATTTCCATTCTGCAAGGAACCCCTTGCAGAAGGACTGTGATTTTTAATTTTCCGTCCGGAAAATTGTGCCCCCTTCCCTGCCTTTTCCGATTGACTCGGGCCACCTCCCCTGGGTTTGAAAATTTCGCCCGGGATCTAGGGGTCTCCTTGCCACTAGCATTGGGGGTTACCTTACCCTCTGGCCACACATCGACTTCATTCAGACGGGAGTCCCGGACGCGGTTTCTGCAGATGGCCTGGATGTGGCCGGTCTTGCCACAAGCCCTGCACTTGGCGGTGCGGAATCGGCAGGAAGCGCGGGGATGGTTGCCGCCACAGCTGCCGCATCGGTTCTGGGTGTCGTTGTCGCGCGGTCTGGTTGCGGTGTCCCGCCACGGTCGTTGTGCCCCGGTCGGTGGTCTCTGCGGTGTTGCGGGTTGTTGCCGGCGGCCGGGTTCGGGCCCTTCGCTTCTAAGTTGTCTGGGTGCCATCTTCCCAAATCGCCTGGAGACTTCGGCGATCTCTTCCTCCCACTGCTGATCCACCTCCCCGCAGTCCACATAGCCCTCTTGGTTAATTTCAGGTGCTGTCGCCATGCTACTGCGGGGGGGGTCGCGATACCCGGTAGACTCATACGTTAGGAGTTCGTCGAGCACTTCCTGTAAATCGCCAGTAGGTTTGGCGATTATTCTGTTTTGTAATTGTTCATCGCGTAAGCCTAGCACAACTCTGTCCCGAATCCTAATTTCTAAATTATCGTATTTGCAACGAACTGCGGCTTCCCTAACGGCAGCGACGAATTTCTGTATGGATTCCCCCGGTCTCTGATTTCTCTTCTCGAAGATGCGCCGCCAAAAAAGTTCGGACCTTCGGGGAGTAAAGTGCACCTTTAGTTTTGCAAGGAGGTCGGCATAGGGCACGCTGGAGACTGGTTGTGGCTGGCACAGCCCGACAGCGACTCTGTAGACCGGTGTGCCGCAAATTGTCAAAAGTGCCGCCGCTTTTTTTCGGTCGTCGGTGATTCCGTTCACTAACAGGAATCCTTCGACCTGACCAATATATTCTTCCCAATCTTCGGGGAAGTTAGGGTCAAATTCCTTCAATGACCCGATTTGCGCCATTCGGAGAATTTTTTTCCTATTCTGCCGCGGCCGCTCGGTTGACTGTGACTCGCTCAGACTTTGCCGCCTTCACGACAATTCTTCCTAATCTCTGGTCTTCTGTCGATCCCACCTTCGTCGCCAGTTGTTTGGTTCGAATTGACGAGGACTCAGAGTGGTTAACACTGAACGAGTTTATTGAATACACAAGGTCAACTGTCAAATGTCAAATGTTGCAACCCTTTTATAGAGAAAGCGTTTGAACTGTAACCAATACAAACTGTCTGTTTTCCCGCTCCTTGGTTGTGGCGTCCAATGATTGCACCTTATTTTCCCGCTTTAAACCTTGCAAAGCTGCACAGTGTTTGCAATATCTTCTATGGCTTATTGCTAACTATTTACATACACAACAGGTTAGAACAGGGGTGTCAAACTCAATTTCATTGAGGGCCGCATCAGCATTGTGGTTGCCCTCAAGGGGGCCGGGTGGGTATGGCCAGGGTGGGTGTGGCCTCCTGGGTGGGCGTGGCTAGAGTGCGTATGGCCTACTGGGTGGGCGTGGCCAGCTCTACATCGTTCGCATCAAGGGTGCCTATGGGGGCCTGGGCAGGAGTGGGACAGATCTGAGGGTCTCTGGCAGAAGGAGGGTCTCTGGGCCAGGGCCAAGGCAGTGGGGGCCATTCCCTTACTGTTTCCAGGATAGCTTCGCGGGCCACATGAAACCACTTCGCGGGCCGCATCCGGCCCCCGGGCCTTGTGTTTGACATGTCTGGGTTAGAAGATAACAGCTTTTACCTACAATCTCTTCCTATTTTCATTTTAAGTCTGTGCTTTTTTTTAAAAAAAAGGTCGGTTTACACGTCAAACTAAACTGTATTTTGTTTATTTTTGGCTTGGGACATTGTGAATTAAAGATCATGCTTGTGCCTTAACTAATTGTGGATAACTAATAAATCTTGCTTAGCCCAACATGTGAACAAAATCTTCAACACTATCCAATTTTTATATCCAATTAGATTAAAAGTCTTATCTAAAATGCAAACACTTAAATATTTTTTTAAAAATTTGAAGAGTTCAAATGCAAAATTGCTAATTTTCTAGGTACTTTGCTCTTACGATGAAAAATGGTGTGTAACACCTGTTGTTGTTATAGAATTTAGTTTGTTCATTCAGATATAGGGATCTGCCCTACATCTTATCTAGTGAACTGTGAGCTGAGACAGCATTTTTTTCCATTCTTTAAAACCTTTCAGCCTATTTTTAGTCCTCCCATTATCTATGACCTTTTTGCTCTCATTGATGGAATTTAGAGTCTTAAAAATACCAGGAAACAATCTTAGAGAAAGCCAGGGATATAAATGAAATAGATGAGAATCACAGGCAATTTTTCCTCCTTTTACCATCAGCAGCATGGCCATATATGGCCTACTTGTCCAGGACAGCAAATAAATAATGACATAATGAAAAGGCTGGCTTTGTAGGATTTAGTGAAAGTGAAGTTCCACAAATTATAATGCTACAGAAAGAAGTCTAAAGAGAAGTAACGAGTCATTTTGTTTCAAACTTCAGACAGGAAATTTGATATGCAGAACAACTTACATTTTGGCTTGTAAATGTTGATCATGGGGTGATCCAGAAATAAACTCCAGACTTCAAAGCAGGAGAAAGTTCAAAGCTGCTCTGCATTTTATCAACACAGAGAGACAGGAGAGCAATGCTTCCAAAAGGGAATATTCTGATTTAATAGTCCATGAAAAAACAATTCTGCAGTAAACAGTTTTCTACAAATTACAAGGTAATCATGCATGGTTTAAGATTATTATTTAGGTCCAGGATTAATATTGCATGCAATATGCATATTTTTTCTTCTCGTCAAATGCTGGAGTGTAATGATTTAGTTAGGAGAAAGAATTTACACATGCAATAGCAGGACAAATGTCATACTTCTAAAATATATATTATTTTGAATTTAGATTACTTTCTATAATGTACATAACTATATGCATTTCTCTAGGAGCTACTTCTGTAATATATTATGGGGAATATGAACATCTTCCAGTTACTAAATCCATTTCTCAGACAAGAGGAAAAGTCATTTTAAGTTACAATTTATTTTATTCAGATAGTTTTAGCTCTTTACATCAATGGTATAGATGAATGGATGTAGTGATAAACGGTATAATAGATCAAAAAACCTGTTGCACCAAGTGATGTGCCAACTTAACTTCATAAACAGCTGTTTAGGCAGCTGAGGATGGATGGGGTTTATTTACTCAGAAATGTTTCATCATCAGGAACTGCCCTACTTGTGCTGACCCAGCTTGTAAATATATTTGGCAGTTCTTGATCTACAAGTTATTCAGTTCATCTGAAGACATTGGATTGAGAAATCTGCAAATTAATGTCTGTGTTTGGAAATCAAATGCTTGGAAAATTATGGCTCATGCAGTGAGTAGTCTTGGACAATAAACAACACCTTACATACTAGCCTGGTTCATATAGTACACTAAATCAAATTTGGTTTATTCAGTTTGGTTTAGTATATGTAATCCCAAACATTGTGGTTTACAAACCTCTGCTGTGTTTTTATATACCGGTATTATGAAAACCCAGTCAATTATAAATTAGAGTATAAGTAGTGCATGGCTTTGTGCCATGTATAAAGCAAAGCTATACGAGCAACAACAATAAATTGGCTCAGGGAGAATGTAAAAAAAGATAGGAAAATAGAATTGAGGGTCAATTTTACTATTTATTTATTTATTTATTTATTAGTTTTTATAAACTGCCCTTCTCCCGAGGGACTCGGGGCGGTGTACAGAGGAAGGAATGTATACAGATTGAACAATAAAATAATAAGAAACACTAATGAAAACAAACTGGGACCCCAATTAACGCTATCATGCCAGGCCGGACTGCTGGAACAGGAAAGTTTTTAAGTCGCGACGGAAGGTACGGAGGTCAGGGGCCATCCGGATTTCGGTTGGTAAGCTGTTCCAGAGGGCTGGCGCACCTACTGAGAATGCCCTCCCCCTGGGGGCCACCAGCCGACATTCCTTGAGCGGTGGCACCCTGAGGAGGCCCTCTCTGTGGGAGCGCACAGGACGGTGGGGTGCTGACATTGGCAGAAGGTGCTCCCGTAGGTAGTCCGGACCCATGCCATGTAGGGCTTTGTATGTCATTGTTAGCACCTTGAACTTCACACGGAAGGCAACCGGAAGCCAGTGCAGCGCACGGAGGAGAGGTGTGATATGGGAGTATCGGGAGGCTCCCAAGAGTGTCCGTGCCGCCGCACTTTGCACCAGTTGAAGCTTCCGAGTGGATCTCAAGGGCAGCCCCATGTAGAGAGCGTATGCTGATTTTAGAGCAATACAAGAAATTACATCTAAGTAAAGAAATGAGTGAGATAGAAATGGACAAATCTTGTGCTTATGGAATGATCTCCAATTCTTCCTTGTCCAATCTGCAGTCAAAAAGCAATGTATTTCATTCTGATGTACATGCAGGCACAGTGAATCCCTCTAAAATAAACACAGACGTTCATTCGATGGTTGTAGCTCTTTGGGTGTATTACAGTTCCCACAACATAAAGAAATTGCTCAGTGTATATCAAGGTGGAATCCCAGATTCAAGTGAGTGGAAGAAGTTCCACTGTTATTAAAGAGAGATGTGAGTATTTCATAGAAAGCAGAATTGCAAGTTAAGCTGTTGCAGAAAAAGAGAAAGTAGGGGGAAGGATATTAAATGCACAGCATGCTAGCTGGAGAATTCTAGGAGTTGAAGTCCACACATCTTAAAGTAGTTTCATACCAACTGTGAAACTTTAAGGATGTAGTATCATTGTTGTCCTGAAGGCAGGACAAGAAGCAACGGAAGGAAACTAATCAAAGAGAGAAGCAACCTAGAACTAAGAAGAAATTTCCTGACAGTTAGAACAATTAATCAGTGGAACAACTTGCCTCCAGCAGTTGTGAGTGCTCCAACACTGGAGATTTTTAAGAAGAAATTGGACAACCATTTGTCTGAAATAATATAGGGTTTTCTGCTTGGGCAAGGGATTGGATTAGAAGACCTCCAAGGTCCCTTCCAACTCTATTATTCTGTTATTCTTTATTCCGTGATATTTTTCTGTCTCAAGAACTAGATGATTTCACCATCGCTGAAGAAAGCATGGGTTCTGCTGTGTATCAAACAATTCTAAGAACAATGTCAGCCCATCTCTGTTAGCTGAAGCTGAAGTGTTAAGTGGGCCATGCAGCAAGTCAACATACAAGCAAGTCTACAAGAGAATAGAGGAAGAAGAAAGAATTCAGGATTTTTGAAGGACCTTGTCAAGGTTCAGATCTAAACCCCATATACATATTTGTCCAAAACAGAAACAAACAGTTACTGAGTTGATGGAGCTTGCCACAAAGGGATGAGTCAAAATTCTAACATAATGATATGACAGCTCCCATTATCCTTTTTTTGCAGCTTCTATTGCCCTTTTTTTACTAGCAAAATCAGCTGAGGATGCAGAGAATTTCAGTTCAGTGGCATCTAGGGGCTATGCCACTCCTCCAAAGTTTAGTTTTTATGCCAAACTCAGCTTTGTCTCCAAATCATGTTATTTGGATTGGAATACATTTAAAGCCACTATGCTGTTTAGTGTGCAACTTCTCCAGAGTATCCAGATAATTGTTTTATTGTTGTTACAAAACAGCAAGCAACACTGTACCTACTAAAAGGAAAGTTTTGCTATGCAATGCTTTTCACACAGTGACCTGCTGCAAGTTGTTTATTTTGTTTTATGTGTCATATGAAATACTTGGCAAATGCCAGTTTGCAACCTGACCCAAGCAGAATATTTTTAAAAGTGACACAACCCTAGAGACGATGAGTGGGAAGGAAAGAGGGAAAGTTGATTTGTGATAGCACTAAGAAGAGGCCCCTTCTGATTCTGCAGAAAGCATACAATCCTCTGAAAATATCAACTAATGGGAATAATCTGCTTTTATATATATATATTTTAAAAAATCTGCCAATCTTTTAATATTTATTTTTTCATCAAAGTGCATTTTCCTAAGTTTATAGTAGTCATTTTTCTCTCTATTTCTGTGCCTTGGGAAGAAAGCTTGTGTGATGACATCAGTGGTGGGATTCAGATATGTGAACAAGCGGTTCTCTGTGTGGATGCCACTTCTGGAAGTCCATTTTGGGCATGGGCAACAAAAAATTAGTTACCAGTTCTACCAAACTGGTGTGAACTGGCTGAATCCCCCCACTGGATGACACCCTCCAAGAAGCTTCCTTTCAGGTCCCCAGAAGCTTTTCAACATTTGAGAGAAACATCCATCTAATTTGCAGAGTTTATAACAAAACGTGTATGATGGTAAAACTGACTGTATGGGTGTGCCCTTTGCACAGTGATTAATGAAATAAAGTAGATAAATCCCTTCCCTGATTTACTTTTTACATACTGAAACAGGGTTGTGAAGGCAGAAAATAGTGCAAAGCATCAGAATCCAGTGCAAGGGAGCAGGGGATTATTCTTCCTAGTAATACATACACGGTCATACACAAACACACTGAATAGGAAAACTGTCTGTGTTATATGTAACTGGGACAACGAATGCATAAAATACATATGGCTATCACGTTGCTTCTAATTTGGCACTATAGGTTGTTGTTTTTTAATTCCATTTATATCCCGCCCTTCTCCGAAGACTCAGGGCGGCTTACAAGCTTAGCAGTAGCCTTCATTCTATGTATATGCCTGCTTATTAGGGCTTTCACACACACACCCCAAGCGGCATTATTACAAAGTCAGCTTAATTGCCCCCAACAATCTGGCTCCTCATTTTACCTACCTGGGAAGGATGGAAGGCTGAGTCAACCTTGAGCCTGGTGGGATGCGAACCTGCACTAATTGCAGGCAGCTGGTGTTACTTAAGGAGGCATTAGCCCACTGCTCCACCAAGGTTTATCCCTGCTGATTTATTTATTTAACAAATTTATCTGATTGCCCATCTATCAAAGTACTATCCAACAGTATAGAAATTGCAGAAAACCATACCAGTGCAATATTTGCTACTTCCATTGACAATCCTTGTCTTGCTTCTGTAGCCACAAGTGGCATCTTTTTATATATATTGTTCAGAGGTAGATTTTCCTGATTTTGTTTCACTTCCCTCCCAGCAAATGCCACCAGCTGAAAAAATTTCCATCAACCACTTCTATAATGTGAAATGGGAGGCAGGCCAGTGAGGATGCAAGTTTTGATAGTTAGCTAGACTAGCAATATGTGTTCCCAGTTTGTATGAATAGGTTAAAAAAACCCCTGCCTAACAGCTGGCTAGAAACAGAATGGCAAACAAAGACAGCTAAGCCCACATGCAAAAGAAACCTATCTAATAGCTGACTGGTGTAATACCAGTCATCTTGGCCTGATTAGAAAATAGGAGTTCTACCCCTTCACTTGCGACCTTTCGCTGCCTGGGAAACAGCTGCCAGTGTTGAGAAAGGAGGCAGTTGAAGAAAGGGAACCAACTTCTACTGTCTGGGCTCCAATCCTATGGAAATCTGGGTGCTTTAAAGATCTGGCTTTCCTCCCTTACCTTCCACCTCTTCCAGCATGAGAATCAGTTGCCTGGGTTGGGGCAAAAGGCAAGTAAATGGGGAGAGCCAGTTTTTAATCCAGAAATTTATTGGTGACATGATAGCAGTGTTCCAATATCTCAGGGGCTGCCACAAAGAAGAGGGAGTCAAGCTATTCTCCAAAGCTCCTGAAAGCAGGACAAGAAGCAATGGATGGAAACTAGTCAAGGAGAGAAGCAATCTAGAACTAAGGAGAAACTTCCTGACAGTTAGAACAATTAACCAGTGGGACAACCTGCCTCCAGAAGTGGTGAATGCTCCAACACTGGAAGTTTTTAAGAAGAGACTGGCCAGCCATTTGTCTGAAATGGTATAGGGTTTCCTGCCTGAGCAGGGGGTTGGACTAGATGACCTCCAAGGTCCCTTCCAACTACTACTACTACTACATATACATATACATACTACATATACATAGAATGAAGGCTACTGCTAAGCTTGTAAGCTGCCCTGAGTCTTCGGAGAAGGGCGGGATATAAATGGAACTAAAATAAAACAAAATACTACTACTACTACTACTACTACTAATTATTATTATTATTATTATTATTATTATTATTATTATTATTATTATTATTATCATCATCATCATCATCATCATCATCAAATTGGCTGATTTATGAGTTGTGAGAAACATAACTGGTTTGAAAACAACTGAATTTCCCTTTGCCCAAACTAGAAATGTCCTGAAGGGTTAAAGTTAGGGTTGTAGTACCAGAAGTAGGGAGAATGGTATGCATATCAGATTATACCCACAATAAAACTGCCATGGGGGAAAACAGTGCTTTAGCACTGGAACAGTTAAGGACAATTCAGAAGTGTCCCAGATATAGGCTGGGGCTAAGATGAAGGCATTGATAAATGAGGTTTCCAGGACATATTTGGGGAAAGCCTTCAATCAAGAATGAACTTGCTCCAAATCTCAAATGGTAGTTTCATATCGATCAGGCCCCCAAATCCAAGAATGACATCTAGTGATTCTCCCAAGCAGATTTCTTTATTATTCCATACCTATAAACAGAATATTGTCAAATTACTCTATTTACACCATACTCCAGGACATTAGGGCTTGTCTTTAGCCTCTTTGTCTCACACAAACTATCTGAACTGAGTTGTCTCTTACTCTGAAAAGCATCCTCTCCCTCTTGGAAAGCCAGACCAATACAATTCACCACAGGCACAGTCATTATGAACAGGAAGACTACATAGAATGAAGGCTACTGCTAAGCTTGTAAGCCGCCCTGAGTCTTCGGAGAAGGGCGGGATATAAATGTAATAAAAATAAATAAATAAATAAATAAAATATCTGATTTGAGACTAAGTACCCACCCAGCATTCGGTTTCTAGTTATTTCCAGTCAGACCATATGCATGAAAAACTCAGGAAAAACTGCTCTGAATACATTGCTTCCATTAAGAATATTTCCATATCCTCAAGACATACTGGGGTACTTTTGAACTAGAAATGTAGAGTAGAATTATCACTTACTATACGGCTCATCTAGGCAACACAGACATTTATTTGGTCGAGCCCAATGATTTTCATCCACACACCTCCCGTTTTTTCCTCAGGTTAAGTTCAGGCATTCAAAACACAAGAGCTTAAGAATGCAAAAGTATCTGCCAGAGAAAGATATTATTTGAGTGATGTCAGTGGGGGTTAACGTTTTACCAGAACCATCACATGGATTGACTGCCTGAACAACAATTTGGACAACTTGACAAAACTGATATGAAGGCACTGGGAGAACGAACTAAATTTTTTAAAATACATTTATTCATGTTACTTTTTAATTATTCCAAGAAATGTTTTGATAAACCCAGTCATTTAATGAATTTTTATGGCCAATTATTGAGTTGAGACAGGGTTTCCCCTAACATAATCAAACATTCTATCTGTCAGATCAGACTAATGAGAAGCTTTTAGATCAGTAATGTAATTTTCCCAATAACACCCTTCTCTAGACATGAAATTAGAGGCAGATATATATTGCATTGAGCTGAAAAAAGGTGGGCTATAAATCAAATGAATAAGAAAATTAACAAGAGCAATAACAATAATAAAAAACATGAATCAGTCAGACAGTCATTTTAACTACTTATAAGTTGTACAAGATTAATTTAAAAATTAAAAGAATAAAAGAGGAAACCATATTTATTCCAAAGTAGATAATTGTGAATTTAAGATGATCTATGAGGACCATATAGGAAAATCCTGTGTCACTTTTTTTAAAAATGATATGTCCAGAAACCATTTCCACAGGTAAAAATGTTTGGTCATGATAAAAGATGGGAAGAAGATTGAAATTAAATGCATTTAAATTACATTAAATTGTCTTTAATCTAATTGAATATAAATACTACGATGAGATACAGTTTTAAATCATGTAATAATTTCTCCCCTTCTTTATGACAAAAGTTACCATTCAGTGGTAATTGTTGTTTTTTCGGGGGGTGGGGGGTGGGGGAAGGGTCACAGATGAGGTTCTCCCTGAGATGCCCACAAGTTTTAGGTTCAAAATCAGGCGTGAAGTCAGCCTTCATCTGTTATCACATATTCAGCGTCTGGAAACTGGGGAGTGAAGTATTGCTTGTGAGTCCATGTGATTCACCATGATAAGGTATGTGACTTGTATTTATATGCATTGCAGGGTTATTTTTAACTATCCCTTCTGACTGACAAGAAAGTGGAAAATGACAACGCAGGTTACCGTAGCAAGAACAGGTACGATTGGACATGAGGAATATAGCCTGTACAGCAGCATGAGTGAGGATGAACTTATTCAGATGGCCATTGAGCAGAGTTTGACAGAAGATCCGGCTGAGCAAATAGCTGCACAGAAGACAGTTACTGCAGCTCCACCTCCCAGTGAACCTTACTGTCAGAACTTCTACCTTTATCCTTGGGAAAGGTAAGCAAGCCAGGGAGAAAGCACAAATGAGAGACAACTCGGAACAAAATGCTGCACTGTGTCTACTCCTCAGTGTTAAATCTTTTTCTGACACTGTTTTCTTGATGCTTTGTGGAACTTCCCCAATAAATATTAAGCCGAATAAAGCAATTGCTCCAGGCAACAGTTATAGAGGGGGGTGGCAGCAAAATAGAGGAAAAACTCGTGTGTCATGCTTCTTCTAAAATGGCCATTTTCTGGTATGGTGGAGGCCACTGGTCCTTTGTGACACTTACTCATTCTGCTTTAAGGCATGTCTTCCTGGGACACCTTTGATTTCAAATATAAATTTTTCTCCAGCCAGTTCTATACAGGTAGTCCTCAGCTTACAACAGTTCGTTTAGAGACTGTTCAAAAATACAATGGCACTGAAAAAAAATGACTTATGCCTGTTTTTCACACTTATGACCATTGTAGCATCCCCATGGTCACTTGAACAAAATACAGACACGTGGCAACTGACTCATATTTATGACAGTTGCAGTGTCCTGGGGTCATGTGATCCCATTTTGCAACTTTCGGACAAGCAAAGTCAGTGGGGAAGCCAGATTCACTTAACAACCGTTTTACTAACTTAACAACTGCAGTGATTAACTTAACAACTGTGGCAAGAAAGGTTGTAAAATGGGGCAAAACTCACTTAACAAATGTTTCATTTCACAGCAGAAATTTTAGACTCGATTGTGGTCATAAGCTGAGGACTACCTGTACTGACTGGAACATTTTCAGAGATCTTCCAGGGATGTTCAATATAATGTGTAGCTTGACTCTGAGTTAGGTTCCAGATGACAAAAGGCATGGCTCTTTCTCATGCAAGTATTCTCCCCCACTCCCCTAATTATAATCTTGGGATTCTTCCGCAGTCACTCTATCTGAATCTGGATTTCCTTTGTAATAAGAAAAGCTAAATTATTATTCTGCTCACTCAGGTATGAGGGCTTACAACCTTCCAGTTTCTGTTGAATTACAACACCCAGTATAGCCCCTATTGGTCATACCAACTGGAACTGCTGATAGGTATAAATCAGCAGCATATTATGGATCACACTTTCCTTATCTCTAAAACCTTTACTTGCCAGGTTTGCATTCATAATTAACCTTAAGTCATCCATTTTCAGTATAATTCTTCCATATTCTGTCTTTCCCCCAAATATCTTACTATAGATTTCTAGAAATAAAAAAGTATGTTCTTGCATTCAAATACAACTAAAACACAATTTTTTTTTAAAAAAAAACAACCCTCAGTTTAATTCAGCAGCAAATGAGTAGCCTTCTTCCTATTAGTTGATGGAGGAAGAGATAAGATTAATTTAGTCTATCTTGACAAACAGTTCTGAAGTTTAGGGAGCAGCTATCAAAAAGTCTTTCATATTCACAGTTAAAGATGCTTCTCAAGCTGAGGGACACAGAGAGAATCTGAATAACCAAATATAATATAGTTTTCCAAATTGTCTGTTCTGAGATATAGTCACATATAGGCAAGACTCCAATGCTCCCCATAACTGCCCTGGTCTAATCTGATGCCTCAACATTTGGGATCAGCTAAGTTTTAAGTACCAATATCATTTAAGATGGCAAATGCACATGTAGACCTAATTTCTGATCTTCTGTTGTTGGCAGAGAAGGAAAGGATGATCTCATCTTGGATTAGATGAATGCAGGACTATTGACTGTAAGGTAGGCTTCTTGAGGAGAGGTCTCACCACCGCCTTGAAGGAGGCGGTGGTGAGACCTCTCCTCAAGAAGCCTACCTTGGATCCGGCTGTTTTGAATAACTTTCGTCCGGTCTCCAACCTTCGCTTCCTTGCGAAGGTTGTTGAGAGTGTGGTGGCGCATCAGCTCCCTCTGGTCCTGGATGAAGCGGATTATCTAGACCCGTACCAATCGGGCTTCAGGCCTGGGTACAGCACGGAGACGGCATTGGTCGCGCTGGTGAATGATCTCTGGAGGGCTCGGGACAGAGGATACTCCTCTGTTCTAGTCCTATTAGACCTCTCAGCGGCTTTCGATACCATCGACCATGGTATCTTGCTGCGGCGTCTCAGGGGATTGGGAGTGGGAGGCACGGTTCTTCAGTGGTTCTCCTCCTATCTCCTGGGACGTTCGCAGTCGGTGTTGACGGGGGGCAGAGGTCGACCGCGAGGCCTCTCACTTGTGGAGTCCCTCAGGGGTCGGTCCTCTCGCCCCTTCTGTTCAACATCTACATGAAACCGCTGGGTGAGATCATTCGTGGTTTTGGAGTTGGGTATCATCAGTATGCTGATGATACCCAACTTTTCATTTCGACCCCAAACCACCCCAGTGATGCCCTCGACGTGATGTCCCGGTGCCTGGAGGCGGTCCGGGTCTGGATGGGGAGGAACAGGCTTCGTCTCAACCCCGACAAGATGGAGTGGCTGTGCGTACCGGCATCCCGGGATATTCAGGATATCCCACCCCTCATTATGGGGGGTGAGTCATTACCTCCTGTAGATAGGGCTCGCAACTTGGGAGTCCTCCTAGATTCACAGCTCTCTTTAGAAGATCATATTGTAGCTGTAACTAGGGGGGCGTTCGCCCAGGTTTGCCTGGTGCGCCAGTTGCGGCCCTATCTAGACCGGGATGCCTTGCGCACGGTCACTCATGCGCTCGTGACCTCTCATCTTGATTACTGCAACGCTCTCTACATGGGGCTACCCTTGAAGACCACTCGGAGGCTCCAGCTGGCACAGAATGCAGCCGCGAGAGTTGTGTCGGGGGTCTCCCGATACTCCCGTGTTACACCTTTGCTCCGCGAGCTGCATTGGTTGCCAGTTGTCTTCCGGGTGAGGTTCAAGGTGTTGGTAATGACCTACAAAGCCCTCCATGGCATGGGTCCAGAATACCTTGGGGAGCACCTGCAGCCGGCGTCAACTTCCCTCCGGCCAGTACGCTCCCACAGAGAGGGCCTCCTCAGGGTGCCGCCGGTCAAAGAATGCCGACTGGTGGCCCCCAGGGGGAGAGCGTTCTCTGTGGGTGCACCGGACTTATGGAACCATCTTCCGGTAGAGCTCCGGATGGCGCCCGACCTCCGCTCCTTCCGGCGCGACCTTAAAACCCATCTCTTTAAGGAAGCGGGCCTGGCCTGATGGGATGGGGTGGGTTTGTTATTATGACTTTAATTTTAAATTTGTACTATGGGCATTGTTTAATCATGTTTTAATAATTTTAACTTTTGTATCTGTCTTTTACGTATTGCCCTGTTAACCGCCCTGAGTCTCTTGAGAGAAGGGCGGTATATAAATTAAATAAATAAATAATAAATAAAGTGTCATCCAGCATACCTGAAGCAGTAGGCTAGTTTATAGACTGAGAACAAAGTGTGTGGCTTAGGCAGTTCTATCTTTAAATAAAGCGAACAGTTGGGTTTATCAAGGTGATCCAGAGGTAATATTGACCACTCACAAGTTGTTTACTCTGACAGAATTTATATTTGACTCAGCTCTAGCAGCCTTTACCCAGCTGTCTTGGATCATCATAACAAACAGGCCAATACAGCACCATTAATCTTTACATTTTTCTTGTATGCTTTGCAATAAGAAAATTAGGTTTATGTATCCTGTACTATGGGAAAGGGATATTAATTGTCCCTAATCCCTTGCCCAAAGGGATATTTTTGCAGATGAGAAGATAAACATTCTGCACCTACCGTAGGAATTCTGCATGGGTAAAATAGGTCAGTCCCAGACAAAGTCTCTACTTTAGTGGTCCTGAAAGGCATATTTTAGAAACTACAATTTGCCATAAAGATATCTGTATTTTAAACCTTATTTTAAAAATATTGGTCTCCTGCATTTCTGTTAGTACAAGCAATGAAGGTAGTCAACATGGCATGGGTCCGGAATACCTCGGGGACCACCTGCTGCCGGCGTCAACTCCCCTCCGCCCTGTGCGTTCCCACAGAGAGGGCCTCCTCAGGGTGCCTCCGGTCAGAGAATGCCGGCTGGTGGCCCCCAGGGGGAGGGCCTTCTCTGTGGGCGCCCCGGCTCTGTGGAATCAACTGCCGGTTGAGCTCCGGATGGCACCGGATCTCCGCTCCTTCCGGCGCGGGTTAAAGACCCACCTATTCGAACAAGCTGGCCTGGCCTGATGGGGAGTTAATTTAGGGTTTTAAATATTTGTATATTTTATTGTTTTATTTTGGGCATTAATTTAATTCTATTTTAACTTTTGTATTTTTGTATTTTTATTATATGCCCTGTTCACCGCCCTGAGTCCTTCGGGAGAAGGGCGGTATAAAAATTTAATAAAACTAAACTAAACTAAAACTAAACTAACAGTAACAAATATAAAATAAAAAAGGGTGGTTAAGGCACCAGGCTAGAAACCAGGAGACTGTGATTTCTATTCCCGCTTTAGCCTGAAAACTGGCTGGGTGACTTTGAGCCAGTCACACTCTCTCTGCCCAACTCACCTAACAGGTTGTCATTAGGGGAAAATAGGAGTAGAAAGGTGTATTAGATATCTTTGCTGCCTTCAGTGATTTATAAAAATAATAAAGGCAGGATATAGAAACACAGAAACGTGGCAGAAAAAGACCTAGTGGTCTATCGCGTCTGCCCTTTGAGGGTTTTTTTTTCATTTTAATTTATTTATTATTTTTAATTTTTTTAATTTTTCTTTTTTACATTTTTGTCAGATGATAGACCTGTGTTTATCCCAAACGTGTTTAAACTCAGTTTCTGATGACTGACTCACTACCTCTGCTGGAAGTTGGTTCCAAGGTTTCACTGCTCTTTCTGTGAAGTAATACTTCACTTTTGAATTTCCCTCCTGTCAGTTTGAAGCTATGCCCCTATGTTCTTGACTTTTTTTTTGCTTAATATTAAGATACAAATACATAAAAATATAATTACAATAAAAATTGTTTAAATTAATTAATTTTGGGCAGAAGTTGCAGTTTGCCACTTTCTGAAATATTAGGAAAACAGGGTCAAACTTAGTAGAACTTTCTGAAGGCCTCACCATAAAACAAGTTAAATTAAAACACATGAATAATTGATTAGTTAAGAAACATGTAGGCAGTTAAGTGAGTAGCACTGTCGGGTAACACTTAAAGAACAAAAGCCAGATTCACTTAACAACCATGTTATTAACAACTGAAGTGATTCACTTTACAACTGCGGCAAGAAAGGTTGTAAAATGGGGCTAAACTCACTTAACAACTATCTTGCTTAGCAACAACAATGTTGGGATCAACTGTGGTCCTAAGTTGAGTACTATCAGTATTCCAGGGTTCAGATGCCACAATGGAGAAAGCTTCTTTTCCCTTCCCCCACCTCACTTTTTGCGCTGCAGGATGGCACTCAAAGGCCAGTTGGGCTACTCAGCCCTAGATAAACTGTGTGTCTCCATGCTGAAGGATGTGAAGAAATAGGGGCAAGAAAGAAGTAAAAAATGAAGCTGCCTCCAGTTAATGTGCTGGCAAGCCAGGCATCCTTAGTTTAGATGGATCAGTCCCCCTTCTCTGACTTGCCTAAATTGATGGCCTTTCACAATTCAGTTACGGTATATTGCTCATTTGGTTCTCCCTTTAAAAAGGCTTTTAAGAGAAAATGGAAATCTTTGTGTCATAAGGAGTGGGGAACAAAATCACTCATATCTTTATTGATTGTGTTTACCTTTCAAAATATTTTTTTAAAAAAATAATCAATTAAAATATTTCCTAAAGCACATACCTAAAGAGTGCTTCCATGTAGGCTTTGGCCCATCATTGCAAACCTCTGATGACTGGAAAAGCTGCATCTGATATAATTCTATCGTAAGGGCAACTTGAAAAGATATTGGAAGCTTATGAAATTTAGACCCAACTTAGTAATCTCCTCCTGGCCTGGTTTAGTTAGTTGTGCAAAGCATTCTTCTTCAAAGCACTAAAGCAACCACATCTTTTGCAAGACATGCACAGCTACTTCCAAAGCTTCTCTAGATCTCTATCCATGTGTGCACACACACCCCATTCTGTCCCTGGCACTGACACAAAATAGTCCTGCTTACGTTCAAGGACTGTACAGTGCTTAAGATGGAAATGGACAAGCTGCTTTGGAGTGTTTGTGTGGAAGACAAAACTTAATGCATGCATGCAACCTTTTAAAGAAGCTGCACATTTTCCTGTGATTGTGTGGCTGCCTCCCATATCTGTCACATGATCTTGGGAAAAGCTCTGTTGGGTTCATAGAGTTCCAGGCCAGTTTATGAGTCTTGGACCCTGAAGCACTTTCTGTCTGCAGATCTGAAATCCTGCGTGCACACATGCAGATAGCAGAAGCAAGATTCAGAGTGGTTACACAAGCATTGCCAAAGATGTGGCTGTTTGAGGCTTGAAGAGACAAGCTCTGAAACAGTTCTTTCAGATGTTTTGCACAGCCTTGTCACTGAGAGCCAACCTTGGAGTTCTCTTCTTTTTTTCATTTCTGAAGAAGACTCTCAGGCCTTTCTTCTCTCTGAAGTGAAAATGTCTACAAGCCCTTTCTGGGCCCGCTGTGTGGTAGTGGGATTAATCTCACTGCAGTCATATATGGTCATTTAAATCCCATGACACCTCCTCCGAGGGCCAAAAATAATCTAGGAGTGAAAGAGCAGCTGAGACCAAGGCCTGAAAAAGCTGAGACCATCTGCTTTTGTTTAAGCCTCAGAAAGTCTACAGGTTCTCTTTGTCTCTCTTTTTCGGTCTCATTTTTCTGACTTCTTTACAAGACCAGATATGACTTGCTTTTCGTATTCACAGTATTTTTCGCTATTTTATACATGCTGTCATCACTTCAGGCGTGCTGCGCAATCCGGAGGCCCGACTTCAGCATCCGGTTCAGGAGTCAGGCGGAGGTACGACGGCAGCTTCTTCATCTTACCCCAGGCTGAGTAAGTTCTTCCTCTCCCCTTCCTGTTAAAAATGTTATTTTTATGAGGTAGGTTTGTTTAGGCAGCTGGAAGGACATATTAAGCAGTTCATGAAGAATTTACAAAACTAACTGAAGGAAACTTTACTACCTTGGATTGCTTGTCCTCCTTCTCTGTTTCTACCTTGGCTTGAGCTTCTCTCTCTTGAAAGCCTAATAATTAACTCCATTTGGTTTTGGTGTCGCTTGTAGGATTTTCTGGTGCACTTAGCTGAGTCAGAAAAAGTAAGAATGAGTGGCTTCTCTAGTGATTAATTTTGACCGCCATTTAGCCAGATATGTTTTTTCCTTAGCTGCATTGCCATAATGCATTTTACTCCAAAGTAGAATAATTAGAAGTAATCAATTTTTTGTAGTCCTTGAAAGAAGTATAATGTTTACAGCATGTTGCGCAAGATGTCAGCTCTCTGATTAGGGCCCTACTATGGCCATAATAAATACATGTTGTCTAGTAGTTGAATTAACTACAGTGCCTCAGTAGGATTAGTATACAGGTAATATGTAGGCCCTCGATGTATGACTACAATTGAGACAAAAATTATATTGCTAGATGAGAAATTTGTCAAGTGAGTTTTGTCCCATTTTACAACTTTTCTTGCCACATCTTGCCACTGCAGTTGTTAAGTTAGTAACAGGGTTGTTAAGTAAATCTGGCTTCCCCATGGACTTTGTTTGTCAGAAAGTTGCAAAAGTGGATCACATGACCCCCAGGACATTGCAACCGTCATAAATATGAACCAGTTGCCAAGCATTCAAATGTAAATCACATGACCATGGGGATGCTGCAACGATCATAAGTGTGAAAAACTGTCATAAGTCCCTTTTCTCAGCGCTGTTGTAACTTCAAAGAGTCACTAAATGAACTGTTATAAGTTGAGGACTATATTTACAAAACAGGTTTGACAGCTGCAGTTTTGTCATGGCCAGTCTTGCCTAAGCCACATCTGGCTTAGTTAGTGGGATGGAAGACCATCAGGGAATGCCAGAGGTGCAGACTAGACTGGGAAGACAAAACAATCCTAAAAGAATGTAATGGTAACCCATTTTTGCACTGTTGCCAAGGACATATCACTGAAGTTATTAAATTAACTGAATTTGAGTTAATTTATTTTTACAGATATGTTTAGCACTAGTAACATTTCCTTTTATATTTTCATCTACATAATATTTTGTTTCACTTTGCTTCCTGAATCACTTTTCCTTTTACATTTATTGTGCAGCTTTGTCAATCCTTGTGGATTGTGGTGACATCAAATGGTACTTGATAAATAAATAAGCAAACGGGCATTGCAAATACAATATCAGAAATAATTCTAGAGAAAGTGATCATTTCTCCCTTTTGTTTTAAAGAGTGCTGGATCCTGTAGTGTTGGTGATCAAGGAAGGAGATGAAACAGCACTGCAGAACATGATACAGACAGGAAAAAACCTTGCACAGCCTAACAAAGATGGATGGTTGGCACTCCATGAAGCTGCTTATTATGGACAAGAGGGCTGCTTGAAACTGCTGCAAAGATGCAAGTATCAGGAAAGGGGCTGATTGCAGAGACGATGAGAGACAAAGTTATTTTATGATATAAAGTAACCAATTAGGTTGTATTATGTCATAGAAGAGTAGCTTGCATGTGCAACCTTTTTTAATACATGCAAATTTTATTTAGACAGTTCCCCCAAATTTGAACATAATGAGTTTGTTATTTGCAAATAACAATGAAAACAAGTTTTCATAGTTTCATTATTTATTTTTTACTTAGAAACCCATATGGTTGCTTATCTTATACAACATAATCCTGGGTAGTTCACAATAATTGAGAGCCTTGGTGGAGCAGTGGGCTAATGACTCCTTAAGTAACACCAGCTGCCTGCAATTAGTGCAGGTTCGCGTCCCACCAGGCTCAAGGTTGACTCAGCCTTCCATCCTTCCGAGGTAGGTAAAATGAGGACCCAGATTGTTGGGGGCAATAAGCTGACTTTGTAATAATGCCGCTTGGGGGCCCCCGAAAGCCCTAATAAGCAGGCATATACATAGAATGAAGGCTATTGCTAAGCACATTGATTTGTGCTTAGATTGTAAGCCGCCCTGAGTCTTCGGAGAAGGGCGGAATATAAATGGGATTAATAATAATAATAATAATAATAATAATAATAATAATAATAATAATAATGCTAAATAAAAACAGAACAAATAAATGACTATCCCATGACAGCCATCTGTCTGTCTGTCTGACTGTCTTTGAAATAACTATAATTTCTTCTATGTTTTCATGGCATTTATTGAAGGATTTGTGTGCAAGCACCTTTGATTAAAACCCAGCTTAGTTCATAATTTTAAAAGTCTGTAATACTTTTTCATAAGAAAGCTGTAGACTTAGTACATGAAAATCTTATCTGTTATAACTTTATACTGATATAAGACAGGATGATGATGATGATGATGATGATAATGATGATGAAGATGAACTCAGGCAACAGGACTTTCCAAAGCTATTCTACAATTATAATATATTCCTACAAAAGCAAATTAATACAACACATAACAGTTAAGTCCCAAAGATGTTAAAGTGTCAGTGAGTATAGTCAAGGCTATGGTCTTCCCAGTTACAATGTATGGCAGTGAAAGTTGGACCATAAAAAAGGCTGACCGCCAAAGAATTGAGGCCTTTGAATTATGGTGCTGGAGAAGACTCCTGTGAGTCCCTTGGACTGCAAGGCGATCAAACCGGTCAGTCCTAGAGGAGATCAACCCTGACTGCTCTTTAGAAGGCCAGATCCTGAAGCTAAAACTCAAATACTTTGGCCACCTAATGAGAAGGAAGGACTCACTGGAGAAGAGCCTAATGCTGGGAAAGATTGAGGGCAATAGAAGAAGGGGACGACAGAGAATTGAGGTGGCTGGATGGAGTCACTGAAGCAGTAGGTGTGAGCTTAAATGGACTCCAGAAGATGGTAGAGGACAGGAAGGCCTGGAGGAACGTTGTCCATAGGGTCGCGATGGGTCGGACACGACTTCGCAGCTAACAACAACAAAAAATGATATCTATTAAAGTAGCTAACTATCTCATACAGGTTCTAATAGTAATTGCCATGGGTGAGCTTTTAGCCTTGATCAGTCAGGTGTATTAGATTACAACATTATTTATCTGCTTGGCTATGCTGCCAAGAACAGACCTGTAGTTTGATACATCTGGAGAACATCAGTTTGGAGAAGGCTAAATAATACTCACTATTAATATTATCTAGATGCACCATATGCCTTGTTTAATGTGGTTCAATGTTTTCTCAATAGCTTTCCCTGGGACAATTGATCAACGTACACTTCAGGAAGAAACAGCACTCTATTTAGCAACAAACAGAGGGAATATTGATTGTATGCGTTCATTGCTCCACGCTGGAGCAGAACCTGATATTGCAAACAAAGCTAGAGAAACCCCACTTTATAAAGGTACGTAACTTCATTCATGTTCAGTTTTGAGCTAGAATGTCCTGTTGTCTTTAGGTTTGGAAATGCTTTCTGCCCTGGAACCTACAGTAATGAATATTGAATGTTCATAAATTGTATTAAAAGCAGGATATGCCAGAAAGACATTCCCATCCTTTTTCCCTCCAATATTCCCCCAATTTCTGGTTCTTACCTTTCTGGTTATAAAATTGTTTTCGGCCTAAGAAATACATTTGTTCCATTTAAAAAAATAAATAAATTCATGGATTTCAAATTATCTTTCCCCCTAAATCTCCCCAGAGAAATAAATAGAAGGTATGTTTGTATGCACAGCCCGTGCTGTAGCTAGTGTATAATTAATCAAATAAATGCTCTCAACATGCAGATTTTCTTTCTTTTGACATGACAGCCTGTGAACGGAAAAATCCTGAAGCTGTGAAGATGCTATTGCAGTACAATGCTGATGTTAACCATCGCTGCAATCGTGGATGGACGGCTCTCCATGAAGCTGTTGCTCGAAATGATTTAGAAATAATAGAACTTTTAGTTCAAGGAGGTGCTAAGATTGAATCTGCAAACTGTTATGGAATTACCTCTTTATTTGTAGCAGCTGAAAGTGGCCACTTAGAAGCCTTGAGATATCTGGCGAAATGTGGTAAGTACCAAATGCAGGAAGCCACAACTGAATCATTGAGGGAATGGTTGTGGTCTGCACATCATTCATTCATTCATTTTTCATTTGTGCTTTTCTTTAATCGCTTATGATTTGTTATTGGTTTTGTTTGAAAATTCTTTCAGTAAAAGCTTGTTGAACTGCTTACCTCAGAATATTTATCTTTATCTTTGTTAATAAACTGCATTTCCACAAATAAGAGTATTTATTTAAAACATTCATATCTTATAATCAACTCTGGATAGCTGGCAATCATCCCACTCAGTCATCTAGCAAAGAAAGACTCCTGGGCACTTGTTTTGCCAAGAAAAATACTTTACTAAAGCTTAAATGGTTACAGAAGTAGTGTAAGCTGAATCTGAGGTTTTCCCATGCAAACAACACAAAGGAAAGTTCCCTCTCCCCCCCACCCTCGGCCATCTCCCAGTTATCTGCAAATATCCAATCAGGTGCTTGTATATTGTTCAGGAAACAGTGCTTAGTTTGCAGTTCTGCATATCGTTACTTGACCTTGGCTGGGTGGAGTTTTTCACATGGCTCAGCCGGGCTTCTTATTGCCTCCTTTCCTTACATTCCAATCTTCCCTTCCCTCCCCCTCCGTTGCTAATGTCAGGCTGTCAGCTCATGAAATTTGGACAGGTGAGATGCAGCCATGACAATAGCTCCCAAACAAATATTTTGCAAAAAAAAAAAAAAAAGCAAACCAGATTAATCACATTTCATTTTTTATTAGTTTATCAAAATATAAAATACAAAGAAAAGTGAAAGTAATGGGAAAGTAAGGGAGGAAAAAGGGAAGAGGAAAAAGTGTAAGGGAAAAGGGGAAAAAGAAAGGATTCTTTTTTTTTATTCTTTTTAGCACAGTAGAATAAGGCAATAACATACAGGTTTTGCTTTTACATAATAATATATACTGGCTATTTCTATAACAGCAAACCTAGTTAATCAGGAAAACCAAAAGTCTAGCTTTCATTTTTTTTCCACCTCAAGCGTGAAGTCCAGAAGCATTTTCCAAGTAGAAAGAAAGCTGTATTTTTTCCCCTTTAATTAAAGCAGCCAATTTAGCCATCTCTGATAACTCCATCAGGTTTTGCAGTTCCGTCATCCATTTTGGGAGTTAAAATATATTTCCAGTTTTTTGCATAGAGCATACTTGCTTCTGTCAACAAACCAGATTAATCATTTTGACTCTGTTATCTCAGTTTATAAAGAACTGGGAAATTTTAAGGCTCAGAGTCACCTCCAGGTGACTCTGTGGTATCTGACACTGTGGTATCTTGAGTGATACTGTGGTATCTTGAGTGATACTGTGGTATCTTGAGTGTATAATATTGATTTCTATCATCAGTTTTGCCAAGAATTTAAAAATGAAGGTGGGTTCTTTACCCACAGAATAGTGAGAAAATGAATTGCCATTCTAAATCATTGTATATATTTTAAATATATGTGAAAGAACTATATTGCATTCCTTAATAATAGTAATAGGTTTTCATTTACTTATTTATTTTTATTATTTTTACAAATAACTCAAGGTGATGAAGTTATCCTTCCTTCTATTTTCCCCACAACAACAACCCTATGAGGTGGGCTGACAGAAGTGATCGGCCCAAGATCACCCAGCTGCCTTTCATTTCCTAAGGCAGGACTAAAACTCACAGTCTCCTCAGGTGCCTTAACCACTAGACCAGGGGTAGGCAACCTCGGCTCTTTTATGACTCATGGACTTCAACTCCCAGAATTCCTGAGCCAGCTATGCTGGCTCAGGAATTCTGGGAGTTGAAGTCCATGAGTCATAAAAGAGCCGAGGTTGCCTACCCCTGCACTAGACCAAACTGACTCTTTCAGAAAATGTCGAGACTTTGCCACTTTGTTTTAGTGTTTAATTATATAATTTTACATTCAATTTTATTAGTTTTATTATGTTCAGATTTTAAAATGTAAAATGTATAGACTACATTTCAATATTTATATTTACTATTATTTCATTTTTAAATAGGAACAGAAACAACAATAGAACTATTAAAAATATCATTGCACCTATGTAGTATTCCAAGTTTTAAAGCCTCTCTGAGAATCCTAAAATAATTTTATTCAGCTTGTAAATGTGCAACATTTGCATAAATTGAATATTTATTGTTTTCTTATTAAAAAAATCTAGTGTTGGGCTTTGTAATGAGTTTCTAGTTACAGGTTTGTTAAGTCTGCCAAATATAACAGAGTTTTCTGTTGTTTGCTTGGCAGAGATTTGTGCAGCTGAATTTTAGGCATATTTGTTTAAATGAAACCACCACCCTATTCAAATAGGTTTATTCTCAAAGTGTGTATGTTTGTGTGTCTCTGTCTGTGTTTGTGTGTGTGTGTGTGAGAGAGAGAAAGATTTCAAGGCATTGAGATCAAACAGCAGACTAACATATTCATTTCTTTAGAGTATTTTGTTGTCATCTTTGCAAAACTGATTAAGCTGGTACAGAAGCATTCAAAAGTAATAATTTGTGAGATGAAGCATCAGAAAAGTGAAATCCATTAAAATAGCATCCCAACTACTATATAACTTTAAAAAGTAGAGTTTAAAACATGACAATTGTTTTTAAGTATTCAGAGTCAAAGGGCATGTTTTTCAATAAAAATCTTATTACTAACTTTTTAGTAAAAAATAGTAACATTCTAGTTTCAATGAAGCATTAATTATTTCTTGTAATTATGGGATTAGGAAGTTATGGGCTTAATTAAAAGGAGTAGCATTTGACCCAAGAGTTCCTTTCAATCTACTAGCTAGAAAAAAACCCAAACTGGAAAGTTTCCAGGACTACATCCTCTTTATCTAATCTAATATTGACCAAATTAAGTCTCAATCAAGTAACTTTATCTGCAAAGAACAAAACTGTCCCAGTCATTTTTGTCCCCATCTCCCCCACAATTGGCCCAGTCATTCCATTGGCCTCATGGGGACTTCTTGAAACCCTACTCAAAAGAGATCATGCAACCACACCATCTCTTTTGTCATAACTGATTTTTCTGCTAAGCTGAAAAAGGAAGATAAACAGCTGGAAAATACAAGTAGATTATGTTTTTCAGTGTGAGTTTATTTATTCTGTGTGCATTGAATCAAGTTATTGCATGATTTCCAGCACTTCACAAGCATAAAGTAGTTGTTGGAAATCTTTATGTTTTCTTTGGACTAGAAAAAGCATACTGGTAAAGAACTATGTGCTCTTATAAATTCCAGTTCTGTTGAGATTATGCTTTACACATCTTTCATTCCCAGGTGCTGATATCAACACCCAAGCTAGTGATAAAGCTTCAGCTATCTATGAAGCTTCTAAAAATGGACATGAGAAGGTTGTGGAATTTCTCTTGTCTCAAGGTGCTGATGCTAACAAAACCAATAAGGATGGGTTCTTACCAATTCACATGGCCTCTAAAAAAGGCTATTATGAGTAAGTTGCTTCTTTATTTTTCGGTATGGTGGTCAGTTTAAACATATGAAGATTAATTGTGCATAAACTGTAGGTTAAAATAAAAAATCCAGTTATCTTCACCTCAGCAGTTGACACAAAACAATCATCTAAATAAAAATTAATTAGGATGTCACAGATCATATACAATTTAGAAGGCCCAAAATAGCAAGAGAGAGAAAGATATTCAAGTTTATATTGTGAATATACATAATATATCTTTATCCCATATAAGCACTGTTATGAATGAAATTGTAGCTGAAGAGTTATTATGGTTATTTATTGTGAACTAGTAATATAAAAAATAAAGGCAAGAAAAGCTTCTGTTTCTATTGTCTTGTGAAGGTACAAGACAAGGAACAGAAAGAAGTAATACTAACAAAAGATGAACCAGTGCAATTGCCTTGACTTTCTAACTATTCATAATATCTTCCTACGTTTTCAATTAATGTGCTCTGCATATCTGTAAATCTGATGTTCTCCAAGAACAACATTGACTTTTGCAGTTCACATACTGAAAACATCTACTCACACCTATTCTTCACCACAGTCATGTTCATGCAATCCAAGGAGAATGAACAGGGAGAAAACCTGTTTTTTCCCTAATACCCTACATAACTGGGAGATCTACTTTTCACATATCAGCAAACCACTCCCATCTTTCCTAAGTACTGACCACGCTACTGACAGAAATTCACATCCACAGGTAATGTACCCCTGCCAGAGGAGAATTGTTTAAAAATCCTGTTGTCTTTTTAAGAAGAGGAAGTGCAGGACACAAGGACTGGGAAACTAAAGAGCAGGGACTTGGAAATGAGGCTGGAACTGTGTTCTGTACTTTTATTCAACAAAATGATGTTACTATTTGAAGCAACTAAAGTCTGTGCAATTCTTTGCAGGTTACTATATAATTATAAACACTGAATAAACCCTAATATATTTTGTCAATAACTTGTGTATGAAAATATGATGTGTGTGTGTGAGAGAGAGAGAGGGGGGGGACGGAGGGAGAGAGAGAGAGAGAAAGAGAGCGAGAGCGCTCAGCCCTAATCAGTCCACTGGAGGATGAGGTTCTCTTCCTTGAAGCCTATCTACCATAACTGTTTATAATCAATCTTTGATTATGTTTGATTTTAATTTGATTTTTGCCAGGATTGTGAAAATGCTGCTGCCAGTAACAAGTCGTACTCGCATCAAGCGCAGTGGCATCAGCCCTCTGCATTTGGCAGCTGAGCGTAACCATGATGATGTCTTGGAAGAGCTCATTGATGCTGGCTTTGATGTAAATGCCACCCTTTCTTTTGAGCGTTCCCGACTCTATGAGGACAGGCGCAGCAGTATCCTGTATTTTGCAGTCATCAACAACAACATATATGCCACTGAGCTGCTGCTTGAGGCTGGAGCTGATCCCAATGTTGACCTTATCAATCCATTGCTCATCTCCATCCGCCATGGCTGTTTGAAAACAATGAAACTGCTTCTTGATTATGGAGCTAACATTAATGCCTACGTTGCCTCTCACCCTACAACTTTCCCTGCTACTGTAATGTTTTCAATGAAGTATCTTGTTCTGCTGAAATTTTTGATGGATATGGGCTGTGATGCCAACTCTTGCTTTACGTGTTGTTATGGGTGTGGCCCACATCCTCCTATTGATATTAGGAGGGACAGATATAGTGATCCTGCAGTGAATAACAATAACAAAATTGTACAGGTAAATTTATTTTTATTATTTCAACTTTTCTATGACATTTAGAGAAATACATGGGAAAAATAGCTCATAGGTAAACAACATACTTTTTCTTAGAATACTAACAAGTTTAAATTCTGGTTTCTCCAGTTTAAACAACATCAACCCATCTTGTTATCTAGCCCATAGAAATTCAGGGTACTTTGCCTTTGCCGATGTCATCCAGCCTCCAGAAATCAAATTTCTTATTAGCTGCTGGATGGTTGAATTAATCACAACTTTAATATTAAGAGTTACTTTGTGTGAGATGAGCAGCTATATACATACATACATACATACATACATACGTACAGACAGACAGGCAGACAGACAGACATATAGATGAGGACAGCAGGAAGAATAGTATTTGCGTAATAAAGATTTGAGGTCTTCTGTATTTTGTGTTTCCAAGTTTCTCTTTATACATATCCCATTTCCTACAAATAAGGTTTTGTTTATCAGAGAAAATAGCAGTTGATATTCATCCCAGACATTCTAGTCCAGAAAATTATGATGGTTACTCTCCATTTTCATGTGGCAGATAGATAAACTTAATATAGTCTCCATAATAAAAATTATCAACTTAACTCAGTAATATCTGTATGTATTTTGCACAGAGCAAAATCAGTAAAAAACCAGTCAATTATCACTGCTAGGCACCCAGCATATTAATAACATTTTGCTAGTTTGGAAATAGGAATTTTTGTATTGACACAGTGAGTTGTTTTATTATTTTTCATTTTTAAGTTTTGTTTCTTTTGTTTTTCTGTAAATTCTGGGATTCCTCTATGTCTTATACCTAGTGCCTAATTTTGGTAGAAATTTTGATACAAAAAGTTAAAGAATAAACATGTTTGTACACTATATTTAGTAAATAGGATGTGACTTTTATTGATATTTTTATTTGCCACTAGAGGGCATTTAAATTACAGGTGAAACTCAAAAAATTAGAATATCGTGCAAAAGTTTATTTATTTCAGTAATGCAACTTAAAAGGGGAAGCTAATATTTGAGATATTTTTTTTTAATCCCATTTATATCCCGCCCTTCTCCGAAGACTCAGGGCGGCTTACAATCTAAGCACAAATCAATGTGCTTAGCAATAGACTCATTACATGCAAAGCAAGATAGTTCAAGCCGTGATTTGTCATAATTGTGATGATTATGGCTTACAGCTCATGAAAACCCCAAATCCACAATCTCAGAAAATTAGAATATTGTGAAAAGCTGCAATATTCTAGGCTCAAAGTGTCCCACTCTAATCAGCTAATTAAGCCATAACACCTGCAAAGGGTTCCTGAGCCTTTATATGGTCTCTCAGTCTGGTTCAGTAGGAATCACAATCATGGGGAAGACTGCTGACCTGACAGTTGTGCAGAAAACCATCATTGACACCCTCCATAAGGAGGGAAAGCCTCAAAAGGTAATTGCAAAAGAAGTTGGATGCTCCCAAAGTGCTGTATCAAAGCACATTAATAGAAAGTTATATGGAAGGGAAAAGTGTGGAAGAAAAAGGTGCACAAGCAGCAGGGATGACCGCAGACTGGAGAGGATTGTCAGGAAAAGACCATTCAAAAGTGTTGGGGACTTTCACAAGGAGTGGTCTGAGGCTGGAGTCAGTGCATCAAGAGCCACCACACACAGACGGATACTGGACATGGGCTTCAAATGTATTCCTCTTGTCAAGCCGCTCCTGAACAACAAAGAACGTCAGAAGCGTCTTACCTGGGCTAAAGAAAAACAGACTTGGTCTGTTGCTCAGTGGTCCAAAGTCCTCTTTTCTGATGAGAGCAACTTTTGCATCTCATTTGGAAACCAAGGACCCAGAGTCTGGAGGAAGAATGGAGAGGCACACACTGCAAGTTGCTTGAAGTCCAGTGTGAAGTTTCCACAGTCTGTGTTGATTTGGGGAGCCATGTCATCTGCTGGTGTTGGTCCACTGTGCTTCATTAAGTCCAGGGTCAATGCAGCCGTCTACCAGGAGATTTTGGAGCACTTCATGCTTCCTTCTGCAGACGAGCTTTATGGGGATGCTGACTTCATTTTCCAGCAGGACTTGGCACCTGCCCACACTGCCAAAAGCACCAAAACCTGGTTCAATGACCGTGGGATTACTGTGCTTGATTGGCCAGCAAACTCGCCTGACCTGAACCCCATAGACAATCTATGGGGCATTGCCAAGAGAAAGATGAGAGACATGAGACCGAACAATGCAGAAGAGCTGAAGGCCGCTATTGAAGCATCCTGGTCTTCCATAACACCTCAGCAGTGCCACAGGCTGATAGCTTCCATGCCACGCCTCATTGAGGCAGTAATTGCTGCAAAAGGGGCCCAAACCAAGTACTGAGTACATATGCATGCTTATACTTTTCAGAGGTCCGATATTGTTCTATGTACACTCCTTGTTTTATTGATTACATGTAATATTCTAATTTACTAAGATTGTGGATTTGGGGTTTTCATGAGGTGTAAGCCATAATCATCACAATTATGACAAATCACGGCTTGAACTGTCTTGCTTTGCATGTAATGAGTCTATCTCATATATAAGTTTCCCCTTTTAAGTTGCATTACTGAAATAAATGAACTTTTGCACGATATTCTAATTTTTCGAGTTTCACCTGTACTTTATAGAAAGTAATGAAATTTTTTCAACAGCATGTTTTTGCATTATTGTTCTCCTTTATGCTAATAATATTTGACACACCTACAAAATATTTATTTTCATTTAAGTGCAAACTGGTTGCATGATTAATATGGAAACAATAGTTTATTTCTCTGGGTGATGCTGGCATGTTGGAAAGCATATCATATTGATATATGAACAGTCACATTGAACAAAAAATGATCCTTTATAGTCTTGCATTAGATGCTGTTATGCACACATATAATACATAGCTAAAATAACATACAATTCAGCAAAAAATAAATACTGCTTAATATTTTGGCAGTGATTTACTCTCCAAACATGTTTCAATTTAGTTTCTGAACGTTTCATTACCAGACTAGGTGACATCATCAGCAGGATTTTCTTGTCCCATTTTCCTTAGCTTAGAAATGTCTTGTGTGCCAATGTGTTCAGTTGATCATCTGATTGGTTTTTCATTTGGAGCTATATTTAATTAATCTGAGCAGCTGATTGATTCTCTTGTTGATTGGTAGTTCGAATGGTCTGGTTTATTACATATTCATATGTTGGATCTAGATCAATATGTCTGTTAATTGCTCCTTTGGTAGAATTGTTGTTGTTGTTAGTTGCGAAGTCGTGTCCGACCCATCGCGACCCTATGGACAATGTTCCTCCAGGCTTTCCTGTCCTCTACCATCTTCTGGAGTCCATTTAAGCTCACACCTACTGCTTCAGTGACTCCATCCAGCCACCTCATTCTCTGTCGTCCCCTTCTTCTCTTGCCCTCAATCTTTCCCAGCATTAGGCTCTTCTCCAGTGAGTCCTTCCTCCTCATTAGGTGGCCAAAGTATTTGAGTTTTAGCTTCAGGATCTGGCCTTCTAAAGAGCAGTCAGGGTTGATCTCCTCTAGGACTGACCGGTTTGATCGCCTTGCAGTCCAAGGGACTCGCAGGAGTCTTCTCCAGCACCAGAGTTCAAAGGCCTCAATTCTTTTGCGCTCAGACTTTCTTATGGTCCAACTTTCACTGCCATACATTGCAACTGGGAAGACCATAGCCTTGACTATACGCACTTTTGTTGACAGGGTGATGTCTCTGCTTTTTAGTGTGCTGTCTAGATTTGCCATGGCTTTCCTCCCGAGGAGCAAGCGTCTTTTAATTTCTTGACTACAGTCCCCATCTGCAGTGATCTTGGAGCCCAGGAAAATAAAATCTGTCACTACCTCCATTTCTTCCCCATCTATTTGCCAGGAATTGAGAGGGCCGGATGCCATGATCTTGGTTTTCTTAATGTTTAGTTTCAACCCAACTTTTGCACTCTCCTTCTTCACTCGCAACAAGAGACTCTTCAGTTCCTGCCATTAGAGTGGTATCATCTGCATATCTTAGGTTGTTGATATTTCTTCCAGCAATCTTAATTCCAACTTTTGACTCCTCTAGCCCTGCCTTTCTCATGATGTGCTCTGCATATAAGTTAAATAGGCAAGGCGACAGTATACAGCCTTGCCGGACACCTTTCCCAATTTGGAACCAATCAGTGGTTCCGTGTCCAGTTCTCACTGTTGCTTCTTGGCCCGCATATAGGTTTCTCAAAAGACAAATAAGATTTTCTGGTACTCCCATTTCTTTAAGAACTTGCCACAGTTTGTTATGATCCACACAATCAAAGGCTTTAGCATAGTCAATGAAGCAGAAGTAGATGTTTTTCTGGAACTCTCTAGCTTTCTCCATGATCCAGCGTATGTTGGCTATTTGATCTCTAGTTCCTCTGCCTCTTCGAAATCCTGCCTGTACTTCTGGTAGTTCTCGATCCACATACTGCTGGAGTCTAGCTTGTAGGATTTTAAGCATAACTTTACTAGCATGAGAAATGAGTGCAATGGTGCGATAGTTTGAACATTCTTTGGCACTGCCTTTCTTTGGAATTGGAATGTAAACTGATCGTTTCCAATCCTGTGGCCACTGTTGAGTTTTCCAAATTTGCTGGCAAATTGAGTGTAGCACTTTTACTGCATCGTCTTTTAAGATTTTGAATAGCTCAGCTGGAATACTGTCACCTCCACTAGCTTTGTTGTTGCTCAGCTTTTCTAAGGCCCACTTCACTTCACATTCTAGGATGTCTGGCTCGAGGTCAGTGACCACCTCATTGTGATTATCAGGGACGTTAAGCTCATTCTTGTATAGTTCTTCTGTGTAATTTTGCCATCTCTTCTTAATCTCTTCTGCCTCTGTTAGGTCCCTGCCATTTTGGTCCTTTATCATGCCCATTTTTGCATTGAACGTTCCCTTCATCTCTCCAATTTTCTTGAAAAGATCTCTGGTCCTCCCTATTCTATTGTTTTCTTCTATTTCTTTGCACTGTTCATTTAAGAAGGCATTCTTATCTCTTCTAGCTATTCTCTGGAATTCTGCATTCAATTGGGCGTATCTTTCTTTTTCTCTCTTGCCTTTTGCTTCCCTCCTTTCCTCAGCTATTTGCAAAGCTTCCTCAGACAGCCATTTTGCTTTCTTGTATTTCTTTTTCTTTGGGATGGTTTTGGTTGCTACCTCTTGTACAATGTTGCGAACCTCTGTCCATAGTTCTTCAGGCACCCTGTCTATCAGATCTAATTCCTTAAATCTATTTGTCACCTCTACTGTATATTCAACGGGGATATGATTTAATTCATACCTGACTGGCCTGGTGCTTTTCCCTACTTTCTTCAGTTTAAGCCTAATCTTTGCAACTTTGGTAGAATACCAGACTTCAATAAATTCATGTGTAGAAAAAGAACTGTAACCATCTGCAAGAGCCCAATAAGTACTATATCTTAATTATGATCTATAATGCTCCAGAACAAGATAGCAGAATTCCCAAATGGGACAACTCATTGCGCCAACTTACCATGGGACACCTCGCCCTAGGACAACTTGCTGCAGAACAATTCCACATGGAACAACTTAGCATGATAATAAGTATCTGCCACTGTTTCTTCGATATTATTTCCATTGACAAAAATGGAAATAACATAGAACAGGGGTCTTCAAACTTGTCCCTTTTATGAATTGTGGACTTCAACTCCCAGAATTCCTCAGCCAATGTGTCTGGCTGAGGAATTCTGAGAATTGAAGTCCACAAGTCATAAAAGGGCCACGTTTGAAGACCCCTGACATAGAACAAACAGTGGTGGATAATATTTATCGCACTAAGTTATCTCATATGGATTGTCCCATGGTAAGTTAGCCATGGTAAATTGGCCATGGCGAGGTGACCATGTAGAATTGGCTTAGACTGACAGAATTTTGTACTAAATAGCTTCCAGATTGCAGGCAGTCTTATGTTTGAATGCCAAGTGTAAACCTTCCTTCCCATATATAATAAATAGATGGATTTTTATGCAGAAAAGAATCCAAAACACACTTTCCAATCCTAAATGGTAAAATTAAATATTCTGTTTTTTCCATTTCCTTTTGTGTATCTATCTTGGTGTCCCTATGTTGATTTATATAAGAATCAGTAGATTTTAGCTTTTCCTGCAGACTGGTTATCTATGTTGTAGCATTTCCTCTTCTGAGTTTTTTAAACAATCTCCCACTTTTCTGTTGCGATGAAATAAATCAGTGATTAATGCTATTTTTTCCAAAGTAATAATAAAGAAATGACTTTCAAGGACAATAAACAGGCTATAAATATGAATTCAGACACATATCATATTTAATAAAGATAAACACTTCTTTGATTCATCTTGATTTAGTTACAAATATATTTCATTCCAGTATTTTTTAAACAAAAAAAGGTATAAATATATTAAGGAATACACGTAGCCTGAAATTCTTTCATTTGGAATGTCAATCCAAAAACATGTTTTTCACTGGATCTATTCAACTAAACCATTCTGAACATTTTGGAGAAAAACAAAAGTGTATATCTAGATTTAAACAGAATTTGTGCACATTTACACTGAGGTTAGAAGAGCTTAGTATTATCATGCCCCTGAGACCCATCTGGCCCTGATTCAGTCAGCAGTTTAGAAAGTCTTACAAACATGGCTGTTTCTGGACATGAGGATTAGGAAGTTAAGGTGGGCAGTGAGATGGAAATTGTTATAGTGCTGCTTGTTGCCCTTGGCTCCTTCTCTGTATTTTTATATTTATCATTAATGGCTTTGGGGGGGTATTGTTCTAGTTTTGTTTGTATTGGGTTTTAGTTTGATTAGCTACCCAAAGTTGCTCTTGCAATATGGGCAGCCATAGAAATTGATTAAATAAATACATGTTACATTTTTAGACTTTTTTAATGTGTAACATAGTAGAAATGAGGTAGTCCCTCATCTGACATAAGACAACAAATGCTAATACAAATTCCCTTCTCATCCCTATGAGTGATATATGTTTCTCAATCTCAGTCCTTCAACTGAGACTGTGAGTTTGAGGGTTGTGTTCGGCTTCGTAGCTGGTCCTAACACTACATTCTTCTGGACAGAGAGTTCTAATGTTGTTCCTGGGATCTGTTGGAGCCACTTTCCCAGCTTAGGAGGCAGAGCGCCGAGAGGTCCAACAACCACTGAAATCGCTTTGGCCTTTATTTTCCACATCCTCTCTAGTTCCTCCTTTAGGCCCTTCTCCTAGGAGTATATAAATTCTATATTAGAATTCAATTCATTGAAGCTACTAGCACGTATGTTGAGAAAATAAATTGTATCTGTGAAATAATTGCATTTGAAACTGTTCTATACTGTTATGTCTTGCATTTTCTTATGCCTTTTGATTATTTACAGCACTGATTTTATATAATTTATTCTTCCCCACCCACCCTAGTTTTGTGAAATGGTTTCAACCCCAGAGATGAGTCGTTGGGCAGGCCCTATTATAGATGTTCTTTTGGATTATGTGGGCAATGTGCAACTTTGTTCCCGGTTGAAGGAACACATTGACAGTTATGAAGATTGGTCCAACATTAAAATCAAAGCAGGTTAGTTACAATAAAGGCTTGCACTTCTATTATTCAAGAATCAAATACACCAGTAAAACTTTGTAATCCAACTGTTACTACTAAATGCAATGGCACTCTTACATGTGAATAAGGGCCAACTTATGAAAGTTACTATATAGGAAAAAAATATTCAAGCAATGTTGAGTGTTAGCTCAATGACTCACAAAAACACCATTATATAAATTATAATCTGATTGTCAGGAGATACCACCTAATGAATACTTGTTCAAATTACTTTATTAAAATATAGGTATGGGTGTTTCATCACTGGATGTTTTTAAGAAAAGATTGGACAACCATTTGTCTGAAATGGTACAGGGTCTTCTGCTTGAGCAGGGGGTTGGACCAGAAGACTTCCAAGATCCCTTCCAACTCTGCTATTCTGTTAATCTGTTGTTCTGTTAAGTCCTGAATATTATCTTACTAAATTGAGATATGCACACATTTTAACCATTTATATTTAGTTATTTTATTTAAAAAGTCCCTAGTTTTTTAAAGTATGTTTGTGGTACAGTACCTTTGAAATATATACTCAGGTTTTATGAAAAAATGTTAGCTCACAGAGAACTATTTCAAGCCAAAAGTAGTATAAATATAACATGCTACTTGCTTGCTTGCTTACTTGTTTACTTATATACCTGACAATATTGTTTCATTTCCAGAGCCACCAAGGCCACTTGTACACCTTTGTCGAATCAAAATTCGAATTGTGATTGGAAAAAACCGTCTTTCACTTATTGAGACTTTACCTCTCCCAAGAAGACTAATTCGCTATTTACAATATGATTTTACCCAGTGATCTCAGGTGAACCTGACATTCAAATATTATATGGAGTGATACATATGTATTATAGGGCGAGCTGTCATGATGGAAACAGACTGATATGATGGAACAGAAAACTTGTTTTGGTATGTAAGAAGAAAAAATAAGGATTCCTGCAAGTTAAATCTCAGAACAAATGCAACAGCATTTAGAGTATGGGAAAGAGCTGAAAAAATGAGAATAAAGCAGTCAGCAAATAGTGAAAAGGGATATTGTGCAAAGAAAAACACTCTCAATAGCTCAACATTTAGTACAACCCTTTACAAAATGCAGGCAGAGTAAAATGTAGATTGTATTCTACTAATAAATATCCAGGTGATCTGCATGTCACCAAGAACTTCCAATTCTCACTGGTTTAACAATGATGACAGAAAACCGTTTTCCTCCTTAATTAAACTGTTAAAATAAATGTTTAAAAGCTTGGAAGAAAATAGGAGGTTTTTATGATGTGAAAGAACATGTGCACAAACTCCAGTTCTACTACCAAAAAGAAATTCCTGATCTGGGCATGTGTCTAGTAGTTCTAAATCTGCCTTCTTGAGCTGTTACTTTGTACTTGATTCTGGTTGACGGACCTCACAGTTCTAGTGAAAAATAAACATGCATATTGTAAGCCTAAATTATTCATAACAAGATATAAGGAAGAGGTAGCAAAAGTTATATCTCTCCATATAGGTAAATGCAATGAATTATGCAGAAAATCATACTATAATCATTCATAGTGACATCAGTCAGGTTTTTTTTCATTTGTGGCAATTATAAATATTGCTGCCATCTGTATAATATGCTAGATTTTGTGTCTGTTGACATATCTGATCATTGTGTTAACGCATTAGCAAGTTTACTCATTCATGTGGATAACACAAGTTTTGTCAATAGTCATGTAGCAAAACCGTCTTGATTCAATGCAACAATTAAAAGAAGTTCAATAATGGTTAAATCAGGATAAGATTTCAGTTTTGGGGTTGTATTTTATTTTACTTCAGCTTGCTGAATTTACCCAATGTTTGGCTGTTCTATTCTACATCACCATAGTTTTATGTTTTCCCATATAGTTTAACATTTAACCTTTTATTGATATATATATAAACAGTTAACATTACTTTCTTGTTCCTGGTTAAGCAATTTTGCAAATACTGGACTTGAAAAAATGAAAGATATCGAAGAATTTAACTTACAGGAAATAAGAACACAACATTTAACTCAGATGTATAGATCTGTATAATATTTTATAGATATGTGTACATACATTAGTTATGAGGATTGTCACTGAAACCCATGGTATTTAACATTGTTTTAACAGCATTGAAGGGGAGAGTAGATTCAAATCCTGTGTTGCTTCAGAAAGACTTCAGGAGAAAATTCTTGATCTGCTATTGATGAGAAATAATAATGGTGAATTGCATCATTGCAAAACTACTAGGTTAATTTCAGAATAAATAATTTAGCTTAACAGGGTTATGAACTGAGAATCCTATTGTTAATTAGATTATGTCTCATTGGCTTTCATTAGAATAGTTTTAATGACCAATATATAAGCAATGGCTTAGCAGCACTATGGTGTTTTTTTAATGAAACTCTGATTTGGTGTCATTGTATACTTTTAGGGAAATAATTTAGTGGCATTAAGTTATTAGAAGGAAATTTTATCCTCATGGATGTTATATTGTAGATATCTTAACTTACATCCTCTTAACAATGGGGATGATTGAGAAAGGATTTATCTATCTAATTCAGATCATCTACATGGGTCCCTGAAGTATATATAAAAAGTGCTTCAACTGGTATAATTCATGTTTGCTTCATAAATATGATAACTAAGAAGCTTAATGATACTGCATCTAAGTTAATTCAAACAGATTTAAGCTAAGTTCATTGTATGCATTTCAAGAGTGCTTTGCAGAAATATCTGAAATAAACTGTAGGATACCATGGAGATATAAATGGCTTAATATTCACAATATTGCAGTTCCATGATTAACATATACAGTATATATAAATATTAATGTGACATGTTTGAGGATAGCACCAATTCATAAACATATACAAGCTGAAAAATCTAGTTGATTAACTCTTTTTAGGGATACAGTATGTTCACATTTCACATATCCAAGAAGCATTAAAAAGGCTTCCTAGTTTCATTATACATACAGAGATAAATTGTCAATTTGAATTCCTCACTCTCATAACCAGGATTAACTCCAATAGATACCATAAAATGAGGAGGAAATTATCATTAAAAGTCCCTTTGAGAGTTGTCCTTTCACTTCATTATTTCTTACTATTTTTTTAAAAAAATACTTTACATTTATTTGCACATTCTGCATGCTACCTCTCTTAATCACTCTTAATCCAGCAATACATAGTTGTACAAAAAGATTTTCAAGAAATCTGCTGGGCTGGGTTTACAAAGGTGTATTAGCTGAGTAATGCCTTGACACTGATTTAACATATGTAAAATAATATGAATTCTCTTCTCAATTTTCTATATACTGGCCTGCTCCAGGGCAATACAAGTATAATGGTGGATAAGCTTTCTACTGTTCCAGTGATTTTGTGATTTTTTTTAAAAAAAATCATCAGTTTTATCAAATCTGTTCAAATTCTATTGTTTTATACAAGTACAAAATATTATTGTAAAACTTTAAAATAAGCTTCACAGTTCCTTATCTAATCGTGTTGAAGACAGAAAGAACCTGTTATTATGCTCTATATCATACACAAAGAACATTTTAGGATTTTTGTAAACTATTCTATTAACACGAGGGATAACTATGACCTGGATGACTGAGAATCTCCATAGACATTTATTCTATTAACATTACCTGTTTGATCTATTATTTTATAAATGTGTGTCTAAACTATATTACAATGTATTTTTGAGATTTTTGTTATGTTAACAATAGTTTTTTTTAAAATAAACTGGAGATCCATCTGGGAGGGATCAGTGTGCCAATATTTTAAAAGCACTGCGTTTTTAGGTGTTGTTTGCATTAAATTTGAGTAAAATTAATTGCACTGCATTTTTACTTTTAAGTCATTTCTGAAAGGAGTATATACAGTACATATATGTTAAATGAAATAAATATAGAAGAAGAGGGAGGGTCTAGATAGTCCTGGCCTGTAAAATGTTTAACACAATATAATCTATCAGACCCCTGCAATGGAAACTGCATTTCCAGGTACATTTGGCTACAATGTTTCTCTAACTCTAATTTATAAATATAACTTCAATTTATTTGATATTGTGTAAATGTTATGTGTTCGTAAAGTGTGACATGGGTTGTCTTGTCTAGTGATCTTATAAAACATTGTGCTTGCAGAACTGATTCTTCTATCACTGTGAGTAGGAAAGTTCCTTGAGTAAACTGGGACGCTGAAATAAGAACAGGTTTGTATGAATACTGACATTCCTCTGTTCACTAACACTTGATGGACCAAATAATATTTCAGATGATAGACAGTAGACAGCAGATGCCAGAATCCCAACCAACAACATAGTATGGAACATGTCTCCTGAGATATCTCTTCCATTTTCCACGCCCAACACAGAATATGGCACTGAAATGTAAGCCTTCATAAGCTGTTTTTACCAGTATATATGCCCACGTTAAAAGCCTGAAAAAAGTTATCTTTTTTTCCAGTTAATTAAAATGTCATTGTCTAGTCCCATAATGTTATTTTCACTTATCACAAATGACCAAGGGAGACTTTAAACCATACATTTACACAAAGGGCAGAAAGAAAAATTTAAGAGATTAGTATCTTGACAATTGTTTTCATTTTAAAATTTTTTGAAGGCATATTATTTGATACATGCGCAGTCATAGAGGGAGACCAATGAAAGTATAAGTCTTTGGAAATAGAACAGCACAAACCTATGTAGGAGAGAATTACTTGCAAACAGAACATCTAATGATGAAATGACTTGTTAAAACCACACCACAGCTGTTCTTATTCTATATAGTAAGTACAGCAGATGGAGTATAATTTTTTTATACTTAGGTTTGAACTCATGAAATACACATGCACACTACAGCACTCCTCATTTAGTGACTGCCTCATACAGTGACTGTGGTTACAACAGTGATAAAAAAGTAATTTTGCGATCAGTCCCCATGTTTATGAGCATCCTAGATCTATAAAGCACAGGAAGCTGAAATAAAATCTTAAGGACAGTCAGTTAGCAATCTCTTTGCATACAGCCAAATTGCTAGTCCCTATTGTACTTGCTAAACAAGGACTAGTGGTGGTGGCACGGTGGTTAGAATGCAGTACTGTAGGCTAGTTCTGCAGTTCAATTCTCACTGGCTTGATTCTCATCCTTCCATCCTTCCAAGGTCAGTAAAAGGAGGACCCAGATTGTTGGGGGCAATATGCTGACTCTGTAAATCACTTAGAGCAGAGCCCCCAAACTTTTGGGCACCAGGGACTGGTCCTATGGAGAGAGGTTTTTCTGCAGACCAGCAGGGGTGTGGTTTCATATGCTGCCTGCATCCCGCAGATGAGGCTTCGCTTGTTTGCATGGCCTGGTTTCTGTAATGCCATGGACCAGTAAAGCACTGTGAAGCAGTATATAAGTCAAAGTGCTATTGCTATAGCTACCTGTATGTGCTCTGATTTATACTTGGTTTGCCACAATCTGCAAAATGTAATAAACTAAAGTATAGTTATTCTTAAATAGTTCCTTGAAAGAGTAAGAATAATTTCTTACAGATAAATCTAAACTTTTCAACTGGAACATCATATGGCATTATTCCAATGGGAAAACTCTGGAGTGTGGCAAATATACACAAGCATTAAAAGAAATTAATCCTGGCATAATCAAGTTGCTAAAAAAGAGAATTTTGAAAAGTTGAAACATTGGAAATTTATGCTGAGAAATAAATATGAAAAATAGGGATACTATATAAATGGTAGCTATTTTCCCTAAAAGTTATTCCATATTCATGAAATGAACAACTCAGTGGGGAAATAATCAGAATACAGATCAAGCAGTTCAGCCAGTTGGCACCACCTCGGCGGAACTGGGAGCTAATTTTTTGTTACCCACGTCCAGAATGGACTTCCGGAAGCAGCATTCACACAGAGAACCGGTTGCTCACCTATTTGAATCCCACCACTGAGATCAAGGTATTACATGCCTGCAACTTTGTGTAATGAGACTATTAAAATTACAAAAAAATGCTAGATCAAACCATAGGACATGTCCTTTTTATACTGAAGGCAACTGTGAGCCTTTGGGAAGACCACCAGACATTGTGCTAATGCCTATCAAAACAGTATTCAAATGCATCTTTTCTTTAAACAAATTTGTATAGATTCCCTTTAAAAATACCTTTTGAAAAAAAAACAAAACCTCACTTTTGTAAGATATCTATTTCATCTGCTTCCAGTATTCCCCAATCCAATCCAATTTTAGTCAAGATCTGTTTCATATCATTGGATTTGCAGCTTAAACAAAGCTGTAACATGTAGTTGGAAATTCATTTATTAGTAGCTTAGTTTATTGGTCTCTTGCCAGTTCATGCAAATGCTATTTTCAAAAGAATGAGAATTATAATAGCAGCTGAATCACAAGTGAAATATCTGAAATGTAAAGTAGCTTTCATAATAGCATTTATTCTGCTGCTTCCCTACTTCTCAAAGGTTAATTGTATGGCACAGTTTTATTGGCTCATCTAAAACTGCTTACTGTAACTGGTCTAGGAGTTCAGTCAGTACATTTCTCCTATCTGCTGTCTAAAGCACTTTGATTTAGAAATTAAGGAAATGAACCTTTTTTTACCATACAAATCTTTTTTCATATTGACAGGACTATCCTTGTCATTGAAAAAAAATCCCATATTGATTATTCTGCACCACTAAAATGTATAAATAATAAAGTCGTGATCATCAGCCTTACTATAAATGATTGCTTCAAATACATAGGTTGAGAGTAGTGCAAGGCTTCTTGGTTTTAAATGACCAAATTTCAGAGAATCGTTCAGCTAAAAAGAATCAAGGACATTTTTGCTAACAGAACCTCCTATCCACAATTAACAACTGATGGGCTATAGATTAAAAACAATTGATGCATTTGCACAGGAATAAAACAATTCTCTCCTTTCTTCCTAAAAAGATGATATTTTTTTGACCTGAAGACATTTAACAGTGGAGACTCAAAGGAAAAATTGTATGGCATTTATTTTTGTTTGTTGTAACAGTCTTAGTATTTACATGTCGGGGGGGCAGGGGGGACCACAGCATCCTTATTTACAGAAGTGTGTATTACATTTTCTTACATGACCTTTTTTAGCAGTGCAGACAAGGCAAGCCCCTGCCCCTTGAATAATTTCATTACTCACAATTTGTTATTAATTTTTTCTTGCTAACTCAGGCGGGGAGATTTGATCACCAGACTAAAGCGTAGTTTATTTTTTAATTTTATTAGTAGTATACCACTCTTTTTACCCTGCCCTTCTTTCAAACAACTCAAGTGGTATATATTTTAAATTCCACACATGCATACTTTGCCTTCACATCTTTGCCAGGTAAATCAAGTTTGGAGATACAGTAATTGGCCCAAGGTTACCAAGAGAACATAGAAGGAGACCTGATAAATCAACACTGGGTTGATTCCAACACTCTTCCCTTGCTTTTTGTATTCCCTGATGTATTTCCAGAGCAGGGGGACCTGAGATTAAAGAGCAGATCAGCTGTTTTTTGTTTTTTTTTTCAAGCTCTGGAAGTAGACTAAGGCAGCGTTTCCCAACCTTAGGAACTTGAAGATGCGTGGACTTCAACTCCCAGAATTCCCCAGCCAGCATAGCTGGCTGGGGAATTCTGGGAGTTGAAGTCCACGCATCTTCAAGTTCCTAAGGTTGGGAAACGCTGGCCTACGGCACTGTTTCAAAATCAGCACTGATGATTGGGAAGTGATGTCCTTGCAAGTTGAAGGGAGCTGCTAAGCTAAAGATAACTGAAGACGCTAAAGATGAGGGGTGGCGCGGCGGCGGGCTTGGTGGGGATGGGCTTCCACACTACAGGCCGATACACTTTATGCCCTGGCTGGCAGAAGGCCTCGACCTCCGTCGGAGAAGGCGCCTCTTTCCGCCACAAACCCAAAGCCGAGAAGGGGGCCGCGGGGGGCAGGGCGGCAGGCAGCGGGGGCTGGTAGACGCCGGGGGAGGCCTGTGGACCCTGGTACTGAAATGGACAGCAGCCCCAGGTCCTCAGTCCCTTGGCGGCCTCGGCCTCTGGCCTACGCGAGGGGCTCTCCAGAACCGTGCCAGTGCCGCCGCCGTCGAGGCCTATTTTATTTTTCTTTCCCTCGTAAGGAGGCAGGTCTTTGGAGGTTGAGGAGGGTGACGAGGAAGAAGAGGGCGATGAGCACACTCCCATTGGAAAGATCACGCCGCTGACAACACCGGGGGAGCCCGGAGCAGGCCGGGGTTCTTCCCAAAAAGAAGCGGGCAGTTGCCTTTTCCTCATGGGCACTTGGTCGGGCCTGGCCCCTGGCTGTTGCTGCTGCTGCTGCTGCTCCTCCTCCTCACCGCCGAAGCGCTCTGGCGCCTTGGAGGCCTTGTCGCCCTTGGCCGCCCCGGAGGCCGCGTGGCCTCGGCCTACCGAACTCTCGGGGCTCAGGCCCCGCGCCTTCCCTTCCGGCGGTCTCCGCTCCCGAGCGGGAGGCAACTGCGGCTGCAGGTGGTGGTGGTGGTGGTGGTGGTGGTGGCAGCGAGGCAGGCGGGAATATTTCTGGGAAAAGCGCTTGAGCTGCTTCTGCAGGTATTTTCTGTGGTCTACGGAGCGGCGGCAGGGGGCCGACTTGTCCAGGGCGGCCTTGATGTCGCTCGAGGCCAAGTTGACGAAGTTGAGGAGGGTTTTCACCTCGCTGTCTGCCGAGGCCATCGCTCAGCCCGGCCGCGGATACGAAGAGGCGAGGAAGAAGGGCCCGTCCATGAAAGGGTTGGCTCCCTGAAAGCCGGCGCGCTCCTGAGACGGCCTAACCCGAGGCGACGGCCGGTTGGCTTAGGCTAAATGGGATGGCGGGGGAATGTTTATTAGCCTTGGCGAGAACATCGCGCCGCTTTTCCCAGGTGGAAGATGGGTGGTAACACAGAAAGGTAGGTAGGCCCGTACGTGCATTTCGCTCCCATTGTGCTTTCACGGCATACTGGAGGCTCCCAAAATGACCGCTCCAAGAGTTATTGGTCAAAATGCGTTGCGGCTTCCCCTTGATATTCTCTGGTAACGAAAAACAAAAAGGGGGGAAATCACTGGGAAGATACATCTTAAAAATAGTCACGGGTGGACCTCTCATGGAATTAAAAGATGAGGCGGAGTGAATGCCTGATTAAAAACATAGTCTCCAAGTCTCTATTGTTAGGGATGCAAATGCATTTGGGAATGCTTTCAGTGATATACTTGCCTCCCACAATACTGAAGTGGCTAATTATATTTTTCATCCTATAAAAGTTATATTGTATATTTTAAAGTCCTTAAAAAAGTTGTTTTCATTGTTCACGCACTGTTGCATTCAGTTTAAACATAGTATTAAAAAGCCCCCTCCACCTTCTGTCCTCTCATTGACATTCCACATGTCTACTCAAATAGGCTAACAAAGACTAAAATGCATTTTTATTTTCACATGTGACAATTCCTGAAGAAATAATTCACATTCCTTTTCACATATCTGTAATGATCATATTCATACTATACTCAGCTCTGCACAAAACCCCCTAGTTTTAATACTATATTACAGCTTCACATATACCTCCAAAACTTTCAACTGAATAATGCAATGGTATAAATTGTGATGTATTCAGTGGAAACAGCTAAACATGTTTAGGATTTCAGTCTTTAAATGCCTAAATATTCTTACTGTCTCATTCTCTACCGCACACAACACACACACACACACACACACACACACAAACTAAAATATGCTGGACACAAAGGCAGACCTGCAGAAGTGAGACAAACATTTGTTTCAAATAATTAATCCATTCAGTATATACATTGTTTCAAATGCTTTCCTCTCTTGCAGGATCATGATCTCCACAAAAGTCTTGCAGTATTGTACACATATTTGTTTATAATGATCCTACACATTACAGCTTAATAATACAATTATATCATATGTACAAACATTTCTATATACCTCTCTATATTCTGTTTCCCTTATTCCAGTCTTATACTTGCTATGACTGTGGCCCTACTAGTTAATCTTACTAGACTAGACAGGTAATATTTAACTTTTGAATAGATAACTGTGCATCATTTTCATGGCCTTCCAAGTTAAATTACACCCTTCCCAGCAAGATTCGCTCTTAAACATTGAGTGTTACTGTAACTCTGTGATAGAGAAGAAGCAGCTCACCAGCTAATCTTGTTACATAGGTTAGATACTACCAACCTTTAGAGAAGCAGCCGGACCCTGTGAGTGTTTTGCAGCACTTGAGTAAGCTGAATGAATATCAATCCCTTCTAGTTAGGAGGCTTTCTCAGGCCAATCAGAAGCCACTTTGCCAAATACAAAGCATCCCAATCAGGCATTAGGCTCCCTGTTCTCACATTCTTTGCCATCACAAATTGTCACCATGGGGACAGCCACAGAAAGACAGCTAATAAATACGATCATTTCCCTGTGATTCCTACCATTCTTTCTGTTCCAACCCCCTCCTCCCCTTTTTTTAAACACAATCAAACATGATATGCTGAGGATGAGTAAAGAAAGCTTGTTGAGGCGCTTTTCTCTAAACTACTCCAAAGCTGTCTGAAGACTGGCAGTAACCATGCTTGAGTAACACTGGACAATGCTAGTTTGGAAGACCTGGCTAGCCTACTTTTTAAACTGTTCTTGATCAGGCCTTTCCCCCCCACTTAAAGGGAGGGTGATGTCAGAAAAAGGTAAGAAAAGAACAAATCTCAAAAGAGATGTGCAGATATCCATGGAAAAGAAGCTTGAGCGCTCAAGAATCTTGTCTTTATGTTTGCCCCCTCAATTGAGCCACACAAAAGCTGAATTACCCATTCAAACTACCCGGACAAAAGGATGGAGTTGGATAGTACTCTTGCATCTGTAGTCAAACAGTTAGAGACTTAAATCGAGTCGTCATGATGGAGAAAGAGTTAGACAAAGCCCATAGAATTGCCATCAGCAAACATTTTCCTGTGTCATATTAGTGGGTCTCCATGACTCCCCCTGGCCTGGGGACAATAGCACAAGTTTGCACACTCGACTACTGTCACCCTGCCAACGCTGGCAATGAGCAGAAACAGGACAATCCTTTAAGGGGAAAGCATGCCCACTGCAGGGAAGGTAAGAAGAGAGGGAAGAAAAGCATGTGAAATGCTAATTGAGCTGCTTCCTTTATTGATTCAGAGTTATGTGAGTCCTCATCCTCCTTGCAGAGTTGTCCTTAGGGGTGGCAATAACTTAATAGCATGCTAAAGCATTGAGTCTCACACTGTGGGTTATCCCTACAGAGAGAGGTCTTTAAGAATAGGAAAGGAGAGAGAGAGAGAGAGAGAGAGAGAGTTGCCCTGAGTGAATTTCAGAAATGCTAGACATTCAGGAATAAAGCCAACTAGTAATGCAGTATATCCAGCCACAACCAATGCTGGAACAGACACAAATCCAACTGTTTTCAGTTTTAGCACAAACACAGCACAAACATAGTTAAATTCTACTTCTTGAAAGGGTTTTTAGGCAATCACTTGTCAGTTCATATTTCTATAGGAAAAAACTAAATTACTGAATATTGAAGTGATACTTTAGAAGAACACTGGTACAACAGCAACAATAATAGCAGTAAGATCCTGTCCTTATTTGCTGATAAGTGAATGAATATCACTGACATATGTGGAACTTATTTGTAAAGAATCAGACACTGAATTGCAAGGTTAGATTTTGTAAATGACTAAGCAAATAAAGCGACTCTTAGGTAAGTATAATTTTTGATGTTTAAAATCTGTTGTAATCCTGTAGGTACAAGTATTTCATTCATTTATATTTTCCTCCTTATAAGATTGTCTTACTATAAAAAAGCTTGCAATTTCAATATTCTAAAATAAATTTGACAATTAACACACAGAATAACGTTGAAATAATTCAACAAATAATGTTGAAATTGTGTGCTAACGTGCTGATCCAAGATTGGCACTAAAATACATTTAATTTCTCTGCTTACCAAGAAGACAACTTGAATAATTTCAAACAATTTCAGCTCTTATTTGAATGTTTTAAATTTTATGTAAGATTCCTTTGTGTAAAAACATAAAACAATAACAAAGTTACATAAAACTTTTGTAAATGCTGCTTCAATTAGTTGTTTTATAAGAAAAAAAATCAAAGTTCTTAAATTTATTTCTAGTCTCCTTTGCAGATAATTGAAATAATACTAGTGACGATGTTCAGATAAGATTTAGTGATTACTGTGTATAAATTCTTTGCAGTAGAATCTTTGTAATAATAAAACTCTATGAGAGTTTTCTATGAAATTCGCAGGAAAATTACACAAAAATAACTGGTTTTTTTTTTAGTGCTGATTAAAAGTTATGTAAAAGCTATGTTATTGGAAAATAGGCAGCTGAAATTAGGCAGCTGCCTTTGTAGCAACTGGTGGAATAAATTTTGGAAGTTATAGTAACTTCAGTGAATACACCAAACTGTGTTGGAAATAAGTTGCCAGTAGTGTCTTTCATTGCATTGCAAGAACTTCTGTACCTCCTGCAAATTAAGCCAGACATCAGTGGTGATGGTTGTTAATCTGAATGTGGTAGAAGAAGACTAATAGGTTTTAAAGGAGTTTAAGAAAAGATCCATTCTTCAAATCAAATTTTCTGCAAACTTTTCAGCATTTTCCCATCACCAGTGACTCTCAGAGAGAAGATGTAGTTCAAACAGATGCTGATTTTTGTAGACTTGCTTCAAAACAATTTTTCTCAAATTTGCCTAGAAGCTCATCTAGTTTCTGCATAAATGTAATCAATAGATTAATTGTCCTTTCTCTCCCAGTGAGAACATCATTTTTCCCTTGGCAGATGCAGGAAACCTTTTAATACAGGGGAGCCTCTTTTAGTGTTTATATTGCAAACAAAAACAACGTCCTTTGGAAAAAGTGACTGAAATACATAACCATGTGTACATGTGTGTAGAAACAATAAATTACTAGGAACTTTGTTAATTTCTTTGAGGCTAGTTTTAGTCTCAGATCTCTACTTTTTCATCCTTAGATTATATAAGCTTTCCCTCCCATATGCTAGTTAACCTTTGTTATCTTAAGTTATTTACTTTTTACAAATATAAGAAGCCTATAAAAATGAATTTCTAAGTATTATGCAAGTAAATAATTATACAATAGAAAAATCTTAAAATGCAGCAATAATTGAAATATACCCAAAATAAAGAAAACAAACATTGAGACAACCTATTAAAATATAGTAAAACGAATATCTAAAAAGGATATAGAAAATTTTGTTTGCTTGGTTGTTTATTTTTTTTACTTTAATTTCTACATTATTTCAATCTGATCCTTAGTGGTTCATTTTTTAAAAAAAAATAGATTAAAAAATACAAAATATTTAAACAAATTCAGAAACCATGGGAAAACAAAACAACTTCATGGAACATGGAAAACAGATAATAAGCCACTTAGAGTCAGCTGATTGACACATCATAAAAAAACTAATGATAAATAAAATATTTAAATCAAGTTTCGTTATTTCCTTTATAGCTTCCTTTGGAAAACCTTCAACTAGGAAACCATGAAGGAGCACAGTAGTACTCAGTATTGCTCTGTCCAACATCTCTTGGCTATGTTTTTTTATTCTCATTATTTCAGAGTTTAATTTGCATTTTAAAATCTTGTTTCTCTATTTCTGAACTGAATTCATTTGGGTGTACTTGCATATACATAGTAATTCATATTTCCTAAGGGATTTTATAGAAATAAAAAAATATAAACTTGCAATATCTGATAAGCAGAAAGTCTTTAAAGAATAACTCATTTACTAAATTTATGACTGAAAAAAACCAATAGTAATCAGGGCTAGAATGAAAAAAACACCCATAGATGCCATACCTTTATTAGACCAACTTAAGATTTAGAATAATTTCAAATTTTATGAGTTATCAGGTTATCTTAATTAGAAAGTTGATAAGAACTGAATGTCTCAATTTTAATATATATCGAGAGTACTGTACAACATGAGTGCATGAGAATTGAGGAATAAAGTAAATATCAACTAGGCACGGTAGCAACTTGTGATATTCCAAATATTGATGAACTACAGCTCTTAGCATTGCTAGGAAATATGCTGTTGTGAGATTGTGAGGGATACTGCAAGTTGTAGCTGAACATCTTTTGGAGTGCCATATTTGAAGTCATCATGTAAATGATGTCTAACAATTCTGACTTAAAAGTCAACCCCAAATTCAACTCCTCCACAAGACTGAATTAAATTAAACAATTTGTAATTATATAAAGCAATTATATACAAAGCAATACGAAAATATACAAGCATAATTTCTGGTACCATTTTTTGATTGACACTGAGGATGAGTTTATACTTAGGCTGATAGTACCAGGACATTAGAATAAATATTTTTTCATTTATTTCTAATTCATGACTGCTCTGCTTTTAAATTCAGTGGAGGCTTAGCTGATCATTTCAAACAGAAAAAAAAGATATACCATTAAAAATTGGCCTTAATAGCAATTCCCCCCCCCACACACACATATTCTGCAATAAATAAAAGGGAGAACAACTCATTTTGTTCAATTGTCTTGCTGCTATTTAGTTACTACCCTAAACATAATTGCAAATGATTTTTCTGTATTAAGTTCTTGAGCTAGCATTAGAAGAAGATTAATGAAAACAAAATAAACATACTCTAATCCTAATGTGTTTTCTAATCTAGGATTTAATTAATTTATAAGGCCCCCTCCCAGCCTATTCCATTAAAGTATGCCACAGTGCTATAGAGAGCCATTTTGTACCTTTTTTTCTCAACATTTCTTCCTTTAGACTTCCAGTTGCCCTGTAGTTGATTGATAATAAGGCACTGAAGTCAAGAGCACTATATTCTGAATAATGGAAACTCTTTCAAGGTCACACTCAGGTTGAGCTGCACGGGGTCTTCCCAAAGAGGCCACTGGAACCCCTTTGTTCCTCTCTGTTTTGGCCATGTTCATCTCAATGTACATCTGAAAGGAACAATTAACAATAGGGCACTCCACTTGGAGTGTCTGGTGCACTTTGAAGCATCCACTGAGGAAAGCCATAAGAATGATACATCATTTTAACTGTGAGACTGTCAAAGTCATACAGCAGTTGAAAAAATGTCTCCACATGCCTTCCCAGCATGCAGACAGGGACCAGCTGTAGAGTCATTTCATATCTGACATGTCATTCCTCTGAAAATGGCCTGCTAGGCATTTTGGTATGCAAAGATAGGAAGACAAAAATATATAGAGATATATTTTACAAAATTTAGCATTTTTAAGTGTGGCAAACATTTCATCATTCATTTACATCAAAGGAAGAAGTCCTAGTCTTTAATGTTAATGAAACTCTTTTAAAATACCGTAAATTCAACACATTGAGCAATCTGAAAAAAATATTCATATATTTACCTTATATTAAAAATCATAGTTTTGTGTGTGTGTGTGTGTGTGTGTGTACTGGAAAAACTGCCTTGGTCAAGTATATTACAAATCTGTCTTGCAAGTGTTAACAGTGAAAAGCAGGAGACTTGGGTTGCCATTCAGGGAGATATGGGTGTTTACATTTGGTTCAACTGTGCTCTGAATCATTTGTTGTTGTTAGTTACGAAGTTGTGTCCGACCCATCGCGACCCCATGGACAACGTTCCTCCAGGCCTTCCTGTCCTCTACCATTTTGAAAGAGTCACATAGCTAATTTTTATAAAAAGTAAACTGGAGATCAGTTGTGGGTGATGCAGTACATTTTTTAAAAAGCCAATAGAAATCAAATTGGAAAGAATTATCTAGTAGCAGAAGGCACAACAGCAAGATCTTGTCTTCAAATGATAGATGTTCATCTTCCTCCATTTACGGAATCTGACAAAGCCTGAGTCTGTGTAAATTTTATCAAAGCATTTAAACCTTTGTGGAAATTCTCTACCTAACCTCTTTTATTTCAATACTTTCCTCATGGCTATTTACTTCTTTCCGTTCTTTTTTTTCTTTTTGGTATAGTCAGAGACCATCCCTTGGCCAAGAAACAGAGATGAGCACCGTGCCCTAGAGTCGAACACGACTGAGGGAAAGCTTTACCTTTTTACCTTTAGTCAGAGGTAAGGAAAAGGAAGGAAAAATCTAAGAAGAAAATAATTTTTTGAAGATTTATGAAATGTTTTGAGTGAACACACATGGCCTTCTATTTGCTCTGATTTGTTAAGAGGTTATCAGTGTTCTATGTAATGTGTGATTACTCTGGATATCTTTAGATGCTGCTCTCCCACCCACCAATATGGTAGCTATGTACATTTTCATCTTTACACTTTTTTGCATTGTATATCTTTGATTTTCAGAATACTGGACTGCTCTCTGAAACAGGTTTCCCTGAGATCTGAATTATTCCAATTCTGCTGTTGTTTTGAAGACCCGTGAAGATAAGGAAAGAGTGAGATTTCCCCATTTCATCTTGTTTTCAATCTTTTATATTTATCTTTTGATTTTATTATTATTATTTTGTTTGATGTTCTGAGTTTCCCAGAATTGAGAGCTGGATATTATAATGATGATGATGATGATGATGATGATGATGATGATGATGATGATGATGGCTGTGGTAGAAGAAAGCAAAAATAGTACCAATAGTAATAGGCACCTTGGATGCATTTCCAAAATATCTGGAGCACTACTTGAACATTGTAGGCATTACATCCTGTGAGGATACCTGTAATGTTAAACAATATCTGTCTATTCGAGATCCTTGGGAACGATTCAATAAGTGGACAAAAATGCCAAATCTAGTATAAACATTTGGCTGGGTGGCAACTGACCATAATAAATCATTTTAGTGTTATTTTCTAAATCTGTCAGTACTCCCCTCATGGCTCATTGGTTACACCAGCAGTCAAACTTCTTTTGAATCCAGGGTCAGTTATGGCCTGGAAATCTTAGATGAGTCTGAAGAGCTCTTGCAAAAGTTGTAGCCAAATTGTAATATTATAAATGATAAAAAGCAAATGTATTAAATATGTGAGAATTAATTATAGCAACTATAAATTTAAATCACTTAATGATACATTTGGACCTTATTTCAGTAGCCCCATTGTTAAAAACATCCCATTGTTAAAAACATCCCATCCCAAATTTGACAGAATTTGGAATCATCAATTGGGGGGATTGGAAACAATCTTGGAGATCATCTAAGTCAATCCTCTGGAAGAATCCACTATATATAAATCTAAAAATGTAAGTGTTAGAAGGAATTCTGTCTAGTTCCAGGCTGTTTGTCTCACTATTAACACAACTGTAAATCTTCTCTATTGCATGCTGCCTCCTGCTTACTTCCTTTCCTCCAATGGCAGCTGTTTTGATATAGTCTAAATTGGCTGTTACTGGTATAACCCGCAGTAGTAAAACCCATACTTTAGCTATTCATTTTTGCTTCTGAATTTCCCCACTACTTTGGATTTTTGACTCTTTCTCTCTTATATAATCTCTTTCTCTTAATCTCTCACATGGAGACACGGAGATGAACACACACACACACACACACACACACACACGAACATACACATAGAGTATAACTTAGGGCTTGTAATCTACATTCTAATCTTGTGATGTTTTCATACCAGTATGATACCACGATTCCCCAAGAATTCCGGAAATAGTAATTTTGTGTGGATTCTTTTATTCTCTCTAGTCTTACAGTTTTCAAAGAACTCCATTCTATGGAACAGGATGCCATTAAACATAGTTCTAAAACTGGAATTGATATGACAGTAAAGCAGCATGTAAAGTACAAGAAAACACATATCTGCAGCCACCAGGAGGAGCTTTCTCCTTTATTTTTGTTTTTTCAGCACCATCTTGTAAGGATTTAGAAAATATTTAGAAAATATTCCAAAATTATGCTTAATTCTAAATCCAAAGACCTTTGAGTAATAAAGAAACCTAATTTACATTCACTTCAAATTCAGAGGAACAATGAATGGAAACTTTTGGAATGAGGTGGGGTATACTTTTCTTGAATTTAGTTTGTCCTTAAATAAAGATATCTAAGTGCAATATAGATATATTACCCTGTAATTAAAAGGATGCACATAAATACTGTCCATTGTATCTATTTTATAAATACTTGGCTCAAATTGCATTATTATTCATATAGAAAATAGAATGAAAATAATATCCGCACTATTGAAGCTCAATCAATAATGAAATAAAGAAAAGCAACAATTTTATAAGACATAGGGATGGGATGGTGAAAAAATTAAAATTTCCCTTTTTTTCCTGCAAACGTACTCATACCCACTGTGGATCATTACCCAGTTGACTAATCTTGTATACCGAAGCTCTGACTTCTTTCACAGGAACACCGACTCAAAGAACAAAGTAGGATTCTACACAAACACTTTTTTTTAGATTACTGGAGTTTTTGTCAATATTTACTATGTTTAAATTGGGCATGTACTCTGAATCTTAGCATTACAAGGCATGTACCTCCTAGTTAAGTGAACTGTAGGCAGACAATAGTATATTAGTTTACAAGGTGGTCTCTAGAAATCCTAATTCACATACAGAAGTGTGAGCATGCTTGGAGAAGAACTCATATTTTATTGCACTTGTGGCAGGCATGAACATTGATCAGTATCATCTCTTTACTATTAGTGGAGAATGCCGCATGACACATGAGTATGATTAAAATTAAGAATCTAGTTTACATGTTAATAAAAAAATGCAACATGAAAGCTTCACTCAATAACGCTCATAATGGGCCATGGAGGTCAATGTACATGGCCTAATCTGATAAAATCATGGCATGTAGAAAATGGTACACTGCATATAAAATGAGCAACTGGTTAAATGCATAAATTAATGAAGGAAATCAAAGAAAAATAGATATGGTGCGGGTTTCTGAAACTGAACAAAAAGGAAAAATATATTTGTATGAAAGTGGTCTGATTTTATGCAGTAGAATTGATGAGTACAGGCATAGAAATGAAGGTATATATTTGATTATGAATGAAAGGGGTAAAGTATGTGTCATAAATATAAACTGAGGTTATATAGTTTATTGTGCATGAATATAAAATTAGACATTCAGAAGTCAGTGATAATTATGCTCCAATGTGTGGGGATCCCCTTCATGGATTACTGCCTTGTCGTGGCGAAGGGGCTTGCGTAATTCAATGAAGCTATGAGCTATGCCGTGCAGGGCCACCCAAGACGGACAGGTCATAGCAGAGAGTTCTGACAAAACGTGATCCACTGGAGAAGGAAATGGCAACCCACTCCAGTATCTTTGCCATGAAAACCCTATGGACAGTACCAAAAGGCAAAACGATATGACGCTGGAAGATGAGCCCCTCAGGTCGGAAGGCGTCCAATATGCTACTGGGGAAGAGCAGAGGGCTAGTACTAGTAGCGCCAGAAAGAATGAAGCGACTGGGCCAAAGCCGAAAGGACGCTCAGCTGTGGATGTGTCTGGTGGTGAAAGGAAAGTCCAATGCTGTAAAGATTTTTTCTCCATAGGAACCTGGAATGTAAGATCCATGAATCAAGGAAAACTGGACGTGGTCAAACAAGAGATGACAAGACTGAACATTGACATCTTAGGTATCAGTGAACTAAAATGGACAGGAATGGGTGAATTTAATTCAGATGACCATCAGGTATACTATTGTGGGCAAGAATCCTTCAGAAGAAATGGAGTAGCCTTCATAGTCAATAAAAGAGTAGGAAAAGCAATACTGGGATACAATCCTCAAAATGACAGAATGATCTCAGTTCGAATCCAAGGCAAACCATTCAATATCACAGTAGTCCAGGTCTATGCCCCAACCACCAGTGCTGAAGAGGATGAAATTGACCAGTTCTATGAAGCACTACAGCACCTTATAGAACTAACACCAAAAAATGATGTTCTTATCATCATGGGGGATTGGAATGCTAAAGTAGGAAGCCAAAAGATAACTGGAATAACAGGCAAGTTTGGCCTTGGAGTGCAAAATGAAGCAGGGCACAGGCTGATAGAATTCTGTCAAGAGAATACGATGGTCATAGCAAACACTCTTTTTCAACAACCCAAGAGACGGCTCTACACATGGACATCACCAGATGGTCAACACAGAAATCAGATTGACTATATGCTCTGCAGCCAAAGATGGAAAAGCTCTATACAGTCAGTAAAAACAAGACCAGGAGCTGACTGTGGCTCAGACCATGAGCTTCTCCTTGCAAAGTTTAGGCTTAAACTGAAGAAAGTAGGGAAAAGCACTAGGCCACTCAGGTATGAATTAAATCATATCCCTGTTGAATATACAGTAGAGGTGACAAATAGATTTAAGGAATTAGATCTGATAGACAGAGTGCCTGAAGAACTATGGACAGAGGTTCGCGACATTGTACAAGAGGTAGCAACCAAAACCATCCCAAAGAAAAAGAAATGCAAGAAAGCAAAATGGCTGTCTGAGGAAGCTTTGCAAATAGCTGAGGAAAGGAGGGAAGCGAAAGGCAAGGGAGAAAAAGAAAGATACGCCCAATTGAATGCAGAATTCCAGAGAATAGCTAGAAGAGATAAGAATGCCTTCTTAAATGAACAGTGCAAAGAAATAGAAGAAAACAATAGAATAGGGAGGACCAGAGATCTTTTCAAGAAAATTGGAGAAATGAAGGGAACGTTTAATGCAAAAATGGGCATGATAAAGGACCAAAATGGCAGGGACCTAACAGAGGCAGAAGAGATTAAGAAGAGGTGGCAAAATTACACAGAACAACTATACAAGAATGAGCTTAACGTCCCTGATAATCACAATGAGGTGGTCACTGACCTCGAGCCAGACATCCTAGAATGTGAAGTGAAGTGGGCCTTAGAAAAGCTGAGCAACAACAAAGCTAGTGGAAGTGACAGTATTCCAGCTGAGCTATTCAAAATCTTAAAAGACAATGCAGTAAAAGTGCTACACTCAATTTGCCAGCAAATTTGGAAAACTCAACAATGGCCACAGGATTGGAAAAGATCAGTTTACATTCCAATTCCAAAGAAAGGCAGTGCCAAAGAATGTTCAAACTATCGCACCATTGCACTCATTTCTCATGCTAGTAAAGTCATGCTTAAAATCCTACAAGCTAGACTTCAGCAGTATGTGGATCGAGAACTACCAGAAGTACAGGCAGGATTTCGAAGAGGCAGAGGAACTAGAGATCAAATTGCCAACATACGCTGGATCATGGAGAAAGCTAGGGAGTTCCAGAAAAACATCTACTTCTGCTTCATTGACTATGCTAAAGCCTTTGATTGTGTGGATCATAACAAACTGTGGCAAGTTCTTAAAGAGATGGGAGTACCAGACCATCTTATTTGTCTCTTGAGAAACCTATATGCGGGTCAAGAAGCAACAGTGAGAACTGGACACGGAACCACTGATTGGTTCAAAATTGGGAAAGGAGTCCGGCAAGGATGTATACTGTCGCCCTGCCTATTTAACTTATATGCAGAGCACATCATGAGAAAGGCAGGGCTAGATGAATCAAAAGTTGGAATTAAGATTGCCGGAAGAAATATCAACAACCTGAGATACGCAGATGATACCACTCTAATGGCAGAAAGTGAAGAAGAACTAAAGAGCCTCTTGTTGCGGGTGAGGAAGGAGAGTGCAAAACTTGGGTTGAAACTTAACATTAAGAAAACCAAGATCATGGCATCTGGCCCTCTCAATTCCTGGCAAATAGACGGGGAAGAAATGGAAGTAGTGACAGATTTTATTTTTCTGGGCTCCAAGATCACTGCAGATGGGGACTGTAGCCAAGAAATCAAAAGACGCTTGCTCCTGGGGAGGAAAGCCATGGCAAATCTAGACAGCACACTAAAAAGCAGAGACATCACCCTGTCAACAAAAGTGTGTATAGTCAAGGCTATGGTCTTCCCAGTTGCAATGTATGGCAGTGAAAGTTGGACCATAAGAAAGGCTGAGCGCCAAAGAATTGAGGCCTTTGAACTGTGGTGCTGGAGAAGACTCCTGCGAGTCCCTTGGACCGCAAGGCGATCAAACCGGTCAGTCCTAGAGGAGATCAATCCTGACTGCTCTTTAGAAGGCCAGATCCTGAAGCTAAAACTCAAGTACTTTGGCCACCTAATGAGAAGGAAGGACTCACTGGAGAAGAGCCTAATGCTGGGAAAGATCGAGGGCAATAGAAGAAGGGGACGACAGAGAATGAGGTGGCTGGATGGAGTCACTGAAGCAGTAGGCGTGAGCTTAAATGGACTCCAGAAGATGGTAGAGGACAGGAAGGCCTGGAGGAATGTTGTCCATAGGGTCGCGATGGGTCGGACACGACTTCGCAGCTAACAACAACAATGTGTGGGGATAATGAAAGATTTGGGCTTTAAAGGAAAACTGCAGCATTCAGAATGAATAGGATCTGGGGATGGGGAATATTTTGTTGGGTAACATGGGTGAAAATAAGATGAGACTATAGAAAAGCACATGGAGATGTAAGAATGAATGAGAATAGTCATAGGTTAGTACCTGCTTAAAAACAGCTTCAAATATATATTAATTAAGTAGATTAGATTAAGTATAAGATTATTTATTTAAATATAAATTTTTTTTTTTTAGTTTTTAAAGGTTTCTTTATTTAGATGGTATAATCCAGGTTTGGCTTTAGTTTTCCCAAATCTTAAGTCTCAGTGAGTTAATTCTGTAAATGCTGCTTCTCTATCAAATTGCTATACAAAAGAAATAATAATTTATATAATGTATTTTAATGAGTTTACTTTATACAGCAAATTTAATATTTTTTTTAAAAAAGCAAAGAATTGATTAGCTGGCAAATAACATCTTTTTAAATGTTTGCTCTCGGAAAAAGGCACTCCAAAAGTGGTTTTTAAAATCTTTCATCTTGAGACAATTAAACTCTGTGTAATTCTTCAGAAATCAAAATGTTCAGTATCTAAGTACTTACATGCTGAGGGAAAGAGGATTAATTGCTTTGTTAAAAGTTGGACTTAAGATCTGTTGATGTTGGCAGTTGATTGAAATAGTTGAAATATATCTCAGATTGTTACTCTATGCAATCTTCCTTTTGAATCTGAAGTCACACAACAGGGAGCCAGATTCAAAATGATTCACTCCCAGGCTAAAAGTTTCCTCCACCCTATGACGACTGTCAGACACAAACACAGAGAAATATAGAATTTCAGATGCAATCCAGTCACAGAATTCCCTCTACCTCATTCAGTGTTCCAAAGAGATACAGTATGTGCATACAATGGACAACTAAAATAATAGAAATTTTAGGAAAATTTGTAGTTAAGCAGCTATACATATTATCTTTGCCTATAGCTTTTCAGATGCCAAACGAGTACATAAATTAAGGTGCAAACTAGTTTTAAATGTGTCCCAAACCCTTCACTCTTAATTTAGTGGAGTTATGAAAGTGAAGTTGCTGTTGATGAGAATAATTCTTTTCTCCTTCCATTCAGTCATGTCCAATTCCTAATCAATACAATAAAAAGGGGCAATACAAATAATTATAGTAAAACAACTTGGGAAAGAGGATGGAAGATTGTCTATAAAAACTGTTCATCTCCCATAGACATTTTCTAAGAACTACTTAGCAATAAAACTGGCCCTAAATGTGCCTTTTTAAAAAAATTGCAGCTTTTCTTACACCAATAACTCACAGACTTATCAAGGGTCTTTCTGCATCAGAGTAAGCTTCAAGGCTTTAAAAATCACCTCTTTCTGCAATTGGATATTTACAAACAAGGATGATGTTGAAAATATGTGGTATGACAATCTTTTCTTAGTTGTGGAGATGTTTAAGTGAACATGTACTAACAAATAGATGCTGACAATATCTAATTTATGTGTTTAATGTATTTTAAAATTGTGTTCACCTCTTAAACCCAGTGTACAAGAGGTGGGGCTCTCATGCACCTGCTATGCCTTTCCACTGATTAAAAAAGTCAAAATAGAAAAGGCTGAAATAATTTCTCTGTTGCCACCTCCTGGACATGGAGGATAGAATCATGGTGATTAGTTGATTCTGCTCATCCTCCCCTCTACAGTATGTCCTGCCCAAAATAGGTGATAAATCAAGGTCACAGAAGATAAATAAAATCAAACTTGATTAAAGAGATATATAACATCTCTTTCTCAGTTGCCTAAAACTGGGAGTAATCCTTTTCCAAAATTCTCCTTAGGAAGAATTATTGGGGTAAATTGGATGAAATACAAGAATTCCAGTGCCTGATATATATTTTTTAATCTTAGGACCAATGCATCCCTGCATAAATAAGCATAGAGAAAGCTGCCTTCTTGTCTTCCAGTGAGAAGGTGGGTCTCTTCACTCATAATGGGGAAGTTGCTCTGGCTGCTTACATAGTAGCCTCTTGAATCTTCATTAGTCTGGAAAGCCTTTTTATGTATCCTAATATACATATTCAATGTGAAATAAGACGCTGTACTTGAATGGTTGACCAGATCATGGTAATACATGAATACACTGAACATACAACTTGAAAATCAATTTAGGAAAAAAAACCTGACCAGGAGTATTCAATGTTCCATTCAAATCAGGCTTTACATGAATAACTTTATGTTGAAAATATTGCAGATGATATGAAGATTCTAAAGAAAAATTAAATCTTCTTGGATATATCCTGAAATAAGGATGGATGCCAAAATGAAGCAACCTATTTCATAACCTTTATAAAGAGATAAAGATTATGACCACAGCAAAGAGAAAGAAAAAGCTAGCATAAATTCCTTTCTACCTATTCATACAGAAATAGAAGGTTCTTGAAGTAAATGCTTTGATAATCAGGGCTTCTTTAGCTTCTTTGAGATTCCAACCATTCATTAGGTGTGATTGGAAAGTGAACATTTTGCCTATTCTCTTTCCATAGATTTGTTTTAAAAAGATCAAATATTTTCTGTATTTAGCAGAGGGAAGGGCTGGAGTTGGACTCTGTGCAACTGTCAAGCATGCACATTGTTGAGTCTGTAGTCTGTGTGCAGTCTACATCTCTCCCCCCCAAATTGAAATATTTGGACACTTAACATTAATGCAAGTTTCATTAAAAAAGACTTTAGGGCTTGAAAAGTTCAAAGGCAATCAAGAAAGAAGCCAGCAATTGTAAAGATGGCTAGTTACTTATCATTAATAGCACATGTGAACTTACAAGATTTCAAAGAATGACAAAGTAATTAAATCATAAATAACTAATGGAAAGCACAACCAAGCTTTGCGTTTCTTCTAGCAAACAGGGACATTTAGGCTATATGTTATACAAGATTGTCTCTCTAACTTGATATTTTTGTGGGGTTTTTTGTTTTTGTGACGCATCTTCAAATGGCTCCTTTTCAAGTTTTATGTTCCAGGAAAAGTCTTTTCAGTTTTCTCAAGCTTTTAAATGAATTTGAGTCTTTAATAGATACTATATTGCATAATTATATAAGAATAATATATTAAATATAGCATTGATTATAATATATATTATAAAATATTAATAGATCTCCAAAGTTCCTTCCAATCCATGTTTCTATGTTCTATTTTGAAATGCTAGGCTGCTACTTTTACTTTTACAAAATAATGAGTTGTTTGTTAGTATCTGATTATTAGTGTAAGTCACATGGATGGTGTTCAGAATGAACAGTAAGATTCATACTAAATAAAAAATATAAATGTAATTGTTTGAAAAGAAAAAAACCAGGGGAGACCAAACAGCTGTTTTATTGGGTGCATAAATCTATTTTCCTATATTTTTTCCAACAATTTTGGATTGTTTTCTGTAGCAATTTGTTATATTTAAAAAAACATGAGAATTACCCATTTCTGTCTAGGTTGTTTTGAAAACGCAGAAGTGTATAACTTTTTGCACACCTTTTCCAAATATAAAATCTTTTGCAAGGAATTGTTCCTAATCTAATGTATTTTTGTTTCTACCTTTACTCTAGAATTTCCATTTTTATGCACAGCTTTAGACTGGAGAATGGCATTGCAAAACTGATCTAGTGGTTAAGGCACCAGTCTAGAAAGTGGGAGACCGTAAGTACAAGTCCCCCCTTATTTACTGAAAGCCAGCTGGGTGACTTTGGGCTAGTCACTCTCTCTCAGCCCAACTCACCTTACAGAGTTGTTGTGGGGAAACCAGGAAGTGGAAGGTGTGCTGTATAAGTTTGCCCCTTTAAGTTATTCCTAAAAAAAATAAAGGAGGGGTACAAATAAATAAATAAAGTAAATTGTATTAAAATAAGAACTGAACAAAATTCTCCTTAGGTGCTGCCCTTGACATAGTCCAATTAGTGTTAGATGTTAAGAGTACTACACTAATACAATTTGTTCCCCAGCAGCAACTAGGATGGGGGACAAGGGGGGAGGTGAAAGGAATGATGAAAACAAAGACACACTGTTGTGAAACAGACTCCATTCCTTTTGTACCTTTTTGGGGGTACATGCTGCTCAATAGAAGACATGGTTGCTGGTCAATGGTGACAGAATGGAAGAGGTTAACGTCAACAAATTTTTTCAAGAAGATTCCCGATCACCAGTACTGTTTGTTGTTGCACTGATTCCTCTGTCAACAATACTGAGTAATTCAGGCCATAGCTATCAAATCAAAAACTATTATTATTATTATTATTATTATTATTATTATTATTATTATTATTATTATTATTATTATTATTATTATTATTATTATTATTTTATTATCTGCCAGGCTATCCCACCTCTTTTATATGGATGATTTGAAGATATATGGAAAAATACCATCTGAAATAGAATCGCTGCTCAACACTATCCTATTGCAGTGGAATTTGAACTGGACAAATACGTCGTGCTTGCCATGAAACGGGAAAATAGTGAAAACTAATGGAATCAAGATGCCCTATGGAAATAATGTCAAGAATCTGGATGACGCTGATCACTATAAATACCTGGCATCCTTCAAGCTAACAACATCAAGCACAGTGAAGTAAAAAAAAAGATTAGAAATGAATACATCAAAAGAGTGAATAAGATCTTAAAATCCAAACTCAGTAGAGGAAATACCATCAAGGCAATCAACACTTGGACAATTCCAGTCAGATACACCACTGGAATAGTGGACTGGACTCAAGTACACCTAAAGGCTCTGGGTAGGAAGACCAGAACAATAATGACAATGAATCATGCCCTTCATCCTTGCAGCAACATTGACAGACTCTACCTACCAAGGCAAATAGATGAATGTTGCAAGTACATCAGATGGTTGAAGAAGAAAAAAAGGCTTTGGAAGAATATCTGACAGTGAAGAAGTTGCACTGAAGCTAGTATAGCAGGAAGGCATACTGAGTACTGGAGAGACCAAAACGGCCTACAAGAAATATCAAAGGAAGAAGAGAAAGGAGGCGTGGAAGACAAAGCATTACATGGCTAGTACATTGAAAAATAGCAGAGAAAGTAGATAATAGCAGGACCCGACAATGGCTAAGAGCAGGAAAGTTGAAGAAAGGGACAGAGGGGCTAATTCTGGCTGCACAAGATCAAGCCTTAAGAACAAATGCATACAAAGCTGGAATTGAGAAGCCAGCAATAGACAGTAAGTGCCACTAGGCAAAAAAGCTGAAAAAACAGGTTAGCTGCTGCAAGAAGATCGCACAGACTGACTACAAGCAGTGGCGTGACAAAGTAGCAACAATGGTGCATTGGAAGATCTGCAAGAAATATCATTTGCCTGCAAGCAAGAACTGGTAGGACTATAAAACAGGGAAAGTCATAGAAAATGAAGAAGCTAAATTGCTTTGGGACTTTAGAATTCAAACAGACAACTACCTGCCACATAACACCCCAGACTTAATAACTATTGATAAGAAAGACAGTAAAGTCTGGCTCTCACCACATTCTGGTGAGAGAGAAATTCCCAGAGGATGGGCTCCAGCACAAGTCCAAAAGCTCAGAAGACTAAACCTCTGGTCCTGGTGACCGAAGCAGATTGGATCCTGCAACATTATCCTAGGACACATATATTTGCCTTCATTCATTAATTAAGGCTGCACAAAATATAGAAACCCAAACATACTCTGAACTCTAAAAAAATGGAATAAATCATTTAGCAAAAGCTGCGATGAGAAATCTCCAGCCATTGTACCACATGTCACAATGGAGTGACAGTGTGTGAGTTGGGCAACTATATCAAATCGTTTAATAAATAAATGTATACATATGTCCTTGATCTAATTATAATAATAATCAGTTCACTCTTGTAGGAAGAATCATGTATTCTTGGACAGGATGGAGAAGAGAGAGAGAGAGAGAGAAAGACCAGAACCAGAAAACAGAAAGAATGTGAGTATCATAGAAAGCTAAAAGGGCAGACTTTTTTCGTATCTATAACCAGTATGTTAGAAAGGTTCCTGCACATTTTGTCCCCAAAAGGAAGACAACTTAAAAACATGTCCACCTGAAAAAAATTGTGAAGCTTGTTAGCATGAACTAAGCATTCACCATTACAGAGTGAAAGCAGCATTAAAGTACTGTTAAACATGAAAGTATTTGCACATGCAGACAACCAAGGATCAATTTTGAAGTAGTATGCAACAATGTGCATCTTCCAAAGCACATTGTTGTTTTAATGCTTCAGGTAGGGTGCTCCTCTTGTGCCATGTGTAAAACACATCCTTCATGTGCTTTGCAAAAACCTATTAATTTTCAATTTCTATATGAAGAAGACGAGCTATTCTAGAATATAAAATGAAAAGTATTGCTTTCTAAAAAGAAACACTGCACTCTAAAGATTTCTACAAGCCTCTTCTTTGTGTGTTATTACAAATAAAGATTTCTGAATCAGCCATCTCCATGGCTTTATAAGTGTTAGACTGCAATTCTTGTAATTCCCAGTTAGCACAAACACAATCTAGAGACTCCAAGCAGTGACTGCTAAGTAAGATTGTTTATTGTTTATATAATCTCAGCTTGGACATTTCTCTAAGGTCCCTTTCAATTTCTGTTCCCAATATAGCAGCATATAGCATTACAGTATTTTACAGTTTATGGAATCATTTATAAGGAGTGAAAGTAGGAATCTCCACTCATTTGTTTATGTTATTAATGGAATTAGCTGAATGGAAGTTAGGCCCAAACAAAATCTATTTGCTAAGGGAGGAAAACAGGCTGGAAGCAAAGAAAGGGAATGAATGAATATATCTTGCTAATGGCTGGCTAATTAATATAGATATAATTATGTTAAGCTTCTCTATTAAATGAGCAGACCTGGAGTATTAGTTACATTTCAATTCTTAAAAACAGATCCATTTTTCAGTTATATCTTAATCTGCAGAGCCTTTACTAGCCTGAATAGAAGTAAGGATGACAAACAGGCAGACGATTAGCAGAGCACATCCATGAACACCAACAAGCAGTCAGAAGACATGACGAAAATTCCTTAATTTCACAATACGTGGACAGACTTAACCATAGTTTCAACTGGGAAACTGTGCCCATCCTAGACCAAGCCAAGTCCAAAAATGCTAGGGAATTCCTGGAAGCCTGGCACTCTGACAAATCAGTTATCAACAGGCACATAGAGATAAATGGCATCTACATGTCATTCAAAAAAGACAATCAAAAAGCCAAAAAGGAATTAAAAAGACCAAAACACCTTTTCACTAGCAATCAACACCCAGATGAGCAGAGATTAACACCAAGATTAACAAAATACCAATAATCAAGAAGTAAACAATATCCAGGTGCGGGGTTGAAGATGCAACATATTTTCACATATGGTGGACATGTAAAAAGGTTAAGGCCTTTTGGATTAAAATTTGGTGGAATATACAGAAGATCTTTAAAAGGAGGATAAAGTTTTGTCCGCAATTTTTTTTGTTGGGAATAATTGTTGATGCTACAGTGGTGGACTCCAAGTTGATGCTGAATTTAGTCACGGCAGCAAGACTTTTGATAGGACAATATTGGAAGAAAGAGGAGCTGCCGACTATAGAAGAATGGACTTTAAAGGTTTCCGACCTGGCAGAGATGGCGAAGATATCGGCTTATTTGAAAGATCACTCGCAAGAACGTTATATTATGGAATGGAGAAAGTGGATTGAGTTTATCCAGAACAAGTATAGGGTTAAGAAGTTTTATCTAGCATTCGAATAAGTCTTCCTTCGTGTTTTTTCTTTTCTTTTCCTATTTTCTTTTTTTATATATATTTAATAATGTTAAGTTTTGTTTGTTCTTATATAAGTTAGAGAGTTATGGTTTTTAGAATTTATGGTTGTTAGTATATGGTTGCTTATGATTGCTTTTATATATATATACCTTGTATTTAGCTCTGGGAAGTCCGGGGGGGGAGGGGGGTGGGGGGGAGGGAGGGGAGGGAAGAGGGAGGGGGGAAGGGGGGAGGGAAGGGGGGAGGGAAGAGGTAGGGGGGAGGTAGGGAGGGGAGGGTGGAGGGGGATGGGGGTTTTTAATGGAAAATTGTATTGTAAAACTTTTCAATAAAAAAAAAAGAAGTAAACAATATCCCAATCAAAGAAATACCAACTCAGACAAGCTAACAATAAGCAAAAGCCTAATCAAGAAACTACCAAGACCACTCCCACCAATACTGACAGCCACTAGTAAAATGAGACCAAATTCCACTCCCTACTGGCACTACTGATGTTACCAAGTTTGGTAATGAAACATCTGCAAGAAAACAACCAAGTTCAGAGAGGACCAAGGACCCCCACAATATAAATTAAAATCACATAATCTTTTACAATTGAATAGCAAACAACAACCTAAAAATAAATCAAAAAGCAGAATAAAAATTTAACAACAACAGTAATGCCTTCTTTTAATCTTCTCTTCAATAGCCTGAATATATGCAGCTGTTTCAACTATAAAGATGGTGGGATATCCATGTTTAAATTGTACAGATGTGCGAATGCTGTTAAATATTAAATGAGCCTTTTACATGAGTCTCAAGGGACAGTAGAAAATTGTTCTTATGCTTTCTTCCAATCCAGTTCCTACACCAACTGCTATTATTCATCTTGTATGGAAAACATCTTTGGAATAGAGGCAATTCCTATCAGGCATATTATACAAAAAGTTAACTATTTGAATGCTGCAATTCATTATAGAGACCTTGGTTTCAGGCACATTAGAAATACATTAGAAATTCTCCTTCTCTTTCACCCTCACAGAGACACACAAGGATGCATGCACACAGAGAGAAAAACACTTGTCTTCTTAAAATCTCTGGACAAATTTCTTCTGCAGTCTTATCTATTTGCGGACACATCAAAATTAGTGATGAATATATATGGAAAATAAGAGGGAATGCTACAGCCAACGTCCTCACTACGGTAAACTTCTGGCTGTAAAAGCCTGTACTTCCAGTTGATGGCAACAAAGAATTAGAGGTTTTTACAATGTTTCTTGCCATCTAATGGTCATCTGAATTGTGCAGCCCAGATATGGTATCAATATCAAATGTCCAATGCTTAAAAACTCATTAGCAGTTAAATGAAATTCTGTCATTCAATTTAAAACCAAGGGAAGTCCATAAATAAGAACTCTGCCTTCAGTAAACAAGAAAATATTAAATACTTCATTCTACTATACATTCTACTTCATTCTACTATATACTATATATTCTTTCAGAGCAAAAACTCTTTTTGGGCAAATCAGGATGAAATATATAGCATTATATTGTCAGAATTATTTTTAAACAACAGTATTAATTAATGAACTTTTATTGTCAAAGTGCAACCATGTATACATTGAGATTAGCTGAGCCTCCCTTCGTGCTCCCACCCCCCAACTCATATTGACAACAAACCTCCATCTTATTACACCATGTGAACTAATTGTACCACACACCGGCCTCGCAAGTCAATTCTGCATAAAGTTTATAAAAATTATTTCCCGTTCAAAAGCCTAACAGCCCACGGATAAAAGCTGTTTTTCAGCCTGTTGGTGCGGCTGGCTATACTCCTATATCTCCTACCCGATGGTAGGAGAGTAAAGAGATACCGTCCAGGGTGTGAGTCATCCCTGAGAATTTTCCTCACTCTTCCAAGGCAACGAGCCCTGGCGATGTCATCCAGTGGTGTCAGGGAACAGCCCACAATGTCTTGTGCTGTACTCACCACCCTTTGTAATACTTTCCTATCCGTGGCTGTCAGACCAGCATACCAAACCACAATACCATACGAGAGGATGCTGTCTATAGTAGACCGGTAAAAGAGGGTCATTAGCTGTTGTTCTACCCTGTTCTTCCGCAAGACCCTGAGAAAGTGAAGCCTCTGTTGGGCCTTTCTAGCCACCTGGGTTGTATTAACTTTGCATATTAATACATACATATTAACATGCAAGATATTACTATCATTAAGAATAAATGACTATCTTGCACCATTTTTGTTGCCCGTCTCTGGACTTGCTCAATCTTATCAATATCTTTTTTTAAGTAAGTTCTCCAGAATTGGGCACAGTATTCCAAATGGGGTCTGATTAGAGCCCTATATAGTGGGACTAGGACTTCTTTTTCCCCGCTGTTGATCCCTCTAGTGATACATCCCAGAATTTTATTTGCTTTCACAGGTGTCTGGCCACACTGTTTACTCATTTGGCAGTCATCTGCTATGAGCACATTTTATTCTATTGTTCTGTCTAGCAATGTACCCTTGATACTGTACCCTGCCAGAGGATTCTTTTATATTTAGAAACATTGAATTGCAGTTTCCACATTTTTGACCAATTTTCCAGCAATGCCAAATTGTTTTCCATGTTACAAATATCCCAGGAATGTCAACTCTATTACATTATATATATGCTACATTATTATATGCTACTTACAAACACATTGAAAAGAACAGGACCCAGGACCTGGCCTTGTGATACACCACTTGTGACTGGTCTCTGTTCAGTGCCCATTAAAAAAATCACACACTGGGTTTTACCTCTGAGCCAGCTTCCTATCCACTGAATCACCCAGTGGTTAAGCCCTAGCCTGTACAACTTTTTATGAGCTCATTATGGGGAACTGTATCAAATGCTTTGCTAAAAATCCAGATAGGCTATGTCCACAGCCTTACCTTCATCCAAAACATTTGTGACATACTTAAGAAAGTCAGTCAGATTTGTTTGACATGATCTACCCTCAGTAAAGCCATGGGTCCATCACCTTGTGCACTTTCAAATGTTTGTTAATCCTTTTTCCCCCCAGGAGTGATTATATTAACTTCACTGCTGCAGAAGTTAAGCTCACTGGCCTATACAGGGAGTGCAGAATTATTAGGCAAGTTGTATTTTTGAGGATTAATTTTATTATTGAACAACAACCATGTTCTCAATGAACCCAAAAAACTCATTAATATCAAAGCTGAATATTTTTGGAAGTAGTTTTTAGTTTGTTTTTAGTTATAGCTATTTTAGGGGGATATCTGTGTGTGCAGGTGACTATTACTGTGCATAATTATTAGGCAACTTAACAAAAAACAAATATATACCCATTTCAATTATTTATTTTTACCAGTGAAACCAATATAACATCTCAACATTCACAAATATAAATTTCTGACATTCAAAAACATAACAAAAACAAATCAGTGACCAATATAGCCACCTTTCTTTGCAAGGACACTCAAAAGCCTGCCATCCATGGATTCTGTCAGTGTTTTGATCTGTTCACCATCAACATTGCGTGCAGCAGCAACCACAGCCTCCCAGACACTGTTCAGAGAGGTGTACTGTTTTCCCTCCTTGTAAATCTCACATTTGATGATGGACCACAGGTTCTCAATGGGGTTCAGATCAGGTGAACAAGGAGGCCATGTCATTAGATTTCCTTCTTTTATACCCTTTCTTGCCAGCCATGCTGTGGAGTACTTGGACGCGTGTGATGGAGCATTGTCCTGCATGAAAATCATGTTTTTCTTGAAGGATGCAGACTTCTTCCTGTACCACTGCTTGAAGAAGGTGTCTTCCAGAAACTGGCAGTAGGACTGGGAGTTGAGCTTGACTCCATCCTCAACCCGAAAAGGCTCCACAAGCTCATCTTTGATGATACCAGCCCAAACCAGTACTCCACCTCCACCTTGCTGGCGTCTGAGTCGGACTGGAGCTCTCTGCCCTTTACCAATCCAGCCACGGGCCCATCCATCTGGCCCATCAAGACTCACTCTCATTTCATCAGTCCATAAAACCTTAGAAAAATCAGTCTTGAGATATTTCTTGGCCCAGTCTTGACGTTTCAGCTTGTGTGTCTTGTTCAGTGGTGGTCGTCTTTCAGCCTTTCTTACCTTGGCCATGTCTCTGAGTATTGCACACCTTGTGCTTTTGGGCACTCCAGTGATGTTGCAGCTCTGAAATATGGCCAAACTGGTGGCAAGTGGCATCTTGGCAGCTGCACGCTTGACTTTTCTCAGTTCATGGGCAGTTATTTTGCGCCTTGGTTTCTCCACACGCTTCTTGCAACCCTGTTGACTATTTTGAATGAAACGCTTGATTGTTCGATGATCACGCTTCAGAAGCTTTGCAATTTTAAGAGTGCTGCATCCCTCTGCAAGATATCTCACTATTTTTGACTTTTCTGAGCCTGTCAAGTCCTTCTTTTGACCCATTTTGCCAAAGGAAAGGAAGTTGCCTAATAATTATGCACACCTGATACAGGGTGTTGATGTCATTAGACCACACCCCTTCTCATTACAGAGATGCACATCACCTAATATGCTTAATTGGTAGTAGGCTTTCGAGCCTATACAGCTTGGAGTAAGACAACATGCATAAAGAGGATGATGTGGTCAAAATACTCATTTGCCTAATAATTCTGCACTCCCTGTAGTTGCCAGTTTCTTCCCCAGCACCTTTCCTGTGGATGGGTACAATATTAGCTGTTTGCCAGTCCTGGGGAACTTCACCTGTTAGAAGAGACTGGTTAAACAGGTTAGTTAATGGTCCAGCAAGCACACCTAGACATTTCCTCAGAACTCTGGGATGAATACCATCCAGACCCATTTAGTTAAAAATAAGTCTTTGGTCATCAACACCTCAAGATGCAACCAGCAACTTTTAAAATATGAAATCCAGTGTCCTTTATCCCATCCCTCAAAAACAAGTTATACTGCATTTTTCTTCAATAAAGAATAGAAATGTACTCTTCATCAGGTATATAGGCATCCCAAAGTGCCCAATTAAATACAGCTTACTTACACATATTCCTTATGCTTAATATGTAGAATATTTAAACATATTGACATATTTAGATCTGCCTCACACTGGTCTTTGAAAGTTTAGAGGCTGGTCTGGAGCTCCTTTCCTCTGGCCTTGATAGATAAGTGGTCACACCCATAGAGACAAGATAAGGAGTAAGTTCCAAGGATGACTTTTTCCAAGAAAGACTGTTTAACTTTTGATCAGGCACCCTAGTGAGGTAAAGAAAGGAAACACTTTATATGGAATTACACTGAGAGAGGATTTGAATAAAGGATGGCATTCTAGAGGAGGGGCTGAATGAAACGTACATAGGGTTTTGTAAAACAGTACATAGGGTTTTGTAAAACACATGGTTCACCTACTTAACAGCTTGCTGTCATCGCTCTTGGGTGAAGAATACTTAGCTTCATGCAATTGCCTGCTTCATTCACCTGGTAAGCAACAAAATTCTAAGACCCCATTCATAAAATTATTCACAAGAGAAAATTAATCCACCTTCTTTTAGCAGAGAATATTGCCGTTTCCAGATAACAGTTATAGATCAAGGACCATCTTCAATGTTATTTATATTACAAACTATTAAAAACTGTGTTTTTAATAATTGTATTAATTTTCTTAAATAGTTCCAATGTTGCTTTCCCACTCCAATTCTAATAGTAATCTATGCATGTTTAGATTGTTCCTTTGGGTAGGGAAAAGTAATTTTCAAAGCAAGACTTCTTTATATCCTTTTTATTAAAAAAAACCCATTGGAATAAAACCACGAATGTTTTTGTATGTATTTATACTTTGCATGTAAATCTCTGCAAGGCTTCAATTGTGTTGACCCATCTTAATTACTGTACAGCATAGAATCCTGAGAATACCAGTAAAGAGGGAAGATGCTCTCTATCAAAACTGCCTATTTTTTTCAAAACTGAAATGTAGCTTTCATTAGCATATTTATATTACATATTTTTATAAAGTCTGTTTGAAGGGAAAAAATCTAGCCTATGGATTTATTTACCTATTGTATATTTTCTAGCTATATCTGTTGTTTGCTGATTCTTATAATATGAAAGGTATGATATGTCCCAAATGAAACTCCTCATGCTATTTATTTTTAGGGTCCATATATAGTAATTCTATTAATGCTTATTTTTTTAGTATTGAAACTAAAGTTTATTTTTTCTCATAATGTTAATATTTTATCTGGCATTTCTACTGAAAGACTTTGAAATAAAACAGAATTTTGAAAGAGACATAATTTTAAATGCCACAATTCAACTCAGAATAGTTAAATATTTCTTATTCCAGATTTTTGCTTCTTTTTTATTTTTTCTGAATTGGGATAAAATTATTATTTAAATTGTTAATGTCTTTGGTGATATTTGAAAGCCTTGTTTTTCGTCACTGTATTTAAAATATTAACTGTCCCCATTTGTATTTTATGAAGAAAGGTGTTTTTTTTAAGCAAATATACGGTAAAAATGTTTTTGTTATCTCTATGCTTCTGCAGATTCTAACAATTCCATTCTAATGCATATTTAAATTGCTTAATCAGATTTCCTATTGAGTCAAGTTTTTTTCAAGTGGCCTTCACCTGTCATGCCCACCGATGGGGCATTTTCCTCCTTTATCATTTCTTCTCTCCAGGATGCTGTCCCAGCCATCTTCTACTCATCCTTTGGCATTTTGGGAATTGTCCTTAAACTTTTTTTTTTACTATTTATCATGCCAATTGGTTAGTTATTAATTAACTATAAATTAGTGCAAAAAATAAAAAAAACTAAATTGGATCAACATACCATTTTCTCCAGTGGCTGACCACGCCCTTCACTAGCTGTAACTTTCTAAGCACTGAGAGAGGACTCTTTCCCAGGCCCAAATAGAAATAAGCTTAGTTAACTTTCTAGCCCCCATGATTGGAAGAACAGACATGTTTAAGGGCCTTCTGAAAGACCAGCAAGTTCAGGGCCAGTCTGATGATGATTATGATGATGATCTTATCCATTCAGTCGTGTCTGACTCTTGATGATTCTGTGGGCCAAGTCCCTCCCATTTTCTGAACTTGCACTGCTTCTTTGAGTTTTTCTATGCTGTGGCTGGTGTTCAATCTAATCTTGGAGAAATGTTCCAAATAGTAGGCACGGTGACAGAAATGAAGATCCTGTTGAGCTGCTGAATGAAAAAAAAGGATAAAAAGTTTGGAGAGATTGATTTGATACATTCACAAATGTCAATTGTTTATCAATTTAGCTCCTGCATGAAGTTCAAATGATACCTTTGCCGTGATTATATATATATATATATATATATATATATATATATATATATATATATATATATATATATATATATATATATATATATATATATGTTTCAAATGTTAACTCTTTAGATTACCTTGCTAGGCCCCAAACATGGGGCAAATCTTTATTTCCTGTTTTCAGCCTATCTTGAAGGCTATCGAACAGGCAGTAGTCACACCGGACAATTCCTATATTTGTGTAAATTAATTCTTTAATTCTTTGTTAGTAATTTACACACATATATATATATATATATATATATATATATATATATATATATATGGATCCTTGGTTTTTCGGGTTTTTCCCCGCGTAGAACTAAAGGTGTAGGCGCAACGTTTCGACGGAATCCCATCCGTCATCATCAGGCTTCCCATCGCAAACCTCCACATGGAACACTTTGAAACCCTCGCTCTAGAAAAATCCAACCACAAACCCAAACTCTGGCTCAGATACGTAGATGACACCTTCGTAATCTGGCCACACGGCAAAGAAAAACTGGATGACTTCCTCATACACCTCAATAGCCTACACCCCAAAATACAATTCACCATGGAAACGGAAGCTAACAATCAACTTCCCTTCCTTGATGTCTTAGTCTACAAGAAATCCAACGGCTCCCTAGGACACACTATCTACCATAAAAAAACACACACAAACCGCTATCTGAACGCACTCTCACACCACCACCCAGCACAGATCAACTCTGTAGCCAAGACACTCATCTCCAGAACAAAACACCTAGCTGACGAACAACACCTAAAAACCGAACTACACACTCTCACTAATGTACTAACAGCCAATGGATTCCAAAGAAACACGATTACCAACTTAATCCGAAGAGAGACACCCACAAAAACCCAAGACAGAGAACAAGAAAATGGCAAAGCCCTCCTCCCATACTTAAAAGGGACCACAGACAGAATCAGCAAGGTCCTCCAAAAACACAACATCAAAACAGCATTCTACACAGACAGAAAAATATCCACCATCCTAAGAAACCCCAAGGACATAATTGGGTTAGAAAACCAAGGAGTATACGAAATCCCATGCACCACCTGCCCCACCACATGCATCGGACAAACCAACAGAAGAATAAGTGCACGCATTGAAGAGCACAAAAACTCACTCAGAAAGGGAGAACAAACTTCATCCCTGGTCCAACACTTTGAAGCCACGGGACATGAAATTGATTTTAAAAAAACCAAAACTATCGCCAAAATTGAACATTTTAACAACAGAATAATCAGAGAAGCCATTGAGATAGAAAAACGCCCCCACAGCATGAATAAACGAGATGATACCTCTCGTCTACCAGCCATTTGGAAACCCGCCTTGATTGACAGACGAGGCCCAACCACCAAGAATGATACCAGACCCAAACTCATGATAACATCACATGACATCACCACCACACAACCATTCAAAAAGCAAATCCGAACCCACAACGATAAAGACACACAACCACAAAACGGAAACCTAACTACAGCTGCAACATCAGCCACTTTAAACCCCTCCAAACCACACAATAAGCAAACTGACACCCACTATAAAAACATGGCACCACCACAAACACGAAGCCAAACAAAAGCAGCACAACTCACCAGCTCAGGTCTGGAGCTGGCAGCTGAGACCAGCCCATCCACTCAGAACACCCCCCCCACCCAATCAGAACACACCCACCATTCAAAACACACTCCCACCCAATCAGAACACACTTGGTCCCCTACCCAATCAGAGCACACCTCCACAGAACACACCCCCTCTGGCAGTTTAAAAAAGGAACAAACAGCCACATGCTTCTCCCAGAAGAAGGAAGCTAAAGCCTGATGATGACGGATGGGATTCCGTCAAAACGTTGCGCCTACACCTTTAGTTCTACGCGGGGAAAAACCCGAAAAACCAAGGATCCACATACAGGCACCCGCGAAAACCTCAGAAAACATATATATATGTTCTGTTAGCAAATTATTATTAGCAAATTATTCAAATTGCTAATAAAGAATTTGGGAGGCTAAGATGATCATTTCGAACTATTTATGTTCTCATCAGTTAGTCATACCCTTTATCTGAGATTCGAACCCGGGCTGATTATATATCAGGCAGTGTTTTAACCTCCTGAGCCACGGGTTCCTTCTCTCTTATATTAGCTGGAAGGCAAGGCAAATGTATGTTTAAGTATTTGTCAAGGTTATATATGTATGTGTGTGTGTGTGTTTGTGTGTGTGTGTGTGTGTGTGTGTAAATTTTTCCCCCCGTAATTCTTTGTTAGCAATTTAAAAAAAATTTTACACATATATGAGCTGTCACCGGTGTGACTACTCCCTGTCGATGGCCTTCAGGTTAGGCTGACACAGGAAATAAAGATTTGTCCCATGTTTGGGGCCTAGCAAGGTAATCTAAAAAATAGTTAACAAGTATTTGACATATATATATATGTTTTCTGAGGTTTTTGCGGGTGTTTGTATGTGGATCTTTGGTCATTCGGGTTTTTTCCCACATAGAATTGAAGGAGTAGGAGCAACGTTTTGACGGAATCCCATCCGCCATCCTCAGGCTGGTGAGGTCACCAGCCTGAGGATGGCGGATGGGAGGGTGTCTGTATGTGGACCTTTGGGATTCCGTCGAAACGTTGCGCCTACACCTTCATTTCTACGCGGGAAAAAACCCGAATGACCGATATATACTGGTGAAATCAAATTATTCTCTTCCTTGGGGTAGGAATTTAAACTTCTCTTTCCACTTGGCACCAAATGCCGTGTCAATACACTACTGATTTGTGGAAACAGTGGGGGGAAAAGTGTACAGGTATGAACCACTATGGATATGAGAATTATTTACACTTACTCACTGGCATTGGACAACCAACTGCTTTGTATTGATACTTTCTTGTGGTCAGTCAGGATTTGCATCCAGCTGGCCTCTGATTATAATTTTTTTTTGCCAAGGCTAGCTAGGACCTAAGCATAGTGTCTAAGTATCAGGAGATCTGTGATTTTCATTCAGGCCTGAGTAGGCCTGAGGACTGATGCTACTCAGAATGGATAGACAGTGCTGGGTTTCTGATATAAGGCACATTCTTAAGCTAACCAGAAAACATCAAGAATTGCAGGAGGGAGAAGGAGGACTAAACTGGGAAGTTGAAAAACACCTCAGAAGAAGGCAAGAATCTGTAAATAACTTTAATACTGTTGCTAAGGAAAGCACCTATGTACATGAAAATCCAGGGAGCTCAACTCAAAAAGGCCTTGAATTTAGCCCAATGAGTGGGAGCCTTTAGATATCTTTGTTTTTAAAAAAACAATACCTGAAGGTCAGAACTAGTTTGTGTTTATATGGAAAACCATAAGAATGTATCAATACAAAGCAGTTGGTTGTCCAATGCTAGTGAGTAAGAGTAAATGATTCTCATTTACACCAAACCTGAAAAAGCTAAATCAAGTCATGCTTATACTAGCCATAGGCTCTAACTGCAGTGTAATAGTATTGCTTTTATCTTCACATAGAATACTGTATAATTAACATGTTTATCAGGCTATGCAACAAACAGTAAAGTACTGCATATAATACAAACTCAAACATAATGTTTATCAAAGGTTTTAAAAATATTAAGTGTGAACAAAAAATGCAACCACTGTTTAATAATTTTAGGAAATTCACTGAATAAAATGTATACAAATTTGTAGCTCAGAGTTGACACGAGGGGTCATCGGTGCTCTCTGAGCTTGCTTGTTTTCTTGCAGACATTTCATTATCCAAACTAGATAATATCATCAGTGCTAGTTTGAACATCTGCAAGAAAACAAGCAAGTTCAGAAAGCACTAAGGACTCCTCAAAATGTATACAAGTTTTCTAGAGTATAAACCAATTTGTACAGGGCTTGAGACTTAGTTTGATTTTGGGTATCCGGACAATAAATTAGAGAGAAACCTTCCAACTGGTTAATATTACAATGACAAAAGTATAAGAAAAACCTGACTAGTCATTGTAAAGACTTCATATAGTCCTGTGTGTCATTGATGACTTCCTTGACATGTCCCTGCAGTTTACATGGCAAGATTTCAAAAGTGGCTTGCCCTTACCTTCTTCCTGGGGGTGGGGAGGGAGGGAGAGAGGGGCAAGCCCTAGATCACCCAGCCTAAAGTGGGACTAGAACTCAGTCTCGGTTTTTTGGGTTCTAGCCTGGTGCCTTAACACTACACTAAAATGCCACTTGTGAATTATATTTATGTAAAATACAAAATACATGTCTTATTGTTTATTTAAGGGGAGGGGTCATGGCAAGCCTTGCAGTCAATCATAGCTGTGGCTTTTAACTAAATCAGAGCAGAGCACTTGAAATGATTCATTTGAAAGGGGTTAAGATGACTTGGGCAAAATGGACTACTTTTGAATCACAGCTTGTGTTTTCCGATGAGCTAGGATTAGAAGAGGCATGAAGTCTGTTCCTGCACTCGAGAAAAGTTGGGTGACCTGTACTGGTGACAGTTTAACCAGGATGTTGTGTCCAAAATCTTCAGAATCATAATATATCCTTAATGATTTACACTTTAAAAAATGCCTAGATTAAATAATTTAAAACATTGATTAACAATAACATTTTTAAAGTGCTAATGTAAGTTTAATGGATAACTAAAACTGAATATTTTATTTTGAAAAGGTGGAAATAATATTAGAGCATATGAGACTGGAATGTCTCTGAGAACTTTGTATTCATGCATAAAAATAAAAAATAACAAATTTTAAATTTACAAGACTATTGGAAATCAAATCCAAGTTACAACATATCTTTCATTGATTACATGTGCCTGGTCAAATGTCAAAATAACTGATCCAAGGCCCAAAGAACTGTGTTTTAGCATCTTATTTGACTTGTGAAGCATATTTCTGCACCAGTGTTTGATTAAGTGAAGAATATGAATTAGTACTTTTATAGTTTAAATTTATTAATATCATTTTCTATGAGATTTGTAGTGAAAGTTTCTTTTGTCACCTGAAGTAAAAAATAAGACATTTCAGGAAGATAAGTGAGACAAGGAAAATGGAGCAGTAGCATTAAATTTTAACAAAAGATAGCTAGGGGTCCTGACAGGTCACTAAACCCCAATGAATCCACTTAGTTACTTTGATACATGAGTCATAGGTCCATATAAGATTGATGTATCTGAGTTATGCTTGCTTTATCTTTGTGAAGTCAGCCTTTGGGAGAATTACATTATTTAAGTCTTCTATAAATAACCAACACTGAATTCTTTTTGTTGGGTAAGAAGTCAAAAATGTTTTTGTCAAGCAGAATTTTCAACTTAGCTTTAATAACCAGCAATATAAAGAAACAACAATGAACTAAATTTAAATCTGGATTTTTGTTTTTAGTTCTGCAATCCTGAAATAATCACAATAATTATTTAATTCAAACACATGTAAAGCCAAAACTGAAAGATAAAAAGGACAAATATAAGAAGTGGAAAGAGGGGCACATAACTAAGGCAGAATATCAGCAAACAGCCCATGCCTGCAAAGATGAAGTGAGAGAAGCTAAGGCTCAAAATGAACTAAGGCTTGCGACCAAAGTCAAAAATAACAAAAAAAAGCTTCTTTCAACATATAAGAAACAAGAAAAAAGTGAAGGAAATGATTGGTCCATTAGTGCGGGAAAGTGGCAAGAAGGTGACAAGCAACAGGGAGAAAGCAGAACTATTTAACTCGTTTTTTGCATCTGTCTTTACACAAAGGGAAAAAACAGTCCAACCTACCAAAACCAGTGCCATAAAAAACAGAATAGAAACACAAGTTAAGATAGGCAAGAAAATGGTAAGCGAGCACCTGTCCAGCCTAGACGAGTTCAAATCACCAGGACCAGATGGATTACACCCCAAGGTTCTCAAGGAACTGGCAGACGTGATCTCAGAACCACTGAACTATATTTTTCAAAGATCCTGGAGCACTGGGGAACTACCAGAGGACTGGAAGAGAGCTGATGTAGTTCCCATCATCAAAAAAGGGAAAAAAATAGATCCAGGAAACTACAGACCTATCAGCCTGACCTCAATACCTGGGAAGATTCTGGAAAAGATAGTCAAACAACAAATCAGCGAACACCTTGATGTGAACAAAGTTATCACTAAAAGCCAACATGGGTTTGTCAAAAACAGATCATGCCAGACAAACCTTATTGCATTCTTTGACCAAGTGACAAAACTAGTGGACCAGAGGAATGCTGTAGATATAATTTACTTGGACTTCAGTAAGGCATTTGATAAAGTAGTTCACAACCTACTACTTGATAAGATAGAAAAATGTGGATTAGATAGCATCACCACCAGATGGATTCGTAGCTGGCTGACAGGCTGTACTCAGCGTGTGGTCCTCAATGGAACTGCATCTACATGGAAGGAAGTGTGTAGTGGGGTGTCCCAGGGCTCTCTTCTGGGCCCAGTGCTCTTCAACATCTTCATCAACGATTTGGATGAGGGGATAGATGGGGAACTCATCAAATTTGCAGATGACACCAAGCTGGCAGGAATAGCCAATACTCCAGAAGATAGGCTTAAAATACAGGAGGATCTGGACAGACTCGAACACTGGGCACTATCTAACAAAATGAAATTCAATGGTGAAAAAAGTAAGGTTCTACATTTAGGCAGGAAAAATTGAATGCACAGGTATAGTATAGGTGGTACCTTGCTCGATAGTAGTAACTGTGAGAGAGAACTCGGAGTCCTAGTGGACAATCACTTAAATATGAGCCAGCAGTGTGCTGCAGCTGCCAAAAAAGCCAACACAGTGCTAGGCTGCATTAACAGAGGGATAGAATCAAGATCCCGTGAAGTACTAATACCACTTTACAATGCCTTGGTAAGGCCATACCTGGAATACTGCATCCAGTTTTGGTCACCACGATGTAAAAAAGATGCCGAGACTCTAGAAAGAGTACAGAGAAGAGCAACAAAGATGATTGGGGGACTGGAGGCTAAAACATATCAGGAACAGTTGCTGGAATTGGGTATGTGTAGTTTAACGAAGAGAGGGGTGACATGATAGCAGTGTTCCAATATCTCAGGGGCTGCCACAAAGAAGAGGGAGTCAAGCTATTCTCCAAAGCACCTGAAAGCAGGACAAGAAGCAATGGATGGAAACTAGTCAAGGAGAGAAGCAACCTAGAACTTAGAAGAAACTTCCTGAGTTAGAACAACTAACCAGTGGAACAACCTGCCTCCAGAAGTGGTGAATGCTCCAACACTGGAAGTTTTTGAGAAGAGACTGGCCAGCCATTTGTCTGAAATGGTATAGGGTTTCCTGCCTTAGGAGGGGGTTGGACTAGATGACCTCCAAGGTCCCTTCCAACTGATGATGATGATGATCTTCGCTCCTTTCGCCATGATCTAAAAACATTCTTATTCAAACAAGCCGGCCTGGCCTGATGGGGGATTGGTGGGGGTTTTTATTGTTGTTTTTATTGGTGTTTTAATATTGTATTTATTGTTTTTAGTGGGCATATATTTAATCCTTTTTTAATTTTTGTAACTTTGTATTTTTATTCTTGCCCTGTTCACCGCCCTGAGTCCTTCGGGAGAAGGGCGGTTTATAAATATTATTAAATAAATAAATAAATAAATAAATATTATTATTATTATTATTATTATTATTATTATTATTATTATTATTATTATTACTTTATGCAAAAGTAGAAGGAATGGGAAGCAAGTCAGTCTAATAAATATAGCAATATTGAAGAAGTGACATTTTTTGAATATTTATTAATATAGTATTGGTTATTTATCTAATTTATTTCACATTTTGTTATGGCTAGTAGATCTGGGTTGCAACTATCTGCATGACTACTACCATGTTTCCCCAAAAGTAAGGCCTACCCCGGAAATAAGCCCTAGCTTGATTTTTGGGAGTGGGCCCAATATAAGCCCTACCCCAAAAATAAGCCCTAGTTTTGGGGCGAGGCACAAACCTAAAAATCAAGCTAGGGCTGGGGTGGGGGTGTGGAGCTGCCCCATGTACCCCGCACCCACTTACCTTGCAGTCAGGCTGGAGCTCCATTCCCACCTACTGAATGAAGCTGCTCCTTCAGCCACAGAAGAAGTGGGCCAGCTGGACAGGTCTGTCAGTGCTGGAGATGATTATAAAAGACCCCCCCCAAAAAAAGACCTGGCAAAATAATAATAATAAGACCCAGTCTTATTTTCTGGAAAACATAGTATTACAAGAATTTGGCCATTCTCCTTTGGATTTTTGTGAATAATGAAATAGAAATAACAGACTTATATACCACTTCATAGTGCCTTACAGCCCTCTCTAAGTGGTTTACAAAGTCAGCATATTACTCCCAACAATCTGGGTCCTCATTTTACCGACCTCAGAATGATGGAAGGCTAAGTCAACCTTGAGCCAGTCAGGATCAAACTGCTGGCAGTTGGCAGAATTAGGCTGCAATACTGCATTCTAACCACTGCACCTCCACAGCTCTTATAACTTGCAAAATCTTCCAGGTTGACAATTTTGTAAAATGAAAGGTATTTCATTTGAAAAAAAATGGGGGAGGTAGAGGTTCCCAAGTCACTGAGAAATTTAGCATGATGTCATGTGGTATCTGAAAAGACTGTCAGCCTCAGCCTATTGTCTCAAGTAACCAAAGTTTTCACTGCAATTACTATGCATGAATTCTACATTTGCCTCCTAGAACGTCAAAACTGAAGGACAAACAAATATGCCACAGATAAAACAGTTGGGCATATTCAGCTGCAGCCACAAATTGTAATATCTGAAAGCACTTTTGCTTACTAATGGCAAATGCATAGAAACATTTCTCCATTTTCTCCAGTTGCCTCAGACACGCTGATATTAGTAAGCTTGACAAATTGTCACCACAGCAAGTTTAATTATGGTAAAAGGTTTACATTTTTAATTGAGGACACTGAGAAGAAATATTATATGTTTACTATTAAGACCTACACCAAAAAAGTGCCAACTGAAATTTTAAACGAATGTTTGCAATGATTTTCATGTTATGGTACTTTGCAAGTACAAAATACTTATCTTCAGAAACCTATAAAATGTGTAGGAAATTCTTGACACAAATACTAATACTACATAAAGTGTTGAAGTTCTAAGTTAGTGTTCTTTTGTTATTAACTTCAATTTCATATTTCATATTCAGTTTTAAACATGCAGCTTAAAAATAATGAATTTAGGGATCAGATAGGTACTCTCTGTCCGTTGCCATCAAGGAATAACTCATTCAGAGTCTTTTTTTAAAAAAATAATGCTCTTTTTAAAGAAAATATGTAACAAACTTTATGATAGTTTTATTTCTAGAATCTCTGTAATTTATTTGGAAAAGGAGAGCCCTAAATGCAATCTTCCAAGACCTGTAATTCCTCTGATGTACTAGGATTACAACTCCTATAAGATAAGCTAGGCATTATTCTGTCTGGGAATCAGGACTGTAGTAGCAGAAGCATATGTCAGGAAATGGTATAATGAGATCACAGGTAACAGTTTTAAAAGATTTACAGACCTCCTAGAAAGACATGTTAATCTTCTTTGAGTTGAGCTATTGACTTCATAGAATCATCCATGTAGCTTATTTTAGCAAGAGTCCAGAAAAGGGACCTTTCATGTAGGAGGTTTTTCCCATTTCTCAATCTAGCCTAAAACCATGGGATTTCCTGGTAGCCTTCCATTCAAATATTTGTCATGCATATAACCTGTTGAGCTTTTCCCAATTATCCAAGGCTGGCTAGGTCCTTCCTCCTAGCTAAACATTCGCAATAGGAAAATGCCCATTTTAATTAAAATGTGGAGACCTGTCTTGGTGATTTGAGGACAAACACATTCTGTGAAATTAACTCTTATTTTCTTAATTTTTTTTCTGGTTCTTTGGTGATTCATTTGAAATTATGCTTCAGTTAATGACATGATTAACCACTGACTTTTATAATCCTCCTACTCATCCTCCAGTGATCTTTTGAGGGGAACAATCCATTTAATTGTGTAAAACATTCAGTTGTTGGCCATTACATTTTTTTACTCCTTTTTTGTTTGAAACAAAACAATTAGCCAAACAACTATTTCAATTTTCCCAAATTCACAACTATTACAGTACACCCACTTTAACTCCCTTATCCAATCCCCTCATTATTGTAACATTCCAATAAATACTCCTCCAATCTGAAGTGATACCAGTTAATGGCTGTGGCAATTCAGCCAGCTATGAGACTATTTAACAGTATCATGTAGTTCATATTTTACCATTATATGAACAAGCGCCATGAGGGGCTGCTGTTGATGGGTAAAATGCCTATTGAAGTGCTGAAGACCGTGCCCAATAACAATGTCGAGCTGACTTTCTGAAATATAGCCAAACATCCTGTTTCACAGTGGCTGAAATGGTTGAGAAATGTGCCTTGTCAACTTAAAACATTCATGAAATCCATCAAAAGTTTGGGAATTTTAGAACTGTCTTGAGGAATAAGAAGTTTTTACAGTCAGATATATTTTATTATTTTATTATTTGAGTTTATATCCTACCTTTCTTCAAAACAGCTCAGCATTAGAATGATTTTTTCCACTCATTCCCAGCCCCCATTTATCTTTACAATTACCCTCCAAAATTCATTGAGCAAAGATTATATAAGAGTCATTTGCCTAAAGTTAACTTATCTCTGAGTGGAAAAGTGAACCTTGCTCTTCAAAATCCTAATAAATAATCATAATAATACACTCAAGACAAAGAGTGTATACAGTTTGGTGCACATTAGATAAAAGACCTACCCATCCTAGTGTTTTCTTTCCTTAATTTTAACGACAAGCACAAAAACTTTGAGAAAATATACCCTTGAAATGGTGACCATGGCCAGTTAAATTGCAATATACTGTTGTTGTGTCAGTTCTGGTATCTTTAAGTATATATCACCCAGCAATTTTGGATAAATATCTGCTGGAGACCTTACTAACAATTCTTCTTTCTGGGCAACAGATAGAACAGTCAAATATTTTCTGAATAAAACAGAAAGGCTTAATAGTCAGTGGCATAATAGCAACAATGATTATAGTGGAATGCTAAGTCTCAATTTGTCGATCAGAAGGTCGGCAGTTTGGCGGGTCGAATCCCAAGTGCCGTGTAACAGAGTGAGTGCCTGTTACTCGTCCCAGCTTCTGCCAACCTAGCAGTTCGAAAGCCGTAAAAATGCAAGTAGAAAAATAGGGACCACTACGGTGGGAAGGTAACAGCGTTCCGTGCGCCTTTGGTGTCTAGTCATGCCAGCCACATGACCACGGAGACGTCCTCGGACAAGCGCTGGCTCTTTGGCTTTGAAACGGAGATGAGCACCGGCCCCTAGATTTGGAAACGACTAGCACGCATGTGCGGGGGAACCTTTACCTTTACCTTAAGTCTCAATGCCATTGCTCATCAGGATTTCACAGGACAACTATAAATTTAATTCTTGCTCTATGTTTACAACATTACTCTCTTGTAAAAAGTTAGAACATTTTGGATTCAAATATATGTATTTATTCAGAGGATTTTAAAGATTAATTCACAGTCAAGACCAGAGGAGTTCTTTTTTTACACATTTTACACATCTACCAGGCATGATAACTTACTCACATTCCCAACATAGGTTTGAAGTGCCTTTATACTGTAACTTCTAGTCAATTTCTCATCTATGAAATGCTTCTTGTGAGCCACAAGTGTTTTTGGGGAAAAATTGAGTTTGTGCTCTCAACATGGCTTTGTTAGAGCTCCATTAACAATCTTTGTGCTTTTTCTATGAAATATAAATTGATCTTAGTCATTTTATAAACTTTTGACTAAAGTACATACCTTTCATGTCTATGAGTAAAAAAGGCCAGTTCAAATTGTCAAAGATCTTCTCTACATCTAAGAAAATCAATGTGGCTTGTTTTTCATTTTCATTATGTTACACCGAATATTTCAACATGTCCAACACATTTCTAAGGTTGTCCTTGAACTGACTTTTAGATAAAAACCCACATTGATCCTCATGAATAAATTATTTGCAAAATTATTTTCAGCTAAATATCAGCTAAAATCATTGTAAACAACTTGTAGTCAGTATTCAATAATTCAATATCAGTTTATAGTTTCTTGTTTAAAGACAAATCTTGTCCCTCTTTAAGTGTTAGTGGTATGCTGGCCTCTTTCCAGGTCTCTGGCATCTTTCTTCTTTGCAAGATAGAATTCATAGTGTTTTGTTCAGACTGTAACAGTTCATCCTCAAAACCTTTTTTTAATAAAAACTTGATAATCCACCTAGTCTAGGTATCTTTCTTAGATTAATACTCTTTATAGCTTCAAAACTTTGCTTTATTATTTTGGTGCATGCATAATCTGTTACTATTTTTTTGTAATCCTCAGTAAATTTTGTTCCTTTAGCTATTCATCTATCTTCTCCAGAGAGATATCACTTCCTTTAAATAAGCTGGAATAACATTGCTGAAATGGTTTTTGTATGCCCGCATTGTCCATTAATAAAGTATCTCCCTGCTGTAATTTCAATATCATTTTCTTTTTTTTTTCTTTTCGTAATTTATATATGCCAACAAACTTACTCTCTTACTCTTAAGATAAATGTTATTGTAAAAACTGTAATTTATTGAGAAATAGTTATTTTTTCTGGAAATTTATTTTTTCTTCTTTTCTATTTATCACATCAAAAATAGCTTCTCTTTCTCTTAACTCTTCTTTTTCAGTTTTCAAATAAGTTGTATAAAATAATCTCAAATGCAATCTTTACTTGTGTCCCAAACAATTCTTAAGTCAGTAACTTCATCTAAATTATTTTCCAAAAAGTCTCTTAATTTTTTTTATAATCCTCAATTATTTATTCCTTCTGTAGCAACATTTTATTTTGTTTCCATCTAAAAGAACTGAATTTCCTGTTTACACAAAACTCACAGGGTGATTCAAAAAAATCTTTGGTAGTATCTCCACTTTAAAAACCATAGTGGATAAATTCTTGAAAATCCAAAAGGATTTCAAAGGATCTATGTCTTTCAGAAAAGTAGGTATACTCTCTTCTATTGTCATTTTTCTGTCTCCATATATCAACCAGCCCTAAATTGTCCATCAAATGAAATAAAACTTTTGGTAATTTGCCGTGGATGATTTTAATATCAGAAGTCCTACTCATTTGTGGGGAGATCGCTCCATTGCAATCCCTAATCAAGTACCTATTTTCATAAGAAAATCCATTAGTCTCTCCATAAGTCAGTAAATTTTCTTTTTACAGTCAACTTAGAAAGTGATGTCAGTAGCATATTTCACCGACAAAGAATAAAATTTACTTAAATATATTTGTCTTTACTATATTGTGAATTGGGTTGACATAACTGGGAATTATATTGAACTAAGAATGTTTACTCCAACATTCTGTTTTGAAATATTTTTACTACTGAAAATGTGGGATAAGAAATTTACAGTGACATAAATTAAATGTTTATTGATGCTATAAGCGAATTAAACCAAATAAGAGGACTAACATGTAACTAACCAATTAAATATCCTAAGTATGCATCTATTCTGTAATGTTGCAGAGTGGACATAAGTGGTCCCCATCGTGCTTTCTTGATATTAACAAGTGCCTGGTCTGATTAGCGTAAACAGATAGAATTACACCAACCAGCAATATAAAAATGGAACTGCAGCTTCTATTTTTAAATGGGACAGGTTTCATCCTGAATTCTCCCTGCTTCAGGTCTATTTGGAAAGATTCTTATAAAAAGTGTGTGACTAAGTTGTATAAGGTTTGCACTAGCTCTAGAGATACGTTAATGAAAAACATTCTGATGCTGTGAAGATTTTGTGCAAGAGAATTTATAACATTTTCTGTTGGCACATATCTTGAGACATTGTGCAGTGAGAACACCATGTTGTCCAAGTCCGTTCATAAAAGATTGCACAGGGTCTTGGACAAATCAAACCATATTGTGAGAACTTTTATGGAAAGTATTTTCTTATACAATAATATGCACTAAAACTGAAAATCACTTCTAATTCTAATCAATTTTTCCTGTGTGAAATTAAGGTTGCTATTATGTTGTTATCACAATATTCTATATTCTGATTGTAGCTGCAATCCTGTGTTTACTAGAGAATCTTTTTTTAAAATTCACTGAGAATTATTCCTGGGAAAAAATGTGTATTACAAAATACACATGGTATTACCAAAACAGCAATATACTAGTTTACTAGCATTAATTAAATTATAATTATGCACTTTTGCTATAATATATAAATTGTGACTAATGAGACACATTTCTGGAAGTAGCTACAGAAACATTTAGAACATACATTTTTATTGTGATCACTTGCAGGTAGTCTTCAATTTATGACCATAATGGAGCCTGCACATTACAGTCATACATTGTGGTGCTCCCACATTCTACTCCCCCCATCATGCCTTGTTTCACTTATTTTTTTGTGGTTCACCTTTGGGAAAGAGAACCAGTCAATGTTCCTTCTGGTCTTCCTATACAAAGGCTATCTGGTGCTGTCCCAGAATGAGTACTAAAGCAGGGAGAATTAAGCAGCTGTAATTTTTGGTTTCCAAGAATTGTGTCTACTTCCAAAATGGTGCCTGTATCCAGGGTGGGACCACACAGGAAGACCGCAAAGTGGATTGGCTGTTTCTCCTTCCCAAAGGCGATCTTTAGAAAAAGGGAAACAAGAAGTAATGGGAAGGACAGAATGGGACAATGGGAAGGGGAGCAGGCCCAAAGGCTGTAGGTAATCCAACTGTGTAGATGATAGATCCAAGAAACTCAGCAGGGCAGGATGAGGTGGGAGGGGCTGCTATAGCATCCCTATGGTTGGTTGTAAAGGCAGGTGAATTGTCAAGTGACTGAATTTTGTTCATGTGACTGCAGAGGTGCTGCAACAGGCATAGGTTTGGGTGCAGCTCATAAGTCTCTTCTTTCAGGGCTATCATAACCTCAAACAGTTGCTGAATTAATTAGTTAAGGTTAGGGTTAGAGATTATGACTTCCTGTATATTGTATATTGCAACAAAAGTGACAAAAAGATGGCTATGCTAAAGGTCCCATCAATTAGGGGCCATAAAAAAGGCCTTCTTGGTGGTAGCCCCTTGTCTATGAAACATCCTTCCCCACTGAGGTATGATTGGCCCCCTCCTTGTTGCTTTTCCAAAAGCCGTTAAACATGCCTTTGTCACAGGCCTGGGGAAATGAAAATGGAGCTGATCAAGTGTTAAATTTGATTGGCTGCTGCCATGGGGATGAGTTTATATTTATGTTGCGATTTTTAATGCAAGCTGCCTAGAGTCACCTATGTATGAGTTGGGCAACCATATACATTGTTAAACCAACCAACCAATCAATCAATCAATATGAAATAAAATTTAAGTTCTAATACCTTAATTTTCAAGGCACAAAATGTATTGACATGAAATTTGTTGGAAAATTGATATGGCATCTGAGCTTATAGCTAAAAGAAATTTCTATCATAAGGCTACCACATTCAAATGATAAAAGAAATTCTGCCTGAGATGGTTGAATGGGAAGGAAATCACTTTTCCCCAGTACCAACCTAGACATTTTCAAAATTGTTATAACATAGGAAAAAAAATTTAAAAAAAAAACAACCAAAAACACACACATTAGATTTATACCACAGATTATAAATCTTTTTCAAGTCTAGAGGAATTATAGTTAATAGACTTGGCAAGTATAAAGCAAATCCCATTTTTCAAATTTCATCCTTCTAATATAGTTGTGCTGGCTGATTTTCTGAATATAGGTGCTACCTCTTTGGTTCCTTGATGTTGCTTTCAAATGCTCAATAATAAAATCAAACATGATCTAGATAACTGCTAAAGGCAGGATGACTCACAGCTCTTTGACACTGAGGTTGCTATTTTATCTCCACTTACTTAGCAGTTCAATGAACCTTGCAGTTCAGAGATTTGTGCTCTAAAGTCCTGTAAATGGTGGAAGAAAAATGAGAAAAATCACTGCTGTAATTTTTGACCTATGCTACATAAAGCTGTGTTTCTTATTCTGCCAAGAATCAAGAATGATTGCATATAGATAATGCAATTTATTATTATATGCCTTGATCAAATGCAGAAATATCTTTTAAAAACTCACCAGAAAGCTTGCAAAATTCCTGTCTCTGGATCAGAAGAAGTATAACTAAGTCAAATATTATCTATTCTGCATTAAAGAATACATTTGAGGGAAAGATTGAGTGTAGAGATATATTGTTTCAGTAGCATTGCGTTGGTCAGTACTATGTCTATTTTGTCTTATTTCGCCAACATATTTGAATTCCATATTCATTTATCCACAAATCTGTTAATCAATCAAGGGGATATCACATTACTTCATCAGTGTTGAAGTGCTTATTAAATGTTCCATTATCAGGTATGCTTTACTTCCATCATAATTGCTCATACTCTATTTAGAAGTTGATTTGAGCTCCATATTAATTTCAAGTAATTAACTATTTCAATGCGGGCAATGGATTCTTCTGAAGTCAGCATATCTAGCCAGTGGCATTCATATGAGAGTAAAATAGGTGAGATGGTGGTCACAGCATATTGTGATCAAAGGCTCATCCCTTTGCTCATGTGTTGAACCATACAAACAGTATGTACAAAAGGGATCATGATATTCTGACTGTATTTTGCCTGTTTGGAAATACGCACACAAGCACGCATGCACAAATGCACACACCCTATGCCACTAGGTTAATCTGATATTCTTACACTTCAGTTTCATCCCAATTTTATTTCATTATGGTTAATGAATTCATTACATAGGATGTTCCTTGTTTAGATCTGTATTCCCACTTTGAAAACACTTCTTTTCTTCTTATCAAGAATCATACTGATTTTCTCTTCTACTTAAATAAAGACCTTCATCATCCTTCATGTCTTTGGTCAATCAGGATTTTCATGTAATACTTTGGACAGCAAATACATTAAACAAACAGACAGACAAAGCTTTTAAGTAACAAGGAGAGAATGGAGTAGATCACAGCCAGTCACACCCATATCATATGCAATATTCTCTACTAATGATAAACAGCTTTGTTCTGTTTGAGAAAATTTTAAATGTTATACTACAAACATAAATGCCAGATTTTACCCAAAGCTTCCAGACAAGATTCTACAGTTAAATGAATTTACACCTGTACAGATTGCATTATAGTTGGAGTGGAAAAACTAAAAGTTAGTGTAAATATTAGGTACCATGGATCTGATATGAGTGGCATTTTTCTTCTAAATATTATCTATCATATCCCTGGAACAAAGAACAAATAAACAATTATTCTAATTCTTTGACCACAATATTGATGAATCAGAACCTAATTTAGAATCCATTTCTCTTAATTTAGTGAAATAAGTGTCTGATGTAATAAATTCCATAATCATATATTCCATTTTCCTGGCTTAGATATATTACATAAGATAGGCCCTATCTATCAAAATTTGATAGAATTTGCAAACATATTTCATAATCTCCTGCAATCCACATATACTGGGATGGTAATTGTAATTCCAGTTCAGAAGTACCGTGTTAAAGAAAGCAGACTTGAACTATCAAGCTTATAAATTACTTCTGAATTTAGCCTGCCAGATAGTTCTGGGAAACCAAAGCAGTTTTAAATTTGAGATTATTTGACTGACACAGCATTCTTACACAGATTGTAAAGATCAAATCCCATTAATTTACTAGGACTTATTTTCAAGTCCATATGCTTAATGTATAGAGAACAAATAATATAAAACTGTGACTGATTATTTGTTAGTATATACACCATGAAATAAATATGACTTGCATAACCTTAGTTCTCATTCACACAAGGCAATTGTCTTTGCTTATTATTTTGATGGCTAAAAAGTCAGTCTGTTTTTTGTTTTCTCCAGTTGCTTTGCTTCTATGTTCCTAATGAGTATGACTGTAGTAACACTTGAACAACAGAAGACTTCAATTTGCTTTTTTAGAAGCTCTGTTAAAGGCTCCCGGTGTTTTCATTATTATAGAACTGCAGTAGAGATGAAGATCGCAAAGTATCTTTTCAGAATACTGAAAAAAGGGAAGGAACAAGAAAAAAACTTTGGCAAGTACCCCACAGGTTACACCCAAAGTTGCAGATACTGCCAATCTGGGGTGTACCCAGTATCTATATATAGCTGTTCTTGTCTTGTTGTATTCAGTAACTTTATATGGTTTTTACTTCTTTAGATCCAGAAATATCCCCTCTGCCATCTGTAAGTCTCATTAGGGTACTGTTGGCTCTCTCATTCTTTAGGTGTTGGCAGCTGAGTGAACTATTTTCTGGCTGAGCCAACCGAGAGCAAAGCCAGGCTAATAATCTGCTGCCAAAGTAGAGTAGCAAAGAGCTCACTGCTCTAAGGTGCCTTCTCCTCAAATCTACCTGGTCTGAGGAGCAGTCTGCCCCATCCCAAGCAGTCAAATGACAATAATGAATTGGGCAACCAAAATAATGCTGCTGTTTCATAATGCCCACAGTTAGCTGTCTAAATGTACTCCTTTATTCAGATATCAAAGAAAGCCTTCTTTTTTCACCCCCAAGGAGAATTATTATCCCCATCCCCCACCTTGGCTGTCCCTAGGAAGAAGGAAAGGGGAACATGTTGCACATTTTGGACTAGGTTGTTCTTTAGACAGCTGGGCTAAATTTGCCACATTTTATCCTCTCCAGAAAGGCCGGCAATAGGTGAGCATATAGTTCACATTTACGCACAACAGACCATCTTGTCCTTCAATGTCCCAGAGTTCTGCCTGTGATTGGTTTCTGGCCTACAGTGTGAAACTTGCAGGTTGGCTGAAGAGAAGATGGAACTTATGGTCCAAAGCTTTTGGAAAGAACTGGTGGGGAAAACTAAATTATATTATGGGAAAATCACATTGTCGAATTGTTCTTGGAGCTTCAAACTGAAACAGGTCTGACACCCTATCCCTGAGAAATATACAACATAATGATTGGTCAGGGACAGATGGGCTCACTTGCCAAAGTTAGATCTAAGACCACTCCTGTTATTCAACGGTTCCCTCCAGATGCCAGAAATGTCAACATTATGCCTTTAAACAGGGCATTGTATTTGTTGTCTAAAAGTCTGTTTAAAATAAATGAAATGACCAGAAAAAAAATCATTGTGCTTTTGAAATTATTTCCATGAAGTGCTAATTCAATTCTCGAAGATAAAAGTTCTGAGTTCTTTGATCTTTTTAGATGTTGTAATGAGATAATGAAGGAACAGTAAGCTTGGGGGTTGATTTGTGATTAATGTGGGGTCTTCAATGATTCCATTTTACTATGTTTCCATCAGAAATGAAATATTTTCCAGTACATTCATATGTGACAAATCAAAATATTTGCAATCTTTATGTAACTTGCTTTGTGCTCCAGAGGGAAAAAAATATTTCTGCTTCAGACAGTTTGGACTCAATTCTCTCACCTAAAAGATTGTGGGAATCTGCTGTATACTGCCCTTGTATTCAGAATCTAATCCAAGGATGGTCAAACTGTAATCCTCCTTACTCACAATCCTCCAATTTAGTGGTATGCTGGTAACTATTTGAAATCTGGTTCAATTAGCATGATTGTTGGCATACTGTTGACACACATGCCATAGAATAACTGATTGGTGCACCAGGGGTGGCACATTAGCTCCACTTTCAGTCACTCACAAAATTCCCCAAAATTTAACAAGCAGCTCTCATAAGCTGGTACAACCTGAGTCAAGAATACCACTACTCCTATCTCCTTGTGATTTGTTTGTCTCCATTGTCAACCAGTAGTATTAAGTGGGTTGAAGAGACTGGTGACAGCCTCTTGTTTAAATCTACCAATCCGTGGTGCATGAAAAGCAGTAAATTTCTATAATTCTCAGGCAAGCAGCTACTACACAATCTTTAAGCAATGTCCCTCTAAAATAAGCATTTAATAGAAATGAGGACAGCTGCAAAAGAAGGCAGGGAGCAGCAGAAAGAATTGGGGCAATCAGAAGCATCTTCCTTAATTGAAGTAAGGAGATGGGGCATTTATTTAGCATAATTGAGGGCATCAGCCATAGTAATATTACTTTTATTAATTGGTTAGGAAAAGCCCAGCCATTGAACAGAGCAAGACTGATGTTGAAGGGTAAAGAATATTGGGTAAATGAAGGAAGGTAGAGCTGTCTATGAGAGCTTACTGCCCCCACGTGTCATGGAGGATATTAGGGCACTGCGTTGCCTGTGCTGGAAGTCAGAGACCTGCCAATGTGATCAGGTTCTGCGCATGAAAGGAAAGAGTGTTATATTTTGTTTTGCTTTTGGCAGTAAAAGTGTCTTGGGTTATCTGCAGCTGGGAATCAGACATTTTAGCCATTTGACTGCATGTTGCTCAGGGATCCTCCATTTCAGGCAATATAAAGGTGAGCCTGACTGCTAGTGACTTCATGGCCCTGCTGCTATTTTGATAAGAGGATTGATTTGGTTTGCCATTAGCTTCTTCCTGAATTTTTAAAAACTTCCTGGCTAGCCTATAGGCCCAATCTCCCCTTAAACTGCTACCCAAGCTCAGACAGGTGCTCCATCTGTTGAAGCTGTTTTTTTCTTTACTTGTACAGATTATATATTATTATTTCTAATTTCTATTCTAGGCCATTTAAAGTAGCAACAGACTAAAATGGAATGCAAGCAATCAAAAAGTGATAATAGAAATTATTACTGGAATATTTTCTCAAAAATCTTGATTGAAAAGAAAGTCAGCCTTCTTTCCAGAAAGAGAAAAGGTTGGATAATAAATACAGCTTTGAGAAACTGTATTTCATAGCTTGTCTATGCCACCTTTTCTGTTGCCTGACTCTTCTCTATAAAATCACAGCTGACTTTTCTTTGCTCTCACTGTCCCAAATGCATCTCCTCTCTCCCTATCAAAACCGACTACTGCAGTAAATGTGTGATGGGGGGGGGATACAGAGAAAAAATATCACACTACCCCAACAGCTAAACAGAACCTCCAGGAACAGGTGCAGAATACTATCACAGGAAGATGCAATTAAATATGTTTTGGGATAGGATAGCATTTGGTTATTGTTTATCCATTTTTAGAAGGCCAGGGCTATTGGGGAACATATTTCAACTTTGGAAGAGCCATAAATAGCGGCTAGTTTTGACCACAGTTGGCTGGTTGATTGGTTTAGGGCAGACATGTCAAACACAAGGCCCGGGGGCTAGATCCTTGGTGGAGCAGTGGGCTAATGCCTCCTTAAGTAACACCAGCTGCCTGCAATTAGTGCAGGTTCACATCCCACCAGGCTCAAGGTTGACTCAGCCTTCCATCCTTCCGAGGTAGGTAAAATGAGGACCCAGATTGTTGGGGGCAATTAAGCTGACTTTGTATTAATGCCACTTGGGGGGGTGAAAGCCCTAATAAGCAGGCATATACATAGAATGAAGGCTACTGCTAAGCTTGTAAGCCGCCCTGAGTCTTCGGAGAAGGGCGGGATATAAATGGAATTAAAATAAAAAAAAATAAAAAATCCAGCCCACGAAGTGGTTTCATGCGCCCCCCCAAACCATCCTAGAAACAGTGAGGGAACGGTCCTCGCTGCCTTGGCCCAGAGACCCTCCTTCTACCAGAGACCCCCCAGATCTGTCCCACTCCTGCCCAGGCCCCCATAGGCACCCTTGATGCCAATGATGTAGAGCTGGCCATGCCCACCCAGTAGGCCATACACACTCCAGCTGTGCCCACCCTGACCATACCCCCCCACCTGCCCCCCCCAAGGGCAACCACAATGCTGATGTGGCCCTCAATGAAATTGAGTTTGACACCCCTGGTTTAGGGTTAGAGAGCAGTTGAAGCGCAAGACCATATCCCAGATCCTGAGAGTTATAGTTCTTCGGTCCTGAACCCACCATCCAGTCGCAGCTTTTCCTTCGAGAGCGCCACCTGGCCTTCGGCTCTGGTAGCTATGAATTGCCCCCAGTAGCCCGCAAGAGAAGAAGGGGACGACAGAGAATGAGGTGGCTGGATGGAGTCACTGAAGCAGTAGGCGTGAGGCTTAAATGGACTCCAGAAGACGGTAGAGGACAGGAAGGCCTGGAGGAACATTGTCCATAGGGTGGGTCGGACACGACTTCGCAACTAACAACAACAACAGCCCGCAAGGAAAGGGGTGTGTGCGGGTCGCGTGCCCGGAGATCTCTCTAAGATGCAGCGCGGAGGCGCTTTAGTTTTGAGCTTTTTGGGGGGGGGGTGTTTGCTTTCATTCACGGACGACGGCAAGAGACGCGCCCAAAGTCAAAAGCGATCCGCTCAGCCGGAGCCAAGCGCCAAGTCCACAACGGACTGGCTCGATAGCTATGAAAAATCACTGCAGACGCGGCAGCGCACCAGATACGGGAGTGATTAAATTCGCCGGCAGGAGAGACGGGGGAAACCTCCGGCTTCACTCGCAGCCTCTTTCCATTCCTCCTCCTCCTCCTCCTCCGCCCGCCCTCCCTCCCGATGTGCCGGCGCCTCTGCTCGCTCTCCAGCCGACGGGGGGGGGGGGGTCCTCCTCCCCAGTTCATCCCCTGAGCTCCCTCTCTCCGGCCGCTGCTGCCAGGCGTTGCCGGATGACGGACAGCTGAGGATCCGAGACGGCGAGCTCTGCTACTCAGAGCGGAGCCAAAACAATCCCCGCTTCCTTAAGAGAGGAAAAGAGAGCGGGAGCGCTTCTTCACTCTTTCTTTCCGCGGTCGGGGAGGAGTTGATTTTTTTTTTCCCGAGGCGCCTTCCGTGACACCCCCCCCACCCACCCCCCGGATACCCATTTCACGGAAGTCCTTGCAAAGAGAAGGGGGGAAAAACCCAAAACAAAATAGCGAATCTAGAGGCGTCGGGACTGGGATCTCGTGTCTTGCCCTGCCTCCAGCCGCCAGGAACCGGGAGTTAAGAGGCTCCTTCGCTTCAACCTTCGGATTCCTCCAGCTTTTCTGGGGCCCCCCCACCTCCCCTCATCGCCTCGTCGTTGGACACGTACGAGAAGACCGGCTCTCCATCAATATCACAGCCACGCGTTTCGTGGGAGTGTGTGTGTGTGTGTGTGTGTGTGTGGTGGGGGAAACCCTCCTCTCTTCCGAGAAAAAGAGTTTCCCCCTCCCCCTCGGTGAGCGGACTCTGTCGGCGCTAGGTGGTGGTGGAGCCGCAAAAGGGGAACTTCGGGCGGATCTGCCGGGTGGAAAAGATCAGGTTTTCTTGCAAAACTTTGTTTTAAAGCTGCCTTTCCCTCGCCTTCCACCGATAGCAGTTCTGCTCCGCTATGTAAAAGAAAGCGCAGCTACGGCCTCCTCCTATCGAGACGCGGGCCCATCCCGCCCTCCCGGGTAAGGGAATTTTCTAAAATATCGTTTATTCGTTTAAGAACGTTTACACAGCTGCCGCCGCGGGAGAAACAGAAATCTGGGTTTCGTCTTGTCTGAATAGCTGGCGTTCCCCACCCCACCCCTCCCTCGGCACCATCAACTCTCTTCTGCTTCCTTGAGGATTTCGTTACTCGCCAACCACCCTAAACCGGGGCGGGGTGGAAGGAAGGTCCTGCTGGCGCTAGATATAGTTTTATTTATAACATTGCACCGCTTGCGAGAAATGAAATATGCCTAGCTAATGGGAAGTTTCATTTTGAATGAAGTGTATCTCTAAAGCCATATATGTTTATCTTGTTTTTTTAAAAATATATTTTATCCTCCCCAAACCTATGAAGTTAGAGGAGTGCTTTGACCAATACTTTATATGGAAAAACAGGCTATTTACTCCCTCTTCAATTTGCACTTGTTATGTGGGGGGGAAGGAAGCGGGCAGAAGGACCATGTATGGTGGGAACTGGGTTCAGTAAATCACTGTTGCTATTCGATTTCTGTCTCCAGGTACCCAGATTGTGAGAAGGAGCTCCAGTTTCCTCCAGACTCATGAAGCTAATCCGAGAAGTCTTGCTCTTCCTTCAGTGCTGCTGGCCTCCTCTGATGCTTCACTGGATGCTCCATCCTATGTGGGGCTTCATTCAGGTAATGGAAGAACCTTTTGTGTGTTTTTTCCCCCTTCCCTTGCCAGGGTGCATTTCTCAGGCTTAGTTCCTGACTGAGTTCTCAAAGCAGCCTCAGCTCCTCCAGAAAAGTACTTTGCAAACTGTTCATGAAGACCTAATAAAATTAGTTTGGCAGCAAAATATACTTCTTGCAGAGGGAAGGTGCAAGAGTGTCTATGGTAGTTAATAAATCCAGGTTATTTGTATTCTGCATAAAGGGCTAATAAGGGTAGAGAGAACTCCTAAACAGCTGTTGTATGATTTTAACAATGTTGTGTAATTGTGTCTGTCCATGGATCCCTTGCTTTCGATTCTTTTCAAAATTTCACCATTGGCATATCTTTGCACAGCTAATAGTGTGGACTCTAGCTCTTTGACACATCTTGAACAGGCTGTTAGTTTTAGAGGTGCCACAAGCTTCATGTTTGTCAGGACAACTGAATGTGCCTATTACAGTACTTCAGAAGCCATAGGGTTTGGAGATAACTATAAAAGCAGGAGAAACACTTTCTCAAAATCATCATTGATTGGGTTCAGAATATTTGATGCTGAAGTGCTAAGTATTTTTATTAGTTTGATTGTTCTCAAGTGATTTATTCCACATATCTTCCATCACTGTACTTAAAGCTTTGTGTAAAACTTCTACTTAATAGGTCAGATTAATAAGTAGGATTTTGAGTACCAGTTTTGATTCTACAAACAAATGTCTAAACCTAAGACTCTCAGTCTTGTACTGTCAAAGAAAGATCTGCTCCTTTGAGGAACAGATTGCAAGTATAGCAGCAAGCTTGGGTGGTGTGACAGAGCACAGATGAGGAGAGTATCCTGAAGCTACTCTCACATATTTCTATTCTGGCATTTGTGCCCAGTCCCTTTCCAGTAACACTGTTGTTTGAACTGTGGTGTTGGTAGTGGAAGCACTGGAAATCAGTTTAGTGTGTGTTCTTGGTAGTGAAGACAGCTGTACTTTCTCCTAACATGTTCCTTGGTGTCTTAAATTGCCCTTCTACTTGCTGCTTTGCATTTGAATGGGAAAGACCAATGTTAAAGTTTTGGGTTTGCCACAGTCATATGTAATTTGGCTTTGTTGATTATAGTCTAATTTGTTTTCATATAAAAAACAATGAGGAACGCATATTTATATCCCATTTTTGTACAGCAGTTCAAGGGAGCATGTGCAGTGATCCCTCCTATTTATCCCCACAACAGCACACACTATGAGTTATGTTGGGCTGAGAGAGGGTACCTGTGAATTTCTATGGCTGAGCTTGGTTACAGCCTTGGTCTTCCTGCTCCTAATCCAACACCTTAACCACTAAACTGGCTCTCTTTTAGGGAATTTGGCTTTAATTTAAAGGAAAAGTAATTAGTAGTATGAGTCCTAATTAGATTTATTCAGATGTAATTGTCATTGAGCCCAGTGACACTTTCAACTAAATATAATTAGGCTTGCTGTCTATAAGTACCAACTGCGATTCTATGCACACTTGTCTGAAAATAACAAGCTGAACTGTATTAGATTTATTTGCAAATAAATTTTCAAAGGAAGGTATAAAGAGATAAAGAGAAGGGAAATGGGTCAAGAAGAATGGAAATAAGATAAAGAATCAGATCTAGAATGCCATCAGAAAAGATTTTCTAATATTTTGACTGAAGTTTTGAGAGAAGTGGTGGAGTTGCTTTTCATGATAGGGAAGTGTTTCTGAAAAGAGTTTTAAGTCTGGAAAATCTGTGTTAAATCAGGTTATTTTTATTAGACCTAGAAAGTTCTAAACATTTTAAAGTTTACAATGTTCAAAAGGAGAGTATGGTTAGAAGCTTAACTTCTGGATAAATTATATGAATCTCCATCTAATCATTGTGGCATTTGGTCTTTCTTAACTGATCTGTATATTTAATGGCAAAATACTTAATAATTGAATTAAGATAAATTAGATGCTATATGTGAGTAGTGTTACTTAGGGAAGTTCCCATAACCAGAAAAGTTTAACAATCTAACTGTATTAGAGATCTTTTACATTCCAATGATGCTCTTTTCAAATAAATATTTATGTATCTGTAAAGCCAATTCTGGCATTGATTTTAAGCTTTGGATGTGTAAGTCAATTGTAATACATGTTGTATGAATCCATACAAAGATAATATGTTATCTTTATTTATGAACAGTGATTGTACTATTTTATTGCATCAGACCAAATAATTTTCTAAAAAAAATCCAAACCTCAAAAACTACAGCATTAGTTGCCTCACTGAAAAGGATACAAGTTACAATATGCAAGGGACCCAATCTTTTCCAGCATATTTAAATGCTCAACACTCTTGAGCTTGGTACTTACAAAATGCAGTTTGTTCATTTGAAACAGGACTTCATCTTTGATTGTGTTGACAGGAAGAGGGCTTTCCGAGACTCATGACAGTAGTGGCAGTGTGTACAAAACAAGGTTTCTCCAAATAGCCTAATTTTATTAGCATTTTGGCACAAGATCTGATGCAACTGTGAATTGAATGCAGACTGAATCAGCTTTTTCAGCTCTCTAGTTGCAATTTGCCATGCAGTTTGACCTTGATATTTATATGTGGTGATGACTAGTGATCATTATAAATACATATAGGAGTAACAACAAAGGCTGCAGTAATCTAATGGTTTTAATTCTTAACACTAGCAATATTAAAATAGCTAGTTGTTCAGAAATGAATCTGTTAATAAGTGGGATACTAATCATCTATTTCAGGCAGCAGCAGTATACTTCAGTTAGAGTTGATTCTTTGCTTATGATCTGACTTGGTTTTGATGGGGTCACTGATAAATTGAGTGCTTAGAGGACATAGAAAACTATTTTTTCCTCTTATAAGTGTGGCAGATGTTAATATTTAAATTATTTGGCTTAACTTTCTGTTGGTCTTTAGATCTATCAGTTGTCCAACTGCTAAATAAGATTCTCACTTTGCTGTTGTGATGCTTTAGAATCTGGGTGGCTAACTTAGCTTACATAATTGAAAATGGACATGTTTATAAGGCAGATATTATAAGAAAATAACTGCTTTTTTAAACCAACTACCCTTCAACCAATCATTAAAACTTACATAAGCAACTGTTATATAAACTGTAGGTAATGCACATTATACAAAATAACGAAATAGGTAGTAAAATCAAAGCATTTAAAGTACAAAATATGGAAAAATATTTTTATTCGCTTTTGTCCTTCTCAAAGTACACATAGAGAATTATATTTTGTTATCAAGAAAACTATGCTGAAATGTCTATATCAACAGGACTCAAACTCAGCTCATAGGACCCTTTAGTGCAGGGGTGTCAAACTCGCAACGTCACATGACGTCTCATGAAGTATCGCGACTTTTTACCCATTGCCGGAGCTGGGGTGGGCGTGGTTTCGGCATGATGCATCTGGCCAGCAAGCTGGCAGTTTGACACCCCTGCTTTAGTGTTATACAAAGATAATATTATGGAATGACTTTAATGGGAATACATGGGCTTGCCTTTATATTATGCCTGGGAGAAAGGTGTTTGCATTCGATTTGTGAAATGCTGTGATTTTATCAATATAAACATTTTTTTATTCATGTTGGACTATCAGAATAAAATTAACCACCATACAACATGAGTTTGTGAACTAGATTCTTGTAGAATTTAAAGGATGGATTATTCCACCAGAGGTAACAAAATACTAAAATACTATCTTTCAGATCAATGTCGTGCAATATTCTAGATGTTTCATTTGAATAGGATACACTTTGATTAAAGAGAGGGTCAACACTGAATGCTAGTTCTAACCTTTCTATGGTGAATTCCAAGGAATTCCTGTACCTTTTTGCTGAACACTAGGAGCCACCACGTTTTATAAAATCTAAAATATCCATATTTGTATGTTAATTTTGAAGACCTTTAGAATGTTAAAACGTGTCATCTGCTTGACTTCCTTCTTGCTTATGAAAGCATAACTAGTTGAGATAAAACAGTTGCTTGAAGCAGTATTAGGGATATGGATACTACAGCCTTTTAAATTAAACATAAAATTTGAGCATGGTTGCTTCTCCTTCCCTTGTTTGCTGGTCAGTACTGCTGCTTTTTTGATGTAAACATCATATTCAATAAAGAACAGATTTGTTATTTGGCAAACATTAAAATATTAGACACTTTGAAATGTGATATCCTCACAGTTAGTGACAAATAAATATGGTACTTTCAATTCGTTCATATCAGCTGAAAATTCATTTAAGACTACCAGCAGGGAAAACCTGCAGTATATAATTTCTGATATAGATACAATCATATGAAAAGAACAACAGGGGACAGAGAATGAGTTTCATGCTTCAATTTTTTTAGGTAAAATGTAGTCCCATTGCCTTGGGCTTGTAAGAAGGGATAACAGAGAATTTGTACCAGCACTAAGTTTGATGAGATCTTGGACAAGAGCATTGGTAGACTTTTCCGATGCTACATAGCAAAACCTAACAGCGCAGATAGAAATCAGTAGTGATAAGCAGTCATGTAATGGATGATGATGGAGATCTACAAAGGCTACAACCTCCCCAGTTCACTCCCAGCAGAACCCAGAGCTTAAAGCACCTGAGAATAATTAGCTGTGGCTACAGTCTTAATACATTACATTATGACCATATTCCATAATTCAGATTTGTCTAAATTCTGTGATGCTATTACTATTTCAATTTTATAGATGATTGAATTGGAGTCAGCAATTCAACACTCAATGTGGGAAGATTCCTAAAACAATGGCCTGCAAGAGCCATCAATTATGGAGACTGGGAACAATGATTCAAAAGATACAAAAGCAGAGGTTCATCTTCCCTACCCACCCTTAAACTATATCATAAAATTACACAGATGAATTTGGATCATGTATTGCACCTGTGCAATTGCAGAGAGGCTGAAAGCATGTATTTCTATTAAAAAAAACACTTTCTTGTTACTTTGAAATCCATTGAGCTTCTCAATTTTCCTTTTTTTTCTTCTTTCATTAGTCGCAAGAGGTACAGAAGAAATATTATAGTTATTAATGAAAAGGAACATATCAACTGACTCCAGACTGTCTCTCTTGGCCAAATGTGTCTCTTGTGTCACACCCCCTCCCCCAAGAAGGGCTGCAAGAGTCCCTACCTTTTCTGATATGAAGAGGTGGTGCCCAAGACCAGGATGTGCTTTTTGGTGGCAGCCCAGTGTTTTGGAACACCCTTCTCCTGAGAAATTCCTTTCCCCTTGCAAGTGTGCTGTAAATCTCCAAAGGCCATCTTGATCTGAACTGTTTTGGCTGCTTTGATGAGAGTCTTTACAAAAAATACTTCTTTATAAATTCAGTTTTGGAGTTAATGTGTTAGGGTTATTTTTATTTGTCAGTCCTAGTGGGAACAACCAATAGTCTGCGGAATGGGATAACCTATAAGCTGGTGTATAAATGACTAAAATTTGTTTAATTATAATTTAGAACAAGAGAGGGCTAAGTACATTCCCCAAACCCCACAAATTATGCTGCTGAAGTTTGATTTCCAAAAGACAGATTTCAGCACTTTATGTCACACTGTTTCTTCCCCTTTCTCTATACATATGTTATATAACACAAAATTAAGTGTGCAAGTGGAGGCAAGAGGCTTGTGACACAAACTGCTCCTATCTCCATTCTGAAAGAGCCCAAATAGCTGTTTTCAGGGTGGTTTTTAAACATTCTTGAAAGGATTTTTGGTTTTACAATAAGAATTATGGGGAGAGTTTTGTTAATAAGGGGAAATATATGAAGCAAGCAGATTCAGATAGTAGGAAGAATTAGATCACGGGTGTCAAACTCAATTATGTCACGTGACGAATCACAACATTTTTTTTGCTTTTGCAGAGCCTGATGGGCATGGCCTGTGCGTGATGCATCCAGCCCATAGGCCACCATTTTGGCACCCCTGAATCAGATAGTCTTGAAGAAAGTTCTGAAGTAAACTGCAATAGTTAAAAGTTGGCACAGCCACTTTAGTCTAAGCTGATCAGAACTGGTCCTTATCTACAGATAATGAGACAAAGTCTCTAAAGAATTCAGCTGTTATAAATCTTCAAAAAGAGCAATGTGCACATGAGATAATGTAACCTTGCTTTCATACTCAATTATATGAATATTAGCTAAATAAGTGTTTATATCCAAGGACCCTTTTCCTTTCTGGAGATCATCTTTCTTTTTATTTTTTATCATCTTGTTAATTCTCTTCAGCTTGTTGCTTGTTTAGTTGGGATATTGCTCAACGAAATGGAAACTTGGAAGCAAATTTCCAGGCTTAAGACTGAAAATAGTCTGAATTTTTTCTGGAAAAAAATGTAATTTAAGCAAGTTGGGAAGGAGGTTAAAGTGGAAATAGAAATTGTTTCCCTCTCCAAACCATTCTAACCTTAAAACACCATTTGGGCAATTCCCACCCATAATAATCTCTATTTACAATGCCTTTTTACTACTACACTATTTCTGATAGTTACTGACATCAACTGTAGACTGCCACATGTTGTCAATTACCCATTATAAAGGAAAGCATGCTGTTAATCTGTTAAATCATTGCTTAGGATTTGACACCCAAAAATTAGAGAGGATATTTTCTATTGAGGAAATGTGTGTGTGTAGCGGGTGGTGTAGCATTAAAAGTAAAGGTCATTTCCTTGCTAATAATTTATAGCATCTTCTAGTGTCACCAAGCAAACACTGAAAGAATATAGAAGCTGGTCTCACAATTATAATAATGCAGTGGTGGTTGTACGAAGCTATACGATATTATAAATCACTAGTAAGGAAAAGGCCAGTTTCCTGTAAGTTGGGTTCAACTCCTGCTGACTATGACAGATTCAAGCATGATACAGATATGCAAGTGGAAGTAATCTTTACTGTCCTATAACTCTCTTTATTGTGCTTTTCAAGACTATATTGGACATGGCTTTAACTGTGTGCATTTTAAATGCAAATTGTAGCTGCAGATTGAGATAATTATTAGGATTGTAGCAAACAGAGAGAAAGAGTAACAATGAATGAGCTTAACCTTTCCTCCCTTCACAAAAATGGCTCCTGGGACCTGCTACTGCACTGAAAGAAAATCCTTTGTTGATATGAAAGAGCTGTTTTACTTTAGCAACTAAAGCAAGTCCTTTTCCTCAGGAATGCAGCAGCTGATATTTATGTCTTGTAAAAAATATATACAAAATATCTTCATAACTAGTTCAGACTGTGTACACAAGCAAAAAACAGTGAGCTGGGAGTGAAGGAAAGTGTTTTGGAGACACTTGATTGAATATTCTTTGCATTGAGTTCAAATTAGTTTCATGGTACAATGTAGTCCTAAGGCAAAAAAAAGTCTGATTTTTGTGGAAGAAATGTTGGGGAAATGAAAAAAGTCAAAATGGTTGCTCGAATGGCTCAGTCGTAGGTGCCATCTTGACTTTTATGACCCCACTCTGCATTGTTTCTTATGACTTGCACTCATCATTTAATAATGGGTTTTAAAAACATCTTAAAATATGTTCCCTTTCTAATATGAAATTTGCACTGCTGAAGCCTAGGATATTTTTTTACATGGTTCAAACCACCAGTTTATTTGGGAGTTTTAATTCAGGTGGAAATTACCCCTTGATTTTCTCTGACTGTCATTCCTTCAGCTGATTTGCACTGGCAACAGCACAATAACTAATACAGTTAACCCTGTTAGTAATGATCTTTTATAGAATTTAACCTAAAAGAGGATTGCAGAGTGCAGGAGTTTTGTGAACAAGTTGAGAGAAATGCAGACCCATGCAGACCCAGATGCTGGCTGAGCTACTCTAATTATATGATTAAATTGTAGATTACAGATTATCTGCCAAGGGTTCACTTTTTAAAAAAATTGTCCTACTTCCCTGGCCATTGTGATAACTGTTCCAGTATGACAGAATCCTGCTGAACATGAGAAGAATCTGGTAACCCCCTTTTGGATCTCCATAATTAATTAAAAGGCATAAGCACTCTGTGCTGCAGTTCACTTCCACAGATGTGTCAGGTGCTTATGTCTTTTAATAAAATGTCTGAGCAGGCTACCAGTTTTTTCCTAGATTTTGTTAACCTCCTTCTGTTGTCCAACAATGTTTCCTGAACATTGCAAGTGAAAGTTAGTCAGTGCCAAAGATGCTGGGACAAAATAAGTAATTGATGGGTAATTCAGACATCTGACTCAGAATAGTCCCCTAAATCTCCCAAGAAGATGCAGTAATTTTGAAGGAGGTGTGCACTTGACTGCTCTCACCAAGGGACATCATTAAACACCCAGAAAAGCTCCATACATGTTTCATTTAGTTTAGGAAATGAAGTACAGGGAGACCAAATTTGAGGTATGAAGGTCATGCACAATATGGAGGGGAAGACTTTTGTGGGTAAACATTCAAAATGGCTAAGTTCCTTCAGCAAAGTGAAGGACAGGTTCTTCATGTAAAAATTAAACAGTAGATTTTGCCACCACCACATGCTACTAGTTTTAAAAGGAGTTAGGTAAATTAAGATGATGCACTAATATTCTGATAGTTACATGTGACAGAAACTAATATAAGCTCAATTTATTTTTTATTTATCCCTCTTTATTGTTCTATCTCTTAATACATTGTTATTTCTGTACAATATTTTTACAGTATTAAAGAGTCACCCTGTGATGTGATGGGTGACAAATAAATTTAATAAATAAAATTGTTGAGATGTTAATTGAATGTTTTAGAGCAGCTGTTTTTAAAGCGTAGTCCTGAATCCCCTGGGAGTCCAAAAAGATCCTCTCAATGGTCTGCAAAATCAAAATTATCTGCCAGCCTAAGTTGAATATTAAATACAATATTAAAATTCCAACAAATAATCATGAGAAGTGATAATGGCATCAAATGTGTTAATTTTAATTTTCAATATGAAAATACAAATATAACCCAGATAAATAAAAGCTTCTTAGGGATCTTTCAGAACATTTAAAAGTGAGAAGGTCCTAAGAGAAAAAGTTTAAGAAACACTGACTTAGAATATTAAATATAAACAAAAGGAGAAATATTCTGTCAGTATTAATTACAGTTTAGGACATCACTAAAACAACCATAAAACTATTAGACTATAAGAAAAAGTCTAACATACTATTAAGAAAAAGACTGCTACAGATTACTGTATAGCAAAATAATTGTATAATAAAGATTTTAGTCTTGACTAATGCATATTAGAGTCTATGCAGAGAGAGAAAGAGAGAGAAGAAAAAAAATAAGGAAAGCAAAATAAATTTATTGAAGGTTAAACATCAAAAATTATTAAAGAAAAAGAAAAGGGGAAAAATTATTGGGTTTGTAACTTCTATCCTGCTTTTTTCTAAATACATCTGCTAATTTACCATATTGTAGACAATTAAAGCCCCTTAAAAGCCAGAATGTGAGTAATTCATTTTCCTTTCCTTTCAGCTTCATTTAAACAGAGTTCTGAAAGAATGTGGTATTGGCCATGACTGAAATCAGGTGGTTCCTGGTCACTTTACAAAGCACATTTATTTAAAATACTGCAACAATTAAAAGTGTTTACAGATCATCAGAAACTATATTGTCATCAGTTGATAACATGTTAAGGAGGACCATGAGATTCAGAATAAAGGATTTCAGTCAGGACAAGTTGCAATGGAACAAATCCAGTATTATTTCCTCTGATAAGAAAGGTCACCAAAACATCTAAGAAGCAAATTCTAATCAGTAGCTAAACACACCGTTGTGACTTCATGCAAAACAATTCTTCCTTTAGCAGTAAACTAAATATATGCTAGTTATACATGAGCTACATGATTAGGAACAGACCTATTTTAGTAAAATCTTTCATTGGAGGGAAAAGCTCTGAGACCTTGTAATCTGCAAAAAGTGGAGACATCTTATGTGGGCATGAGAGAAAGAAAGCACTGATAGATCCTATGAGTCATCATGCTTTGTCAGATTTCTAGCAATAATGTATATTCAGTTTTAAATAAAGAAGCCCACATGGAGTTTTTTCTATTGTTTAGAAAGTAGCAGAAGCTGATTTTATATCTATATAAGATTGTAGAGGGACGCGGTGGCTCAGTGGGTTAGTATGCTGAGCTTGTTGATCAGAAGGTCGGCAGTTTGGCGGGTCGAATCCCGAGTGCCGCGTAGCAGAGTGAGCTCCTGTTACTCGTCCCAGCTTCTGCCAACCTAGCAGTTCGAAAGCAGGTAAAAATGCAAGTAGAAAAATAGGGACCACTACAGTAGGAAGGTAACAGTGTTCCGTGTGCCATTGGCGTCTAGTCATGCCGGCCACATGACCACGGAGACATCCTCAGACAAGCGCTGGCTCTTCGGCTTTGAAACGGAGATGAGCCCCTAGAGTTGGAAATGACTAGGACGCATGTGCGGGGGAAACTTTATCTTTAAGATTGTAGAGTTGGAAACAGTCACTTAGGCATCAAATCCAGTCGCCCTCTCAGTACAGGAATCCATATTAAAGCATCCCAGACAGATGGCTGTTTAGCCTCTTCTTTTTCCACTACTTTTGAGGTAACAGGCTTCATTATTAAATTCTTCTCAATGGCAACTAGTTTCTTCTGACATTGAGTCAGAATCTGCCTTTTGAAAAATCTAATATGATTGCTCACTTTCTATTGCATTCTGGAACGAGAGAACAAATCTTGACATTTTGTGTGAGGTGATATATACTGGGCTTATATTTAATAACCTGGTCTGCTACTAACTTCTATCTTTTTTATATTGAAATCTTATCAGTGTTCTTACTTATAAGTAATCCTCGGTTAACAACTATTTGTTTAGTGATTGTTCAAAGTCACAGCAGCACTGAACAAGTGGTAGCATGGTCCCTGAAGTTATGGACATTTTAGTGCCCCCACAGTCACATGGTCAAAATTCAGGTGCTTGGCAGCTTGTCCACACTTACAATCACAGTGGTGTTTCAACTCCCACCTATCCCCCCCACCTCTGCCCTTTTTGCCCCACTGCGGCCTTGTACTCGGCTGGCCCTGCCACCTAGCTCAAGTGGGGAGGGGGATGATGATCATCATCAGGCATTTCTCTCAAAAAAGAAAAGGCCCATGGATGGAAACCAAAGCAGAATATATGCTTCACATGCTGTATACATATTTATTTATTTATTTATTATTGGGACTTATATGCCGCCCTATCTCCCAAAGGACTCAGAGCAGCTAACAACAATAAAATACAATAATACAAAAGTTAAAAAGAAATTAAATTAATAGCCCCAGTAGAATAAATTAAAATTAAAATTAAGTTAAAAATTAATAACATAATTAAAATCCCTGTCAGTCCAGGCCAGCCTGATGGAAAAGGAGTGTTTTGAGGCTGCGGCGAAAGGACCGGAGATCCGGGGCCATCCGAAGCTCAAGGGGGAGTTGGTTCCATAGGGCTGGCGCTCCCACAGAGAAGGCCCTCCCCCTTATTATTCTTTTAATATTATTCATTTAATATTCATATAATCAATTATGAATAACCGGGCAAGGTTACATTATATCATGTGCACATTGCTCTTCTGGAAGATTTAACAGAATAACAGAATTGGGAGGGAACTTGGAGGGCTTCTAGTTCAGCCCTGCTCAGGCACCCACATTCTTTATAGACATTCTCTTGTTGTCTATAGATAAGGACAGGTTCTGACCACCTTAGACTAAATTGGTTGTGCCTGCCTATAACATTACAGCAGTTTACTTCAGGAGCTTTCTTCAAGGCTATTTACTGCCTATATAACCTGCTTCCTTATATTTTCCTTTATTAAGCAAGCTGTCCCTAGGGTGTTCATTCCTTTGCAACTTTCATTTAAAAACATCTCAAAGAACCTGGTTTCTGTACACATCTCTGCTTGTCACAGAAGATTATCATAGACTGTGTTGTTCTGAATCTTTAAAAATTGTTTTTATTTATAAAAAGATAATATATGGTTTTGGTTTCATTTTTCCAAATTATATGATAATAAGTATGTTGATTAGGAATGTCTCATTTTCTTTAAAATATTTATCATCTGCTTCACTAAAAATATTTTAAATAGTTATTTTAATGTATTCTATCACTCGGGCTACATTTTATAGTTTATGCAGCATAGGGTGTAGGATCATATGGCTCTCCCTTAATAAGCTAAGAGAAGCTTGCTTTTAGGGAGGAAAATCAGGCCTTGGATTTGTGCGCCCAGCTTCCTGCGTTAAGAGTGAAGAAACTTTTTGCATCTGGGAGTAAACTTTATGTTGTATTCTCTTAAGTCTGCAGTATTTGAAGGGGACATGATACTGAAGTGATGGCATCACCAAAGATGTAGGGCAGAGATTTTTAATTCATTATTTTTTATTTATTTATAGGAGTTTGGATAAGGGGTAGGGCAAAAAAGTCTAGCTAAAATATTTCAACTTCTTTTAAAAAAAATCAAATATCCCCCACCCCACCCACAACATCTCTACTGGTAAATACTAATCTTAACAGCCCAGTCCAGGAAAATTTGTGGAAAAAAAGTAGGATTTGGAGCTTCATGGTATGACCAATTAAATATTTGGTCATGCAAAAATTTTACAGAAGATCTAAAACCAAACAATGTAAGAGTACTCTCAAGTATGTGAAAGTATGTCAATAATACTTTGTATAGCACAGATACTCAGGTCTATTTGTTCTCTTTTGTTTCAGAATTCAGAGTAGAGAATAATAGGTTTAAATTTCAGACAGCAGTTTGCAACTGAATTGCAACTTAGGAACCGAACAAGTTACTCCCAAAGATGAGAGTGCATTGCTTTCATTGCAAGTTTCAAGCAGAAGCTAGAAAATTATTTATGCAGGATTTCTACTCTTTCACACTTTTTTATAGAGAACGTAGGATGCCTCCTATTGTAGAGAAGGGGGAATCCTTGGGAATTAGCTACATCAGCAGGGAATGAATGTTTGCAGATCCAGTGCTTGCTAAGTTTAGAAACTACGTTGATGTGAAGAAAAAAGTCTTGGTGTTGGAAAACATGAAGGAGACTTTAGGTGTTGGAGTAAAAAGAAAAAGACAAGAAATGCCCTGCTGGGCTATCCTTATCAGGATTATACCAAAAAACTCCCCTAGCTTTCTGTTACCTGCCTTTGACTCAAGCAATTATCCTGTCAGAGAATTGAGGTGGTTCCTCAAGTTGGAATGTCAATAGGGAGAAAAGAGAGGTAGAATCTACACAAGAGGGGGACTCCCTAACCAAGCCAAAGCTGGAGGGCCTTTTTGAACAGTTGGTGAGACAACAGCAGTAAAAGACTGCTGCTTCGAACATGATTTAATGTTTGTTTAAACCAAGGACTGTTGTTCTTATCAGCTGTGTCACCAGGTCCTCTACACAAGTGTTTCTCAACCTCAGCCACTTCAAGATGCGTGGACCAACTCACAGAATTCCTCAGCCACATCTAAAAGTCCACACATATTAAAGTTGCTTGAGAAACATTGCTCTATACCAGGGCTTTTCAACCTTTTCAGAGATTGTACCACTTTTAGGATATGGTAATATTCGAATACCACCAGTCGCCTAGCAGGTGGGCGTGGCCTGCTTGACACCACTGACTGGACACAGCTGACTCAAGACAGCTGGGTTGGAATGTAACAAGTCGCACCGGCTAACGCATACACACATACACACCACATTTCAGGTTTGGGGACTTTTATCAGTAGAGGAAGGAGAGGGCCTTCTCCCCAAGCCCAGGCATGATTGGCAATTTGCTACCTCAGATGTGGATACAAGTCTCCAAGCTTGGAGTGTGTGTCTGTGTGTCTGTGCATAGCCTGCTAAAGAGATGTTCTTCTCCCAGTCCCAGACATCGTTGGTGTTTCCATGTCTGGTGCCCCCTCCTGGCAAAGCAGGAGGTGGAGGATGTTTGCAGGAAGCAGTTTCCTCGGAGTCCAATTTCTGTCTTGACAGCTCTCTGGAGAGCAAGAGGAGGCAGCAGCGGACTAGTGCTCCCAGGTCCTGCACAAGGGAGGCTGGCTCTTCTTGAAAGGGAATTCCCATTTCCAATCATGCATGGTAAGGATGCTGGCTTGTTGGGGCAGCCCTCCCTCACACAGTTCCTCTGCCACCCCCCTCCTCCTCTCCAGAGATCTGCAGGGGAGACAAGAGATATGGAGGGCAAGGTGCAGCCTCCATATTGGCCACTTCTACCTCTCCAAGCCCTCCTCGATTAAACATACATTATATATAAATTAAAATATAGCCAAAAGGAAAATATAGTTAAAATCACTAATTACAGCTCTTCACATATTTTCTGGGAAAACCACCTTTATTGATGTTAGGAAGGAAGAGCAAACCTTATTAAGAAACTCTTAACAGGAAGGAAATTGAAGACCCCTAAAGGTCTCATTCTTTCTAATCTGCCTTCCCTTTGAACCTTAGTTTTCATTATTATTATGTATTTAAGAAGAAGATTAAAGGCCTTTGTAACTCAGGATACTTATCTTAAAATCAGAACCCAGAAAAATTTAGTTAATCCACAATACCGCCCTATGAAGAATGAAGATAATCTTTGGGCCCTGAGAGCATGCAGGTGTCAAGTCAGAATATTATTGGCACACCTGTCAGCAACTGGAAGTGCATAAGTCCATGTACTTCCCTTTCCTGTCTCACAACTCAATTGATAACATCCTTTAATTTCAGACACATCTTTTTCCCATAAGCACAATTAAAAAAACAACAAGGTATACTGTAATTAGCAGGAAAAATAAATCTAGCACTTCTGAACTCTTTCCCCAAGGGGGAAAAGAAAGTTCACAGCCCGCAGATTGCTAGCAAAGTCTTCAAAGAACGTAGTTATTGCTGCTAAAGAGAAGAATAAATAAGAAATCAATTTTGCAGCTCTCTTCTGTTACTACATCCCCTTACCTTCATAATGTGGCCTGCGATTGCACAAGAGACTAGGTTAAAATCCGGTTGAGTAGTTTGCAGCCAGGTGTTCAGTACAGACTTTGCCAATGTGATTTTAATAGCCCAGGAAGGGATAGGAAAACCCGAGGAAAATTTTGCAATCAAACCATGGTGGACTATGCTTGTTTTGCCCTATTTTGATTCTCCTCCCCAGCAGCAGCCCATCAATTTTAGAACTGTATGGCCACAAAGACAGAGGCCTTCAGCCTCCCAATCCGTTTGCTTTTCAGTGAGAGTTAGGCCATACGCCCCCAATCCAAGGAAAAATCTGAATCCAGTGGGCCAGAAGGCAGCCCAGCCTCTGGACCCTCCTGTTCCTTTTCGCCCCCTGGTCACAGATGCAGTTGCAGCTCCTCACCATAGCTGGGGTGGTGACTTGCAAGTACCTCCTTCTGCTTCTTCCTGCGAAGCAGCGCTCCCCCAGTGATCCTGTCTGCCACCATGCTGGCAGCCCTGACTAAAGGCCGAGTGTTCCAGCCTCACCCAGCCAAGGAAGGTGGTAGGAGCTGAGAGTACAGCAGATTTGTAATTTGTCAGCAGCTTTCAAAGGCTGCCCGACTTTACTCCGGAATTTTGGGGTTGAAAGCAGAGGGGCAGCACCGCATTTGCAGACCTGGCAGCACCTGCTGGAAAGCTCCTGCTTCCTCCACCCCACCCCCATAGCTATCTCCTTTGGGGCCTTCCTGATGCCAACAGGCCTGCCAGCATAGGTCCTCCCACTTCATCCTGCAAAGCGCGGCTCACCCAGCATTTCCCATTCTCACACACACGTTATTCCAATATCCTCCCCATTCACACACACACATTCCTCCAATATCCTCCCCATTCACACACACAAACATTCCTCCTGTTGTGTACTGGGTTCGTTGTGCAGGAGTGAAGATGAGGCGAGTGAGTAAAGATCATGGTTTATTGCTTGCAGGATCTGAACTAGAGAACAGGGCTGCAGCTGCAGCAATTTATACCTTGGCCCCTAGCGGTGGCCAATAGGTTTGAAGCAACCTATTGCCGCCTAGGGGCAACCAATGGCAGCGCTGGAGACGGGTTTCTGAGATGCTGAGAGCCGTTAGCTAGTTCCCTGCTGTCTGTCTGGCCTTTCCAGGTTGGCCCACCCCAGAGTCAGTTTGTTCAGCAGAGTTAGCACAGCAGCTGTAGCCATCAGGTTAGCTTTCTCCGTCAGGCTCCCCTTCTCTACGGCCAACTCCTCGTTGCTTGGGCTGTGTGAGCCTTCAGGGTCTATGCATGGGCCGGCTTGGCTGCCGGTTTGTCAACCTTGGTAAGGACTTGTGATGAAGTCCTCGCTTTGTGGCCGTTCTGGGAAACGCTTCCTAAGCTGATCGATGTGGCACTGGACAACTTGCCCGCCCTCCAGGCCCACTTCGTAAGAGAGGGGGCCTGACGTTTTAGTAATTTTTCCAGGCACCCACAAATTCCCATGCCCATAGTTCCTGGCCCACACCCCATCGCCCACTTGCAGCCCCCTCGGAGGTTTGGGGCACAAAGCTTCTGCTGCCACCTTATCTGGATGCAACCTGTCCAGTTTCATGATCAGTTGACTCCCCCAGCACAGCTCTGCTGGGCTTTTCCCTGTAGCCGTGCAGGGCGTGGAATGCTGGCAAAGTAAAAAACTGCCAATCTGTGATGCCAGTTCCCAGTCAATATACGCTTCAGTGACTCTTTTGTGCTCCATTAGAAAAAGGGTGAAATGGGGCCAACATTGCGTGCCTGATGAGGTTTGCTCTCAGGAATGCCTGAAATTCTGCCATTGTAAATTGGGCTCCATTGTCAGATACTATGACGTTTGGCAGCCCATGTGTGGCAAAGAGTTTCCTAAGCACCGGGATGGTCCTAGCAGTAGTCATATTAGCAACTGGAATTACTTCAAGCCATTTAGAGTGGCTGTCGACCACTATAAGGAAGAGCTGTCCCTGAAAGGGCCCAGCGAAGTCTATGTGAATTCTAGACCAGGGATTGTGAGTCTCCTCCCACCTGTGAACTGGAGCGTGCGGCATTTCAGGCCTTGATAGTTGGCATGTGTAATATCCATTCACCTGGGCTTCAATGGCCTTGTCTAAACCTGGCCACCATAAGTAGCTTCTAGCTAAAGCTTTCATACGGACAATACCCAGATGACCTTCATGCAGTGATTGTAAGACCTTGTCTCTTAGTGAGGTGGGGACTATGACCCTGTTCCCCCATCGGATGCAACCCTTGTGAGCTGATAGCTCGTGTCTTCTAGTAAAATAACTCTGAAATTCAGGGCCTGGGCTTTTATCCAGCCACCCTGTGTGCACTCAAGAAAGCACTCTAGTTAGTGTCTTATCAGCTGCTGTTTCTGCAGCTATGTCCCCAGCGTGGAGGGGAAACTCTGGCAAGTCCTGAATGGACAATATGTGGGCTACTGGCGCCGGATCTGGTTCAATTTGTGGCAGTGGAAGCCTACTCAGGCCGTCTGCATGGCCCATTTCTTTGCCGGGTTTGTGAATCAGCTTAAATGTGTACACTGATAAAAAAGTAGACCATCTCAGCATTCTAGGGGATAATATATGGGGTGTCTGTTTGTCTGTGGTGAATAACCCCAGTAGCAGTTTGTGGTCTGTGAAGCCCGTGAAGTCCCTGCCATATAAGTAGTCATGGAATTTTTAACTCCAGCTACCATGCCCAATGCCTCTTCGTCAATTTGAGCATAGTTACGCTCAGCAGAGGACAGTGTCCTCGAATAAAATGCAATGGGAACTTGGGTTCCATCTTTCTCTAAGTGACTCAAGACTGCACCCACCCTGTATGGGGATGCATCACATGCTAAGCAGACTGGTTTAGACTCCCTGAAATGAGTGATAGTGGAACTGACCGACAGAAGTGCCTTCAGGTCCTGAAAACTTTTTTTGTGAATTCTTGTCCACTTCCAAGAAGCATTTTTATCTAAGAGCCTGTGAAGTGGCTCTGCCACTGCGGCCTTGTTAGGAAGGAACACATGGTAGAAGTTGAGGAGGCCCAAGAATGCTTGTAGCTTTCCTTTTGTTTTAGGGCTAGGTGCCATCTGATTGCAGGGTGGCACCACTTTTGCAAAATTAGATTTGGTGCAGGCCTATCAGCAATTTATACCCTGGCCCCTAGGTGGCGGCCGATAGGTTTGAAGCAACCTATTGCTGCCTAGGGGCAACCAATGGAAGCACTGGAGACGGGTTGTCTTAGATGCTGGGAGCCGTTAGCTAGCTCCCTGCTCCAGCAGCCTATCAGCTGTTACCACATGGTGTTAACAGGCAAGCCCAATACATTGCACCTCTAATATCCTCCCCATTCACACACACAAACATTCCTTCAATATCCTCCCCATTCTCACACAACACACATTCCTCCACTATCCTTCTCTTTCTCTCTCTCACTGCTTCTATGAGAAAAGCCTTTCCTCTTCTGCCTCTTTCTCCAGAGTCTTTTCTTCTCTCCCTCTCCCTCCAAAACTACCTCCTTTTATAGTCTCTCCTTTCTCTACCCCTTCCTCCTTTCTCTTTTGGGTGAGTCAGAAGTGCTGATCCTGGGGCTTTTGACTTGCCCCAAGCAGCCTTGAAGCTCCTGATGACTCTCTCACGGCAAGTCCTGTGCTGCACTGCTTTGGCTCATTCCCTCCCCCACTGTCCTTGGCTGGGCAGGGACACATACCACCTGCCATGTGCCAATATACCACCAGTGGTACGTGTACCACCGGTTGAAAAACCCTGATCTATACCATTGCAGAGTTTATCATTTGCTTGTTGGTTATGCTACTTAGCTTGCCATCTTTCTGTCTTCAGTGATTTCTACTACACCTACAATTGTATGTAATATGGTGGGATTATTCGCTGTAAATCAGCATTGTTTAGGTATAATACTAAGATATGGTTAAAATTAATCATAAAATATCTATTGGTGACATCTTGTGGCAAAGTTTGGTATTACAACTTATTATGTCCTAAAAGAGACTTGGCTTGAAGCCCAGACCTTAGATAAGACTTTCCTGACCTTGGCACCACGTGTGAGAGACTTAGCTGTAAGAGAACAGCTGGGCGGCATAACTGGCCTACTTGAACTGTGAATGTAAACTTTTACTGACTTTCAGAGTTCATCATCATTGGCATCCTTCAGTCTCGAGAGACTATGGTGTGCTCTGGAAAGAGGTCCTAAAGCAGCATCTGGTGTGGCTAAAAAGGCCAGTTCGAGAGTGGCAGTCCCTTCCACACCTAGGGCAGATACAATCTTTCCCCTGTCCAGCCCCCAGATTTCGCTGGTTCCAGGACTGCCTCTTTGCTTCAGCCTGCCGCACAAGTGTCTCTTCGAATTGGAGAGCGTCTTTAGCCTCCAGCCTGTTAATCTCCATTCCCAAGACCTTTAGATCCTTCTTGCAGATATCCTTATATCACAGCTCTGGTCTCCCTCTGGGGCAGTTTCCCTGCACTAGTTCTCCATACAGGAGATCTTTCAGAATCCAACCATCAGCCATCCTCACAACATGCCCAAGCCAGTGTAGACGTCGCTGTTTCAATAGTGTATACATGCTAGAAATTCCAGCACATTCCAGAACTGCGCTATTTGGAACTTTGTCATTCCAGGTGATGCCAAGAATACATCAGAGACAGCACATATGAAAGGTGTTCAGCTTTCTCTCCTGCCATGTGTAAAGGGTCCAAGACTCACTACAGTACAAGAGTGTGCTTAAGACGCAGGCTCTATAGACCTGGATCTTTATATGTTCTGTCAGCTTCTTATTAAGCCATACTGTCTTTGTAAGTCTGGAAAATGTGGTGGCTGCTTTACCAATATGTTTATTCAGCTCAGTATCTAAAGAGAGAGTGTGAAGTTGAGCCGAGGTACACAAAGTCATGGATGACCTCCAGTTCTTGTGCAGAGATTGTAATACAGGGAGGTGAATCCACGTCCTGTCCAATTACTTGTGTGTTTTTTCAGGCTGATTGTTAATCCAAAGTCTTGACAGGCCTTGCTAAAACAGTCCATAAGTTGTTGAAGGTCTTCGGCAGAGTGACCAGTAATGGTAGCATCATCAGCAAAGAGGAATTTCCGTAGGCATTTCAGCTGGACTTTAGACTTTGCTCTCAATCTAGAGAGATTAAAGAGTTTTCTGTCTGATCTGGTCCGGAGATAGATACCCTCTATTACAGTTCCAAAAGCGTATTTCAGCATGATGGCAAAAAAGATCCCGAATAAAGTTGGCACAAGGATGCAGTCCTGCTTCACTCTGCTCCAGATGTCAAAGTAATCTGATGTTAAGCCATCAAAAACAAAAGTGCCCTTCATTTCCTTATGAAAGAACCTGATGATGTTGAGGAGCTGAGGTGGACATCCAGTCTTGGGGAGAATTTTATATAGGCCGTTCCTACTAACCAAGTCAACAGCCTTTGTAACATCTATGAAGGCTATGAAAAGTGGCTGTTCCCTGCATTTCTCCTGCAACTGTCTAAGGGAAAATACCATGTCAGTGGTGGACCTGTTGGCTTGGAATCCACACTGTGATTCTGGATAGACTCTCTCTGCAAGCATCTGGAGCCTCTTCAGTATGACACGGGCAAGCAGCTTCCCTACAATACTGAGTAGAGAGATACCAGTCACCCATGTCACCTTTGTTCTTATACAGTGTGACGATATTTGCATCCTTCATGTCCTGTGGTACTCCACCTTCCCTCCAACAAAGGCAGAAGATTTCATGCAGTTCAGTAGGGATGCTCTCTTTGCAGCACTTCAGAATTTCGGCAGGGAAGTTATCTTTCCCAGGTGCCTTGCTAGAGGCAAAGGAATTCAGGGCCGTGTTTAGTTCTTCTAAAGTTGGTTTATTGTCAAGCTCCTCCAAGACAGGCAGGCACTCAATATTATTTAATGCTTCTTCAGTTACCCCATTTTCTGTGGAATATAACTCAGAGTAGTGCTGCACCCAGCATGCCATCTGCTTTGCTCGGTCCTGGATAACCTCACCTGTAGCAGACTTCAGAGGGGTAGATTTCTTCTATGTTGGACCCAAGGCCTGCTTAATGCCATCATACATCCCCTTGATATTGCTTGTGTCAGCTGCTATATGGATCCGAGAGCAAAGCTGCAGCCAATAATCATTAGCACATCTCCTGGCGGTCTGTTGGACTTTGCTATGAGCAGCTCGCAGAACCCATAGTTTGCGCTCACTGGAACAGGCTTTATATGCAATTAGAGCTCTCCTTTTTTCCTCAATGGCTGGCGTCAGCTCCTCCGAATGGGCTTCAAACCAATCTGCTGTCTTTCTGATCTCTTTACCAAATACTGACAAGGCGATGTTATAAACAGCATTCTTGAAATATTCCCATCATTGAGATGCATTTGCTTCAGCCAGGCCTGGGAGAGTCTCCTTTAGTGCTTGTACAAATTCCTCCACTTTGCCCTGATTGCGGGTCTTGCTGATGTCGATTCGTGGTCTTCCTTCTTCAAGTGATGCAATCTCTTTATTTTCAGTTTTATTTTGCTGCACGCCAAGGAGTGGTCTGTATCGCAATCAGCACCCTGATAGCTGTGTGTGATTGTGATACTGGGAAGGTTGGAGCACCGGGTAAGAATCAAGTCAAGCTGGTGCCAATGCTTTGATCTTGGATGTCTCCAAGAGATTCTGTGTTGAGGCTTTGTTTTAAAGAATGTATTGCTACCACAAAAACTGTAGTAGCAGCAAAACTCCAGCAGGCGTTGGCCATTTTTGTTCATCTTCCCGACGTCGAACTGACCTAAACAAGTGGGCCAAGAACTATAATCAGCTCCAACTCTGGCATTAAAGTCGCCACGGATAAACAGTGGTTTTTTTCTCAGGGATTTTCTTGATAGTAGCAGCCAGATCATTGTAGAATTTGTCTTTGGATTCTACTGAAGATGATAATGTCAGTGCATATGCACTAATAAAAGTAACCAACCCTGCTGATGAGTGGAGCTGCAAGGACAGAATTCTTTCACTTCCAGCAGCAGGTGGAGTAATAAATGCTAGTAGGGTGTTTCTGACCGCAAAGCCAACCCCGTATTCCCTAGTCTCATTCGATGGCTTTCCCTGCCAGAAGAATAAGAAATTTCTCTCCTTAACACATCCCAAGTCTGACAGCCTTGTCTCTTGAAGGGCAACGATTTTCAGAGTTATATGTGGGAAATTGCTTTCCTATCTCTTTACTTGAGGAATATTGGTCACTATATGAGAAGCTGAAATACCTTGGACAATAAAATTTTGCTTGACAAACAACTTTTACTAGAAAGACTATTTATAAGCACATGAAAGAGATGAACGAGGACCAGGAAAATATCCTTTCTATTGTTCTGTTCCAGCCTACGACCAGCCCTGTTTGAATGTCAGGGACAACCCCTTTTTATAATCAACAGGCTGGGAAAAACCCAACCAAAGTTATTTACAAAGAGTTCAAACAAAAGTTAAATGAAAAGTTCAAACAAGACTTAAACCAAAAGGTTAAACAAGAGTTAAACAAGAATAACAGACCAGGACTCTAGCAGAAGATCTTCAAACGGTTGCCTTCAGCAACCAGCACCTCCCACACATTCCCCTTTTATCAGCAGTCCCAAGGCGTGGCTTCTTATTGCCTTCTCCCGAGTTGCCTCATTGCTTTCCTCTGTTCTGCTCTGCTAGATTGCCTCCTGCTCATCCCTGAACAGAGCCAGCTGTGGATTGTCTTCTTCCAATCCCTCATGCTCACACAGCTGAGTCTGAGGAGGAACAAGACAGGAGGGCCCTGGCTGAGAGTTCTGCAGTGCATCAGAACCTTCCTCTGACACCAAAGGTTCTCCAAACCCCTCCTCCTCCTCCTCTTCAGAATCATCAGACTCAGCTGCCGAAACCACAGGCTGACGCTGAATCACAACATCCATGTTGAAAGCCATACATGAAACCATTCTGGTTATTAGATTTAAAAGACTTGGAAATCAGTTGAAAATAAGGATCTGTTTAACAGTTAAAAATTAGACCTAGGAGGAAAAAAGAAAATTAATTATTATGAATATGTTTGATTTACTGATTAACCCAGGTAATATACATAATGGTTTTGATTTATTAAAGGGGATATTGTATTACTAAGTAGATGATTTAATATGGTAGAAAATAGATAACTTTTAGGAAAAAGAACAAGATTATATTCAAATAGATAAAATGTATATTTTGGATATTAGATTTTGTTACGAATTGAGACAAAGGAAATCTTGGTTACCTAAAGCCTGAAAATTATAAATATCAAAGGTTAAATTGGAATATTGATGAGAAACTAAAAATTGGATAAAATTAATAACAGGATACGGATTGTTTATGAAGATTGAATGTAATTAAGATACGTATAAGATAAAAAATTATTGATAAATGTAATGATGTTTTACTGAGCTGATATAATAAGAAATATACTAGCTTGAACACTATTGATTAACCCAGTCACCATGTTGCTTTTTAAATATTTAAATGTAAAATTAGAAAATTAATAAAATATTATTTTTAAAAATCATAAAATATCTGAGATGAGTTGTGTGGCTTGTTCCTGTTTTTTGAATTCTGCTTAAGAGATGAACAATACTACATTGGCAGTATTCAAACAATCCTTCAGAATTCTTGAGGGTTCCCTAATGAAATGGCTTTTTTATATATAACTTAAGAGAAGTGCTGGCACAAATTTGGTTTCTCTAAGTTTAGTAATAGGCTTCAACATGCTCTTTAAAGCAGGGGTCCCCAACCCTCAGTCCGTGGAATGGCACCGGTCTGCGACATGTTAGAAACCGGTCTGTGCAAACAAGTGAAGCCCCATCCACGGGATGCAGGCAGCACATGAAACCACACCCTTCCGATCCATAGAAAAACCTCTCCACCGAACCGGTCCACAGTGCCCAAAAGGTTGGGAACCCCTGGTTTAAAGCACTGAAGATTTCTTACATGTAGAATTCAAGATTCTTTATAGTTCAGCTAAGCCTGCCATTTAAAAAATTCCCTACTTTCCCTCAGGTACTTAAAAATACTTTAAATTCCTGCATCTGGCCATGTAAATTATTTGCATTGTACCAGTGTATTAGTACATTTCTTAGGTGTTTTTCCTTTTTTTCCCCTTGAACAAAGAAATGTACTGCTGTATATATAATTTTGTTGCTGTTAGCAGTGAAATTAAAGAAATCACAATGGTTCCTTTTCAACAGATTCATATTATGTAGTAATTATATAATGAGCTGAATAAAATGGCCACAGGAGTAATTGCTAATACAATTTTTCCTGTTTTCTGATTTTGGTCTAAATCAAATTGATACATATATGTGTGTCTATTTCCTATTGAGACATACATTAGTTTCACACTTCGGTTTAGTAACATACAAATTGTACTATTTGTTAAAATGGAAACTTTAGGAGATGTGCATAAACTACTTTAGATATTGATTGTAAACTATAGAAAAATAGATTAACCTTAATTCCACTATTGTGTGATCCCCACATAATTCTAGACACGTTGATTCAAAAGTATTTTATTTCAATTTAATGAGTTTTATTCCCTGCAATGCAATTAAGATCCGTTTTCAGAGATTTTATGAATGTACATCATGCTTCTTGCCTCACTTTCAGGAAGCACAGCTGAAAGTTGTATACCCATTGTGGTTCTCTTTGTGTTGTCATTGCCTTTTCCCAAGAGTGATGATTGACAACAGCCTTCTCAGAGTGGTATCCTTCTAATGTTTTATTGGCTGCAAGTTTGTAGAAGGCTCTGTACTTAGAATGTTTAAATAACCCTATCAGTAATGAAATCAACACTAATCAGCTGTACGTCTTGTGAATACATTATTTATATATGCAAATATATACAGTACATACAAATAAGCAAAATAAAATTAGGGATGTATAGGAATAGATTCTGGAGTTCTGCCATAAATTTACCATCTGACTTACAAAATGTCAGTTGATTCATGGTGTGAATTTATTGGTGAAAATATATACTATAAAATAGCATGGAGAAAGTATTTTTCATTTCTTTTTAGGTGATGTATGAATGTGCTACAACAAGCATTGTTTAGGAGAAATATTGCTGACTAAGCAGCAACTCTACTGTCTTTTAAAATAGGGCCTGCAGTTAATATGTGTGTGTGTGTGTGTGTGTGTGTGTGTGTGTGTGTGTGTGTGTGTGATATGTTAACTATTTACCTCTGGCTCAAGAGGTAAATACACTGCCTAATGTGCAATCAGCCCAGGTTCAAATCTCAGAAGGGTATGTCTGACTGATGAAGACTAATGAGTCAGAAATGCATCTCAGTCTCCCTTAATTCTTTGTTAGTAATTTACACAAATATATGAACTGTCCGGTGTGACTACAGCCTGTTCGATGGCCTTTGAGATAAGGCTGAAAACAGGAAATAAAGATTTGCCCCATGTTTGGGGCCTAGCAAGGTAATCTAATAGTTAACATATGACACATATCTCTCCCCTTGCAGAAAGCTAACAGAGCGAGAGAGAACCTGTGGCTCAAGAGGTAAATACACTGCCTAATGTGCAATCAGCCCAGGTTCGAATCTCAGAAGGGTATGTCTGACTGATGAAGACTAATGAGTCAGAAATGCATTTCAGTCTCCCTTAATTCTTTGTTAGTAATTTACACACACACACACACACACACACACACACACATATGTGTGTGTGTGTGTGTGTGTGTGTGTGTGTGTGTGTGTGTGTGTAAATATATATATTTACTTATTGTATTAACTTGTCACTAAGCCAAGAATTTTAGGTGCCAAAATACATCCCAGATATGCTTTTGCATATCCACAGATAGGCTTACTTGCTAGTATCTGTGATATTTTTTAAAGGAACTCATATAACCCTATATATTTGTGAATAAGTACATCCTTCAAGAAGCAGACACTCCAATTTTTAACCAAATTACCATGAAAAATTTATCAATTTATCTGTGGGAGGTGCATTTTGGTTAAAAACTCAAGGGTTGGTTTATTGATTATGTATTGATTAAATATTATTTAGATATACAGGTAATCCTCTACAACAGTTCATTTAGTGACTGTTCAAAGTTACAACAGCACTGAAAAAAGTGACTTATGATGACATTTCACACTTATAACCATTGCAGCATATCCAAGGTCAGTGATCAAGGTTCAGATTCCTTGGCAACAGATTCATACTTATGATGGTTGCAGTGTCCCTGGGTCATGTGATTTACCTTTTGCGACCTTCTGACAAGCAAAGTCAATGGAGACGTCCAATTCATTTAACAACTGAAGTTATTCATTTAACAACTATGGCAAGAAAGGTCACAAAATGGGGCAAAATTGACATAACAAACATCTTGCTTAGCAACAGAATTGTCTTGCTTAGTAACAATTGTGGTTGTAAGTTAAGGACTACCTGTAAATAGACCTCAATTTACATTCATTTATTCAGAAATCATTTCAAAAGCACTGAAAAAAAATGGATGTATGACCAGTCCTCAAAGTTCTGGCCATTGTGGCACTTCTGTGGTTGCAATCCAGGTACGGGGTGTGTAGCTTGTGATTATGACATTGCAGGGAGCCATGGTCACATGATCATTTGTGACCTTCCCTGTCAGTTTTTCACAATCAAAGTCAATGAGGAAGCCAGCAGGAAAGGTTGCAAGTTGCTCTGGTAAGTCGGTCTACTTTTTCGCCCGCCTGCCTGCCTGCCTGCATATGTCTTGCACTGGCCTTCCCAAAGCCTCCTTGACTTGCATATGGCCTGCACTAGCCCTCCCAAGGCCTGCCCATCTTCTGGGAGGCAGCACCCCTGTGGTCCTTACCTGGGACTTCCAACTCTTCCCACATTTTGGGGTTACAACAGCAACCAGAACTGCCAGGATTGGTATCAGTAAGCAATGCAGTCACATGGCATTGTGCTTTACAACTGCATTGTTTAGCATTGATAATCCTGGTTCCAATTGGAGCGATTACCTGTGTATAAAAGGTATGTCATATGTCAGCTATCCTGGTTTTGGTTGTTTAGAACCATATGGTATCATAAGCAGGACTACTTGTTCAGTAGCTAATAGAAAGCCGCTATAATGCTTTCAACATTCCTGTAATACAGTATATTGATAGCCTAGCACCCTACTTAACAACCTCCATATACATGTCAGCAACTTCCAGACCAATAATAATACACACTTCATAGAGGGGGTCAAGCCAATTGCCCAAGAAGTTTTGATTTGAATTCCTCCTTGTATCAGAAGGTTAGATTTGATGGCCTAAGGATGCAATCCAGTGCCATGATTTTATGAATTATATGAATTTGTAACTACTCAGCATGGTTCAACATTCTATATCTCACCAGAGACCATGGCAGTATATTTCCCTGATTCCTGATCTTTCATGGAAGAATTCATTGTATCCTAGACTATTCCCTTCTTCCCTTTTTTTTCATACTGTAAAATGAAAATTTCACCTGATGATGCTCAGACCATTGCAATGTGGTATCTTTACATTTCCTCTCCCTATTACCATAATCCAAGACAAAACTCTTTTCAGTTTGCTTGAGGTTTTTTAACCTTTTTTCTTTATTTATTTATTTTATTTGTTGTTAACTTTAAAGATTTGTTTAATTGTGATTTCTTTAATATATTTAGGTGCTATTTCAATCTTTGGTCAAGATAATACCCCCTCTTTGTGTTTGATCCAAGTGACCTCTGAAGATACCGGGATTGTGAAACCCCTATCAGGGCTTGCTGGGATCCTCTCAGCTTCCCATAATGCCCTGCTAGAATTTAGTACAGCCAGATTCTTATTTTGGAGTTGTTCTTATTAGCTGTTTATGCACAGCATAGATTTGCATTGCATTTGGATCCAGTGAGTGTTCACAAATAAATTGGCTGCACTTAAGGATAAGGGATATAGAATTTTTAAAAAAAACCATAATGGTATTTAAAGGAAGATTCAAAGATAGTAGTTATTATCAGATCTTAGAATGGCAAACCTGAGAATAAAAAGTCATACTGGTGGCCGTCATCTTACAACCATCTGTTTAGTGACTGTTTGAAGTTACAACGGAACTTTAAAAAATGACTTATGATCTTTTTCACACGACCATTGCAGCATCCCTGTCACATGATCAAAATTCAGACGCTTGGCAACTGGCATGTATTGATGACAGTTGCAGCAACCCAGGGTCGTTTGGTCACCTTTTATGACCTTCTGACAATTCAATGGGGAAGCCAGATTCACTTAACAACCATATTACTAATTTTACTGCAGCGATTCGCTTAATAACTGTAACAAGTTATGCTGTAAAATGGGACAACTGTCTTTCTTAGTGATAGAAAGTTTTGGCTCAATTGTGGTTGTAAGAGAAAATTGGGGGAAAACTATTTTACAGCAAAAAGTAAGGCAACATAAAATGTAGGGCCATCTTGGGAATATGAAGCCATGCAGAAAGTAGCTTTTTTCCAGTGGCAAATGCAAGACATTTCATGCAGATGGGGGCTGTAGGGGAAACAAAAGGTTACAATCTATTTTTCGCCCCAAACCCCATCCAGATTCAGATCAGAGAACTATGCCCTCCATTTACTCAGTTACAAATTCACTTCTCGTATGCTAGAAACTAAAAGCAAAGAGAGACAATGAAGAGTTTAGGAAAAAAAAATATGAAAAGGATGCTGTTCCGCTTCCCCACAGACAGGAAACTACTGTTTGAATTTAAAAACTAGAAGTTTCACACACTGTGTTGCAGGGCATCATGTATACAAAAATTAAGAAATGAATTGCTGACTAAGCTATTAGACGTAGAGCTGATTGTTCAAGTATTGAAGAGAGATAATCAGTTGAATACTTGTTCATTCTTTGCAGATTACTCAGGGCGAACTCCAGAAGTCATGCTCTAAGCCTCTAGTAGAGAAAGCTACAGATAATTGCCAGCATATCTGCCAATGTAGACCACCTCCATTACCACCACCGCCACCTCCACCGCCACCACCAAGGTTGCTTGGGGTTTCATGTAAGTAGAGGTTACCACTATTTTTTCTCAATATCCAGAAAAGCCTAGGAGCATCTGAAAGATTATTCATTCACTAATTGGGAAGAAGGTAATGTTTATTTAATGGGCAGGTAGTAATATTTTTCTAATGAAGAATGGGAAAATAGTCATGACTCAGACAAATTTTGATTGATTAAGGTTATTTCCTTAAATATGCAAGTTAACATGCAAAGCCTTGAATAATGCCATATGGTAAGAATGGTATGCAGTGAGTGTGCCATGATCTAGTATGTAAATAAGTTTATAGTTCCCCCAATTTATATTCTGACACACTTAATTCTATGCATAGTTTTGTGTGTGAATGCATCTGCATCCATCTGAGACTCCTGGAGGAAATAGATTATCTAAACCCTTTCAAGTCAAATTTCAGCCCTGGATGGCTTGTATTTACATCATCAGAATATAAATGATGCCCAGTTATATATCATGATATATCACGGAGTTGAAGTCCACAAGTCTTAAAATGGCCAAGGCTGGAGACATCTGGTAGAGAGTACAGCTATTCCAAATAGTGATGGAAGTGTCAAAGTTCCCTTATATAATCTTTCTACTTCATGAGCCCCACTGGATATTAATTGAATGTGATTGAAAATGCTGGTTCTCTTGTTTAAAGGACCTGAATATCCACAGGACCACATTCTCCCTGTAGTTTCTCTCCATGTGGTAGGATCATATAGGGTAGGCTGTCTCTGGTTCTCTTCTCTTAGGCATTGTCATTTCCAGGGGCCATGGAATACAGCTTTTTCAATTTTAATCACGTTGTCTTTGGAACAGCGTATTTCCCAAAATAGACAAACTCCCATTAATATATGGCTTTTAAGAGAGCCCTGGAATGGAACTATTATATGTAGCTTTTTTGTTCGTATGTTTGCTTGTTGTTTAATTTTCCTCAGTGCTGAAGGTTTTATAATTGCATGTGCAACTTATGCTGTTTATTCTTATTAAAGAAAGTATTTGGGACTTTCCAAGTCTTATGGTATGAGGCGACCCATTAATTTAAGTTTTCTGTAAATAGTTTTATCTTCTAGGCAAATTCTATGGTTAATAGCTTATGTAGTAAGCAGCTACGTATTAGCCTCAGGAACACTGAATAGGTATTTAAAAAACAAGCAAAAGGGCCCGTTGTATTCCAGGAAACCTCTGCAATGGTTCAGATGATTGTCGTTCACATTTGGAAGAGTTTGGGATTTAAAATATGTGGCTAATTCAGCCCTTTCTTCAATACATTTTTGTTGCTTTCCTCTGGGACTCATTTATTCTCTTTAGTATTGCAAGGCCCTGGCTCTCTGTCCCAGTTTCTAAATGTAATGATAGCTTTACTTATTTTCAACTTGAGCCATGATTTGTTCCTTTTGCTACTTTAGCCAGTATTCTGATAGCATACCATGATATCATCTATATATTAGCTATTACAAGCAGGGCTTTTTTTGTCATAGAACGCTCAGAACGGAGTTCCGGCACCTTTTTTGGATGGAACTTTGTAGGGTATGACATGTGTGAGTTCTGGCACCTTTTTCTTTTACAAAAAAAGCACTGATTACAAGCCATTGTATTGTTTAAGAAGAGTTTGTTTCAACTTCCAATTTTTAAGAATTCTGTGAGAGCCTAAGAGAGAATTCTAAAGCCAGGATCCCACTGAGAAATGCCTTTCCTTTCCCAAATCTTAACTGACACGCAGGATTATATGAGAGACAGCAATATTTTATTGTGGAATTCCAATAAATATCATATTTAAAATATTGGTTACATCTTTTTCCTATCTACAAAGTAATAGTTGTCAGAACTGAAAAATTTAAATATTTAAATTATACACAGACATAAAATAAAAAGTGTTTGAAGTCTTTAGAAACCTGAGTTTCTAGCCTGCTCACTCCCTCCAGTCACTGTACAGAAGAATAGATGTATATAAATCTAATATCAAAATAGCAACATGGAGAAATCAATGGGAGACAATCTTATCCTCCCAGGATATTTCTTTGTTCCACTCAAAGAGGCCTGCTTCAACAAAAAAGGTCCAAAGGGAGAACTGCAGTGCAAAACAGCTAAACCAGAATTTATTTGCATATATAATTGGATGGTGTTCCAAAACAGATGAAGTAGGAATCATCTTTCCTGCTACGGAAAATGGTTGCCCTCTTTTTGGTGTCAGATTAGCAATATTATTATCAATGATTGCTACATTTGCTTCTACATATAGCTATCACAGGTATAGAAACTGTGTCTTATATTTACAAAATACCTCATACATATTTGTGTTTATGTGTCAGAGCAAGCAATATTAATAAAAAATCAGGCATTTAGAGCATTGACTTTTCTCTTAGTTATTTGTTATTAGACTTTGTTTTGCTGAGTTCAAATGGGCTGCCTCTCTCAATTTCTCACAAACCCAATTAAACCTCAAAGCATTTTTTTTGCAACCTTTGTTATATTCTGTTTTGGGGCAAGTTTGTATCTAGCGATCCCCATTTCCTAATAACTTTTCTCTGGGCCAGTATATTTTCTGAACACAAATACCCTTTGTTTTCTTCTATATATAATTATACCAAGTGGTGGATTCAAATATGTGAACAACCGGTTCTCTGTGTGGATGCCGCTTCCGGAAGTCCATTCTGGGCCTAGGGAACAAAATATTAGCTACCGGTTCTGCCGAGGTTGTGCGAACTGGCTGAATCCCACCACTGATTATACCCCTGTGCGTGGGTTCTGTGGTATTTCAAAGCTTTGAGATGGCTGTTATTTTGTCTTTAACAAGCAACAGGAATGGCAACTAGACCCAAGCATTCCACAGTTAGCTTAATTCCAGCTGTATCATCCTCTGCCAGGCTGGGAATGATAGCGGAGGAGGATTCTTCTACCAATTTGTTAAGAGATTCTGGCTCAGATACAAGTCTTAAAGCCAATCCAGTAAGATCTGGCAGAGCTTAAATGTGATTTAAAACAGGTGCAAGAAAAAAGTCTCAATATAAAGAATGAATGTCTGCCCACAAAACAATTATACAAGTCAATCACAATATTTCTATTTAACAAAAAGAGATGATTGTAAAGGACTGTAAAAAGAAATGAAGTGAGTACTTTGATAATAACCAGGGTAAAGGGAGAAGTCTAATGATTGTTTGGGATGCTAGTAAAGCAGTTAAGAGAGGCTATTTTACACAATATAATTGTCTAGAGAAGAAGAAATCCCAGGAAAAGATGCAAAAGATATTGGATGAAATTGGAAAAAAAGAAATTGAATTGCAAAAGACAACTATGGACTATAAAATTTTACATCAAATTAAACTGTTACATCAACAATTGTGTGTGTTAACAGTTCAAGAAATAGAAACTAAATTGAATTATGTGAAACAAAGACATTTTGAATTTGCAAATAAACCAGAAAGTGGCTGACATACAAATTAAGAAAGGAAAGACAAAACAGAATGATTGAGAAAATCATTGAAGGTGACAATGTAATAAAGATAATGATCTTATTAAAAAGTACTTTCACAACTTTTACTCTAATCTTTATAAGAAACAGGAACTTGATATGCATAAAATAACAACACTTACCTAAACTTTCACAAGCTCAGACAACTTATGAATGATTCAGTAACTACTTTTGAAATATCAGAAATTATTAAAAAAATGAAACCAGATAAAGGTCCAGGTCCAGGTAGTCTTACAAGGCAATATTATAAATGTGTTGGGCATCAACTCCTTCAGCCACTAAAGGATATAATGAATGGAGTATCACAGGAAGCAGAGATGCCTCAAACCTGGAAAGAAGCTAATATTGCATTATTACCAAAGAAGGGGCAAGATATCAAAATAAAAAAAAAACTATAAATTAATTTTATTATTAAATAATGAATATAAACTTGAAAAAGGTTTTACAGACATATATTCATGAAGATCAATCTGGCTTTCTGCTAAAAGACAGGCAAGGGACAATGTGAAGACTGTTTTGAACATTATTGAATACTTACAATATCATAATGAGAAATAAGCAGCTTTAATATTTTTGGATGCAGAGAAGGCCTTTAACAACTTAAATTGGAAGATTTGGAAGATAAGGACTTAGGGAGAAATTTATTCAAGGGTCAAAGCAAGCAAACATTATTCTTAATGGAAATTTAACTACCGGTATGTGAAATTCCAAAGGGTATGGGACCAGGATGCCCCTTATCTCTCCTGCTATTCATATTGGTTTGAATAGGGTTATTAGGCAAGAGGGGAAAAAATAACAGGTATAAATATCAAAAAGGAAGATTTTGATGAAGAAGCTAAATGAGTTTGGAGTTTTAGCGTACTTTAAAATAAATAGATTAACAGTGATTAAAATTCTTTCAAGATGAAGATTGGAACTAATTTCAATATTGTACAATTCCTCCTACCACAACAAATAAGACTTTCTGTATATTTTGCCAGGAATCACTAAAGTCATATTAGAAGTAGGGTTTTAAAGCAAAATATCAAATTATCCTGATTTTACTAAAGTTTCAGAAAAACCAAAAATGTTTACAAAAGCTCAGAGTCTTGACAGATAAATACATCATGCATTTTCCAGTCACATTTTGTGTTAATAAAAGATTCACAGGTTTGACAATGTTTATTTTATTTATTTAATTTCTATAGCTGTCCATTTCACCAAAAGTGACTCTGGGCAATATATAACAAAGCAAAAACAAGGAATAAATATATGCAAACCTTTATCAGTATTAATTATAGAGACATTGGGAAAGAAAGTATAAAAACAAAACAAAGGAGGAAATAACAGAGAAATGTTAATATTTATTTATCTATCTAATTTATATAACTGCCAGTCTCACCAAAACCAACTCTGGGCTTTTATCCTGTCTTTAAAATATGTTGGTGAATAAGTCTGATTATGTTTCATTCCGTGGAATCTGCTGTGGGAGAAGTTTGAGTTTGCCTGAGGTTCTGTAGTAAAAGCCTCCATTTAAAAGTCTCTACATCTGGATTTTTTTCCCTGTACTCTTTTTTGTTTATATTTTGGTTATTCTCAAGGCAGAGAGTCTGGGCATACTGCCAGCTCTACCATTTATTTTTAACACAGTACATTTTTTCCAAGTAGTAATGTTTGAAACTGTCTTGTAATTTTCAGTATAAGAAGAGAGATGAAACCACTGTGCCATCCCCTTTGGGAAGTTGTCAAGTTCTTTGATTTTTTTTCTTCCTTTTACTAAATATATATACTTTTTCTCTCTTTTGTTTTTAGGATTTTTTTTATCTCTTTAACAAGTTTAAGAAAACTATAGAAGAGTCCTGACTTTTGACCTTCTACATAGAGTCTAAATTTGGTTTCCACTTGTTTGCATATTATCTGCACATTTCTCCTTTGGACATTGGGAAATTCAAAAGCAGCTTGTGGTTTCAACTTCAGCTTAAAGGAGCTGCCTGTGGTTATTTTACACAAAGAGGAGGTGGAGTTGCTCTATATGTAAGAAATAACTTTACAGAAATAGAGCACAACAATGACGAAAACTGTAAACTTGAATGCATTTGGGTCAATATAAAAGGGGGGAAAATGACATTGCCATAGGTGTATACTATAGGCCGCACAAACAAGCAGAGGAAATATGAACTTTTTGCTAGTCAGCTAACTAAGGTATGTAAGAAGCACATCACAAGAATAATGGGGGACTTTAATTACCCTGATATCAACTGGGAGACAAACTCTGCACCAAGTGGAAGATCAAACAGATTCCTGACAAACCTAGCAGACAACTTTCTCTCCCAAAAAGTAGAAAAGGGAACTAGGGGATTAGCCATATTGGATTTAATTCTCACTAAAAGAGATGAAATGATAGAAAATGTCAAAGCCACAGGAACCTTGGGGGGAAGTGATCATGCAATATTGGAATTCAACATTCTGGAAGCACAAGCAATAGAACACAGCCAAACTAGAGTCTTGGACTTTAAAAGAGCTAATTTCAATAAACTTAGAGAGACCTTGGGAAGAATTCCATGGATGAGAATCCTAAAGGGGAAAACAACTCAAGAAGCTTGGGAAATTTTGAAAAGTGAGATAATAAAGCCCCAGTCTAGTACAACACCAACAAAGAAGAAAAATAACAGCTCTCAAAAGAAACCAGCATGGCTGCATAAAGAACTCTCTGATAAATTGAAAGATAAAAAGGACAAGTATAAGAATTGGAAAGAGGGGCACATAACTAAGTCAGAATATCAGCAAATAGCCCATACCTGCAAAGATGAAGTGAAGAAAGCTAAGGCTCAAAATGAACTAAGGCTTGTGACCAAAGTCAAAAATAACAAAAAAGCTTCTTTCAACATATAAAAAACAAGAAAAAAGTGAAGGAAATGATTGGTCCATTAGTGGGGGAAAGTGGCAAGAAGGTGACAAGCAATAGGGAGAAAGCAGAACTATTTAACTCGTTTTTTGCATCTGTCTTTACACAAAGGGGAAAAACAGTCCAACCTACCAAAATCAGTGCCATAAAAAACAGAATAGAAACGCAAGTTAAGATAGGCAAGAAAATGGTAAGTGAACACCTGTCCAGCCTAGACAAGTTCAAATCACCAGGACCAGATGGATTACACCCCAAAGTTCTCAAGGAACTGGCAGACATGATCTCAGAACCACTGAACTATATTTTTCAAAGATCCTGGAGCACTGGGGAACTACCAGAGGACTGGAAGAGAGCTGATGTAGTTCCCATCTTCAAAAAAGGGAAAAAAAATAGATCCAGGAAACTACAGACCTATCAGCCTGACCTCAATACCTGGGAAGATTCTGGAAAAGATAATCAAACAACAAATCAGCGAACACCTTGATGCAAAAAAAGTCATCACTAAAAGTCAACAGGGGTTTGTCAAAAACAGATCATGCCAGACAAATCTTATTGCATTCTTTGACCAAGTGACAAAATTAGTGGACCAGAGGAATGCTGTAGATATAATTTACTTGGACTTCAGTAAGGCATTTGATAAAGTAGATCACAACCTACTATTTGATAAGATAGAAAAATGTGGGTTAGATAACATCACCACCAGATGGATTCGTAGCTGGCTGACAGGCCGTACTCAGCGTGTGGTCCTCAATGGAACTGCATCTACATGGAAGGAAGTGTGTAGTGGGGTGCCCCAGGGCTCTGTTCTGGGCCCAGTGCTCTTCAATATCTTCATTAACGATTTGGATGAGGGGATAGATGGGGAACTCATCAAATTTGCAGACGACACCAAGCTGGCAGGAATAGCCAATACTCCAGAAGATAGGCTTAAAATACAGGAGGATCTGGACAGACTCGAACACTGGGCACTATCTAACAAAATGAAATTCAATGGTGAAAAAAGTAAGGTTCTACATTTAGGCAGGAAAAATCAAATGCACAGGTATAGTATAGGTGGTACCTTGCTCAGTGGTAGTAACTGTGAGAGGGATCTCGGAGTCCTAGTAGACAATCACTTCAATATGAGCCAGCAGTGTGCTGCAGCTGCCAAAAAAGCCAACACAGTGCTAGGCTGCATTAACAGAGGGATAGAATCAAGATCACGTGAAGTACTAATACCACTTTACAATGCTTTGGTAAGGCCACACCTGGAATACTGCAACCAGTTTTGGTCACCACGATGTAAAAAAGATGTCGAGACTCTAGAAAGGGTACAGAGAAGAGCAACAAAGATGATTGGGGGACTGGAGGCTAAAACATATAGGGAACGGTTGCTGGAATTGGGTATGTGTAGTCTAGGAAAAATTCAGAGAAGAGCAACTAAGATGATAAAAGGCCTGGAGACCAAAATGTACAAAGAACGGCTGTGGAACTTGGGTTTGGCCAATGTAAAGAAAAGAAGAAATAGGGGAGACATGATAGCAGTATTCCAGTATCTGAGGGGCTGCCACAAAGAAAATGGGGTCAGGTTGTTCACCAGAGCACCAGAGTGAAGGACGAGAAACAGTGGTTGGAAGCTGATCAAAGAGAGAAGCAACCTGGAATTAAGGAGAAACTTCCTCACAGTGAGGACAATGAACCAGTGGAACAGCTTGCCTCCAGAAATCATGGGTGCTCCATCGCTGGAAGTTTTTAAAAAGAGACTAGACAATCACCTGTCTGAGATGGTATAAGACCTCCTGCTCGAGCAGGGGGCTGGACTAGAAGACCTCCAAGGTCCCTTCCAGCTCTATTCTGTTCTGTTCTGTTCTATAGTTAAACAGAATTGCTAATGTGTAAATGGAGACAAAGCAGTGACTTAGTTGTTGGATGACTTTTCTTTTCTGTATAATTTTTTCATTCTTAATAGCACAATGATTTCTGCAAAGGCCTGTTATGTTCTCTTGGTTAATTAATGAAGTCCAAAAGAAATTAGATCATTGGCTAGGATTCTTCATCTGTAAACTATAATTGAACTACAGTATTTTTCCCTGTTTATGTTTTTTTCAGAAGAAATTCATTTTTGGCTTTAGTATTTAGAATTTAAAGTCTTCAGTTTCAGCCAATATCATGGACTGAAATTGTTAGTTATTTGTACTTGAAGAAGTGCCAACCTTAAAAAAAAGGCATTTGGCAACTGTTCCAGTACAAAGTGTACTGTTTGATGCTTTTACCTTGGAATTTGTGCAGATGATCTAAAAGAAAGCTTAACTTGTCAACCATCCCAAAAGGCCCAAGAGTAGTAATTGTGATGGATGAAGAGTTGACTTAATTCAAACAAGATTTTAAAAATGTGGTAGAGATAAAAAGAAAATAAGATGGAGAATAGTTTTTTGCAGCTGGTGTAGTTTTTGAACTAGGTGCAAGCAACTATTACAACCAGGGCTTTTTTTCTCATAGAACGCTCAGAACGGAGTTCCGGCACCTTTTTTGGATGGAACCTTGTAGGGTAGGCAAGTCAGGTTGCATGACATGTGTGAGTTCCGGCACCTTTTTCTTTTACAAAAAAAGCACTGATTACAACCTACCTTCCTTCATTGAGATGTTCTTCCTTTTCCCAGCACTCTTCCTGGGTTTCATTTCCAGGCCCCCAAAAGGTTTTGGAAAAAAAAAAGAAAGAGACAGGTCAGATATTAGCAGAAAGGGATAGCTGTGATAATGTGAGAAGAGATGAAATTTTTATATCCTGAAAAATTTCTTCATTCCATGCCAGTCTTAACTTTGCAGGAAATCAATCAATATTGATGCTTAATGTTGAATGCTTCCAAACATAGTGCTAATTACCTTTTCCTCTGTTTCCCCCCTCATTTCCTGTGTAGTTCTCTTTCCTACCTTTCCTGTTCACTGTCCTGATCTTTAGTTATATTTTTCCCACATCAATTCCATTGTTCCTTATCTAGCAGGCTACCTAAACCCTTGACTTCCTGCCCATTAGCACATTTAGTTTATTTTTATTGCTTCTTAATTAATAAAAAAGAAAACAATATACAAAAATAATAGGATGGTGATAGATACATTGCCAGAGAAGGGGGAAAAAGACATTAAAATGCCTTAACAAAAATAAAAGAAATACGACAAAGAATAACAGAATATCAGAGTTGGAAGGGACCTTGGAGGTCATCTAGTGCAAACCCTTGTTCAGGCAGGAAGACCTATACCATTTCAGACCAATGGTTTTCCAGTTAAAAATTTCCAATGTCGGAGCATTCACCACTTCTGGAGGCAGGTTGTTCCACTGATTAATTGTGCTAACTGTCAGGAAATTTCTCCTTAGTTCTAGGTTGCTTTCTCCTTGATTAGTTTTCATCCATAAAAAGTCCAATATGGCTGATCCCCTAGTTCCCTTCTCTACTTTTTGGGAGACAAAAGATATCTGCTAGGTTTGTCAGGAATCTGTTTGATCTTCCACTTGGTGCAGAGTTTGTCTCCCAGTTGTTGTCTGGATAGTTAAAGTCCCCCATTACTATTGTGATGTGCTTCCTACATACCTTAGATAACTGACTAGCAAGAAGTTCATCTATTTCCTCTGTTTGGTTGGGTGGCCTATAGTATACAACTGCGGCAATGTCATTTTTTTTCTTTTATATTGACCCAAATGCATTCAAGATGGTTTTCATCATTGTTCTGCTCTATTTCTGTAGAAATGTAGTTATTTCTTATATATAGTGCAACTCCACCTCCTCTTTTATTTGTTCTGTTTTTTAAAAAAAGATAATTTAAATCCCTCTAGCTGTATATTCCATTTGTGAGTTTCATCCCACCAAGTTTCTGTAAAGAAAAACAACAAGTTACAATTTTATATATACTTGTCTAATGCAAACATTATTTAAGTATCTATATATTTCTATATATTTATGAGATTATTTTTTAACATACTGTATTCTGTATAAATAAGTCCCATTTTTCATTATAATTGCCAATACAAGCTTTCACTCAGTCTCCAATCTTCCCTTTTTAAGGGAGTGGTGGAGAGAGTAGTTGCATAGCAACTTCAGAAAACTTTGGATGAAGCAGATTATCCTTTCAGTTGGGGTTCAGACCTGGGTTTGGGACTGAGACAGCATTGATTGCACTCATGAGTGACCAGTGGCATGCATCCTGGTTCTTCTTGACCTCTGAGCAGTGTTTGATACCATTGGCCATGGTACCCTTCTGGGCCAGTTTCAGGAATTGGGTGTATATAGTACCTTATTGTACTGATTTTCCTTCTTTCTCCAGGCCGGTTCCAGTTGGCGTTAATAGAGGAAGAGAGATCCAGTCCCCGGCCCCTACTTTGTGGAATGCCTCAGGGTTTTGATTCTCTCTCTCCCCCTTTTATTAACATTTACATGAAGCCACTGAATGAGGTGATTTGTTGGTTTGGGGTGAGATATCGTCAATATGCAGATGACACCCAGCTTTATATCTTCACCTCAGGCCTCTTAAGTGATGCTTAGTTACAGAACAGAGTTGGAAGGGACCTTGGAAATCTTCTAGTCCAACCACTGCTCAGGCAGGAGATCCTATACCATTTCAGACAAGTTGCTGTCCAATCTCTCTTTAAAAAGCTCCGGTGATAAAGCACCCACAACTTCTGAAGGCAAGATGTTCCACTGGCTAACTGATCTCTCTCTTAGGAAGTTTCTCCTTAATTCCAGGTTGCTTTTCTCCTTGATTAGTTTCCATCCATTGTTTCTTGTCTTGCTTCTAATACTATGGAAAATAAGTTGAACCCCCTCTTCTTTGTGGCAGCTCCTCAAATTCTGAAACACTGCTATCATGTCACCCTAAAGGTAAAGGTTCCCCCGCATATGCATGCTAGTCGTTTCCAACTCTAGGGGCTGGAGCTCATCTCCGTTTCAAAGCCGAAGAGCCAGCGCTTGTCCGAGGACGTCTCCGTGGTCATGTGGCCAGCATGACTAAACGCCAAAGGCGCACGGAGCGCTGTTACCTTCCCCACCGTGGTGGTCCCTATTTTTCTACTTGCATTTTTACATGCTTTCAAACTGCTAGGTTGGCAGAAGCTGGGACGAGTAACAGGAGCTCACTCTGCTACGCGGCACTCGGGATTCGACCCGCCAAACTGCCGATCTTTTTCTATATAGCCTACCAATGTGTATCCATCCTTATTATTTCCTCATTTTTTTTAAAAAATGCCATGGATTTCGCAAACTTTGGTGGTTTTCAACATGAGTTCAGTGTTACGTCCCTTTCCAATATCTGTGCATTTTGAATTCCTAATGTATAGGCAGCTACTCCAGCACAAAGCATAATGTCTTGAAATATATGTGCAGATTATCTTAAAGGAAGGTGCATGTGCAGGAGGTTGGGTGGGTGGATGGATAGGATAAATAGATCAAATGAATGGGGGTTGTTCCAATATTCGTTGAGTGGAATGAAAAATGTTATCTGTTCTTTCAACCTCTGTTTAAATAGTTACACTGAATTCCTCAATTAGCTTGCTTTGAGTTTTCTCTTTTGTGATGCCTATTCCATTTTGCTTTAAAATGTTTCAATTTTAAAAATGGTTAGCCTGTTTGCTTTGTTCAAATACTTCAGAGAAAGGTATCGATGAGTCAGATGCTGTTGATTTCCATCCAAAGTAATCTTTAGACTCTCTTGGCAGCAGATATAGAGCACTGTCTCAGTCCAGCTATACAATAAATGGATCTTAATTGGCATAAGCCTAACCCTTTAGAAGCCAGGTCCAAGTCATTGTCCTCATTGTCCCCTACCCGTACACACTGTTCTGGCAGAGTTTCATAATTGTTTCAAGCATTTAAAAATGTGAAAAATTATATTCAAATTCAGCAAATAAACCTACGATAGGAATCCTTTAATCAACAAAGTGGTGAAGCTAAAGATTTACCAAAAATGTAAATCAAAGTGAATATAGGCCTTTTTTTTCCTTGTGGAGTTTTATGGTAATTCAGAGGTTGTACAGATTTTCCCCCATTTAATGAGTTTAAAACCATTGTGTCCCATTATTTCTGCCCAGACAATTCTTTTTGCATTGGAAGGTTGCTTATAGAACTGGTCTGTTTGAAGAAGGGAAGAATGGTAAATCCCTCATCACCATTAGCTAAAAAAAGTTAATAGAATCCTGGGTTGTATAAACAGAGGCATAAAATCAAGATCACGTGAAGTATTAGTACCACTTTATAAAACCCTAGTAAGCCACACCTGGAATATTGCAGCCAATTTTGGTCACTATATCACAAAAAAGATGTTGAGAGTTTGAAAAAAATTCAGAGAAGAGCAACTAAAAGAAGAGCCTTGGTGGAGCAGTGGGCTAATGCCTCCTTAAGTAACACCAGCTGCCTGCAATTAGTGCAGGTTCGCGTCCCACCAGGCTCAAGGTTGACTCAGCCTTCCATCCTTCCGAGGTAGGTAAAGTGAGGACCCAGATTGTTGGGGGCAATAAGCTGACTTTGTAATAATGCCGCTGGGGGGGGGGCTGAAAGCCCTAATAAGCAGGCATATACATAGTATGAAGGCTATTGCTAAGCACATTGATTTGTGCTTTAGATTGTAAGCCGCCCTGAGTCTTCAGAGAAGGGCGGGATATAAATGGGATTTTTTAAAAAAATGATCAAAGGCCTGGAGACTAAAACATATGAAGAATGGCTGCAGGACTTGGGTATGGCTAGTCTAAAGAAAAGAAGAAATAGCAGTATTCCAGTATTTGAGGGGCTGCCACAAGGAAGAGGGGGTCACGATGTTTAACAAAGCACCAGAGGGAAAGACAAGAAACAATGGCTTGAAACTGATCAAAGCAGAGAAGCAACCTGGAATTAAGGAGAAACTTCCTGACAGTGAGGACCATCAACCAGTAGAGCAGCTTGCCTCTAGAAATCATGGGTGGAGATTTTTAAGAAGAGACTAGACAATCACCTGTCTGAGATGGTATAGGTTCTCCTGGAACAGAAGATCTCCAAGGTCCCTTCCAGCTCTATTCTATTCTATAGGAGGGAGAATAAAATCCTTAGAAGTCTGAAATTTTGTTTCTGTTATTTAGCTTTTGGATCTTTTAAAATCTGTTTTTGCTGCTTGAGTCATTTATGATTAGGCAGCCTTATAAATCATAAGTAAAATCAACTCATAAATAAAATACATTTTCAGGAAACAGCCTGCCTAGTCCTCTCTGTTTGGGACTATTAGGGAAACAAAAATTGCTCTTGATTGTCAACTTGGCTGAATAAGGATTGTTGTGCAGAAAGCAAAATCACACAAGTCCAATCAGGACTAGTGTTCTGCTGCCTGAAAAAATATATGATGCCCAGTAGTCTGCACAAAGAATTGCCCTTGTAGGCTTTTGAGTGTTTTTCTTATATTGAACCTTCAAAGGGGCTTACTGTAAAAATTACAGGGACTAGTTCAGGCAGTCATCCAGGAATCAACACTGACTTGAAGGCAGTAAAGCTGTGACATAATATCCCCGACTTTACAGTTATTGATATGAAAGACAAAAAAAGTTTGGATAGTGGATAGGCAGTACAGAAGGCAGCAGAATAGAAGAGAAAGAACTGGAGAAAATAATAAATTACAAAGACCTGCAAATAGTAGAACGTCTATGATGTGGTGGCACAGTAGTTTAGAATGCAGGATTGCAGGCTAATTCTGCCGACTGCCAGCAGTTGGATTCTTACTAGCTCAAGGTTGACTCAGCCTTCCATCCTTCTGAGGTGGGTAAAATGAGGACCCAGATTGTTGGGGGTCAATATTCTGACTCTATAAACCGCTTCAAGAGGGCTGTAAAGCACTATGAAGGGGTATATGAGTCTAAGTGCTATTGCTATGACAAAAGAAAGCAAGGATAGTATCAGTAGTAATTGGTGAGTTGGGTGCAATCCCAAAGCATCTGGAGCACCACTTGAACACCATTGGCATTGAGAAAATCATTAGTCAACTACAAAAGGCAGGCCGATTTGGAACAGCTTACGTCCTGCAAGGATACCTTTAACACCATCAAACAACAACATCTGCCTAAGCCAGGTCCTTGGGAAAGACTCGATAGGAAGATAAAAATGCCAAATCCAGTCTAAACATTTGGTTCACTTGTAACCAACCATAATAATGGAAACATGAAATGACTCATTGCCAAAAGCTTGACTAAATAAAATTGTTCCTTTTTTCCCATGTAAAAGATAAAAGAATAGATAGACACCTGCTGGATACTTCTGGGAAAGGTCTTTTATTTTTAGCAGAAGTAATGGGAAACATGCCTCTTATTCCTTTAAATGAACAATCAATCCACGTAGTCTGATTTTCTGTAACTTGGAATGGCAGCATGAAATCTGGTTTAGGCTAAATATAACATTAAATACAAGCTTATATTCAATATGTATATTAAAAATGTAAATAGTGGCAGAAAGGGAGGATAAAGTCTGATGGAACTCATTGAAGTAGGTAACAAGATTAACCCCAATTTTCTTATACTATATTATTGACATAAATTGCAATATTCCATACATTCCAAGTATGCTGCATAGTTCATAGGATGTCTTTAAAAAGAGGGTTTTGTATAAATGTGGCTATAACTGCAAAATAATTTAAGAATATACTGTATCATATTCCAGACCAGAGCAAGTCAGTGTTATCCAAATAGGAAAGAGAAGGATGGCAACTTAATATTATCCCTGTCTCTTAAACTGAATATGAACTTGTTTCAGCATGTTAACTGCCTTCAGTTTTTTAGCCTCAGAAACATCCAATCATCCAGTAAAAAGATGACTAAAACTTCAGTTACAGTGAAAGGAAGAAGAAACATTTTTATAAATTGACTATGGAATTAATCTGCCTTTGTTTATTTTAAAGTATGTGTGAGTCACTTCTTAAGTTCAATTTTTGAGGTTGATTCTAGCATAATTATAATCCTTTTGGAAAATACTGTAAAAATAAAAATGAATCAAAGATGTATTTCATTCCCTAGACTGGTAGACTCAAGATATTTGAAGATATTTAAACATTTCCCTAGGCAGAATTTCTCAACACATAAGACCATGTGTTGGATTTTTCCCCCCAAGACCTTGTATTAAATTTAGTTTCAGAACTTCTGTTACTTGTCTTTTAGTTATCTTCCAGTCTGGTTCATGGTTCACACTTAGCATATAAGTCTCAGAAGAGTGACAGAGGCTGCAGATATTTTGATGTATTGAACAAGTTTTCTTTATATTCCATAAAGAAATTACAGTGAGACTTTAAGAAGGACGGAGTAATATCTAGCTATACAGCTGGAATATCCTTGATGGCTGTTGGAAATCTTTGAGTTTCATAAGCTTGTAAGCCTGTACAATTTTCTATGAGCTGAGACTTCTCTGAAAAATTAGAATAGTTATAAGTATTCTGCAATATCCCTCCCTCCTCTCCTCCTATCCAGGCAATGACTATTTTCTGAACTGTAAGGTTCTTTCTCTTAAAATTGTCATCCTGACACCTTTAGATAACATAAAATGTATCCTTTAAAAAGAGAGAATGAAATTCCATGTATCATTCATTATATTTATTTTTAGATCTGCCATGGGGACTTGTACTGACAAAAGTGGAATCAAGGGATGTCAAAAATATACTTTTAATAAATGAATTCAGATTTGTAGAGAGATTGTAGCACTATGAACTGCCAAATTAATGTCATGATTATTAGACAGAAGGTATAGTTTAATTCAGCCTTCCCCATCAGGGACCATCCAGATGTGCTGAGCTGCAGTTCCTTACATTCAACCATTAGAGTCATATTAATGAGGATTATTGGGATAGTAGTCCTATTCACATGGAGGGCACCATGCTCGGAATTGGTTAGGGCTTTCCTGGTTTGTTCTTCTTAATATTCAGAATGAATGGTATGCATAATTTTCTAATGATCCTGTAGTATAATATTATGTATTAACAGTGCTTTTAAAAAAAAGCTGCTGGAACTCACGTCATACAACCCACCTTGCCTACCCTACAAGGTTTACCTTTGTAGTTGAAAAAAAAACCCCTTCAATTTTTAGTGTATCTAAAAGACTAGGATTTTGTTACCACTGGCATACCCATTTAGTTTAATGAGTGGAAATGTCAGCTTTCTATGTGGAATGAAATTGGCCCAATAAAACAAAATTTGGTTGCTTGTAAAAGATTGAATTATTTTTAAGAAGTTGTCGAACAAGGTGGAAAAATTTACATTTGGAGTTTAATATGGATATTGACTTGAATCAAATTAAAGTTGAAACTTTGTCAGTGAACAGATTACTTTTAATTTACCTTTAAATTAAATTCAATTTAATAAATGGATCTGATATTTTTTTTTCCACAGTTCCTTTAATATACCACAAACTAACCAATGAAATGTAAACATTTTTTCAGGTATTTAACATTTGTTATATCAGTAATGCTGTAGGTATTATATATCACCATATATAAATACATACACGTAAGTTTGGGTGCTGCTTGTCTATTTCCCCTTTCACTGTATCTGCCCTCCTTCTCTGTCTTCCCTCTTCTCTACTTTCTTTCTCCTTTCTTTCCTACTTCCCTCTTCTTCCTCTCCTCTCCTCTTTCCCTCATACTGTAGGTCTACCTTTACATCTGACAATGCAAATTAATATCTATTAATAATAATACCTCCAAATCACAAGGCAGAAGGCTCACTCATCCTCTTGTGAAAGATGGCCTCCATGTTTACGTGTCTCTCACCACCACCATTGACTTCCACACCACGTGGTCCGACCCAGCCAATCAAGCCAGGCTCTGGCTATGGTTCTAGAGGAAGCAGACAGTGCCGGAGGGGACCCCGCTCGCAATGTACCACCAGCAGGGCATTTTCAAAAGCAAATGAAGATAGGAAGGGAAACAATAGGAAAAGAATGCAACTCTGGAAAATCTGTTGAAAAAAGGTACTGGAACTCTGTTCCAGTGCATTCTATAACAAAAAAAGCCCTGTGTATTAATGTGCGTTGATTCAAATTTATGAAAGAATATCCATAGCCAGTGCAGTTTCCAGTCTATGCTAGCATAGTTTTCTGAATGGGTATCCATTCATTTATATGCAATGAACTGCCTGGTACTGGTCTAATTGATAAATCAGCAATCCATAATATTTTACTGAGCAGTTCTAAATATGCTTCCTTGGACAACAGCTCAACTGTGTTCAGTAGACTAGTTTTAAAAAGCACACTAACAATGTTATATTGGGAAAGACCTATCTGCAGCATGTACACTCACAATTTGAATTATTTGACCATTTGTATGATTTTCATATAAATAAATAACTCTGTGACTTGCTTTAATTTTAAATCCATGTTTACTGTTATTTAATTGTTTTCATTAGGTAGTCCACCAAAAGAAGCAAATAAGTAAGACTGACCTTTAAAATTGTAAATTTCTTTTTGAAAACTCAGTAAGATGTTTTTTTCAAGCTTTCCAGCTGTGGTTACTTGGCAATAGTTACATGCAGTAAGTTATAAATTCTTGTTTCAAGCAAAGATTTATATTTATAGGTATTTATGGGTAATCAGTATAAAAATCTGAGCTATCAATGCTAAACCTCAGTCTGATTTAAACTATATTGCCCACCTGTCCTGTGGGGTTATAGTGATTCAGCAAAGGGGATCCAGTCATCCCAGGAACCTTGGATGTCATAATGTATGGATATAGAATATGTGCAGATTTAGCAATGTGGCCTTTTGTAATTGACAGATGGAAATGTTATCAATGTGCAGATTTTCTAAGTGCCATTCAATTGTGTGTGTGAGGGGGGGTGAAGTATGACATCCAGTGTGCCGATAACCAATGGGACCACCACATCTGATTTATGCTATCATCTTTCAATTTTGATTTTCAGAGCTTGATACTTGTGTTCTTCTCCAATTCTTTGTCTTCTCTTCTGCTTACGCCTTGGATTGCCACATCAATTAGCCACACTTTCTTCTTTTCAACTACAATTAAATCTGATGTGTTATGACCAAGGTCTTATCTTATCATTTGGAAACCCCACAATATTTTAACGGCTCATTTTCTGCTTCTTTTTCAACTCTTATGTACCCAGCATTTTTTATTACTGGCACATGATAATTTTTACACATGTTCCAGTGAATAATTTTGGCAATTGTGTTATGTCATTGCTTATTATTACATGTTGCCCGACTCCAATTATTCTGGATAATTGCTAAGAATTTACATTCAAGTTCCATGGAAATTCCACAGAAAGAATTAAAAAAAACCCTGTAAGTTTAAAAAATTTTAGTATGTAAAATGCAATTTTACCAAATTCACTGCTCTCCTTCTATGCTAAATTGCAGGTTTAAGCGTTATGAATATTAACTTTATTTAAAATTATTGAATGTAGGATGGTTCTGCACAATGTATCTCTATAACTCAATTTAAAGATTGCAATCCTTGTTCAGAGAGAGCACAAAATGATACCACTATAAATATTCTTTTCCCATTACATTTAAATTGTGTATAAAGTATTGTCACAACAGAGAGGGTAAAATAATCTAGTCCTGTTTAGCTTTTGGATAAGATTCCATTAAGAATCCCAGGCCAAGGACTACATTGGGAAATCTTTAGAATATCAGGGAAGAAAGCAAAGGGCATAGCTGTTCGGTTCTTAGTGAGGAAACAAGAACTACATGCCCATCTCTCTAGGAATAAAGCTCAGCTTGAGGAATGATTTACTTTTAGCCTTTTATGGAATGCACAAAATTGTCTGCACAGTTTGTCTTTCCCTCCATAAACCTGTTTGGTCTGAGACCTATTATTTTCTGGATAGTCCCTGGCCAGCAGAGAAGCCAGCTTTTTTGAGTGCCTGACAGTGATCTGTGTTTTCACAAATAATTGTTTCAATCTGGTGTCCTGTGAAGAATTGTTCATTGTAACCCACTCTGTTATCAGTCTTTCCTCTTGCTATAAAATTTGATCCAGTTCTCCATGTCTTTCATGACTGCTCAGGTGTTGCCAACTGCATTTCTAAGGGTCAGGGACAATGAAGCGAAGCTGATGTGATGACATTCTGGATATGCCAAGGAGTCGCCGAAGTGTGTTCATGAATACTACATAAGACACATATATTTAAATTGATCCCCACTAATACAAATGTCATTTCTTTAATGCTGAATTCATTTCTTAAATGGCATGTGTTCAGATGGCTTTTTTTATTTGGCCTACAGCATATTTAAACAACAACAGTAATAATAATAATAATAATAATAATAATAATAATAATAATAATAATAATAATGACAACAACCATCATCATCCAATTATAATTTTCCCAAAATAAATCTTGCTTAAAGGTTGTCCAAATATATGATTTGTTCTATTTTAAAGTATATTTTATATTGCGTATGCATAATGTTACAAATAAAATATGATCAACTTCCCTCATCAACTTCCCTCCGCCCTGTGCGTTCCCACAGAGAGGGCCTCCTCAGGGTGCCACCGATCAGAGAATGTCGTTTGGTGGCCCCCAGGGGGAGGTCCTTCTCTGTGGGCGCCCCGGAGTTATGGAATTGGTTGCCGGTCGAGCTCCGGATGGCGCCCGACCTTTGCTTCTTCCGACGCGATCTGAAAACGCATTTATTTGAACAAGCCGGCTTGGCCTGATGGGGGATGGGTTGGGTTTTTATTGTTCTTAATATTTGTATTTACTGTTTTTACCTTGGGCATTATGTTTAATTCCTTTTAACTTTTGTATTTTTGTATTTTTATACATTTGCCCTGTTCACTGCCCTGAGTCCTTCGGGAGAAGGGCGGTATATAAATAAAATAATAATAATAATAATAATAATAATAATAATAATAATAATAATAATAATAATAATAATTATTATTATCATCATCATCATCATCATCATCATCATCATCATCATCATCTTTGACTGTTTGGCCAATCACCTTTTTTGTGCCATAGCAACTCCTGGGCCAGCTTCTTGGTGTTTTTTTTATTGTCCTCTTAATAGCTGAATTTCAAAAACTTATTTGCCTTTTGTCTGCTCAAGTAGTAAAAATAAATGGAAAAATGGACTAACTTAATTAGCAGAAAATTACTTTTTTTATGTATGCTATGAAAAGGTAAAATATCATATTTAGCAGTACAGGTAATCCTAGACTTACAATAGTTCATTTAGTGACCTTTCAAAGTTACAAAGGCACTGAAATAAGTGACTTGCGACCATTTTTCACACTTACGACCATCGCAGCATCCCCATGGCCACAATTCATGATCAAAATTCAGACGCTTGGCAACTGACTCATATTTATGATGGTTGCAGTGTCCCGGGGTCATGTGATCTTCTGAGAAAGTCAATGGGGAAGTCAGATTCACTTAACAACCTTATTACTAACTTAACTGCAGTGATTCACTTAACAACTGTAGCAAGAAAAGTTGTAAAATGAGGCAAAATTCACTTCACAACTGTCTCTCTTAGCAACAGAAAGTTTTGGCTCAATTGTGATTTTAAGTAGAGGACTACCCGTACTAGGTTGGCTTATTACTTAATGGAAGAATTTTTCAAAAAGTGCATTTTACTTCTTCAACACACTTGAGTCCAGGGTGGTATATCGTCTATTATTTACCTCATTCACATTATTTAATGCTACTCACATCATTGCATAAGTGTTACCTAGTCTGATTTAGCCCACAACATACTTGAATTGCTTCAAGTACAGTAAAATGATTTGTATTGGGGAAAGAGATAGACACCAGACCAAGGATATTCAGGACCAAACTCTTGCTTTGCACTATTTAATATCTTTCAAGACTTTTTCAACTAATCGTTATGGAAATAGTTTGTGGTAATAGGTGTGTAAATTGGTCTGAGAGTTGTGAATTAAAATCATTATGACTAGAAGACTGAATACTTCACCCCCTCAAAAAATGTGAAGATATGGTTTGAAAAAAGGCAAGAAAAATAGGAAGGGTTTCCCCTAGTCTGATTTTATTTTGGAAAAATTGAAACATGTTCTAATTAAATGATATAGAAAAGAATTAAGGTGGAAAATAAATTGGAAATATACCAAATCAAGAAATTAATGTACAAATAAAGGAGTAGAAAATTTGTTTCAATAAAGGCAAATATTTCATTTCTAAGGGCCATTAAAATAATACTGTATAAATGATATAAAGAAACTGCTGTATTTTAGTTTCGGAAAATGAAATTGTTTAAATAGCTGAAAATTAATGCTTTTTCCTTCCTTCCTTCCTTCCTTCCTTCCTTCCTTCCTTCCTTCCTTCCTTCCTTCCTTCCTTCCTTCCTTCCTTCCTTCCTACCTACCTTTGGTCGAACCATCCATCTCAGATCAGTGACTTGAATAAAAACAAAATATAATGTTGGTTGTTTCTTATATTTACAGTGATAATTTTCTGTGCATGTATTAGCTTCTCTTAAAGAGGCAAAAATAAAGCTACATTCCTTAAATTTCATAGTAAATTAAAGCAATATCCTGAAGATACTATTTCTTATAAGTAACTAACAGTGTGTGTTGTTTCCCTAATCACAATAAAGTAAACCCTCTTTGGGAAACAAATACTATATAAAGACCTCCTATACACACTTCCCTGAAAAATATTTCCCACTGAACTCAGGTTTAATTTTGAATATACAGTATATTAGTTCATGAATTGGGTTTGATTTGGGAAGTCTTGCATTCAAATCTCATATTAGTTATGAAGACCTGTATTGTGCTTTAGAGAATTAGCTGCTTAACTATATAATTACCATAACTGGTAAGGACTAAATTCAGTAGCTATGTTTATACCTCTTTGAGCTTCATGATAGAATAAAATAGAAACAATCTACCTTTTAGTTAATATCAGTACAAATAGACTTTTTAAAGTTGAAGCCCTTTCTTTATATATGTGATTTTGAAATCCTAATTTCCAGGTGCTTTAGAAAGTGACAAAAAAAGAAAATATTCCAAACTAAAAGAAGTTTGGGGAGTGGGAGGGACTATCCTCAGAACTCCATTAAGCCCAGTGATTGGAAGATTTGACATTTATCTTTGATGTGTTTTCCTTCATTGAGTTTAATATGTTGACATAGCAGCATGCTTTTACTTGGTAAAATAAAGAATGGTTGATTGGCAGCTACTAAGAAATGGGGCTTCCATCTATGTTAAGACATTTTGATTTCTGATTTTCAACTCAAGTGTTTTACGAGTTAGAGATAAGCCTTTACTTAGTGCCACAGCATCTGTTTCATTTGCAGAAAGCATTGGCGTCTCCAAATAGGTCTTGGAAATGTCCTTGCTGAACCCAGCAGAGCTTTGAGTTTATATATCATGTTTTGCCTGATTTGGTTAACAATAGTGAACCACAGTTAGCTAGATTTACTGAGTGTGTTAAACCAGCGTTTCCCAACCTTAGGAACTTGAAGATGCGTGGACTTCAACTCCCAGAATTCCCCAGCCAGCTATGCTGGCTGGGGAATTCTGGGAGTTGAAGTCCACGCATCTTCAAGTTCCTAAGGTTGGGAAACGCTGTGTTAAACCACAAACAAACAAACAAATTCATAAACTACAATGGCTGGACTCAAAGTAAATGTTATTAACATTGAGCTGCGTGGACCAGTGAGAATTTAAGGTAGCTACTGAATTATAATATGTAGTGAGAAGGCACCGTAGAATTTATTCCCTGAGGTAATGGAGAAAGTTCTATGGTATAAATTGACTTTCTTGGCAATTTCCTCCTCACTCTAGGTTAAAAGAGCTCTTCAGATCATAAACTTTGTGCTTGGTAGGACTCAACTAAGTGTGTTATCTTTTACAGCTCCCACCGTTCCTATTTGTCCTGCTGCAGCGCCCTGGCCAAGTCCAGCTATAATTATTGCCGCATGCTGTGCCATACCAGTGTTCCTCTTTCTAGTTTTCATCATTTGCTACAAAGCCATAAAAAGGTAAGACTGTGTTAGCATATTGAAACTTGATGCTACAAGATGAGCTGTTTCCTGAATATACCAGCAATGAGATGCTGCACTGTGGCAGATAGTGCAGTTCTCTAAAAGGGATACCATAGTTACACACACTGGCTCTGGTGCCATTTCTTTAACAATTTTCCCTTTCCCTTCCCTTTCTTTTCCAGCTCATAAATCCTAGACATTTATTTATTTATTTTTATTTTTTATTTTAATTCCATTTCTATCCCGCCCTTCTCCGAAGACTCAGGGCGGCTTACAAGCTTAGCAGTAGCCTTCATTCTATGTATATGCCTGCTTATTAGGGCTTTCACACACCCCCTAAGCGGCATTATTACAAAGTCAGCTTAATTGCCCCCAACAATCTGGGTCCTCATTTTACCTACCTCGGAAGGATGGAAGGCTGAGTCAACCTTGAGCCTGGTGGGATGTGAACCTGCACTAATTGCAGGCAGCTGGTGTTACTTAAGGAGGCATTAGCCCACTGCTTAAGGAGGCATTAGCCCACTGCTCCATGTCTTGATTTCAATAACTGAAAGATCAGAATAACCCAAAACAAGCACAGAGCTATTGATTTCAGGAGGGCTTGAATATACAGGAAGATAGAATGAGAACACCTAGTCCCAAAGGAAGAAGCTGAAAGTTATTTGGGAGGAATGTACAGCACCAGAAGTGCCTCTGAGTGGTTGATAATGGTGGAAGGAGGAAAGCCACAGCATGGGCTGCTTCAGTGCAGTCCAGACTTTGTTACAGAATAGTGGAACAGTGTTATGTTACGAGAGCCCCAACATCACTGAAGCTGTAAAAGAACCAGGTACACTGAATTACAAAATTCTGCCTGTACCCTCTAGCTGGAAAATCATACATTAGATCTTCATGTGTGTTTATTTTTTTCCTGCCTGCACACAAAACTAGCATGTCTGGGAGGTTCTGAACAAAGCATAGTGAATCGGTTGCCGGTTGAGCTCCGGATGGCGCCCGACCTTCGCTCCTTCCGTCGCGATCTGAAGACATTCTTATTTGAACAAGCCGGCCTGGCCTGAAGGGGGATGGGTTGGGTTTTTATGTCATTTTAATATCTGTATTTACTGTTTTTAGCTGGGCATATGTTTAATTTTCTTTTAACTTTTGTATTTTTGTATTTTTTATATATCTGCCCTGTTCACCGCCCTGAGTCCTTCGGGAGAAGGCCGGTATATAAATAAAATTATGATGATGATGATGATGATGATGATGATGATGATGATGATGATGAATGTCTTTCACTTAAAGCCTGCTGAAAGAAGTTAGGTTGTGGTTGCTTTCTTTGTTTTATTTTTGCCTGAGTAAAAAGAGCCTTTCACTGTTCCACTAAATTCTTCCAATAAATGCTCTGTTAAGCAGTTTCCTCAGGCTATTGGCAGTAGCTTCAGTAGGTTGTATTAACTCTTCGTGATTTTCAGAGAAGTCACATTTCTTCCAATTTGATCTTCTGTGCACAAGAATCAAATAAAGGATTAAATTGTAAAAATTGGAGGCGGTAGAATGGGTTATAATGCTTCATCTTGCAGATGTGGAATTAAATTTATCCATGTTCTTTTACATTAAACTTTCTTCTACTTACCAAATGCAGAGAAACTTCTGGTTTTAGCTACATATTCTTTAAACAAATGAATGAATATATAGTTCAGTACTACTGTCTTAAAACCTGAAATTGTACTGTCTGCTTTCCCAATTCAAGATTTTTTCAGCTCATCCTGCTCTTACATACATCAATTATAAACACATATTAAACTTAATACATTAGTCTATTTTTTTTTCTATTGGAACCCCACTGTCCTCTATGTAGATCCTACTTCAAAAGACGCACACATAAAATTAAAGCTCAGAATTTTTCTGAGAATATTTTGAGTTTGGGAGCCTTCAGAACTTAACTCAATCTTCTTTGTAGAATTCTTACTCACATGAAGCTTTCTATGCTTTAGCAGCCTGTTTTAGTTGAAAAATGGGAAATGTTGCTGGTACCATTAAGCAATTACTAACCTCTTTCAGGTCACCCAGACATCTATACTAGTCTACATTCTTACCTTTCTTCTTTTCACCCTTGTATAGACCACATCTTATTCTGCCAGAATAGTATTAAATGTTCAGTCTGTGTTCAGTATTCAGTCTTCTTCAGATGCAATTCCTTCCTTTGTCTGTGATAAAGCCAGAGATTGGACTTACTCAAGATACAGAAAGTTTTCTGTGCACTTTGAGTTAGAGATATTAGATTGTTTGGGAAGGGACAGATATCACTGCAGTTCAAACATTTTGCACTCAAATTTAACAGTATAGTCACTTGTGCAGTTCTTTTCATATTTACCATAGAATATTGACACACTTGGGTGTTTATGAAGCAATCAAGACCTTTTTTGGTTTAACAGGCCTATAGGGTCTGCAGGGGAGTGTTGTATATAATTTGACTGTTCTTTAATGACTGTGTATTTGTTGTTGGTTTCAATAATTTATGTTCTTAATATTGAGTAAAGAATCTTCACAATTTTAGAGAGCTATTTTCTGCCTGATGTGTGTAATTCTTTATCATATAATTTGTCTGCCATTCAGAATCAGTTTAATACTGGAGTGGCATATAAGCCTAAAATAAATCTTGAGCTACTTGGGGCCAGTGTGGAATGCATAAACCATGCCCAGTTGCCCAGTTCAGATTTAAATTAACATTATGAGAAAGAGAATATCAATAGCTCAGGTTTGGCATGTTGTATTGTTGGAATTCTTGCAGCTCATTTTGGGGATGTAGACATTTCATTACCGTGCTAGGTAGCGTAATCAATGCAGGAATTTTAGAGAAGTGACCTTCATTGTTTGGTGCATTTGTATATTCTTATTATCTTGTCTACTTTGTCTGTTCTTAGACAGAAAAATTGTGTGGGAGGTTGTTTTTTTTGCAAGTGACTGAAGCCTTGTTGGTAATAGATTATTTGACTGATAAGGTGGAAATTCTGTCTTTCATTTGTGTTTTGGTGGCTTTCTGTGTGATCAATAATACTGATAACTTTTTCAGGGAACAACACATTTGGAGGATGCTATTCTTTTTCTGCCATTAAATTTTAGTTGTGTTAGGTTATTAGCTTGATAAGGAGATAGCTATAGTTTATTTATCACTTGATTGTTTGAGAAGAAGATGGAGCATTATAAATTTAGCTAATTGCTAAAATTGGGTCTTTGATCATTGTGTAGGCCATAGGAAGGATTTAAGCTTATATGCCTGTTAATTACAGCTTGCTGTTGAAATTTGAAAGCAGAATGAATGGGTTTTAAAAATGCTTGACTTTAAAAAATATTATAATGGAAATTTCTATGTATAATTAAGTTTAGACCTCATTTTGTGAGGCAGTTTTTTTTAAAAACAACACATCCTAAGATTTGGCTTAAGTGTCTTGCAATGGCATTAGAACCACATACATACATTCATCTTATTTTAAAATGTAGGGTTTGGTTAATATACTCTGCTTCAGATGATTTTTAACCTAACAAGAATCAGTTTTGTCTTCTCTGAGAAATTTAGAATAACTTTTTGATTGTTCTCTTCTACCTTGCCTTTATGTTAGTGAAGATATATCTTAAGTAAAAGGATCTAAAATTGGTTCATGTATTTAAGTAACTCAAGATGGCGAACATATTTACTCCTTCCTTCTATTTTCCCCACAGCAACAAGTGAAGTGGGTTCAGCTGAGAGAGAGAGTGATGGCCCAAGGTCACCCATTGGATTCCATGCCTAAAGCAGAACTACAATTCACAGTCTCCTGGTTTCTAGAAAATTCATTTGTTAAATAGATAATGCAACCTGCTATCTGCATAACAAGTCAGTGTCCTCCTTATACTCTAAGGCAGGGGTCCCCAATCTCCAGGCCGTGGACTGGTACTTGTCCATGACCTGTAAGGAACCAGGCTGCAAAGCTGGAGGTGAACGGCGGGGGAGCGAGTGAAATTGAAACCATCTCTCCTCCCCTGGTCTGTGGCAAAATTGTCTTCCACGTAACCGGTCCCTGGTGCCAAAAAAGATTGGGGTCTGCTACCCTAAGACACTGACAGATGCAGTAAATGTTTGTGTGCCAGGTGGTCACATACAGTGCAAACTTATGGTGAAAATACTGTTCTCGCTTTTCATCATTTGGGCTCAGATGAAGTTAATACAACACATGCAACAGCCTTCTTCAAATCTGTTATAATTTAATGTCTTCTGTAACTCGTCTGTTTATCTGTTTGCCATATGAAATTAAGTAAAACAAAAAGTTGGCCGTTGATTTATCAGTTGCTTGTTTACTCAGAGGTAAGCCCTACTTGGTAGTCAAGTTGATCTTTTGGTTCTTTGTAGGTCTGTTATTCTTAGTGAGTTTAGCAGCTAACAAAAGGAGAGTCACTCTGCTCCTTTAAAAAGAAAGGCAGCGTTTCCCACCTCATCCTTCCCTTCCCCTTGCTCTTCCCCTATCTTCTGCTGCCAACCTTAGCTATTCTTGAAAAGCTGAAACATAACTTGGTTGATACTTGGGATTCCATGGCTGTAGGCTAGAAAGCAAAGGCAAACCACTTTGGTATTGTTGCCAAGACAATTACATGAAGGGATCCATACAGTTTTCTTAGTTTTTTATTCCTTTCTGTAAGCAGAATTCCAAGTATACCAAACAGCAGAAAGCTCAACAATGGGTAGTGTTCATTATAAATATGGTGTCTTCTGTATAATCAAGCTCTGCAAAGACCAGAGAGAATCTGAGTTGTGACCTGGCAACCTGTTAATCAGTTTCTCAATGCAGAACATTAGAATGACTGAAATTCAGAATCAACCCTCTTGTTTTCATTCATTAAATTAAAATCAACCAGTGTTAATGCTTGAGAACAAAAACAGTTATGTCTAAAAAAAGAACAGCAGACAAATTATATGATAAAGAATTACGCACATCAGGCAGAAAATAGCTCTCTAAAATTGTGAAGATTCTTTACTTTCTTTTTTAATACTCTAGTTATAATCTTATTAAACATTATTTTTTGAAAAAACTATCAAAAAAGAAAGGCAATCTTGTAATAGGATATTTTCATATGAGCACATACATCTGGGCAAGATGACAGAGTTATCAGCCTAATTTCACAGCTTTTTGCCCTTGAATCTAGCTAAAAACAATGCATGCTATAGTCCCAGATATCTGGAAGGCACTACTATACAATAAGAAGACCCACATGTTTCTTTGGAAGCAGTAAGCACTTTGTAGTGGGATAAAGCAAAGTTGCAAAAAAGCAGAAAGCTTTCCAAAGGAAACATTCCCTAAAGGCTTCATTGCACAACTTTGCCATCCCTGGGTAGCCTTTTGCCAGGTTGGACTTCCAACTGTGCCTAAAAGCAAAAAAAAAAAAAATCAGAGAAAGGTCTTCATTGATGTTGGTTAAGAGTGGCATACACTTGTGGCAGAAAGCATTCTTCAAACCAACTGGGAGAGAGAGATTGTTCAACATAAAACAGCAAATTGTGAATTCATCATATTCTAAACAATGCTGTTGTATCCAGCATTAAGACCAATTATTTTGTTCTCACTTAATGCGATTTCATTTTAGTAGTACAAGTATGCATGGATGCTGCATGGATTCAGTTTGCCACTGTGATAAAAAGATATAAAGAAAAAAGTTAACTGTAATTAAAATGTCATGGTATGAGAGGATGGTGGTTCTCAGTTCCCATTTTAAAAAAAATATTTTTAAATAAAATAAAGAATTTCATTGTGATTACTTTAAAAAGATTAATTCTTTAACCTTGTTTTGTAATCTTAAAAGATGATAGCTATCCAGAGATATCAAAAAGATAGCAAAGATTTCATGGGACACACCCATCTCTTTATGTTCATTTATTTTTAAGTTATGCAGGGACATACCTAATCAGAACTTGGATAAAAGATTACGAGGGAATTCTATGGTTGTAGAAGGGACTCGAATAATCAAACAAATATCCTGTCAAACAAATTACATGGATATCTCTGTGTAGTCTGTGGAGCTAAGCATAATTTGAATTAAAGTCTTCTGCAGTCCTGCATGTGACTAGTAGATCTGGTAGGAAAGGAATTTTATTTCAATAACTAAACATTGTAATAAGAATTCAGATCACACTTATCAAGGATCATTTAATTGCAGTCAATTTCATTTGGGAAAATGTCTTCGTCATTCTTCAGAATTTGTAGTCAAATGAATAAGAATTCTCTTAATGGTTCATTGAAGAATTTATTGAAAAAGCACATGGTTATTGAATTTTTAAAAAGGCGTTGTTGTAAGAACTAGTAAGAAAATAGTCCTGTCCTTATGACTCTTTTTACTGGGCTACTGAAATATCTTCAAATACCTTTTGCCACAGAAATTACCAATAGCAGGATATATCTACAGATAATAGTTTTTATTATGTTTATGCCATGGCATGCTATGCTATGCTATGCAAGTATAATACCTGGTAAGAAAACTATAATGTAAAACAGTAGAGTTTTTTAAGGGTGGTGGATATTGATATGTTACACAAATAAACTAATAATAGATTTCATACAATAAACTTGCTTAAACAAAAAAAATCCTGATTTTTGTGGAGGAATCTTATACGAATCAAATGAACTATGATTCTGTGATTCCTTGAACAGTCCATTATTTCCAATAGAATATAGCCATATAGCTTGCCTTACAAATTATTCTATCACCGGTCCATCTATCTTAGTATGGCACCAGCTATCAAGGCTATAAGACAGACATATCACTGCTGTTCTTGGAAATGCTATAAATTGAATTCCAGCATGCTTTATAATTGTTCCCAGATATTAGGATCAGTGTGTATCTTTTTTCCAGATGCTAAGACTAGTCTAACCACTTGACAATATTACATACCATAGGTCAGAGGACCCCAACCTTTTGGACACCATGATTATGTGGAGAGAGGTTTTTCCACGGACCAGAGAGGGTATGGTTTTGTGTGCTGTCTGCATCCTATGGATGGGGTTTTCCTTGTTTGTGTGGACCAGTTGCTGGTATGCTGCAGGCCAGTACTGGTCCAGGGACCAGGGGTTGGGGACCCGTGTCATAGGTCACATTAAAGTTTTTCAGATTTTTTCATTTTATAAAGAAATATCTTCAGCAGATTGCAAAGCATCTTGGATTCATTCAGTTCAGAACTGTCAGGACAATAAACTAGAAGTGCTATTGATGAGTGGTTGACTGCCTGGTTGACTGATGCACAGCCAATCCTATAGAGAGTTGTAGTCCCTGTGAATAATTTGTTTCACTATTTGAGGTGTTTCTTGATCTATCATTGGCACTGCAGATGCATGTGGTCTCAGAGTTAGGAGTGCTGTTTACTAACATAGGCTGACATACTAATTGCAGTTGTGTCTGACCAGGAATTGCCTAGGGTCACTTATATATGGTCTGATGGCTTCTTTATTAAGGACCAAGGGAGACCGGCGATTAACAAATATTAAATATACAGCAAATACTTAAATATGTTGTATATGGGGTAACCTTGGAAAAGAATTTGTAAACTTTGGTTAGGCCAAAAGTAGAGCTGCTAAGAAACTGTGATTAATCAATACGATAGCATGATACAATTATATTGTCATTTGCATTAGTGCTCTCTCTATGTTCAAAGCCAATCTGAAGTGTTGATAAAGACACTTGGCAAATGAATGAAAACTAAGTGTGATACCCTTAATGTTTAGGGCGAAACACCAGGAATTTCTGAAAAATATATTTCTCTGCAGATACAATTAAAAACTGGAAGAAGAAAGCTTATATATAAAAAAAGATTTCAGCCACCAAAAACATATGCAGATAGTCCTCATTTAGTTGCTATTAACAGTTATGACTTCACAACCAATCCTTGTATTTATAACCATTGCACGTCTATGGTATAAAACAAAGAAAAGCTAAAGGAAGATGTAAATTTGTTGCCGTTTCACATAGCAACCACTTTGCTTAATGACCAAGCTGCTGGTCCCAACTGTGGGCACTAAAGAAGGACAATCTGTATTTATGACTTATAGGGGGCTGTTCAGAGTAAATAAGAGATGCAATAATACTCTTAATTAATTCAGATAGAGGGACTTTATTATTTGGCATTATTTGGTATTACTGTATTTGAACATCTTATTCTTGTCTGACAGAGTTTTGCTGACATTTTAAAATTATTTAAAATTCTCCCTCTTCTTCATTCTTCTTGGAATATAGATTCCTTGAGTAACTTGCTATCATCTGGAAAAGTTGAGAGAGATCAGAAGAGTTCTGTTGTTAATTTATCTTCCTGTAAAGTTAATCTCTCATATACATAGGAAGTGATGTAATTTGTGAGTTCATGACCATCACGACAACTCTGGATTTATTTCAGGAGGTCATGGCTCTCATCCATATAGGCAGCTACATGTCAGATTTGTTCTGAGGAAGGGAGACATTTATCTCTGTCATTTGACATAGTTGTATCACTCTAGTTACAATATAATTTACTGGCACTGCAAACTTCTGGAGGGAGGAGAGCCCAACCCAGGCACCTAATAAATCACCTCTATTTCCACAGGCCAAATGTCGACTTCCCTGAAGTCTGATAGGGAGTTCTCATGAGTATCTCACTGATTTCTAGAATAAAAGTTTCCTGCAGCACTTGATAGGATTATTTCTGAGCAGGCTAACTTTGGCCATTAATCCAAGTAATTTCCTGGGACTCTCCAGGAGATAAAATGGCTTAAGAAGTATTTAGGGTGAAGCTGGCATAAAAAGAAAAGTTTATATGACCAAAAATGAATAAACATGTTCTTACTGTTCTTACCTAAAGCATTATTTAAAGTGAATTGGTCTCTATTATGGAAAGTCAGATCAGAAGATGAATTTGCTGTAGAGGATAAAATCACTCAGATATGCTCAGGGTTAGAGGCTAGCTGGAGCAGGTCCAGCTGAAATCATGGAGGCTTTGTCTTACAAAATAGTGGGATATTCTGGGTACTGAGGAAGTTCTCTACGCTTGATCATCTATCCTTCCCAGTTGAAATAAGGGAAGACTGAGTGTGGATAATGGAAAATGTCTATGTGAATCAGGTGTTGTTTCTTCTCTCTTCAAGAAGCCATTATCCAATTGTATTACAGCTAGCCCTTGTTTAGTGACTGCCTTGTTTAATGACTATTCAAGTTGCAGCAGTGATGAAAAAGTAATTTTATGATCAATTCTCACATTTACAACCTTGCAGATCTTGCATGATCATAAACACAGTTTAACGTAGCATTCACTTTACTTAACAACCAAGTTGCCAGTCCCAATTATAGTTGCTAAAGGAAGATTACCTGTAGGTAACTATTGACTAGTATCCAGCCTTACTTTTTTTAGGGATAACTGCAGAGAATCATGGATGAAATAGTTTATCTTGATCTTTTCTGGTCAGAATTCAAGCTGTGGGACTGAACCTATATCATTCAGCCTTGCTGATGACCTCTGGTGGAAATGGGGCAGGGGAGCGCAATTCTCCTCATCCTGTTTGATCTCTGAGGTGCAATTTAAATATCACCTTTAAAGCTCTTCATGACTCAGAGCCTGCATAACTCTAGTTTGAGTTGGTGTGGTCTGGTAAGATCTAGTAGAGAGGGCTTGCTGCAGGCTGCAAATCTGAGGTAAGTGACCCCTGCTTAAGCCTTCTCCGAGATGGATCCCTTTTTCTAAACCCCCATGTCCAGATGGTCCCATTTCCCCTAATTTTTTTCCCAAAGAGTTATGAAACTAAAATTCTATAAAGGCATTTAGAGGTGTGGGAAGTTTCTGCTCTTTATTTTTTTATTATTTTTTGTTATTCATAACTGTTTAGAATCTTTGGAAATGCAATGGCATATAAGCTAATAGAAAATAAATAAGTAAATTACCCAAAAGTAGATTTCACTTAGGGCAAAAATGCTACTGGTAATAGCTGTTCAACAGGTTAAAAGATTACCTCAGGAAGTGGTGGATTGTCCTACTTCAAAAGTGTTTTGGCTGTCAGGGATGCTTCACTGGGTACAAAGATCAGAGAATTCCTTTCCAGACCTTACATTCTATCCATGATTCTATCAGTTCAGAGCCCCAGAAACCAAGCTGAAAGCTAATAAATCTTTAAGTACGTATTAAGAGGATTTGGGGAGATTTATATTAGATCTCAATGGAAAAATTAGGTGACCCCTAAAGGACCTGAAAAGACACATAATTAGCACTGAGTTGCAGAGGAAGAGAGCAGGTGAGTATAATTCAATTATAATTACAATTATTTATGTGACAAAAGTGGAAAATATTAAATATATGAGACATAACCATCTCTACATCTTAATTAATTTAATAAGTTTTAAATTTAATTTAAACTTAATTACTGTTAAGATTTTCTTCTTTGAAGGGTGTCAACCCTCTCTGGCATTTAGTGACCATTCAAAGTTACAGCAGTACTGAAAAAAAGTGACTTATGACCATTTTTCACACTTAACGACTGTTGAAGCATCCCTATGTTCACATGATCAAAAGTCAGATACTTGGCAATTAGCTAGTATTTATGACAGTTGCAGTGTCCCGGGCTCATGTGATCACCTTTTCAACCTTCTGACAAGCAAAGTCAATGGGGAAGCCATGTTTCACTTAACAACCATGTTAATAACAACTGCAGTGATTCACTTAACTGTGGCAAGAAAGGTGGTAAGATGGGGCCAAAAAAAATCACTTAACAGTTGTCTCACTTAACGACAGAAATTTTGGGCTCAGTTATGGTTGTAAGTTGAGGATTACCTGTAAATGTCTAAAATAGGACCTGAGCTACCTCCATATGAGGAAAACAAACATCTTTAGCCTTTCCCATCCATTATTTCTTAGTGCTTCTTTCCTACCATCAGGTTTAAATGACTAAGTCATCTCTCCTTTTTCATCCCCATCTTCAATGTCAGGCAACGCTAAATAGATTTCATTGTAACATAAGACAGACCATGAAAAACAAGAAGTGAAAGAAGTTGGGCATTATTCAGAAATAACTAGATTCAGTTACATCCCATAGTAGCAATATCTTCTAGTGGTCGTGGCCCATGTTTCTCTGATAGTTGCTTTGTTGTCTGAATGGGACAGATTAATAAGACTTGGATGTATTTAACTGATCATTTTGTAAATGATATTCTTGTGAGGTTTTTGCATGCAGGAAAATGAGAGATAGAAAGTTTACAAATTTGCACTCCTATTTCATTTCTTGCTCAACATCATAAAATTTCATTTGTTTAACGTAAAATTGCTCCTTTCATTTGGAAGCAATTTTACAAAGAGTTCAATCAGTGATTTGCTAATTAGCAAAACAACCTCATGTAGAAAGTTTCATAGTAGACATTTTAATGAGTTACTTCTGCTTCTGGCATGAATTTGGAGTGGATTTGCGTGGAGTGAATATCATGAATTTAAAGAGCACTTAACATACATCAGTACTAATTGCAAAACAAATGACAATTTAAAAAGATGGAGCAGAATGGAGAAAAAAGTAGAACAGAATTGGAGTAATAAAGACAGCAGAAAGATTAAAAAAATAATTAGTTTTGAATATACACACACTTCAGATTTAACAATTAATTGGAGGCTATAAAGAAAATTTGCAATAGGACAATAATGAGGATTTTGGATTGTTTTTTCTACCTTATTTTATTTTCCTAACATTGTTTTTAAAACATGCATACTTTTTAAATACTCAGATCCAAATATTCCTTGACTTGGGACCACAGTGGGGATTGGAATCTATTATTGAGTGAAGTGGTAGTTAAACAAGATGCTCACATGACCACTTCACTCAACAACCATAATCCCAGCTCTCCCAGTTGTAGTCATTAAGTGGACAGAGCAAAAGAGCTGCCTGCTAAAAGAGGGCAAGCAGCCCCTCTTCATAGATGGATAGGAACTTCTGCAATGGGCTGCAGAAACAAATTTTGGATCTTTGGGGTCCAGGCTTTGTTTCTGCATCCCGCTGGAGTAGTTCATCTCCCCTCCATGCATGGAAGAGAACCACTGTGTTGGGCTGCAGGAACAGAGTGGGATCTTCAGGATCTGAACTCCCTTTCTCCATCCCTCCCTTTTGCACAAAGGTATTTATTTATTTATTTATTTAATTATATTTTTATACTGCCCTTCTCCCAAAGGACTCAGGGCGGTGTACAGGGCAATAAATATAAAAAAGCAGAATACAAAAGTTAAAAAAACGATTAAATATTTAGCCCAATTTAAAACAGTATTGAAACATATTAAAACCCCAACCCTAACCCATCAGACCAGGTCAGACTGCTGGAATAGATATGTTTTTAAGTCACGCCGGAAGGAGCGAAGGTCGGGGGCCGTCCGGAGCTCAACCGGCAAGCGGTTCCATAGGTCTGGCGTGCCCAAAGAGAACGCCCTCCCCCTGGGGGCCACCAATCGGCATTCTTTGATCGGAGGCACCCTGAGGAGGCCCTCTCTGTGGGAGCGCACTGGACGGAGGGAAGTTGACGCCGGCCGCAGGTGTTGCCGTAGGTAATCCGGACCCATGCCATGTAGCTAAACTCCTTCAAGAGACTATGCAAAGACAGCACGGATCTTTTGGGTCAGAACTCCATTTCTGCAATCCACCCAAGGAGTTCCTCAGTGGGCAGCCCTCTTACTCTTGAATCTCAGCTCCTCTTTCACTCTCAAAGAATTGCCTGCTTGCCAGAATCTCAATGCTGTAGCAGGTGGTAGCTGCTTGCAACCTTCCCTGCTGGCTGCCCCATTGAGAAACCAGCAAAGAAGTTTGGAAATGCTGATCCCATGATCATGGGGCACTTGGCAACTGGTCTTAAGCATGAACAGGTTGCCAAAGACACAGATCACAATCATGCGGCCATGGGTGGGGGAAGGAGCACCATAATATGGTAGCCAGAAGTGCTTTATGGACTGTAAAGCACCCTTTCTGAGGCCATTGAACCTTTGAAAACGGTCATATGATACGATACGATATTCTTTATTGTCATTGTCCCATACAGAACAACAAAATTGAAAAATCCACATCAACCCCACAAAACCCAACAAAAACAACAAAATACATATCAACATACCACCCACCCCACATATACACATTTAACCCCTAGAAACACTCTAACACTCTAAAAACTAAATACAGAAGTTCTCTCAGAAACTGCATTCTGCTGCATTCAAAGCCAAAACCGCTTTTGGATAAAAACTATTTCTCAAGCGGCTGGTCCTGGTCTTTATGACCCTATACCTCCTTCTAGAAGGCAGAAGCTGAAAGAGATCATTTCCGGGGTGCGTGCAATCCTGCACAATCTCCACAGCTTTCTTATAACACCTGGAGGCATAGATTTGATCTAAAGTAGGAAGAGTACACCCAATTATTCTCTCCGCAGTCTTTACGACCCTGGACAGCATTGTTTTTTCCTTCACTGTACAACTCCCAAACCACACACACAAACCATAGGTTAACACACTCTCTATGGTACAGTGGTAGAATGCCAACAACAGGTCCTTTGAGAGATTATGCTTCCTGAGAATTCTCAAGTATAACCTCTGCTGTGCTGTCTTCATCACAACTTTGGTGTTTGCTCCCCATGTCAGATCATCTCATTAACAACCGTCAATAAGTTGAAGACTACCTATATTTGACTATTTTAAACAGCGTGTGGCTATTTTGACTATTTTTCAGTGATGCTGAAAAAAATGTGCTGATTAATACTTTTAATTGAAGTGAATTCGTTTATAATTAAAAAATGTCTGATTAAGTAGAAATCTATACTAATAAGTATTATACTGAATCACTGATGATTTCTGTAAGCTAACTTTATGTTTCATCCTTCTGAGGTTGGTAAAAATGAGGACCCAGATTGCTGGGATCAATATGCTGACTCACTTAGAGAGGGCTGTAAAGCACTATGAAGTGGTATATAAGTCTAAGTGCTATTGCTACTATAATTTACCTGTGACACTACTGAAGTCAAAAGTGACCTTAATATACCATAATTCTTCTTCGACAGGAAACAAATATATTTTGTCAAACTGAATATATTGTAGCTGAGTTGGATTATCATCATGCCAGAAGTCGTCTTAAACAATATAGCTGGGTTATATTGAATAATATATTTTATGTAATTGTATTGCTTTTTAAAAGTTTTATAATAATTATAAGTCTCTGTATTATATTATTGTACTTTCTGACCCAGAGGCCATAAAAAATGTTTGATTGATCATCGTACAATTAGTCATTATAAATTCTTCATTTTATTCTTACTGAAACAGTATTACAGTGGCGTAGCGTGGGTTGTCAGCACCCAGGGCAATTTGCGCCCCCTAACCCGGTGACGTCATGGCACCGCCGAAAAGACGCGCCCCGCAGCGGCGTAGACTTTCCAAGAAGAGTCGCGCGCATGCGGGATGCTTCCAGATCCGTCTCGAGGGCGGCTGGGCGGGGCTCCGACCTGCAAGAGCCGCTGCATTCAAGCTCGCACGTGAGCCCCGCTAAATAAAGCCACGCATGCGCACGAAGCTAGGCCGGCCGGCCCGCGGGTCCATCTTCGCTCGGCCAAACCTGCCAGGGCGCCTGCGGGGCGCTTGCGGTTGGCCTGAGCCTGGGCGGAGAGTTGGGCGCTTCTATTTATTTTATTCAGTTTATGTGGCCGCCCATCTCACCTGCCGGACTCGTTTCGCTTTGCAAGAAAGAGCAGCTCGAGAGCGGAGCCAAGCCGACTCTGTGCAGCCCTTGGGGCTCCCTGAGCAGCTCAGTGCGAGCGCGCCCCCCCAGATGTTGCGGCCGGTGCGGCCGGCCCCCCCTGCACCCCCCACGCTACGCCACTGCAGTATTATAATGTCTTTGGATTCTCTCTCCTTCCAGTCTTGTATCTAGAATTAAAAAAAAAAGTTCAAAGTGAACTCTGGAGCCCTATGGCTTGAAAAGCAAACTTGAACATCATAAATTGGTTAGTACTGATCTTTGCAGAAGTCTAAATTGTATACATCTTGCAAAAAATAAACAAGATAAGATTGCAAACTAAGTGTTCATTTAAAAAGCAATTGGCAGTTTAACATTAGCAATAATAATGTAACAATGTTGCTCGCCACACCTCAAGTCAAGAGGCTGTTTTAAAGAGTATACATGCCCACATCTGCATCTCCCAAAAGAAAGGAAAGCCAAAGGTCTACAGAATCTTCCCCCTACCTGTCTCTTGATTTAGAAACAACACTATTCTTCATTTGTATATAATTAAGCCACTGGAAAACTTTATTTATTTGTTTGTTTGTTTGTTTGTTTGTTCGTTCATTCATTCATTCATTAAAATTATATGCCCCCTCATGTCAATATCAATTCTCTATGGTACAGTACTGTAATTATGTATGATTTGGCTTTCAAGTCTAGATATTTTTGAATATTTCCGAATAGAGTAGCTAGTGGAAAAGGTGACAGGAAATGAGATTTGACCCAGGATTTAAGGTATAAAAACTCTTAGATTTAACAGACTTACAAGGAATAATGCTAGCTGTAAAAATAGAATATGAATTAAATGCAAAGGAATTTTGCTTATACATAAAATGGCACTAGAGACTAGATTTTATACATGTGCATTTCACATAGTATATGCCTTTGTATGTATATGTAGCAAATTGTATTTGTGCATAGAAGTATCTGGTATATAGACAGATTTTCTTCATTGTATCCAAAGTGCCCAGAACAAGGCCTTTTAAATCAAGGGTTTATTTTCTTGCATTTCCCCCCTATTTTCCTTGTTCAGGGCATGCAATCTTCTGTTATCTAGAGGGTTTGCTGTTGGCTGTCCAACTGGCATGGAGGAGAATTGAATATCTGGAAACCATCTGGATGTTCACCCCTTTTTTAGCATCAGAAAATATTAACAGTAGTAATACAGAACTCTTCAGTAATTTATGTTGTAGATAAATAGTCCAAATTTGAAGATTTATAGAATTTTACAACATTGTTGGTGGAATGAGATAACAATATTTTTAGTTTTAGGAATCCTTTTATAATTAATCATCTGTACAGAATGTTTTTCAGTATTTTGCACAGCTAATGAATTTGTTTTTCTCTCCTTTCTTTTTAAAATATCACTTTTATTGGGCTGCAACAAAGGAAACCTATGAGAACGGAAGAGAATGGAACAAGTCAAGCTGAATATGCAATGACATCCTGTCAAAACAGCAAGACAGTTGATGCTAACAATGCAGTGGCGTAATTTCCAAAACCACCTCTTGAATAGTAAACATTAAAAGCACACATGGAATATGCAAGGTGGGTGAAATGCAGCATCAAGAGAAGACTTATGGCCGAGGACTTCATTTCAGAAATAGCACGCACTTCAGATATTCTGAGAAGAAAAGCAGGTGACTCCTCTTTGGCTTGCTGAGTGTCACAAAAGTGGGATTATACCAGGGGCTACTCTGAAAAAGGGATTCACAGAGGCCTAAACACTGCATGCTTGTTCTTTTGAAAGCAAATTGCAGTGTCCCTTCTTCCTTCCTCATCCTTGATTGACTGTTTATTATTTTTTAAATGCTTCAGTGATCCTTTGATGATTAAAAGGGCGATTTATTCAAGACAGTAAAATACCACAATTTGGCTTGCAAATTCAAGCTTTGCATTTTTCTGTTTCTCTACAGTCATTTTAAGACCCACCCTTTATCATGATCATATTGTTAAAGTGGAAAATCTCCATTCACTAAAAGGGAACATCTCTCCCAGCCCAGCTGCATGATTTCATGGAATGTATCCCCTCCTACAATCCTATGACTAGATATAGACGCCATTACTACAGACATAAAGGAATTCAGAATGTCTTATAGCAATTAGCTTTCCTGATCAAAAGAAAAGTGTTGCCTAGGATAACATTTTAAAGTCCAGAAATGTTTTTGGCCTTAGTGTTTAAAAAAATCTATATTTGGTTACATCTATTATTATTTTGCAGTTTTGCACATGTATATCTACCACACTAATCTGTAGAGAAGATCTCTAGAATGATCTAAAAATGTTTGACTCTGGACGACAACAACTTCTTAAAGACTTTCCTATTCCTTGAGTAGCTCCTCCAAGCGAGTGCTAAATAATTTTCTGTCGCAGGGAAAAAGCTGTGATAGATCAGTCCCCTCTTTAATAAGGGGCTGCCAACAGTGCCAAAATTGCTCTGTGTTGTATCACTTTGTGATAAAATACCACAAACAGTTTAAAAGCATAATCCAACTCTCCATTGTCACAGTGTCATTAGGCACAGTCACTTTAATTTATAAAAGAACGTCTGATGCCATTACTTGTCCATACCTTGATTAAGAAGTTAAAATATGATTTCTGTCTTTCCTTTCATATGCCTTCATTTGTCACAGTTGTAACAGCAAAACAAAACAAAATGATGTGTCACAATTTGGCTTCTTGTCTTTCTGTCAAGCTGCAGTGATATTCTGTCTTTGTAGATTCAAGCAGTCTAAAATAAGCTGTAGCAACTCTGTAGTCTAGAATCCTGGTATTGTGTCAATCCTAAATCATAAGAAGCTGGTTTGCTGGCTGAATGTAGCTAGGATTGTCTCAGAATAGAATTCCAGTGTATTCCAACTTACAATCAGATTTTCAAATAAGAACTGAAGAACTCTTAAAAATGAGGTATGGGGCAAATTCTCTGCACTTAATTCTGATATCCCCTCACCTAGACAAAGTCACTGTATAATGCTGTCCCAGTTAAATATGAAACAAGATGGATGGATGGATGGATGGATGGATGGATGGATGGATGGATGGATGGATGGATGATTTTAGAGCCTTTGGCCAGGCAACAGTATACAATAATACTTAAAATTAATATATACTGCTCAAAAAAATAAAGGGAACAGAAAATAAGACATACTATTAAATACAGTACATTGTGTTTTTAAGTGTTCCCTTTATTATTATTTTTGAGCAGTATAGTTAGGGCTGTTGCAGCAACAATGACTGGCCTCTTAATAGCAATATAAAATATTTTTGCAACCATTTTAGTTATGTCTGGGCTTGCATCTGCAAGGCAGTAAGTTACATAAAATAAATAATTTATTCCTGGGAATCTTAAAAGTAGTGGTTATATTTGTTCTTTATATCCCAGTAGAGGATACAGTTCAAAAAAAGCATGTTCCCAAGGAGTAAGGGGTTGCAAGGGTGTCTCACTAGAAAATTGGTTCCTTATAAATCTGGATAAGGAAAATTCATTTAAACAGGACGGTGAAATAAATCCTAAACATACCTGTTCAATATGTTGGTGATCAAAATATCTTTTATGTGATTTCCTGGAGCAGGAAAAGATTAGTACCTTCGTTTTAGAATACTTTAAAGTTGATTTGTTATTACTGCAATAAGGCTAGAAGACTCTGATCAGTCACTAGAGACATGGTGACTTCTGTCAAAGCAAACAGATCATATCAACATATAATAAAAAAGGCACATATATATCAGTCAGCATATGGCAGCAAAGTCTTCAGTTTCCAATGAGGCTCCAAGTCATTCATATAAAAATTGATCAAGATTGGAGTCAAGACACACCCTTGTCTGGATCCACCTGTAGAAGGAAGTATATTAGTTAAAGTGCTGTTAGGACTATATGTAATCTGCAAAAAGGATTTAGAATAATTGCCTTCTGGTCAGCTGAAGTTTTCCTTAGTGTTTCCCATAGTAGTCCCCTAGAAATAGATGAGATGAGTGGTACATAAATCAGATAAATAATAAATAGAATTGAAAGATGCTTTAAGCCAATAAAAACTAGGAAAAATTACATATTGATGCCCAGAAATATTTCTCAGTGGGATGGTGTAAGGCCATATGTAATCCAATGTAGAGCAGCCTTCACTGAACCCAAACTGCTCAGTCCCCAAGATTTTAGGATCTGCCAACCACGTATTTAACTCATTTCTGAGATACAACGCATAAAGTTTGCCTACCATTGATAACTCACTCATGGGTAATAGGAGTCCTTTGAGGATACTTCTGAAACATGGGTAGTATGGTGGAATTTGTGCATAGATTTCTCTTTTATTGTTGATAGAGATTTACAAACAAAACAAAATTAACAAGGAGTAATGTCCACCACTTTGAATTGATTTTATTACACTCTGGAGGTACAGGATGTGTGGGGACTGTCCCATTTTTTGAATGTCTCATCAGCTTCATTTTTTTTATGGAGCCAGGAAGTGTGGGTGGGTGGAAGATTGGTGGTAAGAAGCACTGGACTCAAGGAAATGATTGTTATTGTAAATTACAGAAGAATGGCTCTCTCAAGTTCCAGCAGAGGTTTTACACAATGGATTTTCAGAATACCTTTCCATAGGCTTGGAAATAATTATCCAGTAAATTTGTTTGCCTTTACCCCTAGAAACATTTAAAAACTTCTTTTCCAAGTGGCATATATATCTTTGTCCAGCAAATAATGGCTAGGGAATCTCCTTACTGCCTGCTGTATTTGTCAATGTTACAAACTTGTTATTTAGAAACATATAAATTACTTTCAGCCACTCTTTATTATTACTATTATTATGTGTTATATGAAAAGTTTACAGCGAGCCAGCAAAATATTCATAAAAGAATAAGCAAGATTATCATAACAATAACCTCAGATAACCCAGTCATTGACATCATTTGTTTAGCCATATCTTCAAGAGAATCAAAAATAAAGGCCATACGTATTCTGTCTTCCTACCTTTTGAATCAATCTTGGCTCCTGGATTGAATTTTGATTTTTGTTGCTAGTTCTTTCAGTATTATTTTTCTTAGGATTGTACTCACCTTTTTTTAGTCCTGCATTCTTGGTCAAGAATATTCATCAGTTTTTTAAGTTTGCCTTGGCTTACAGGTAGTCCTTAACTCATGACCACAATGCCCTTTCTTACAATCTTTTTTTTTTTGCCATTGTCATTAAGTGAATCATGTGGTTGCTAAGCAAATCAGATTTACCCATTGACTTTGCTTGTTGGCAGCTGACTGAGAAGGTCACAAATACATGCTTGTTGCCAAGTGCCCAAATTTTGATACTGTGATCACAGAGACGCTGCAAAGAAAATGCAAGGACCGATTGTAAGCCACTCTTCAGCACCATTGTGATTTCAAATGGTTGCTAAACGAATGGTATTAATTTGAGGATTATTTGTACAATAGACAGATTTATTAATGTAAGAAAGTATATAAATAAGTTAACTGCAGTACTAAAATATGTTTTAATTACCACATAATTTTATTAATCGACATTCAAGCAAAGAAACATTTTAAAAATGCAAAATAAAATAAAAATGAACAAAATACTAAAATATTGGGTTTTAATTGTGCATCTATCTAGACATCGGAGTGCTCAGTCATTAGTGGTAAAGTTGAGAATGGAATAGTGTGGACTGGTATCATCTATTTCTGGGCTTCATATTTGCTGATGGATTCAGCATTTTTGGAGCTATTTCAGTGACACTCGTTAACAAGGCTCTCCATTCTGTCAAGAAGGACTTTAATTAGCGGAATTTCAGAATCCCCTGCTGGAGAAAGTTTACCTGTTGCTTCTCTGGCAAGACGAGAGATCAATAACAAGCGTGATTTTCATTTCTGTTGTTCATCAAAGATGACCAGGCTTAGTAACAAATTTGGAGGGCTTGTTCTCTTGTTCTCCACTCACTACACTAGCTTGGAGTTGATAGACATTCAAGAACAGAAGAAGTCTGTAACCTTAAGCTCGTTTATACTACAGTTAATCTTGCAAGAATTTTTCCTTTCTTCAGTGTCTTCAAGGACTGGTATCAAACCAGACACTATTAAATTGCAGGTAGAACCATGAGAAGTAGAAGTACAAAGGGAAAAAGCAGATGCCAGAAAGCAATACAAGGTCTGCACTTGTATAGAAATATGTCTTTTAAAGACCATCAGTGTTAGGATAGGCAGCTCTTGTGTAGTTTAAAGATAATATTAGAGGAATAGGATACTTGGTTGCCAGTGTGATATCCCTTCTTTCCTCCTAATTAATCTATTGCGCAAATTGCATAAGAGTATCACTTTTAGAGGCTTCTCTGTAGCTTGGCTGTTAGCTATTCTCCAGGCCTCAATAAAGCAGCCTTACACTGTGACTCCACCTTTTATATTAGAATGGCCATGAAAAAAAAGAAACCATGAACAAAATAGCAACACTGAAATTATGACAGCTGTTTTTTAAACAATATTGCAGAACAGGACTGCATAAGTCCTAAACATAAGTTGGGGAAAAAAAGAATAAGAAAACCTGACCTGTATCTAGTTCATTGAAACAACCTGTCCCATTATATTCTTGCCAGAAATCCCTCAAGAGTTTAAGAGTTAGCACAGGTAAGCTATTAGTCATTGGAGCAGCTGGCCAACCATTACATTTCAGTGAAAACATTACTAAGTAATAGAGTATATGTAAATATGTACATTGTCCAGAAGGGAAAACATTCTTAGGGAGAGATCTGTGGAGATGCATTATAAATTAGTCTACTTATCTAAGTTTCTTTCCTTCTAAAAAACATAGTTAGTAGTATCTTGTTAAGACTTGGTGAAAACGGAGCAATCAAAATACAGTGCTCAGGTTTCTGGGGTTTCCTTTTCCAATTAGTTTAGCATATTGTGGCCAGTAAAAATAATATAATTTGAATTCTTGGAGGCAGAATTGTTCGGAATTAATTGCCGATTCAAAAAAAGTTGCTCTTAAAACCATACAACACAGTCACTTAAAAGTATATTACTCCCCCCCCCAATCCTACTTTGAATGTTTCATGGGGAGATTTGCTCTCTCTTTTTCATTGGATCCCAGTGTTACAATCTTTAGAAAGTATATGTTTTTTTCCCTAAAAAGAGAAAAGGTATGCTTTACAGCATAAACTTTGTATGTATGCAGGCTGCAATTATGTTTAGCAGAAGAACATAATTTAATAGTACTGAATTTAATAGTACTGTGACAGCAAAAACAAAAATAATTCAGCTATAATTTTCCCCATTCAAACATAATGCTCTCCTTTATTTTGCAAATAATGCACCCCACTCCACCTGCTCCATAGTTCAGATGAGGGAAAGGCTGAGCAAAAAGTGAACTATGCATGCAGTTATATGAACACACGAGGTGAGTTATGCTAGTTTGGCCATCAGTCCATGTATTCTTCCTCTAGCCTGCAGCAACAGCTTCCTTGCCTTTTTGCCCCAAGGATGATCCAGGTTAAATCTGCTGCATGCTAAACATGTTTTACCCTAGTTTTACTCTAGTGACCATCACCAGACTGTTAGTGGTATAGCTGATAATACTGGGTAAGAAGTTAACATGTATATTGATTACAAGTTCATTTCTTTTCATACAGTCCAATCCAATGCCCAGTATGGAATGGAAAAACATACTCTGGTAATTCCCATGATATGTTATCTTGCCATTTCAGTGACAGAAGTTAGGTTTGGAAAGAGTAGGGTGGTGGAGCACACTTCCATGAATTAATTTTTTAAATGATTCAAAAGATCTGTACAGTGAAGATGGAAGAAAGAGAGATTGCAGTGTGTCTCCAACTGTGTTGCAGTTGTGTTTCTTTGTTGCTTTCATTCATTAAAAGAATCAGAGTTACTGTTAAACCTCAACTGAAGTTAATAGAAATTTCATAGCAGATACCAGCCTTAATTAGTTGCATCTAGTACATCCACCAGTACTTACCAAATGCTCTGCGAGTCATTTTAACTCAAAATACCTCTGGGGTGAATGTCTTATTAGTCCTTTATTCTGAAAGCCTTTTGAATTCCATGTAAGAATGTATTTTCAGAGAAATCTTAAGACATACTCTCTTTATTATGGTCACTGACAAATCCAAAGTAAAATCAGAACAGAGAAAACATTATTTTGAAGACATATGTAATTCTTATTTTACCAAAAAGTGCATGATTCATAAATCCAGCTTAATTTAACCTTAACACTTTATTTTTTAATAGTGAAGAACAATTTAAAATGCACAATAAAGTTTAACATAAATATATTAAAATAAAAAGAAGAAAAATGTTTTTGAACATCAAGCCAATAGATGTATTCAGCTTAAAAAAATAGAAAAACTGAAAACTTGGCTGCTAACAACTGCTCTTATTTTAATTGCAATAGAGAGAATTTTGGCTGCTTGCTCAAGTTGTCTTTTGCTGAGGAGTGGAGTTGTTGCTTGTTTTTATTTTTTGACCCTAAGAGCAATATAGATGCTAGAATTGTATAGATTTCCCTAATGCTCAAGTGAGCAATGAGGCTAAACTATATTCTGATATAATCTTTATAACTTTTTTTTTCATCCGATCATGTCTGATTCTCAGTGACTGCCTAGACAAGTCCTTGTATTTTTCTTGGCCAGGTTCTTCAGAAATGGTTTGCCATTGCCTCTTTCTTAGGACTGAGAGAGATTGATCCAAGGTCACTCAGTTAGCTTCCTGTCCAAGGCAGGATTAGAACTCACAGTTTTCTCTACCAAACTATCTCTATAGTAATCACATTCAAAAAGGATACAGTGCACAATCACAGGGATATAATGTCATTTCCAGGGGTATTTTACACACATACACACACACACACACTCACACACACCTTTGAGGACTACTGAAGATATGCAGTTAAACAGGGATGCTATATGATGATGTCATTAGCTCTAATTATATCACTGAATATTCAAAACTGCATTATTATAGTCATCAGGTTTTCTGTTATGTATTCTATACATCTCAATGAGCAGCTTGAAATTATTACAAATTATGCTTTCATTTTATTTGGGCTTCTTTCCAAAAAAATCTCAATGATGGATTATTAACATACCATGCATGCATACCTTACCCAGAAGGCTTTATGAAAGAGGAAGGTGGGATATACAGAAAGTTTATATTTTGTGATATTTTGAAGTACTCTTACGAGTAAAATAGGAAAAATAATTTTATACTGCAAGAAAACCTTAATGGAGTTTTTTAGAAAATGGTTTTTTTTGTTATTCCAGAATATCTATTGCATCACTGTGAATAAAATAAAATTAAGGTAACTTAAACTGCCTCATATGAATCACTTCAGATGCAACAGACCTATCTATTATTTTAACAGTTTGTCCAGATATAAATCTGAGTTTTCATCAAAGCCTGATAAATGAGAATCCATTAAATTGAGATTTCACTGTGCACAGGCACAATAATACAGGCAAGAGAGTGTATGAGTGGTTTTGTACAACTGGAGTTTGTAGAAGCTGAAGATTAAATGTAATGGTAATTTTAGAATGCTTACATCCACTTTTTCAGCTTGGCGCATTTCAGATACATCAGAATGATGGGGTTCACAACTAGGCAACACCTGATCAACCCTAATCAATCTAAAAATGTTAAACTGCATCTGACCCAGCTTATATTAAGATTCTAGGAAGGCTCAAGGATGCATGGGACAGTGAAAAGTTGAAATATATATATAGTGATCTCAGACAAGAAATCTATTTAGATATAGATATGTCCATGTAGTCACCAGGAATCTAAAGAGAATCTTTACTGGTTCAAAATTTTGGAAATTGCCGTTTCCAAATATTTCTGAGGGGCTGGGGAGGGGGGTGTTGATTGCCCTTTACAAAATGATTTAGACAGTTATTTCTCAGTGTTATTCTTTTCTAAATATTATGATACTTTTGTTGTAAAAAGTTTTGACTAAAATACAAGTTTTGACTAAAAGCTAACAAAAATATTATGTTAAACGACATTCAATTTTTGTAAACCCTACATTCAATTTTTGTAAACCCTAGAAATAATTTAACTCTTCTGAAGTTATACCTTGGTTCCCAGTTTTCAAAACTGGAGATAGGAATATGTCTTCTAGTGTTTTATTATATAACCAATATTTGATTTGAAATTACTGGTTCAAAAATAAATAAAAATAATGTGCTCTTTAATGTATTGAATTAAATACAAATGAAATATACAAGTATTTATAGATAACGGGTGTGTATGTGTGTGTCTGTTCATAATGATAACCTCATGCTGGAAGCATAATTCAGTATAGCAATTTACAGGGATTAAAAATTTTACTTTTAGTCTTTTTTTAAAAAAATCAGATTGAAAGGTTTTATGTACCACGGCCATACAGCAAGCAAGCTTTTCAGTTTATTAATGTATCTTACATTGCTCTACTTATATCAAGCTGCTTGTACATCACACAACAGCTGAGGTTTTTCTCAGCTTGCAACCTTGTTACTAGAAATGATTTGTGTTATATATACATAGAGGGAGTGTTCCGCCAAAATTATGATTTGTTGAGTCCCATTCATTTCCATGAGAGAGTAGATCAAAGCATGTGTTTAAAATCTCCCTCTGAGGCTTGAGAGTGCTTCACTTTGGCTGGAACATAGCCATCTATAATAAATGTATGGAGTTGAATTTCCATTGCCTCGCACTTTCCAACTGGTTTCTATCATGCGAAATGGAAGTAAACCTATCCTCTTCGCATGATATCTTTGTACCAATTTTGCTCTTGGCTTTGCACAAGTACCTAAAATAATTCATAGTGTAAGGCAACGGAGAATTGTGACTGTTATAATTATATTTTTATATATTCTTTATAGCCTTTCCTGCATCTCTGCAACTAAAATATATGATTTTTAGACTGCAAGGATAGTGTGTTAAAAGCTAATGCATGAATGTAAATACTCTTTAAGATCTGCCTTTTTGAGTGTACACCACATTACAGATTAAACCAGCTCTTGTTCTTTGAAAATCTGTACCAGTGGTTAATTAACTAATGAGAATGGCCACGATCCAAAGAGTTCCTTTAGGAATAAATAAAAGCATCTTGTACATGCACCAGGCTTTCTGCTTTGGGAAAGGAACAACCGGAAGTCTCATAGTATTCATGGAGTTCATTGGATCATGGCCAAAACCAGTTTTAAAATTAATGCTATGTTTCTAAGACAAAGCCATTAACATATATTTAGTATTTAAGGATATTGCTCAATACATACATTCTGTACCAAAAAAAACCCTGTGTTGCATATAGAGATTGTGCAGTACCCTATTAAAAAGACCATAACTACTTTTTATTTTAAATAAAAATATGCTTATTAAAAGTTTCTCATCTGTTTTTGTTATTTGTTAAGATTCATTTTCTTGCTATACATCATGAAGATCCCCTAATTCAGGGGTGCCCAACCTGTGAGCCATGGCCCACTACCAGGTGGCCTCTTGGCCAGTGGGCTGAGGAAATGGCTGGCCAGTGCATGCACATGCGTGCACACACTCCCCCCTAGTCGTGCTAGTGCCCTCAACCCCATTTGTGCATGCATGCAGGCGCAAACAGGGCCATTAGCCCCAGGCAGTTATGCACAGCCTGTTTGCACATGCATGAACGGGGCCGCTAGTATTAGGCAGGTGTGTGTGGCCCATTTGCAGATGCGTGAATGGGGCCACTAGCTGCCATGGGGGTGCCATTTGCACAGGTGCATGGTGCCAGCGCATGCCACATGTGCAAATGGGGCTGCTAGTGCTGTGCTGTGCACGCAGCCCCATTTGTGTGTATGCATGCATGCGCACCAATTTGGAAGCTACTCTCCTTCCCTCTGGGCAGTGAGCCTGGAAAGGTTGGAGACTTCTGCCCTAATTCATATATTCATAAGCTGTCTAGAGCAATTACAATTGAATAATAGCTTAGTCATAAGAGCATAAGAATTTCTCTTACAACAAACCTGGGCTCTAGGCAAAGTAACGTGGACTGAAACGCCGATTTATACAGTGTTTGTATAAACACTACCTTTTTTCTTCTGTCACACGCTCCACTTTGATGTGGCATCATGGCTTACCATGTGATCCAAATCCAAGATGGCAACTATTCCAGGTTCAACCAACAAAGGAATCCACAAAGTTTGGTTAAAGTGCAGATTATGAGAAAGAGTAAAATAGTATGGGCATGCTGAATCAAGCATGATACTTTGATTTGTCATGTAATTGTCACTGACTGGGAGTAATTGCTCTGGATTTCATATAGACGTCTTTTCCAACCCTATCTGAAAATGAGCTTGAGCCAAAGAATCTACAGCATGTGAGAAAACATCTGTTCAGTGTTAAAATATGACATTTTCTCATTAAAATAGAGCCATTGAGAGTAGAGTTTCTTATCTGAATTTGAACTGGATTTGAAGGTAAAACTCTTTATGCCTAAGGTATAAGGTAAAGCTCTGAGAAAATATAGGACCATACAGTAGATATTAAACACAATACAGATTATATTCATGAACGTCCCAATGTTTGCTTAGGAAGCTTTTCCAAAAGGAATATGGCCATCCCATTAGATGGATCAGGGTGAGGTTGAGTAATTTCAGATTTCAAAAAAATAGGTAGCAATTTATCCATCCACCAGCTGTCATTTTTATATGTCATAGCCAATCATTTACATATCCTGGTTATCTTTCCATTACCCTATTCCCCCCCCACACACATACTCTGAATCTCATTATGGGTAAAAAGAATGCAAGATATTGAGGAAACTTCAATCTTTGAAATGAACCCATACATTCATATATTGCACTAGGCCATGATTCTTTAATCAGGATTATACAAATCACAATCTGAGACCAAGCCAAATGACATACATTGTAGATTAGCACATTTGTTGAATCAGACCATCAATTACATGGAATGAAATTCCTGTGATCTTTGCAAACAACTCATAGCAAAATCTTTTATTTACTAATTGTTTTTGTGATCTTTTCTTTTTAATAAGAATTTCCAAACAAGATCAAATAAAATGCAATAGTTCCATTAAATTCATTAAAGTTCCATTAAATAAAAAAAATCCACATAAAAACAGTAACAATATGAGGATCCAGAAAACAGAAAACTTTTGGCTTGGAAGGAAATAGAGAAAACTATAAAATAGAAAACAATCACAATTTTAGCATGTGGGTTTTTTCATACTTAAAGTGTTACACATTCACAACCAGATCTCTGGACTTTCTGAATCACTTCTTTTAGTTGTAATAATTCAATAGAGACATGCACATTTTTTCTGGATAGATCTGCTTGTGAATTTTTTAAATGTAAGTCACCCAAATTTACCCTATGTGTGATTTGGATGGCTATATAAAATTAATAAATAAATAAAATAACTTACCAGGAAGCTGCCCTCTGAAAAGTTGAAAAAGCAGAAGAAAAACTCAATCTGATTTATTTAATTTAATTTAATTTGTATACCGCCCTTCTCCCGAAGGACTCAGGGTGGTGAACAGGGCAATAAATATCAAAATACCAAAATACAAAAATTAAAAACAGATTAAACCATAGTGCCCAAATACAATAAATAAATTACTTAAAAACAATAATTAAAACCCAAACCCATCAGACCAGGCTGGCTTGTTCAAACAAATAAGTTTTTAGATCACGTCGGAAGGAGCGAAGGTCGGGAGCCATCCGGAGCTCAACCGGTAGATGGTTCCAAAAGTCAGACGCACCCACAGAGAACGCCCTCCCCCTGGGGGCCACCAGTCGGCATTCTCTGACCGGTGGCACCCTGAGGAGGCCCTCTCTGTGGGAGCGCACTGGGTGGAGGGAAGTTGATGCCGGCAGCAGGTGCTCCCTAAGGTACTCCGGACCCATGCCATGTAGGGCTTTGTAGGTCATTACCAGCACCTTGAATCTCACCCGGAAGGCAACTGGAAGCCAATGCAGCTCACGGAGCAGAGGTGTAACATGGGAGTATCGGGAGACCCCCAACACAACTCGCACGGCTGCATTCTGCACCAGTTGGAGCCTCCGAGTGGTCCTCAAGGGCAGCCCCATGTAGTGAGCGTTGCAGTAGTCTAACCGAGAGGTCACGAGCGCATGAGTGACTGTACGCAAGGCATCCCAGTCTAGATAGGGTTGCAACTGGCACACCAGGCGAAGCTGGGCGAAGGCCCCCCCTAGTCACAGTTACTATATGATCTTCTAAAGAAAGCTGTGAATCTATTTATTTTATTTTATTTATTTATTTGTTTTTATAAACTGCCCTTCTCCCTAGGGACTCGGGGCGGTGTACAGAGTAAGGTAGGTAAACATAATGAAACAATACTGAAAAACAATAGTCAAAACAAACTGGGACCCCAATTAGAGCTATCAGGCCAGGCCGGACTGCTGGAACAGGTAAGTTTTTAAGTCGCGCCGGAAGGTGCGGAGATCGGGGGCAATCCGGATTTCAGTTGGTAAGCAGTTCCAGAGGGCTGGCGCACCCACTGAGAATGCCCTCCCCCTGGGGGCCACCAGCCGACATTCCTTGAGCGGTGGCACCCTGAGGAGGCCCTCTCTGTGGGAGCGCACAGGACGGTGGGGTGTTGACATCGGCAGAAGGTGCTCCCGTAGGTATTCCGGACCCATGCCATGTAGGGCTTTGTATGTCATTGTTAGCACCTTGAACTTCACTCGGAAGGCAACCGGAAGCCAGTGCAGCGCATGGAGGAGAGGTGTGATATGGGAGTATCAGGAGGCTCCCAAAAGTGTCCGTGCCGCTGCACTTTGCACCAGTTGAAGCTTCCGAGTGGATCTCAAGGGCAGCCCCATGTAGAGAGTGTTACAGTAGTCTAGGCGAGAGGTCACAAGGGCATGGGTGACTGTACGTAAGGCATCCAGGTCCAGATAAGGCCGTAGTTGGCGCACCAGTCGAACCCGGGAGAAGGCCCCCTTGGTCACAGCTCCTATGTGATCTTCCAAGGATAGCTGCGAGTCTAGGAGGACACCCAGGTTGCGGGCCCTATCAACAGGGGGTAGTAACTCATCCCCGATGTTAAGGGGTGGGATGCTCTGAGTATCCTGGCTTGCCGGTATGTACAGCCATTCAGTCTTGTCCGGGTTCAGTTGAAGCCTGTTCCTCCCCATCCATTCCCGGACCGCTTTCAGGCAGCGGGACATTACGTCGAGGGCATCACTGATGCTGTTTGGAGTTGAGATGAAAAGCTGGGTGTCATCAGCATACTGATGGTACCCTACTCCAAAGCTACGAATGATCTCACCCAGCGGTTTCATGTAGATGTTGAACAGGAGAGGCGAGAGGACCGACCCCTGAGGGACTCCGCAAACGAGAGGCCTCGGGGTCGACCTCTGTCCCCCTGCCAGCACCGACTGCGAGCGACCCTGGAGAAAGGAGGAGAACCAACGCAGAACCGTGCCTCCCACTCCCAGTCCCCTGAGGCGCCGCAGCAAGATACCATGGTCGATGGTATCGAAAGCCACCGAAAGGTCTAATAAGACTAGGACAGAGGAATGGCCCCTGTCCCGGGCTCTCCAGAGATCATTCATCAGAGCGACCAATGCCGTCTCCGTGCTGTAGCCCGGCCTGAAGCCCGATTGGCACGGGTCTAGATAAACTGCTTCATCCAGGACCTGAGGAAGTTGGTGCGCCACCACGCTCTCAACAACCTTCGCAAGGAAGCGAAGATTGGAGACTGGACGAAAGTTATTCAATGAGGATGGGTCCAAGGTGGGCTTCTTGAGGAGAGGTCTCACCACTGCCTCCTTCAAGGCGGTGGGGAAGTGACCCTCACTCAGAGAAGCAGAGATGACTGCCAGGAACCAGCCTCGTGTCCCCTCTCGAGCCGCATAAGCCAGCCAGGAAGGGCACGGGTCCAGTAAGCATGTGGAGGAGCTCAACCTCCTCATAATCCTGTCCACTTCCTTAGGAGTCACAGGATCAAATTCCTCCCAGATGACGTCGACAAGACTGTCCATGTCCTGTTCTTCCAACTCTGCCCAGTTGGAGTCCAGGCCGGTTTGAATCCGAGCGATTTTATCCAACAGATATTGACCGAATTCCTCGGCTCCACCCTGCAAGGGTTCCTCCCTCACCTCTTGGTTCAGTAGGGAGCGAGTCACCCTGAACAAGGCAGCCGGGCGATTATCTGCGGACGCGATGAGGGTGGAAAAGTAGTTGGATTTTGCCACCCTTATTGCAGCGAGATAAGACCTGGTGAGGATTCTTAATCGCAATCGGTCGGATTCGGATCGACTGGATCTCCAACGGCTCTCTAGGCCCCATCTACGACGCTTCATCTCCCGGAGCTCCGCGGTGAACCATGGGGCTTGCTGGGATCTGCGCCGGGTCAGAGGCCGCAGGGGTACAACTCGGTCCAGAGCCTCCGTGGCTGCCTTTTCCCAGGCTTCCACTAAGGCATCCGCCGAGCTGTGAGCAGGGAGTGCATGTGCGTCCCCAAGCGCTGCCTGGAACCTATCAGGGTCCATTAGGCGCCTAGGGCGGTACCATCTGGTTGGCACCGCACACCCACGGCGGGGGGTGGCAAAGGGGAAGTCTAGCCGTAGGAGGTGATGATCGGTCCATGACAGGGGCGTAACGGTCGTGGCACCCCCACCGATATCATCACGCCACCGTCCAGACAAGAACACCAATCTGGGGTGCGGCCTCCCTCATGAGTCGGTCCAGAAATTATTTGCGACAGGTCCATGGCCGCCATGGAAGCCATGAACTCCCGAGCTAGTTCGGACGATCCTCCCAGGGACGGTAGGTTAAAGTCGCCCAAGACCATGAGTTTTGGGAATTCAACCACCAACCCTGAGAGGATATCGAGTAGCTTGGGCAGGGCTGCCGCTGCACGATTAGGTGGTAGGTACGTCAGCAGCAGGCCCAACTGCGCCCCCGGGCCGTATCTCAGAAGGAGAGAATCACACCCGACTATCTGAGGGACGGTGGTCTCTCGCGGGCTAAGGGATTCCCTGATGATAACTGCCACTCCCCCGCCCCTCCCATGGGCCCGAGGCTGGTGCAGCACCTGGAAACCTGGCGGGCAGAGGTCAACCAGAGGGACACCATCCTCTGGGCCCAGCCAGGTTTCCGTGATGCAAGCCAGGTCCACGTGCTTGCCCTCCACTAGGTCACGAACGAGGTGGGCCTTGTTAGCTACGGACCTGGCATTTAGGTAGACCAGCCTGAGCATAGGAGGCTGCACACCTTCGCTCCCGGGTCCTCGGGGGAAGTACAGAGGGTCGGAGCGTTTCACCGCTTGTACAGAGCAGAGATGACACTCCCGGTGACGATACGGCCCTCTGTTTGTGCACCTTCTGCCGTTCCCCACCATCCTGGGAATAGGCTGTTCGTCAGTTCGCCACTGGGCTTTGTCGGCGACTGGTCCTCGTTTTTCACCAACGCAAATGGTCATAGGCCTGGCCTGTGCTATGGTAGCTGGAAGGCCTGCCTTCCCCGAGCAACCATAGTCTTTTCCCGCCCCCCTCCCTAACCCGACAAAAAACTTGACTAGAAACTTAACCAGGGGCCTCTTGTTGGACTTGTGATGAAGGCCCCTGACCCTGCCTGGCCATCTCTCAGAGGCCCAATGGTCGGGCCCGTCATCGAGGTTCGATGTATTGTAGGCAGGACGAACCCAGGAGAGGGGGGAACTCCTGAGGGCGAGTAGGTCTATGCTTGAATATTGGAGAAGCATAGGGAGCATTGGGAAGCATTGGGAAGGCGGTCCCCTGGGTGGAGCATTGGAAGGAGGGTCGAGTTGGGTAGGTGGGTATCTGGACCGTCATCCATCCACTGCCACTTGGCTGGGTGAACCCCAGAAGCAGGCCACTCCCCATCCTCTCACGATGGGTTGTGACTCTGCTTCTGGGGGTGGTCCAGGACCCACTCTGGGTGAAGCATACCCCATAGAGCTCACACCTCTATGGGGTTGCAGGTGTAAGGACAGGCCACTCTGCCACCGTGGCTTGCACCCAGGCCCATCATGTCTAGGAGGACTCCCAAGTTGCAAGCCCTATCTACGGGGGGTAATAACTCACCCCCCATAGTAAGAGATGGAATGATCTGGGTTTCCCAAGATGCCGGCACGCACAGCCACTCAGTCTTGTCAGGGTTGAGCCGAAGCCTGTTCCTCCCCATCCAGAGCCGGACCGCCTCCAGGCATGTGTAATGAAGATGAAATCTGTTTGATATGATTATTCGCCATACAGATATTTAATAATTTTCCACTTCTGACTTATACTACTACAATTATGTCAGAAGCAGGTACCAAGGCACTTCCAAATTGAAAGGATTAGCCAGTGACATCATGATTTCCCAGGAGATGCTCAATGGGGCTCCTTTCATAGCCCTGTTATTTTCTCACTAAAATGGTACCTATTTGTCTACTTGTATTTACATGCTTTTAAACTGCTAGGTGGGCAAGAGCTGGGGAAAATTGATGGGAGCTCCTTCCATCATGTGGCTTGCTCTTGGGTTTTGACCTCTCAATGGTCTTTTGACTCAGCATCCTAACCACATGAGTCAACGTGGCTCCCTGAACTTCCAACTTATGAACATTTACAATCGATGATAAATGGAAGTATTCATTGGACATACTGGGATCTCTTGGACTGTGTTCCTCTGATCTAAAGACACAGGAAATAGTTTTTGCTGAGACAGACCTCTGACCCTGAATCCTGCATTCTTAATGCTAACAGAGGATCTCAAGGAATTGCTCCCAATGGAATGCCTGGAACATCTCCTGACATATTCTGGAAGTAACGAATCACTCAAAGATTCTTCTCTTTGCTCACCAAAATCTGAAGCAATGCCTCCTGAATGGGACACAAACCCACTCACTTCTCTTCCAAAAGACATGTTCTCATTACTTTAAATTTATTTTTCTACTTTCTCTTTTTCACCGAGAAAGAAATAGTGAAAAGACAAAGTGGCATTGCAGCAGACATGTCTAAGTGAATAAGCTGAAGTGCTAGAGACAGCCTTTCCCATTTTTATTTGCAATGTGAAAGTAATTCAGTTAGACATATCGAGCAATTTAAACATTTATGTATTGTCCAGTGCCAAAGCATGAACAATTCAGCAGCAAACAAGATTTGACAGTCTCGGCAAGCTAAAATCCCCATGTTTAAAATGGGTGTGTGTGTGTGCTTACAGCATACCCATATGGACGTTTAGTAAAGAATAAGCTTCTCTATAGAATTATGGAAATATAGACTCATAGAAATGTGAAGTTAAAAGACTACAAGAATCATGTGCAATAGCCCTTTGCAATGTGAAGGAAAACCTATTAAATGATGCTCAAGTGGTAGCTATCCAGCCTCTGCTTAAAAGCTTCCAGACATGGAGAACCCCCAATAGCTCTACTATTGTAAACATCTTACCATCCTTTTGCAATTGAGGTAGTTGCAATGGGAGACTGGAGAAGAGTTCCTGACCAACTTCCAAATGACACCTTGTACTTGGGCACTAATCTCATATTTTTCCCCCTTCAAACTGAACATCCCAAATTCCTTCAGCCTAGAGACACTTCATGCAATTATGCTGTAAATATAGCATGTCCTCTAGATTGAATACTGATTTGATTAACTTCTGAGATTGATTAACTCAGTTTTCCTTGAACTTTCAAATCCCTTCTGTGTTACAGGAAAAAACAAGGGCATCACCAACACTGAATTGAGATAGCTCTATGGATGTTGTGGAAGGGCCCCAGTAGGAGCCCAAATCCCACAAAATCCAGATAGTTGAAATAGAATTAATGACCTTCATATATCTCTCCCATCATTGCTATAGCATCTTTTTCCATTGCTCTTTCAGGGGCATTCAAATGTCCCTGAATCATTCCAAATCATTCAACAAGTAAAAAATAATTCTTTTCCTTCAGATCTTGTGGTGATCTGAAGCCTCTCATATTTTCATACTCCCTGTCAATTAGCTTAGAAAGTGCTTAACTTGGTTTGGGTCTTCCCTGTTTTTATCTGTATTCTGGAAATTGCCTGCAGCTAAATACAAGAATTTCAATCGCCTTCAGTCATTTTTAATCGTTATTGTTTATAGCTGAATTCCCTTACAGATTAATCCTATGTCCTTTTCTGCAGTATTGCTGCTGATGTGCAACACTACACACTCACATGATTCTTTTCTAATTAAATGAGATCTTCTCAACAACAGCCTCTCTCCCCCTCCCCTCCCCTGGAAATATTGTCTTAGCAGACCTGCATAATGGGACTTGCCATTATCACAGCTCACATTCCATCTCTGTGTAACAACAGCATGTGCTACTTGCCATCAGCCTCAGGGAAAGGCTGAATATCATCAGTTCAAGAGAATGAAGAGCTGACTCAACTATGTACAATTTACATATCAAGCAGCAGATTTTTACTGCTAGTTCAGGGGAAGATGTAAGGACCAATAATTTAGGAAAATACTACACAGTTTGATTTAGGGGTGGAAGAGAACATTATTAGCTGCTCCAGGTATCATAATGTCTTAACTGAGAGTTAAATGTCCACAACATCAGCATCATTAGCAATTTAATGTTCTGAAGGGTTTTTAAACACCTACCGGTATTTATTTATTAAAATGTTTGAACCTCCCAGTAGCCCAAACCCCCTGATTGGTTTACACTAAAATAACACTAAAATACAATTTCAATTTAAAAAAATACACAATAAAATAGAAACTAAAGGCACCACATAAACTAGGTGGCAGTATGACAGTCATTGAAAGACTACAGCAATATGAATTAAATACAATTAAAGCCAATTAAAAAGCCTAAGAAAATAGAATGGTCTTCACCTGGCATCAAAGTGATGCTAAAATGGGTGCCAATCAAGACTATCCAAGAAGCAGATTCCATAGATGAGGTGTTGGGACAGCCCATTTCAATTAATTGTTAATTATTATTTTGCACATAGAAAAAGATATAGTGCCTTGTAACTATTGGTACAGAACTGAACTGCTTTGTTAAGCAGAGATGACACCAATTTGAGCAAGACCATCTGACTCCTGCTCAGGAATTCCTGACCATTAAAGTGATGGGTAAGATCCTGATCCAAACTGCTTAGGAATGTTTTTAGTAAGAAGGAATTTTAGTGATAAGGTAAAAGTCTTAGTCTATCTTCTAACCTTTAGCTGACTTGTGATATTTTGAGTAGTGAAGAAGTATGCATGATACTGCTCTTACTGATTGGTTTATAATTATGTATGTTCCCGTAATTGGTTCATGGCAATGTATGTGGCTGACACACCATATTCAATGAGTAGTCCTCAATGGCACTACATCTACATGGAGAGAAGTAAGCAGTGGGGTACCACAAGGTTCCATCTTAGGCCCAGTACTCTTCAATAGCTTTATAAATGACTTAGATGAGGGAATTGAAGGGGAAATTTGCAGATGACACTAAACTAGCAGGAATAGCCAACACCCCAGAAGACAAACTCAGGATCCAAAAAGATCTAGACAAAATTGAACAATGGGCCCTAGCCAACAAAATGAATTTCAATGTGGAGAAAAGCAAATTTTTACATTTAGGGAGGAAAGGTACAAATACAGATTGAGCAACTCCTGGCTTAAAAACAGTAACTGTGAGAGGGACCTTGGAATCCTAGTGGACGATCACTTGACTATGAGCAGCAGCATCCAAAAAAGCTAATACAATCCTGGATTGTATAAACAGAGGCAGAGAATCAAGATTACGCGAAGTATTGGTACCGCTTTATAAAACCCTAGTAAGACCTTCGATCCTTCCGCCATGACCTGAAGACATGGTTGTTCCAACGAGCAGGCCTGGACTGATCATGGTTTTTAAATTTGGTTTTTATCGGCTTAAATTGTCCTTTATTTCTTTATTTATTGTTTAATTCTTTTTTAATCTTTGTATTCTGTTTTTTAATTTTTTATTGTTGTGAGCTGCCCTGAGTCCTTAGGGAGAAGGGCGGCATATAAATTTTAATAATAATAATAATAATAATAATAATAATAATAATAATAATAATAATAATAATAATAATAATAATAATAATGTTGCATAAAAGGGGGTCCACTCCAAGCAGAATTATGCCCATTTGGAACTTGCTTCTGGGTAACCCTTTTATTTGCAAATAAAAATTATTTTTCCTCTCCATCTATCTAGTGTGGTTCATAGGGCCTGCATGCCAGATAAAAGGACAACAGATGTCACCATAAAAAAGCTCTTCCTTTTATAGAAATGTATCTCAGTTCTTAGGAAAGGTACATATAAGAGAAGGCACCCACTGAAGCAGTTTTTCAGGTTTGACTTTAACCTTAAGCCATTTAGGGTTTAAAGGTCATTTAAAGACTTTTAATTGCATTCTGCAGTTGGTTTAAATGGAGAAAAACTGATATATTTTGTATTGGCCAGTTCCTGTGGGCAGTCTAGATACTAGTTTGGGTGGACTTAAATTTCCAGACCATTTTCAAATTATGTACAACGCATCACAATAATCCAACCAGAAAATTACAACTGATAAATCAGGCAAAGCTGATAAATACTACCATGCCATCAGTGACTCAGTTGGACATATACACCACGTACAACTAGTCTCTCCATGTTTATTGGTCCTCACCCAGTTACCCTGCTCAGTCATTGGTTCAGAACACCAACTCTCTCACCTGTGTTAAAAGTAAAAGAGAAGTAGAATTCAGTGTCATCTGCATATTGATGGCCCCTCATCCCACAACTCCAGATGACCTCGTCCAGTGGTTTCACATAGTTGTCAAAGAGCATAAGGGATAAAATAGAACAATGATGGACTCAACCATCATGGGACAGAAGAATAAACCCCCAGCACTACTTTCTGAAAGCAGCCATCCAGGTAGGAGTGAAAATTCTCCAGCACAATGTCCCCACATGCACACTTTGATATCCAGAATGATACCATGTACAATGGGGTTGGAAATTGCTGAATAGTCCAGGAGGACCAACAGAGTCACATTTTCCTTATATTCTTCCCAGGCAAGGGATGAAGATAATATCAAGGGATATGATCAAGCTGTATTTAATTTTCATTCTAAGTCATCACCCCACTTACCTCATAGCTTTTAGCTCAGAAATTTTTCAGTTCTTCAACTACTATTAATGAGAGTTGAACAATCAAAACAATTCAATGCAATAATGCCAGGCCCAGCTTTGAGGGGGGTCTTTACATTGTGCTCTCATAGGAACCTTTGTAGACCAGAGGATCCAACTATTGGATTTACTTGATCAGTAGCTGCAGTCCCATAGCCAGCACTAAGACATGTAAGCTAATGGTGGTTCTTCTGTATGGCACCAAGAAGGAAATAAGGAGACTCCTGAACATCCCTTTGAGTTCTCCAAGCACTCCTGTCTCTTGGAAGACAAACAAGTGCACATGGTCTGCTTCAGCCTAGATTGCTGGAAGATGGTATCCCAATCACAGCCATTACTCTATACATGAATATGGGAAAGAGGAACTACTACTGTACGTACTTGACCTTAGGCCACAAAATGTCTTGGGCTAATCCTTCCAGAAGCAACAATCTAATTTACTCACAATGCCAATGTACTTTAAGAGGAATTGAACTACCATTCTAGGCAATATTTACAGTTGCAACATTTGTTAACAACATTATTTGGCCCAGTAGCATTTTCAGCTTCTGAGATGCCTGAGTTATTAAAATAACTTGTTAGATCCTTTAAAACTAAAAAAGTTTCAGTTAGTTTTTATAGACATGTTATAAATTAATTTGATATGCAAGTTGCTACAGATTAATAAAATAAAGTATTAGAGGTTTCTATATTGCCTAGGCAATGGGAGAGTGTCTTAACTTCTATAGCAAGAATGTCAATGGACCTCAAATTATGACATACATAAAAAATACAATCTACTGAATTCCATAATTTTCTATAAAAAGTGCTCAAAAATAGCATTGTGTTTGAGAGATAATAATGATAATGCTTCTTTAAATTACATGTTTTACAATGTTTTGCATTTAGTGAGTTTTGGGAGAAAGTATTAGATTGTATCGATATAACTGTGTGACAAAAGCTAAAATTTTCAGACAATGTAAATTTGAACCACATACCTAATACATGGAATTTGACAACTAGACAACTAGACAATCCCAAGGAAAGTCAAGGGAAATAAAGTACAGTGTCTGAGATAAATAGCTATTTACTGATAATATGGTCCATAGTCATATCATTCTTGCATTTTAGTAACAATTGTATTTTCCAAAAGGTCAACTGTGAAAAGGTGATCATAGGTCAGTCCAGGTACATGGCTTGGGATACATAAACAATGTCTTCATTACAAGATGTAGTCACCTCAAGCTCTTCCCTGGCATCTGATTGGGATTCTACTGTAACATCATATTCCTAATGAAGTTTGTAGGTTTTAAGTGAGATGGTGAGCTTTCTCTGTAATAATGCTGCCTCATGGAATAGTCTCCCCCACAAAAATACATGCAACCACATCTTACTGCAAATTAATTAGCAGATTATATGTTTTTATTCCGGTGTGTTTTCAGATGTAACTGGTTGACTGTGGAAGCCTATCTTGGGTTTAGGGTTTTATCTTTGTTTCCTATGGTATTCTTCATGTAGTTTATTTATATTTTTGTCTTGATGTTGGATGCCACAAAGAGTCATTTGGGACTGGAGCTAAGTAAAATAGTATAATATAAATAAATGATCATGATCCTGACCAGTACCCACTTCTTCTTGGGTCCCTATGAAATATGTTTCCATTGCAAAAGTATGGATATTTTGCATGTGACATTATTGTATATATTGTATTCTCTCTTGCATTCAAGTCTTTGATCAAAGGCAACATTATTCTGCACAACCAGTGGAACAACCTGCCTCCAGAAGCAGTGAATGCTCCAACACTGGAAGTTTTTAAGAAGAGACTTGACAGCCATTTATCTGAAATGGTATAGGGTTTCCTGCCTAAGCAGGGGGTTGGACTAGATGACCTCCAAGGTCCCTTCCAACATTATTATTATTATTATTATTATTATTATTATTATTATTATTATTATTATTATTAATCATCATCATCATCACACAGTCAGCCAGATGTTCAGACTGGATTTGACATTTTTGTCTACCTATCTAGTCCTTACCAAGGACCTGGGATAGGCAGATGTGGATATTTGATGGTATTACAGATATCGTCACAGGATGCAAGCAGTTCCTAGTAAGGCAGCCTTTTGCAATTGACTAATGGCAAATTTGTCAATGCCAATGGTGTCCAAGTGGTGCTCCAGTTGTTTTGGGATTGCACCCAAGGTACCTATTACTGTTGGTACTACTCTTGCTTGCCTTTGCCACAGTCTTTCTATTTCTATTTGTAGGTTTTTGTATTTTGTTATCTTCTCCAGTTCATCATCATCATCATCACCATCATCACCATCATCATCATCACCATCACCATCATCATCATCATCATCATCATCATTATTATTATTATTATTATTATTATTATTATTATTATTATTATTATTGAATTCAATTACATCATTTCTCATAGCATCACCCACTTTTACCAACTCCACGCCTTAGAATCTTGCTCCCATAGTAGATATTTAAATAAAACAGCAATTAGATCTCAAGAAAAAGAAGAGAGAGAAACACCCAATAACCATCACAAAGCAAGATCATCAGCTGCTGCTTCATGTAGATTCCATTATTTAAAGACTTGGGCAAGTGATTGGCTTGAAAGAGAAGCAAGATCCTATGGATAAAGATGGTTATTAAGTAAGTGCTGATAAACTGGCGCCCAAGAGAATGTTTAGAGAAGGGCTGCTCTGTTATTTGTGTGATAAGCATTGGAGGGCAGAGAGAGTCAGAGTCAGAGTGTTTATGCAGAAGACAAAATGCTGTCATTGCACCATTATAAGAATGTGCAAACCTCCATCAATGAAATATCCTATTTATATCCCCTCACCCCCAGTCTGGGGATACTCAAACTAATCATATCTGGCATATTGTATGGCCAGCCACTGATTCCTCAATAGTTCATATCCTCCTTTTAATTTTCCAACTCAAATCAATTCTACAGTATATATGCAACAAAATATTGTGGTAGAATGGTGAAATGATGAGTATTTGAACAGCCTTAATGGATTATGCCAAGAAATTCTGTTATTTCCACATTTTTGTTTCCCACAGTGGCAACCAGATACTTCTGGGAAGCTCATAAGTAAACAGAGATAAAAATTTTCTTCCTCTGCAGTTCTGCAGCTAGTACTTGAAGGCATGATCTAAATCCAAAATCCTTTGCACAACTCTATCTAGTATCCCAATTTCACCCATTCTTGGATTGGGAGATCTGCTTAGACTCGGTCATATTTTAATCATCTCTCAGTCTGACTATTGCAATCAAGTTTATAAGAGCCTGCTCTTGGAGACTATTCAGAAGATGCAAGTGGTACAGTATGCAGCAATGTGGGTAGTTATGAATACATCTCAGTATGCCTATATAACACGTCTACTTAGTGAGCTTCACTGGCTCCCAGTAAGCTTCCAGCTACAATCCAAGGCACTGGTTAGCACCTATAAAACCTTTCATGAGAAGAACTAGGAATGACATGATAGCAGTCTTCCAATATTTGAGGGGCTGTCACAGAGAAGCCCCTTCATGGATTACTGCCTTGTCGTGGCGAAGGGGCTTGCATAATTCAATGAAGCTATGAGCTATGCCGTGCAGGGCCACACAAGACGGAAAGGTCATAGCAGAGAGTTCTGACAAAACGTGATCCACTGGAGAAGGAAGTGGCAAACCACTCCAGTATCTTTGCCATGAAAACCCTATGGACGGTACCAAAAGGCAAAACGATATGACGCTGGAAGATGAGCCCCTCAGGTCGGAAGGTGTCCAATGTAAAAAAAATTAAAAAATTAAAAATAAAATAAACCTTTATTGTCAAAGTACAACATGTGTACATTGAGATTAGCTGAGCCTCCCCCCGTGCTCTCTCCCCCCAACACACAGTGACAACAAACCCTCCATCCCACCACACTATGTGAACCAACTACACCACACACCGGCCTCCCAAGTCAATTCTGCATAAGATTATGTCCCATTTAAAAGCCTAACAGCCCACGGATAAAAGCTATTTTTCAGCCTGTTGATACGGCTGGCTATATTCCTATATCTCCTACCGGATGGGGAAGAGCAGAGGGCTAGTATTAGTAGTGCCAGAAAGAATGAAGCGACTGGGCCAAAGCCGAAAGGACGCTCATCTGTGGATGTGTCTGGTGGTGAAAGGAAAGTCCGATGCTGTAAAGATTTTTTCTCCATAGGAACCTGGAATGTAAGATCCATGAATCAAGGAAAGCTGGACGTGGTCAAACAAGAGATGACAAGGCTAAACATCGACATTTTAGGTATCAGCGAACTAAAATGGACAGGAATGGGTGAATTTAATTCAGATGACCATCAGGTATACTACTGCGGGCAAGAATCCCTCAGAAGAAATGGAGTAGCCTTCATAGTCAATAAAAGAGTAGGAAAAGCAATACTGGGATACAATCCTCAAAATGACAGAATGATCTCAGTTCGAATCCAAGGCAAACCATTCAATATCACAGTAGTCCAAGTCTATGCCCAACCACCAGTGCTGAAGAGGATGAAATTGACCAGTTCTATGAAGCTCTACAGCACCTTATAGAACTAACACCAAAAATGATGTCCTTATCATCATGGGGGATTGGAATGCTAAAGTAGGAAGCCAAAAGATAACCGGAATAACAGGCAAGTTTGGCCTTGGAGTACAAAATGAAGCAGGGCACAGGCTGATAGAATTTTGTCAAGAGAATACGATGGTCATAGCAAACACTCTTTTCCAACAGCCCAAGAGACGGCTCTACACATGGACATCACCAGATGGTCAACACAGAAATCAGATTGACTATATGCTCTGCAGCCAAAGATGGAGAAGCTTTATACAGTCAGTAAAAACAAGACCAGGAGCTGACTGTGGCTCAGAAAATGAGCTTCTTGTTGCAAAGTTTAGGCTTAAATTAAAGAAAGTAGGGAAAAGCGCTAGGCCAATCAGGTATGAATTAAATCATATCCCTGTTGAATATACAGTAGAGGTGACAAATTCATTTAAGGAATTAGATCTGATAGACAGGTGCCTGAAGAACTATGGACAGAGGTTCGCAACATTGTACAACAGGTAGCAACCAAAACCATCCCAAAGAAAAAGAAATGCAAGAAAGCAAAATGGCTGTCTGAGGAAGCTTTGCAAATAGCTGAGGAAAGGAGGGAAGCGAAAGGCAAGGGAGAAAAAGAAAGATATGCCCAATTAAATGCAGAATTCCAAAGAATAGCTAGAAGAGATAAGAATGCCTTCTTAAATGAACAATGCAAAGAAATAGAAGAAAACAATAGAATAGGGAGGACCAGAGATCTTTTCAAGAAAATTGGAGAGATGAAAGGAACGTTTCATGCAAAAAAAAAATGGGCATGATAAAGGACCAAAATGGCAGGGACCTAACAGAGGCAGAAGAGATTAAGAAGAGGTGGCAAAATTACACAGAAGAACTATACAAGAATGAGCTTAACGTCCCTGATAATCACAATGAGGTGGTCACTGACCTCGAGCCAGACATCCTAGAATGTGAAGTGAAGTGGGCCTTAGAAAAGCTGAGCAACAACAAAGCTAGTGGAGGTGGCAGTATTCCAGCTGAGCTATTCAAAATCTTAAAAGACCATGCAGTAAAAGTGCTACACTCAATTTGCCAGCAAATTTGGAAAACTCAACAGACCCATGTACTTTCCTCTGTACAAATGGCTGCAAATGTGGAATAGTTTATTTTTATCTATTCATTTGTTGTTGTTGTTGTTGTTAGCTGCAAAGTTGTGTCCGACCCATTGCAATCCCATGGACAATGTTCCTCCAGGCCTTCCTGTCATCTACCATCTTCTGGAGTCCATTTAAGCTCACACCTACTGCTTCAATGACTCCATCCAACCACCTCATTCTCTGTTGTCCCCTTCTTCTCTTGCCCTCAAACTTTCCCAGCATTAGGCTCTTCTCCAGTGAGTCCTTTCTTCTCATTAGGTGGCCAAAGTATTTGAGTTTCAACTTTCATTTAAACTGTTCATTTAAGAAGGCATTCTTATCTCTTCTAGCTATTCTCTGGAATTCTGCATTCAATTGGGCGTATCTTTCTTTTTCTCCCTTGCCTTTTGCTTTCCTCAGCTATTTGCAAAGCTTCCTCAGACAGCCATTTTGCTTTCTTGCATTTCTTTTTCTTTGGGATGGTTTTAGTTGCTATCTCTTGTACAATGTTGCGAACCTGTCCATAGGTCTTCAGGCACTCTGTCTATCACAGACATGTCAAACACAAGGCCCGGGGGCCGGATCCGGCCTGTGAAGTGGTTTCATGTGGCCCGCGAAGCCATCCTGGAAACAGTGAGGAAACGGCCCCCTCTGCCTTGGCCCTGGCCCAGAGACCCTCCTTCTACCAGAGACCCTCAGATCTGTCCCACTCCTGCCCAGGCCCCCATAGGCACCCTTGATGCAAACGATGTAGAGCTGGCCACGCCCACCCAGTAGGCCATACGCACTCTAGCCACGCCCACCCAGTAGGCCATGCCCACCCTGGCCATACCCACCCGGCCCCTTGAGGGCAACCGCAATGCTGATGCGGCCCTCAATGAAATTGAGTTTGACACCCCTGGTCTATCAGATCTAATTCCTTAAATCTATTTGTCACCTCTACTGTATATTCAACAGGGATATGATTTAATTCATACCTGGGTGGCCTAGTGCTTTTCCCTATTTTCTTCAGTTTAAGCCTAAACTTTGCAACAAGAAGCTCATGGTCTGAGCCACAGTCAGCTCCTGGTCTTGTTTTTACTGACTGTATAGAGCTTCTCCATCTTTGGCTGCAGAGCACATAGTCAATCTGATTTATGTGTTGACCGTCTAGTGATGTCCATTTGTAGAGCCATATCTTGGGTTGTTGAAAAAGAGTGTTTGCAATGACCATCGTATTCTCTTGACAAAATTCTGTCAGCCTGTGCCCTGCTTCATTTTGTACTCCAAGGCCAAACTTGCCTGTTATTCCGGTTATCTTTTGGCTTCCTACTTTAGCATTCCAATCCCCCATGATGATAAGGACATATTTTTTGGTGTTAGTTCTATAAGGTGCTGTAGGGCTTCATAGAACCGGTCATTTTCATCATAGACATGGACTACTGTGATATTGAATGGTTTGCCTTGGATTCGAACTGAGATCATTCTGTCATTTTGAGGATTGTATCCCAGTATTGCTTTTCCTACTCTTTTATTGACTGTGAAGGCTACTCCATTTCTTCTGAGGGATTCTTGCCCGCAGTATTATACCTGATGGTCATCTGAATTAAATTCACCCATTCCTGTCCATTTTAGTTTGCTGATTCCTAAGATGTCTATGTTCAGTCTTGTCATCTCTTGTTTGACCACGTCTAGCTTGCCTTGATTCATGGATTTTATATTCCAGGTTCCTATGGAGAAAAAATCTTTACAGCATTGGACTTTCCTTTCACCACCAGATATATCCACAGCTGAGCATCCTTTCGGCTTTGGCCCAGTCGCTTCATTCTTTCTGGCACTACTAGTACTAGCCCTCTGCTCTTCCCCAGTAGCATATTGGACACCTTCCAACCTGAGGGGCTCATCTTCCAGCGTCATATTGTTTTGCCTTTTGGTACTGTCCATAGGGTTTTCATGGCAAAGATACTGGAGTGGGTTGCCATTTCCTTCTCCAGTGGATCACGTTTTGTCAGAACTCTCTGCTATGACCTGTCCGTCTTGGGTGGTCCTGCATGGCATAGCTCATAGCTTCATTGAATTACTCAAGCCCCTTAGCCACGACAAGGCAGTAATCCATGAAGGGGTTCATTTATACTCTATTTAACAGAACTTCTGGACTCATACCCAGATATGTTGGATTTTTTTTACTGTAATCTACCAACAGGTCAAGTTTCATAAACAAATACTGTAAATGGCAGATCTTTGGATATGCTGAAAAGCTTGATGACAAAATACATTGTGCATGCATATTCCTTGCCTATTCCCCTGCCTACTTGTGTATCCCTTAAGGCTTTAAGTATATGTGATATTAAGGCCACACTTCTGTTACACAATTAATTAGACCAACTGTGGGGAATAATGCATTGCAGGAATATCAAGGGTCAGTGGAATAGGACTTTAGCATTAGACAGACCCTTTCTTGCATAATAGCTGACAGAGAGATTAATGATGCTTATATCTCTTATGATCAAAATGAACCTATGAAGGGCCCTATGACAACAAATCTTTCCAGGCACTTTATCTCTTTTACCTCCCCCACCCCCATGGATGGTTACAAATGAAGAGTAACTGGTGGAAGATGAATAAGACTTCTTCCAAACCACTCAAGTAGAGGTCAGTAGAGGTGAGTGGGCACTACTGCAAATTTTTTCTTACCTTGTCTTGGAAAAAGGAAATGAGAAATGATGCAGGAAACGAAAGACACTCAGCCTTTTTTAGCTGCAGTTTGAGGGACTGTAAAAAGGCCACTGTAGCATCAATCCAGCATTCCCAGTAATGTGCTACTGGTATACAGTGGTGACTCTGCCAGTTGGGGGCGAGGGGATCAACTCTGATAACTGGGATTTAATATTTCCCTTGTGCTACTTTAAAAAAAATAAAAGCCAATCTTGTTGCTACCTAACCAAGGCTGGAACTACAGCATATAGGGCAGAGATATAAATTTAAATTTCTTCCCCACATCACAGCCCTAAAATAAAAATAACACACACTTTTGCATGCCTGTTTCATACAGTGATGTGAAATCTCCCATTAACAATAGAAACTGAAATTAATTAAATGAATTAAAATTGCATTTTCAGCAAACCAGTGATCCCCTTTGCTCTTAAAAATTGCATTTAGCAAAAAAAAAGCTTACATCTATATTTTCCATTTGCTGTGAAACCAAATTAGGCCTGTTTTCTTTTTTTTTTCCCCACAAAGGTTTGATGCTATTGCAAAAGACATATTTAACATCAGTTAGCTCTTAAATTGACAGTAATGTATAATCTAATTTTGTTTGAATCTAAAAGGCTTCTCAGCCAAGCCTCAGCTCTGCCTATTTACTGTTTCAATTTTTCATCCCATTCAGTTTGTTGTTTGGGTGTCATTCGGGGGGGGGGATGTGGGGGGAGCGTCTGGCTAAATCATAAATTACCCAGTCTGAAAATAATTTGGGTTTCATAGAAATGAACAAGGGATACTACTGTTGCACCAAATGCTTAATCCCTGAGAATATACCCATTGAAGAATACTGCAATCCCATATCTGAAAAGGAGCAGCAAACAGCTACCTACACTGAGTATCCAGATGCTACTATTATAATTGGGACGTCATTGGAAAGAGCTCTGAATAATCCCAATCCCATTTTTCCAAAGGAAGTTTCTGTAGCATTCATCATTTACATCCACTATATCTCCCATCAACACATTTCATGGCAGCTATCAAGGAGCATAGAAAAGCCTTTGATTCCAAATAATGGGACTAACCCCTCCCCCAGTGCTGTTTATCACTAAAACCACATCACAATGTTGATGTGGTTTTAACTAATAAGCAGCCTCTAGATTGTATTATAAAAATGGTAGAAAAAAGATCTAATTCCTCCCTGATCAGAGGTATATAATAATAATTCTTCTTTAGGGGCCAAGGCAGTATACTGACATTTTCAGAACACATTGTAAGTACCTAAGAAAATGGCTGCCATGGGGAACAGTTCAATCAGAAAATGGCTGTCAGGCATGTGACCACAAAAGTTCCAATTTACCAGAAGGCAAAATCCATTAAAATGCTCTCAGTCATCTTTGTCTTTTTCTAAGTAGGTTTTATGTCTAATAACATAAATCCTGGAAAAGATAACCAAAAAACAGACCTGCGAACAACTAGAAGCAAACACAGGTTTGTTAAAAACAGATCATGCCAAACCAATCTTATTTCATTCTCTGATAAAGTGATTAAATTAGTAGACCAGCAAAATGCTGTGGACTTAGATTTCAGTAAGGCATTCAGTAAGGCATTTGACAAAATAGACCACAACCTGCTGCTTATTAAGCTACAAAAAGGTGGGATAGACAACATCACCACCAGATGGATCTATAGCTGGCTGACAAACCATACTCAGTGAGCAGTCCTCAATGGTACTACATCCACGTGGAGAGAAGTAAGAGGTGGGATACTACAAGGCTCCGTGTTAGGTCCAGTACTCTTAAATATCTTCATAAATGACTTAGATAAAGGAATAGAGGGAGAACTCTTCAAATTTGCAGATGACACTAAACTGGCAGGAATAGCCAACACCCCAGAAGACAAGCTCAGGATCCAAAAAGATTTTGACAAACTTGAACAATGGGCCCTATCCAACAAAATGAATTTTAATGTGGAGAAAAGCAAAGTTTTGCATTTCGGCAGGAAAAACTCAAAGGTATAAGTACAGATTAGGCGAGACCTGGCTTAAAAAAAGTAACCGTTCCTAACAGTGAGGACCATTAACCAGTAGAACAGATTGCCTTCAGAAATTGTGGGTGCTCCATCACTGGAGGTTTTTAAGACAAGACTAGACAGTCACTTGTCTGAAATGGTATAGATTCTCCTGCTTGAGCAGGGGGCTGGACTAGAAGACCTCCAATGTCCCATCCAGCTCTATTCTATTTTAAACACCATTATTAGAGTGTCATTGGATTTATGGGGTGTATGCATAAATCAACCACATGGCAGCTTCATTTTTTATTTTGTTTCAGATTAAATCTAATTTTAAATTTAAATGAAATATAGTGAAAGTGGACTGTTCAGTTGCCAAAGAAAGATTGTAGGCTGCCCAAAGTTGCATGAAAGCAAGATGGGGGGTGAATAAATTTAATAAACAAACAAGCAATGTTTCCAAGAGCCTATAGACTGCACAGGAGTTACAAAGCACAGTTATTCATACAATATTCGAAGGATATAAATCTAATTGCATTTGAATTGATGATGATGATAATGATGATGATGATGATGATGATGATGATGATGATGATGATGATAGAGGAGGAGGAAAGGAAAGGATCTCATTGTTCTACCTGAGTGGAGCCCTGGATACATTTCCTATATTTTTGCTACTATAATTCCACTACTTCTATACACACAGAAATCTGAAGTAACAATATTCTACTCCAGGAAGCCATCATGTTGTTGTTCAAGAAATGACAGACACAATAAAAAGCATTCAGACACTAGTCAGTCCATCCACACAACGATATCTTTCAAATGTGTGGAACTGCAGCTTTCATCTTCTTAAATCTTTTTTTATTGTGGACAATGAACACAATGACATTTTGAAATAATGTTGGGAATGTTAAAAAAATGGCTATGATACAATAGGCATACCCATTCACTAAATAGCTGCTATACTGAACAGAAGGCAAGACCATATAATTACCGCTCAGTAATGCCCAAGATTTTCACTACACATAGCTAATTTGGGGTGATCAGAACTGTAATCAAATATATCTAAAGAGTATAGTATTGGGAGAGGCTGGACTAGCTGGTTGGACTTGGATGTGGTGAAAATGCATGATTCCTATATATTTTGCTCAGGAGAAAATTGTTGCTAATCCCACAGATGCTCTCATACCCATTTGCTCATCTGTATAAAAACTGAGGGTCACATTTCCTCCAGATGTGGTCCAGGGCAGCACAGTGGCTAAGGTACTGAACTGCAGATGAGAAAGTCAGTTTTTACTTCATTAAATGGGTTTAAGTACTCACCCATCAGTAAATGTGGGTAATAAAACTGACATTCTGTTTTACATCAAGAGAATAATGACATTAATTAATATTTGTGGCAAAAGTGCTCAGTATTCTAGTTACTCAGAGGTAGAAAGAACCTGGGATTCTGTCCCCAAATTAAAAAGCTCCCAGACATGGGAATTATTGGGTTTGCTGTAGGAACATGATAATCACTTGTACAGTATAGAAAGAGTATAATAATTTCAGGCATCTTCTGAAATAGAAAAGGCACCCGTATTTGGAGTTTCCCCCCCCCCCCAATGCCAGGTAAAATATTTGAAATGGAGTAACATTGTGCCACTGTGCTTGGAATCACTTCTAGATTTGAAAGGTAGAATGGGTGAAAGAAAAACAATTTGATCTTCAGGTTTTGGGCTATATCTCTGCCATTTGGATCTGAATACAAAAAGGCATTTGGTTAGGATTACCAGACCCAAACTGCAAAAATTCAGATGACCACTAGATGGCAAAAAAAAATGTACACTACTCTATGGGGCCATCTAGCGGTCTCTGCTTTTTTTTTCTAGAACAGATCTAACTGGCATTGCAGCAAATATAGCCCAGTCTGCAACTCTTTAAAAGAGCCACATCATTTCCAGGGATCCCAGGGCAGTTGCATAATCCCAGGAAAATGGATTGAAATAATAGTAGACAGGGGCCATATTCATCCTGTTACTTGCTTCAGCATCTATCTGGAAGCAAAGCTGAATGGGTGCTCTGATTGGTTAGATTTATTTACTATTTTTTAAAAAAAAGCATTGGCAGTTTGCCCAAACAGGGTTTTAAAAAAGGTATAACTAGACTAAGAGATCCATGTTTTGATTAACAATATGTTTAAGTTTTCAAAATCTCAACAGATTAGAACAAGAGAGAGGAAAGAGAAACATCTTGAATTTTATTTACTTGTTCAGTTTTGCCGAAAATCGCAATAACGTTTTCATAGAACTAAAATCCTTTCTCTGTATATAAAAGTTCATCCAAGCTTTAATCGGTCCACTGACAATCATGTTTTCACTTGGAGTGGGGGGAAAACACTTTCTGTTTTACCCACTGCTGTTTTTTTTCTCTCTCTCCTAATCTCTTCCATCAAAATTAGTGTTTTTCCGAAGACTCATTCCCTTTTGCCACAGGACATTTGGCCACTGTCATTCCCAATGAATCTAATCAACCTTCTGCAGTGAGCAAAATTGTTACAAACGTGAGGCTGATTGGAATTAGTGATCGGAGTCCCAGTGTGAGCAAAAGCAGCTTTACATTCTCAAAACTCAGGGAACTTTCAAGAAGTCAACAGGAAATAGCCAGAAGAGAGACAAGAGTTGCACTGATGGGGATTAATACAGCATTTGGTTAACCAAACTAGTGCTAATTTGTCCTTCGGGAATAGGGCGGTATAGAAATTTAATTAAATAAATAAATAATTTATTGCTAGGAGGTATTTCTTTTGAGGCTTATGAAATGTAGTCACATCACAATAGTTGTATATCTTTTCCAGGGCCTTCGTGACTGCTCTATCAAATGCTTGTCTGCAGCATATTACTTGCTCTTGCTCCTTTACAGTAAATGGTTGTTCTTAAAAATCAGTATCTACCCGCTCGATATTTTCATGGTCAGTCCTAAGGCTGGTTATTGTACCTCTTGCCATTAATGTTCTTTATATTTAATTTTAGTCCCATTTGTTTTCACTGTGATCCTTGGCTTGTATTACTAGAACTTGGGTTTGATAGTTCCAGTATTCTTCTTTCTTTCTAGATAATGCTTGGAGTTGAGACTTAACTTTTCCAACTTCTGGAGAACTTTGTGAGCTATTGTAATTTGTAAGATTCTGCTCTAATCTCTTCTAGATAGAATCCTCCAAAAGGAAACACAGTCAGGGAGCTGAATTCTGCATGGTGATTTGTGACTCAGTGAATAAGTACCTTGATTTATCACACCCACAATTTTTTATATATTAAGTCCGGGAGAATCTCTTTCACATGAAGACTTAGATTATACATTATGCTAAACCATGGTTCGTTTAGCCAAAGTTTATGAAATATACCACAATATCTTAGGCTTGCAGGAGAGACTAAACCATAAATTGTAGATTTCCTAAATATAACAGATGTGGTTGCACTTTATGCAGAACCAAATCAAATCCCATTTTGCTTCATCTACTTGCAAACCCTGCCATTAATACTGAGAATTATAAAAATGGTGTTTGTGTGGCAAAATTCTCTAAAGCTACTAGTTGCATATAATTGATGAACTTGCATGGAAAAGAATCTCATACAAGAGACAAAGTTAACATTGTCTGTGTGATTGTAGCACTAACATACTGTCCTCAGCATTAAGGCTCAAAATTTATGTGAAATTAATTTTCACTCCTACTAACTTCCCTCGATATATCAATATTGTTTTCTCAGTATGTATGGAAGTGGTTCCAGATATGTTTTTTCAACTTCCCAGTATAGTCTAAAGCCCAGGACTTCACAAATAATCCCTCTTCCAAGCACTAACCAAGACCAACATCACTTAGTTCTCTAGGTAAGCCAAGTCAAACAAGCACTAATTAGTGACTCCAATATCACAACTTGCTATAAATAAACTATTCACAATTTGTATGAAAGTAAACTGCAAGTTCTAGTAATACTAATACTACTAATACTAATAATAGCTGGAAGGTACCTTGGAGGTAATCTAGTCCAACCCTCTATACCAGACATGTCAAACACAAGGCCCGGGGCCCGGATCCGGCCCGCGAAGTGGTTTCATGTGGCCCGCGAAGCCATCCTGGAAACAGTGAGGAAATGGCCCCCACTGCCTTGGCCCTGGCCCAGAGACCCTCCTTCTGCCAGAGACCCTCAGATCTGTCCAACTCCTGCCCAGGCCCCCATAGGCACCCTTGATGCGAACGACGTAGAGCTGGCCATGCCCACCCAGTAGGCCATATGCATTCTAGCCATGCCCACCCAGTAGGCAACGCCCACCCTGGCCATACCCACCCGGCCCCCTGAGGGCAACCGCAATGCTAATGTGGCCCTCAATGAAATTAAGTTTGACACCCCTGCTCTATACCATTTCAGACAAATGGCTGTCAAGGAAAGTCAAGGAAAAACAATGAAAAAATGTGACTAAATATAAAGAACATTAATGATAATAGGTACAAGCTTTAAAATAGAATAGCCAATACTCCAGAAGATAGGCTTAAAATACAGGAGGATCTGGACAGACTCGAACACTGGGCGCTATCTAACAAAATGAAATTCAATGGTGAAAAAAGTAAGGTTCTACATTTAGGCAGGAAAAATCAAATGCACAGGTATAGTATAGGTGGTACCTTGCTCAATAGTAGTAACTGTGAGAGGGATCTCGGAGTCCTAGTAGACAATCACTTCAATATGAGACAGCTGCCAAAAAAGCCAACACAGTGCTAGGCTGCATTAACAGAGGGATAGAATCAAGATCAAGTGAAGTACTAATACCACTTTACAATGCTTTGGTAAGGCCACACCTGGAATACTGCATCCAGTTTTGGTCACCACGATGTAAAAAAGATGTCGAGACTCTAGAAAGGGTACAGAGAAGAGCAACAAAGATGATTGGGGGACTGGAGGCTAAAACATATAGGGAACGGTTGCTGGAATTGGGTATGTGTAGTTTAACGAAGAGAAGGATGAGGGGGGACATGATAGCAGTGTTCCAATATCTCAGGGGCTGCCACAAAGAAGAGGGAGGCAAGCTATTCTCCAAAGCACCTGAAAGCAGGACAAGAAGCAATGGATGGAAACTAGTCAAGGAGAGAAGCAACCTAGAACTAAGGAGAAACTTCCTGACATTTAGAACAATTAACCAGTGGAACAACCTGCCTCCAGAAGTGGTGAATGCTCCAACACTGGAAGTTTTTAAGAAGAGACTGGCCAGCCATTTGTCTGAAATGGTATAGGGTTTCCTGCCTGAGCAGGGGGTTGGACTAGATGACCTCCAAGGTCTCTTCCAACTTATTATTATTATTAAGAGGTAGATACTTTCTGATTTTTAAGATCAATCATCTACTATAAAGGAGCAAGCTATCAAGAAATATGCTGCAGACTAGCATTTAGTAGAGCACTTAGAGCAGACCCTGGAAAAGATATGCAACTATTGTGATCTGTCTGTATTGTATCTGTTAAAATCAGAAAACCACAGTATTCCTTGTGACACTCTATGGAAATCAAACTGGGATGTTGGGAAAAACAGGATAGGAAAAGTATTGATGATTTTGAAATTTTGTGTGGGGGGGTGTAAATTCTTGGGAATACCATGGACAGACAAGGGAAAAAAAAACCCCAATGGAACATCAAACAAATCGATCCAGAGTCCTCACTCAAGGCACAAATAAAGCTCAAATTATCCTAGTTTAGGTACATTATATTCGCTCACTCAATGCTAGGAAAGATGTAAGAGGGGGAAAAAAGATGATGACCAGCATCAAGGTGAATAAACTCAATTACAGTGCTGATGGGTGCACTGCTGGAAGACCTGCAGAAGCAGCTTAGGGACATTGTCGTGAAGAAAAACTATTTGTTCACTAAGGGTAGACAACAAGTTGAGAGAACATAATCAATCGAAACTGTAACTTAGGTCTGAAGATGCCATGATTCATTATAACTGTGCAGAATTTAATCCTAGTTTTGACACCTACAGGTTCATAGTGCACAATAAAACAGTAACAATAAAACAAATGCTACCTTGCAGCATTATACTGAAGTTCCCTCTGAAAGCTGGCCTCTGGCAATCGATGATATCTGCAATGTCTGAATGGCTGCCCACATTTTAGGCAAATTGGAGTATGCTATAAATCATAGTTGTTCCTTGCCAAGATTACTAATAGATCCTCTTGCAGTATTGACATCTCTGTGTCTTGGTGACATTGACACTTAGTTCACTTGATCCCTGAGTCCTTAAGTAGGGATAATAGTTTAAGTTGAGCTGTTTTGTCATAAATTTGATTTATAAAGGATTGTCATTAGATTATAACAGAGACCCAACAAATATTCTATATTTAATTGTTTGTCAATAAAGAATGGCTTTAAGTTTAAAGATTGTTTTCTTAATTGTGTATGCATAACATAAATAGATTGATGATGGATAGATACTGATTTGCTATAATGTACACAGATCTTGTATTATATATTAGATAAACCCAGAAATATCAAGTCCATATTTTTTTTCCAACCATAGATTTAATAATGTTTCCTAGGTAAAAAAAATATGATTATGAATTGTGGATACACTACTGGAACTAGATTTCCTAGCTTTTTAAAAAAAATATCAAATCAGGTATGTGATATTTTAATGCTTCATCTGCTGCTTTTTAAATTTTTTGAGTCCTTATTGCAGGAAAATAGGTATTTGTTGTAAAAATCTTTTACTCAAAGCAACACTGTACTATTTTGAAAGGGTACTAAATTTGGGTTCGGATAGTCCTGAGAAGCCATTAACATTCAATAGATCTGCAGTCTTAGTTATCGGATTTTTGAATGTATGCATTGGTTTACAAAACAAGTAATTAAACAGCTAAATAAGATTTTTAAAAGAAAACCAAGAATGTATTATTTTACTGGGTATATCACATTTATGTTTCCCAAACTTTTCTTTTTCTAGTCCTTTTCCCCTTGGCTTTTTGTCACATCCATATTCTCCTTATAGTGGAACATTTCAGAAGCAGTTAGAATACTCGCTACTTCCAGGATGTTAACATCATTTTTACTCTGGCCATATTTTTTTCAGTTATAAACAAAACTTGTTTGCCATGAAAGAAGCCATTGCTCATTTCTCCCAGGCGACTGTTGACTGCAAGCAGACTGAAGGCTATTCCATTCCCGATATAAAAGATTGACCTCGATGAACTGCCTGTATGATTTTTATTTTTTTTTTAAAAAAATCCATCAACTGCAAATCAAGTTTAAATCATGAAATCTAATAAATGAAAGAGAAGATGAGCAAATAAGTTTGGACAGTGGAGAAGATGTTCAGGAAGGTGGACTGAGCTTCCCTGGATAATTTGCAAGGCTATAGTAACGCTTCAAAAATCTAATTCTTTCTAATTTCATTTGAAAGAATGGGAGAGACAGGTGGAGGAGAGAGGGGGAGGGAAGGAGGAAAACAATCTAGGATTTTTGCTTCGGTTTTGACAGATTCATCCATCTCACATTTGCCTGCACTGGCAGAAGCAGCTCTTCTCTCCTTCACTCAGCAGTGCAAAAACAGAATAAAAGGAAAAAGCAATACAAGAGAAGGAACTGACTCAGCAATTCATCCAGTGTTTTTGTCTGCTAAGAAGCAGATGATTTGGAGGTTCCCTGCTGATGAATTAAGTCTTGATTGTCCTAAGAACGCTGCGCTTTTTTTTTTTAGTGCTTCAACCTTGATTGCATTCTGATTTGTACCTGTAACAAGCAATCTAACAGAAGATGAAATTGCTTTTTCCTCATCAAAAAACCAGGGGAAACCTCTTGAAATTGTGGTGAGAAAAAAGTAGTGCAGCCTCTACTACAAGAGTGGCTTATTTGTTTTTATGTATTTAATGAAAATAAGGCAGGTAAATCACTTCTTAAAAGGGGTAATGGTGCCTCAGAGAGGATCCTACATTATTCCTATGGAAGCAGTGGCGTATACTGTACTCTCCAGATACGTTTTGTGTCCTGACCGGTCCTATACATTAATTTTTCCAGGATATATGTCTAATTCCCCATTTTATGCAACTTAAGTGATCTGCTGCTGAATCATAAATGAAACCCCAGGCTGAGTTCATAAAACACAGAAAATGTTGATTGGTTCAGGATCTTGGCAAGCAGAACCACCAATTCGTGTGGCACAGGAATTTTATACCATTTCAAATGTTTAGGGAGCAACCAAATCCAATTCCTCTTGCTCTTCTGAAACAGCAAAGTTATCACTGACGAACTAATTGAATCACATGAATGACAGAAATACTGGTGCCAACATGATTTCCTTCTCGGGACCAGGAAAAACCTTGATATTCCCCCTTCAGTATTGGGGACATTCAATAGGATAGTCAGTATATTTTTACCCAGGGCTTTTTTTTGTCATAGAACGCTCAGAACAGAGTTCCGGCACCTTTTTTGGATGGAATCTTGTAGGGTAGGCAAGGAGGGTTGTATGATGTGTGTGATCCATACTCTGAGATCCTTAGGACATGAAGAGCTATAAATATACAAATAAATCTCAATTAATTAACAAGTGGTTAATTAATATGATTTCATTGGACATTCAAAGGCATTATGAGCTTACTAATTAAATCAATAACATCAATTGCTGAGATTTGGAATAAAGCCATGATTATATCAACTTTCCAGGATTCACAATTAAAACATCAGTCCAGAAAGGACTTCATTTGATAAGAGAGAGTTGGATCAAAAGCACCAACCAATCATCCAATGAAAAAAATCTCCCTTCTCCTGCACTCCCTTCTCACCAAGGAAAGGGAGAGCTATTATTGCGAAATCCTTGAGTGCCATTATAAAATTCAGCTGGCATAGCAAGGAAATTGCCTCTCCTTCAAGCTGGCAATAAAAGCCATAAAGAAGCATTTCAAGTAATTTGCTGCCTAATGCTATGGCTTGCTGTGCCAGCGTGCAAAAGTTTAGAACAGCCCATTCCAGAAATACAGCAGTCCAAATGATTCACCACCATTCTTCTGGACAGTTTTGTTTTCTCCTTGACAGATGCCATATAGGTAGAAATTGGCAAGAGCATCTTCCTATCCTTTTCTCATGGGGAAATGCTAGGGATGCCCCCATTCCTTCTGATGCTACTAAAAGGCCTACAGTCTCTTGCAGAAACAAAAAGCTGGCAAACTGTCATAACTTTTGAACAGAGCAATATTCTGCTTGTGCAAACAGTTTGGGTGTAACTGTTCAAGGCAGAGGTGGATAAGTTTTCACTACATCTGCTTGGCCATTAGGTTTTCCCTGATGGTTAGGTTTAGGTCAAAGATTATGTTCTGCAACCTTCTGGAAGAAAAATCTGCTAAAACAGAAGGTTAGGAACTTCCTAGAGAAATACCTGGGAAAGTTTGTCTCCCTAAACTTATTGGAGTGGTTCCTCTAGGAATTTTTAACTATAAACATATTTACAGTTAAAAATTCCTAGAGGAAGCATTCTACTTAATGGTAGCACTGGGTTGCATTTTTAATTCTTGCTTGTTATTTTCATGTTATTTTGAATGCCTTTCAGACAGAAAAGCAATTTCTAATTTTTATTAAAATAACTAGGAGCGAAGGAATATGTTCATATAGAGATACTAAGATCCCTAGAAACACCTTCCCACTGTCAGTACTGGGTAACACTGCAGTCTGGAATTGCATTTAGCTAAATCCTATCAAAGCTGGCAAACAAATCATGATGGCAAATTTGATAGAAGTAATGGAACCGTAGGTCAACTCTTTCCATTTATAATTCAGTAGCTGGACAAACAAATCATTTATGGCTTTTAAATATTTTATTACTTTTCAGTAATAAAGATGTCTGCAACATTTTTACGAAAAGTCATAAGATACACATTTCATTGGATCTTGTGGACTCTTTGGCAAGTGAATGAATTACAGCTATTCCAAAGACTTTGGATCTTAAGTATTTATCTTCTTGCCTGCACCTTCTTGGCGGAGGCATCTGCTTGCTGATCATAACTATCCTCTCTGTGTTAGATCTGGCAGAATACTCTTTGGGTTCAGCGCAATGTTCCATTTAAGAAATGAACAGCAGCTAAATAGTCCAATCTGGGCCTAACCTACAAATCCCATCAACTCCTTCCAATCTCATCTGCCCAGCAGCATTACCAAAATGTCTGAAGAATGCCAGGTTGGCAAAGCCTCAAACTTCATAGAGAAGCCAACTAAACTAACATCAGTTACACAGATGGTATTATTGCCCTGAAGTCTAACAATACAGATACTTTTATCTATAATTACCCACCATTGGAATGTTTAGTTCTGAATAATAGTAAAACCCTATATCTTTAATTGTGCATTTTGCCACTAAGAGAGGCAAAAGGTGGATACATGTGTAAGTGCATGTGTGTTTATTTTATGTCCAAACAAAGGCAAACCTTTGGATGCAATACATTAAAAAGAGGAATGTCAATTTTGCCTTGACAATCCTACTTTCAGGAAACTGTATTAGTCTGTAGTAGCAAACATTATGGTGGGGTCTGATAGTACCTTTTCTAATAAGAATTATTATTATATAAATTATTATTAAAATAAATGTTTTAAATAATAATACTGATTGTTTTAATATTTACCACTTTTCAGCTCTGCTGTACACCACTCAAAGTTACTTGTCATGTGATGGAAGGCTATATAAATTCAATAAATAAATACATTTATTAAAAGACCTACTAGGTTCCATGAGTTGTAGTTTCATCAGATGCTTAGGGTGCCTTGATTGGTATAAAAATTAAATTGGGATGGAGGGTGGGTAGGGAAAATGGTGAAAGATTTAGTTATGCAGATGTAGGTTACATGTGACACAGATTCCAAGTAGCTTATCAATTAACTATTATGTGTTAAAAACTCACTGTTGAGATACAGTATTTTGAGCAGAATGGGATGTTTATGCCCAGACCCTTGGCCGCACCTCCTTTGCCTCCTGCCACCCGCCTCAGCCCATTTACAGCCAGCTTTCCTCCTCTGTTGGCCCTCCCCCAGCCATTTTCCACAACCAATGAGCCCCTGGCCCTCCCCCCCTCACTTTTCGGCCTGACCCATTTGTCCAGACACTGTTTGACCTGGTCTTGCACAGGAACCATAGCCATGGCAGGCAGAAGCAATGGTGCTGCAGGGGCAGTGTGTGATTGGTGATGGGTGATGGGAGGGGCAGCGCGCGATGCAAGATTTTTTAAAAAGTACTGCGACTGCTCCGCAAGTTTTGGGGTCTTGCAAATCTGTCACCAGGACTGGAGGGAGGGGGAGTGGCAGCGGGAGTAGCAACTACTGGGGCCACGGGGGGGGCAGACAGGAGTGTGTTGGGGAGACCAGGAAGGGAGGGAGGGGCTCTTGAGGGACATTAAGCTTGTCAGCTGGGTTCAAGACCCAGTGCCATGCAACAGGATGAGCTCCCATTCCTGCCCCAGCTCCTGCCCACCTAGCAGTTCAAAAGAATGCAAATGCAAATAAATTAATAGGTGCCACTTTGGTGGGAAGGTAACCACATTCTGTGCCCCTTTGGTGTACAGCCATGCTGCCCACATGACCACATGAAAATGTCTTCGGAAACCTTTATCATTACTTTTTATATATTGGATTTCACACTATTAGGTTCTGATGAAGAAATAACTTGATTATTTTAACTGTTATGGTGCAACCAGTATTTTTTGCTCCTAGAAAATAATTATGTACTGTCGTTAGAGCTGTTTGGCTTCATATTTTTAAACTTTAACATGTGTTATAATTTGCTGTGGAATAACTGTTGAAAGATAGCACTTAATAAAAGCAATTAGAAGAAATAACCTGATGCCTTCCTAAAGGTGTCCAGTTTATTTTCTTAGTCTCCAGCTAATATGGTTTTTGAGATCATAGGAGTTTACAGGTCTATCAGATGGGGGAACATTAGGTTAGGGGAGAACAGGAAACTCCAGAGCATAGGAAAACATTGTAAGGGGCTGGCATTAGATTCTTCTTCCTGGTATGTGTAGAGAACTCTCTATATAACTGCCATATTGTTTCAGAACTGAGTGTCCTGCTCTCCTTTCCCACCAACATGTGGACTAGTTGTTAGGATGTTCTGGGTATATTTTTCATATTCCAATGCATACTATTTGAGAACTAAACATTGACTATTTTACACTGCACAGAAAGACAGGGTTAGGTGGCATGCCTAGCATAATCTTATTATCCCTTCTAATGCCTTGCTGTATTTCATGGTTATGCCCAGTGCTTTTTTTTGTAAAAAAAAAGTGTCAGAATTCCCACAAGTCATACAACCCGCCTTGCCTACCCTACAAGGTTTACCTTTGTGGTTGAAAAAAAAAACCCTTCAATTTTTAGTGACTAGGATTTTGTTCAAGGTACTTAATACTAGTATTAATGTTACCATGCACTGTGTGGCTTTAAATTACAAGAAGGCATTTTATTAATCTTTTGGGGCATTTACCACTGGCATACCCATTTAGTTTAATGAGTGGATATGTCAGCTTTCTATGTGGAATGAAATTGGCTCAATAAAACAAAATTTGGTTGCTTTTAAAAGATATAATAATAATAATAATAGTAATAATAATAATAATAATAATAACAACAACAACAACAACAACAACAACAACAACTTGGAAGGGACCTTGGAGGTCATCTAGTCCAACCCCCTGCTCAGGCAGGAAACCCTATACCATTTCAGACAAATGGCTGTCCAGTCTCCTCTTAAAAACATCCAATGTTGGAGCATTCACCACCTCTGGAGGCAGGGTCTTCCACTGGTTAATTGTTCTGTCAGGAAGTTTCTCCTTAGTTCTAAGTTGCTTCTCTCCTTGACTAGTTTCCATCCATTGCTTCTTGTCCTGCTTTCAGGCGCTTTGGAGAATAGCTTGGCTCCCTCTTCTTTGTGGCAGCCCCTGAGATATTGGAACACTGCTATCATGTCACCCCTCACCCTTCTCTTCTTTAAACTACACATACGCAATTCCACCAACCACTCCCTATATGTTTTAGCCTCCAGTCCCCAATTATCTTTGTTGCTCTTCTCTGTACCCTTTCTAGAGTCTCGACATATTTTTAAGAAGTTGTCAAACAAGGTGGAAAAATTTACATTTGGAGTTTAATATGGATATTGACTTGAAACAAATTAAAGTTGAAACGTTGTCAGTGATCAGATTACTTTTAATTTACCTTTAAGTTAAACCCAATTTAATAAATAGATCTGATTAAACCTTATATTGTAGGTCTACCTTTACATCTGACCAATACATAATTAATATATATTATAAATAATAATACCTCCAAATCACAAGACATTGGCTTTATTCTTATTCTTCCCCTCTGCAGTTTGAATATGAAGTATAAAAGACTAAAAAGAGATTTTCATAGACATCCCAGCCTTTGAACTAATCAAGGAACTGAAACAGCAAAGTTTCGCTGTCGGGCAAGCTTCCACGCCAGCCGCCTTTCTTTCCTCTCGCTTCGCCTCTTTTTAACCTCACACACATCCCACCTTCTGTAAGGGAAGGCAAAGATGGCCTCCATGTTTATGTGTCTCCCACTGCCACCATTGGCTTCCACACATGGTCCGACCCAGCCAATCAAGCCATACCCTGGCTGTGGTGCTCCAGCACCTCATGGCTCCTCCTAGAGGAGGCAGACAGCACCGGAGGGGACCCCACTTGCACCGTACCACCAGGAGGGCATTTTCAAAAGCAAACGAGGATAGGAAGGGCAACAATAGGAAAAGAACGCAAGTCTTGAAAATCCGTTGAAAAAAAGTGCTGGAACTCTGTTCCAGTGCATTCTATGACAACAAAAGCCCGGGTTATACTATTTAAATCACTCTGTCTTATTCACTGAATTTAGGCTTCAATGTCCATCTTTCATTGTAATCTTTCAAATGCTTTTTAGGCCACGTTTCTTACTTAGGTAGTTCACCAATTAGTGATTACGTGCCATTAAATCAGCATCAACAACATAGGTCTTAGCAATCACATAAACAAACTTCAAGATGATCTGTCCTCAGGGTCTTGTAATTGGATCCATTCGCTATTCTGCTAGTTATCCTCTTTTTTCCCCCCACATTAGGGAGGAAAACATGCGACAGCTGCACAATGTTTTTATTTTTTACGGAGAGATTTTTTGGCTGATATTGACAGAGTTTGTCTGTCTATAAACACCTTCTGTTTTTCCAAATCAGCAACTAAAATATACCATTTACGGCATTAAACAGCTAATGATATCCCTGCAAGTGGCTAATGGTATGGCACTGCTTGTTCCCATCATTATTGTATGGGAAAACTCTATTGCGGTAAACAAAATCTCTCAGCTCAAGCTTTTTCACTTCTCACTACAGTGAATAACCCCTGTGACTTCCAATGGCATCTCAGCCTAGTATCAACCAGCTCCAGCCTTGCTTTTTCATCCAAGATTCACTGGAGACTCACGGGAATAATAATGGGAAAAAAGCGCTGCGTAATACGATAATGATTTTATTTTTTACAGAATAATAACCAATATTATTCAGGGTATTAAAGAGTTATGCTTTTAATAGCATTTTCATATAAAGCTTAAATCTTTATTTCAATAGATTACAGCAATAAGTACAATATATTTCAGTTATGTATACACACAAAAAGTTTTAATTACAAGAGGTTCTGCTATTCAGAGATGCTGATCCAACGTCCACTGCAACCAGTGGCTCTTCTATACATCTCAGTGGATCAGTCTCTCTCAATGCTATTAAAATTCACTTTTAAAAAATATTTAACATTGTTTTTTATGCAGTAGTTCTATATCTTTTCTATTTACTGTATGTAAATTTATAACCTGAAACCTCATCCTCAGGGAAGCCTGAAACATCCGTATTCTCTCTGGCATCCCCATGAATGGGGCCTATTTCAAATCTCAAGTGTGTACAAGTATATAAGAAGAAATAGAATATATCATACAGGTAGTAGTATGCAGAGAGTTTCCTAAGAACTGCAAGAAAAATACTGGCAATGAAACCAAGTTAAAGTACTTAAACTTACTCAGTAGTTCTTTTTAAAAAAGACAAGTGAACTGGCACAGTTTACCCACCTAATTTCTAAGTGCACTTTGTAAGTAAGCAGAATTGGCTTTGGATGTCTCGTTCCCCTGGGCAAAATGCCAGCATTGACCCCAGAATGATGCCTCTCCTACCCCAGCTTGCAAGAGGCACCTGTGAGCCAAGAGGTGCATAACTTGAGGGGAAAGGTAATGAGTGTTTAGTCTAGAAGGCTCTTTTTTTTCTTTCAGCACAGGCCATGCTTGCAAGTTGCTGATAGAAATTGCAGGGAAAAATGAATGGGAACTCCTGGGAAATTGCAAGGTCAACTATTTTCTAATGAAAAAAGTTTCGTCTTCCTCAATCTTGTGGCCTCCAAATGTTTTGGGCTACAGCTCATATCATCCAAACCCATCACATCCCATTCATTTGTAGTCCAAAGCATTTGGAGGGGATGAGGTTGGAGATGGCTGATTTATTGCATTACCAAGTTTAACTCTGAAGATGACTTTGTTATAATGTAAAAAACAGCAGCACACATAGGTATCTGAACATACACAATACTTTCTGTGTGTGTATACATGCCCTGTGCGTGCATGTGTGTGTGTATAAATCCTAGGGGCGAAACCAACAATTCTCTTTTATAAATGAATGTTTTAAAATACATATATTTAAACAGCTAGCTATATGCATCGGCTCAAGCTTCAGTGAGCAAACCCTGCAAACATTATGTCTCTTATGCATCAGCCAGAACATGCTTTTGGTTATTGAGGGACACAGACAGACTACCCTCTTTAGCCATTTCACTTTTTTCTCTCTACAAGAACAAAACAAAGATGGAGCTACAGTACTGTTATATGGTTTCTAAAGATGGCCATTGTCTTATAGCTTTAGCCCTATTATTGCTAGACTAACAGGTTCACAGAACATTCCACCCAACTCATAAAGGATAAAACTGAGATGCTGCTTCAGATGATTGGATTTCCACTTGAGCCATTTTGAACTGCGTACACTGCAGCCACTTGCGAAGGACAGAGGTGTTGGTGTTCATCTGAACGGATCCCTGTAACATTCTAAGGCTATGATGGTTCACATTGTTCTGAATAGCTTGTAGGCGGAGCTGGAGGCCAGCCGATAAATGCTGTTAAAATATGTACAAGTTTTATTGTCAGTTCTCTAATTTTTTAAAATAATAATAATAATAAACTCAAATGATTATAAGGCTATATCGTCCTAAAATAAAGCAGTCCGTTTTCAAATTCAGAATCAATTCAGCCACCAAAGAATGAAAATAAGAACAGACCATAATGAGATAATTCAGTAAGAAGCAGCAGTGTTTAATGAAAGGCCATCATAAACCTGAAGAAAACTACCGCATATAGCACATCTTACTGAGCCATATGGATAAAGGATGGAAGAAAGTTTCACAAAGAAGGGGCCATTCGCAGCACAGTAATTTTCTTTAGTGGGCTGCAAACTCAAATTTAGAAATGTGATGCCTTTTAAATCAATATTAGTTTACACTATTACAAAGAGTAGGACTTGCAACATAATGTTGGAATACTGTATAGCCTCAGTCCCCGATCAGAATGGTCTGCTTCCTTCAGTTCTGTATAAGCTTTGTTCTAGCAAGCCAATTCATTTTCTCCCTCCTTCTTTTTTGCTTCATTCAGTTATCACAGCTCATTCTGTGCCCCCAGTTCCTGAACATGCTTAATTCTCATTTAGTTGGTTTTGTTTTGGCTGTTAAGAGGTTTGCTTCTTTTTGGTATTCTATAAAGTTTGGGGTACTCATTCTTTCGGGCTACGCAGGAAGCATTCTTTTCTTTCTCACTTTTGGTCATTCTGGCTATTTTTATAGAGTTATGCAAATATCATTATCATCTGACATCTCATGCTGGTCATCCTCTGGCCCTTTAAAAGGGAAAGGACACATTCTGCACACAATATTATTAAGACAAAAAGAGCTGAGAGGCAAACAGGATGCAAGCTGTGCTTTCCACTTTGTTCCTCTCCTTGCCCTTTGAAATCTAAAATAGTGAGGGACTGGCTGGGGAGACTGAAAGGAAGAGGAAATATTTTACTTTCCCGTTCCTTCAGCAGAAAACTGCTGCATTCCAGATGTCAACTCTACAAATGAACATGGCTACAGCCATTTTACTTCTCATTCTAGGTTGCCACATAGAACGGAGGGAGGGGTGTTGCCCAGGTGCTTTGCTAGTCAAAATAATCTTTTGTCCCATGGGAATCAAGGTCATCGGCTGTTCCCGAGACTAGAGACTGGGCGCTTCATAAAAAGCCCGCCAAATAATCATGTTGGGGAACGTAGTTGCTTACATAGCTTTTGTGAGTGGGAGATTTAACACTGTATTGGGGAATTGTTGTTTGTGTATCGACTTGGTTTCACTTTTGACTGTGCTGATACTTTGTAACTAATAAACAAGTTCTCTGAGGAATTTGCAAGCCTCGGAGTTCTGCTTTATTCATCTCTGTCTGTCGGAACTTTGACACCAGCTTCTTTTACCAATAAAAAAAGGTCCTTGCACTATTGACAGAACAGGCTCTGGATCCAGTTTAGTGTTTTACACTGACAGTCAAGCACGCCTGTATTTACTAGACATCAGTTAAATTATGTTCATGTTTATACAAACAGAGTCTTAGAGTATCATAGCTGATGAGTCCAATTTGGAATGGATGCATAATTTAATATACTGTTATTCAGTTAAAACAAATTGTTTTTAGGGAACACATTAAGGTGAGCCTACCTTTAGATTGGATTGAATCATTGGTAGCCACATTGGGATGAGCTAATAGAAAGAAAAAAATCAGTGTTACTATATTCAGCATGTTCACAATATATTTATAAGAACCACCATATTATTATATCACAAAATAAACCTAGCAATAACCTTCATTCATAATGTACGCAAGCAGCTTTGTTTAAGCATTTTCCTAGAAATAATGTGCAGGATTCTAATTTTATTGTTCAGGTACAAATTTAGAATCTTTTTTATTTATCAAAGTATTCAAAATACCAACAATTATTTAAAATGATGTATTTAAGCTTTAGTCTAAAACAGGGCACAGATCACATCAAATACTTTTCAGCTAAAACAATCCAATTTAATTTTTGCATAGCATCACTGTCTGGGGCAACAGCAGTCAATGTGTCATCTGGATTAAGGCCATTGTCTTCATGGCATTTCATTCACAGCATTGATAGGAAAAGGAAAGATGTTCAGTTCTATCTAGAACATGGCTTCATGTATGTGGCAAGCAACTTACAAGCAACCTTCTATATCGTGGAAGCAGTTTAGACATGGAACCTTTGTATATTGTCTTTTAGAAATGATGTGCAACAAAGTTGTCTGAAACTAATGACATTTACTAGGTTTGGTATAAAAAACAGACTTCTGGTTGAGTCTTTCATTCATCCACATTAGGGGTAGGGGAGCAGCTTGGTGCAGCCATACCCAAGATGGCATTGACTAAATAGTTGGGGATTTCAAATTCTAGAATTATTTTATTTATTTTAATTTTATTTTTAATTCCATTTATATCCCGCCCTTCTCCGAAGACTCAGGGCGGCTTACAAGCTTAGCAGTAGCCTTCATTCTATGTATATGCCTGCTTATTAGGGCTTTCGCCCCCCCAAAGCGGCATTATTACAAAGTCAGCTTAATTGCCCCCAACAATCTGGGTCCTCATTTTACCTACCTCGGAAGGATGGAAGGCTGAGTCAACCTTGAGCCTGGTGGGATGCGAACCTGCACTAATTGCAGGCAGCTGGTGTTACTTAAGGAGGCATTAGCCCACTGCTCCACCAAGGCTCAATCAAGCCAAATTATTCAAACAGTGGGGGTGCACTAGGTTTAGGAAAGGTTGCCTTGCTCCAACATTGGCAGTTTTGAAGAAGAGATTGGACAACCATTTGTCTGAAATGGTACAGGGTTTCCTGCCTGGGCAGGAGGTTGGACTAGAAGACATCCACGGTCCCTTCCAACTCTGTTATTTTAGTATTCTGTAAAGCCTTCAACTCCAATAATTGCTGATGCCAACAGATGCTGTTATCAATCTGTTTATTTCCATGATGAAAGATCTCCCTCAATTTTGATGGAAACTCCTGCCATCTACTAGCTGCCTTTTTCTTCCCAACTGAGAGTTTTCAAGCACAAAACTCACAAAGGAAGAGAGCCAAGAAAGGAATCACTGAAAGCTGATTCACACCATTACTTCTCTTTTTATCACTCTCTGTAATTATCTCTCATTAATGCTTTTTAAATGTATTAGTTAGATTTTTATGAGACTAGGAGTTTGTGTGTGTGTGTGTGTGTTGTGATCAAAAATACAGTAAACAGCATCATAAATTCATATGAAAAAATGGCCGTTGGCTGAAAGTGTCATACACTATGGCATTTCTGGAGTAATAAATTAAATTTTTTGCCACTTCTTTTCCTCCTGCAAAATTTTAGTGAAGCAAGAAACCAAAAAAGGAAGATATTCATTACAGACAAGTGGGAAACCAATAACTCCAGAATTTGCTGGACACTAACTCCTCTCATTTTTGATCACTAGGTCAAAATAATAGATAGAACAGCTGTCTGAAGAGCTACAGTTATCTCTGCAGTTAGGTCGGTCTCACAGAGAACCAGGATTTCAAATACCAAAGTAAAGGAAAAAACAGCTGGGTTAATAGTACAAAAAGTGTACTATATTAAAAATTAAAGTGATCTATCAACCCACACATTCCAATTGATAGTAACATGAGACCTGGTTTGGTGTAGTAACTGCTGGTCTATAAACCAGGAGACTGTGAGTTCCAGTCTCTCTCTTTCCTTTGGCATGAAAACAACTGGGTGACTGTGAGCCAGTCACTCTCTCCCAGCCCAAACGTCCTCATAGGAGTGTTTTTAAGGAGAAAATGCGAGGAGGAAGGAGTATTGCTTATAAAGTAACAAAGGCAGTACAAAAGATCCCTAATAAATAAAACGTCATATGCAGTTGGGATTATATACTTCAGGCATGTCAAACTGCCACCCGCGGGCCGGATGTGTCACACTGAAACCGCACCCACCCCGTTGCCGGCAATGGGGGGAAAGTCCTGATAGGTCACGCAATCTCACGTGACGTCGCAGGTTTGACATGCCTGATATAGATCCTAAAAACGTAGCACTCTTTAGAGGTCAATCAGGAAGTAAGGCACTATGGCTCAATATGTTATGAATTTGCAGCACTGAATATTTTTGTGAGCTCCTTTGACAAATCACCTGTAAACTTATAATCATGTACAGGAGTTTATCTATTTTCTTACCCTGGGAAGTTTTGCCTGAAGATAATCTGTTAGCAGCCATTGTTTCTGGCATTTACTAGTTCACATTCTCATTATTGGGATGGTGGAAGAAAGTAAAATGAAGATATTTTTGATATGTTATCTAAGATTATTTTAAAAACTGGACATACTGCTCTAAAATGTTCCTCTAAATGATATCAAGTTTCACTTTCTTCCAATTAAGCTCCTACCATCATGCAAAATTGAATCAGTATTAATAGAATGAGCTAAAGCACCATTCAGTGAACATGATTTCATTGGCTAGAATGGATGATATAATAGTTGGCTGGGTTCCACTGATGGGGTCAGGCCAGTCCTTATTTAATGCATCTTATGAGAAATGACATTCTTTAGGGAATCCCAGTGAAGGAATAAACATTTCAATAATATGTTCAACCACATTATAATTATAGTGATTGTCAACTATCCACAAAGCTGAAATAGGGGAAAAAAATTCTAGTGTGCAAGAAAAAATCCAAACCACCTGGAGAAATATGCAATTATAACTGCTTATGGACTGTTCTTGACATAGCATGAATTAGTCCTCTTATTACAGATGGTATTGAACTGTGCCCACTCAGAGAAGACTGGGCATCTAAACTTGTAATCAAGGACACTTTTCAATAGAAGCAGATTAGATTTACCATCAATATTTCTTAAATGTGAAGGCTAAATAGAAACCTCAAATCCCAAAGCAATATACCTTGTTATTTCTGATGCCAAATAACAAGGTAAGGCCATCAATATCCTGTTCTCTTTGAGAAAAAGCAGAACTAGACAAATAGTTCTGGAGAAATGAATCTTGATCTGATTCGGAAAGGCAGTTCCTATGCTCACAAGTTCTTTGTGAGCATTATTTTTGCCCTGTTTATGATTAAAAAAATATATTGAGAGCATACACACAGTTCTGAAAGGCATCACATAAATGTGTTCATGTGGAAATATTGAAAAATAGTAATGCTGCTATTTTTGGAACTGTTTCTATGAATCCAACAAAGTTCTAGAATCCCATTCATGGATATATGTAATGTACCTATTTAATGTTTCCATATGAACTGTTTGCTTATATAATCACTTAAAATATGTATTTGTGAGCAAATGCTTCTCATCTTGATTTTAAAAAGCATGCAATGACATGTCAGCTTGCATCCTTAAGTAGATACACATTATCTTTGATTCTCATCTTCCTAGAAAGAAAGCACTATTTTATATGTTCTTCCAACCAAAACATTGGGAACAAAATGCATGTGCAGAGATGCTCTTTTTAATTCTCTCTGCCACTTTTACAGATCTCAAAGTACACACACAGTGCCATTGTTTTTACTCCCCCAAATCCTAGGAAGCCAATTTTGTTCCATGCAGTCAACTTTCCACTCTTAGTAGTTTCTCCAAATGAGCAATTGGGGCTTGGCTGGGAGAATATTCCCACTTTTTTAATTCATAGGGTGATTTGTATGAAATTACTGAAGTAGCTATGGATGAGGCTAAAAGCTGTCACAGCAGTATATCCTGCCCCATGCCCTGCCCCCCCCATCTGCAAACAATAAGTCTAAAGTCCTTGAGATGGTTGGAGGAGGGAGAACCAGGGTGGCCCAAGATCCTACAATCAAACACTGAGGGGCCCTCTAACTTTATGGACCTGCAGAATCTTAAGCCAGCTCTTTAAAGGAAGAGCAGTATAAAAGCAGCATCTAAGAGTAAACAGTGATCAGAGGGACAACCATTAAGCACTGTTCTGATCACCACTGTAGAACACCTGCCTTTGACTCCTGAGTAAAGGCTGGTGAAACATACTAGATTTTACATGCCATGAAACTCCCATCAAATGCTATTGGCTTAAGATGGAAAACATTACTTTAACACTAGTGCAGCTGAGGATGCCTTAAGCTTGTGTCATGAACTGGAGATGAGATGATAATGATATCTTGAGAACCTGGCACAAAAAAGACATCACCATGACATCTTGTTTATACTGTGCTGAGGTGTAAGTGAATAAAAAAACAACACCGCAGGGCTTTCTCTAAAGGGGGAAATGGCTTAAAGCAATATTATTCTTCCAAAATGTAAACCAAAAGGGAGTACAAGTGGGAAGCTGTGCCAAGCCTTTTAATCCTTCCTGCAGCATTCCTGAGAATGTTTTCCAATATAATAGTCCAAATTACAAAACACCCTTTATCCATTGGCAACATGCTGTTTGGTATAATGTAATTCTTTTTCTCGAAAATTATTAGAACAAAACCACAAAGAAACCAGTAAAAAACATTTTGTCCCTCTTATTAAGAATTACATCCATTTTGGACAACACTATAGCCAAGTTATATAACTGAAAAATATTTTAACAGCTGCATTTAATTATTGGAATCTTTTTTTTAATTGCTGGAAGATTATATGCGAAGCTTCTCTCTACACTTTATACTCCATTAAACATTGTTTTAGAAAGCCCATAAATCTTCAAAATCTTTTTTTTTTGAGAACAATACAAAGGAGTGCTTGGAAGACCAGGAAGCACATGTGAAAAACCCTTTGAATTTTAGCCATTTAAAAAAAACTTTGCTGCCTCCCCCCCACACCCCCCCAAGGGCTGACCTACCTTGACAAAAATGGTGGAATTACATTCTTGCAAAGCCTCCATTAAACTGATCACATGGAGACACACCATTTCTACCATCTGGGATAAAAGAGAGACATACTGCAATAAAATGAATGAGCAGTATAATAATATCATGAAAGCACAAAATAAAGCTTCATATTATTACTCCAACTTGATTAACATTCTTAGATATACAGAGAGAGATTGAGATTTCATGTTAAATAATTAAAATGCAAGTTTAAGTTTGCCTTTAATTACAGGTATCATATCTGTACAATACTGATTCAGAATTACATTCTACAGTAAATGTAAGAAAATGATGCACCATGTCTTCCAACTTCTGCATAACAGATGCCCTATAATATTACTAACAAAGTTTCTTTCTGAACTGTGTTCGTCATTACTTGGAAGGACCAGTTAATCACATTTCAAAACACTGCAGGCAGACACAGTGGAAATATTTGAAATTTAAATCAGTCCCATTGGTAGTCTAACAGGATTTATATATTAGGATTCCTCATGCCATGGGTTTGACAAGCAATTGCTTCTATATTAAACAGAATGAAGCACATATGCATTGGTGACCATGCCCTTTTTTTGCCTATCCTCCATTGTAAACTTCTACCCAATCATAGTGGTATTCATTTGCAACTCATTATGTTCATAGAGTGATTTTGCAAATAGGATGAACTTCACATGTTGTATTGATATGAATTGTTGTGCAAGCATCATTAGTATAAATGTGAACCTGCAAAAGAATCTATAATAATAGAGCAGCTATAGCAGAAGTAAGCTAACTTTCCCTTTTATCCATGGCTTCCCCATACTTAAGCAGTCTACCAAAAAACAAAATCTATAAAGGTAGAGCACCTCCCTTCCTTCTGTTTAATCAAATAGCAATGCTTAGGACCAGAAAAAGAGAGGGGGAGGGGGAGAGAGAGAGAGATCATAATTATTTCAAACAATAAAGAAGGGGTACACATAACTTTAAGTTCTTTGAGGATCATATCAAGCTTTGGATGCCATTCCAAAAATGGGTATAATCAGGACATAATGGGAAAATTTAAAGTACTAATTTTTTTCTATAAGCTCTCCTTCCCCAAATGCAAAATAATAATAATAATGATTCTCCTTTTTTAATCCTTGATTAAGATAACCTGGATGGCTTTCCAAATCCATCTTATACCAGTTAGATCTTTGACCTGAGTTTTAATGGAAGTCTCTTCTAGCCTATATGAAGACGTCTATGACTGAACAAAGCATGTGATCTGCTAATGCACTTCCGCAAGTTTGTTTCTGCTTTGAGGTGCATGGTACATGTGTTTGCATGTAATATGAATGTGAATACACAGCCATAGATTTTTAAATTATTATTTATTAGCTTGGACTCAGTAAAATTAGTTGGGATCATTATATTTGACTCACCACCTTGTTATGTGCCATCAGCTGAAGGATGCTTGGTGTTACTCGGCTCCAAAATTCCAGAGCTGTGAGGATTGCTGTAAAACTAAATTCATTTTGATTTTGGACTGTGGGAGCAACTGCGGCTTGTTCACAATATACTGTCCACAGCTGAGCAAATATAAAGGCATGGAAGAGAGAACACATATGCAAGACAGATGTCTGCAGGAAGAAAAATAAGGAAACCAAAGTCTGTGTTTTGCTTGAAATAACACTTTATGGAATGTGTATATTGTCTTTCAGAATATAAAAGCATAACAATTCATTGTTCTAGTACATACACACATATATGCGTAATCTGAAATTATAATGAATCTGTCAAGAATTTTCTGAAACTTTCTTTCCTGTCAGAGGAGTGATATGACATTTATACTTAAAATACTAGTTTATATTCATGCACTGAAATAAGGCAAAGAAATAAACAAGCTTGAAAACTATGGGTTGGAAAAATAAATAACAGAAAAATTCTCATTAATGAGGGAATACCACAGCTTTTGTTAGTTTTGACAGTAATTATGCAACCTTAAAATAGATGGTCCAAAGAAAAAAAGCTGAGTAATTTGCTAAGTGAGCTTGTGATGCCCTTTTTTGAAGCAACGTTGTTCTTGCTTGCTTATAACTAGAGATTTGATATTTTCTTACTGGATACCTCAGGAGGACTGGTCACTGATCTGTTCATGATAAGAGAATCACCCAGAGCTCGCCCATCTTCAAATTACTTGCTCCATATTAACCAAATCTAACATGTATTATTTAGATGTGTACAGCCAGACACCACCAGACATTTGTCCAAGTATAAAAGGCTGCAGTTCCCTTTATGTGGGTTTAGTGGGATAGGGTTGCAGAGAGGTGACGGGAGAGGCTTCCTGCAAAATAAGATTTTGGATGATTCATGACTGAACTGGGTCTTATTTTTCCCCCTCCAAAAGAGGCACCAGGTCTTATTTTCAGGGGATATCTTACTTCTGGCACCAACAGCCCTGCCCAGCCGGTCCACTTCTTTTCGACAGCCCCGCCCAGCCGGTCCACTTCTTTTGGGGGCGAAGGAGCAGCTTCAATCTGCAGCTGCATTCCAGCCTGTATTTTGCAGTCAGGCTTTTCCGAAAAGCCTGCAAAGCCAAGTACCGAACTATGGGTTCAGTCCATAGCTTTGTCCTCTGCTGCAGAGGTCTTGCAGAACCGAGCTATGGATTGAATCCATAGCTTGGTTCTTGGCTGCACAGGCCTTCTGGAAAGATGGAGGCCTTCTGGAAAGGCCTGGGACTGAGAAATGCAGGCCTGGCTACAGAAGTCAGCGCAGAAGAAGTGGGTCGGTGACGAGAGGCCTGGCTGCAAGGTAAGTGGATGCGGGGCCCATAGGGCAGATCCACACCCTACCCCTGCCCTAGCTTGATTTTTAAGTGTGCCTCACCCCAAAACTAGAAATTATTTTTGTTGTACGGCTTATATTAGGCCCACCCCCCAAAAAAAACAAGCTAGGGCTTATTTTGGGGGGTAGGCCTTACTTTCGGGAAAACATGGTAGATTGCTGACAAGCAAATAGTTTTTTGAATTCCACCAAGGAACAAGAACCTTAACAATGACCTTCATTAATTAGATTAATTCACAAAAGATAAATAGGCTTTTTTATATAGCAGGACTTGCAATTCAGAGAGGCTGAGAGCTAGATTCGACTTTTGTATAGCTTACAGAAATCAGGCAGATTTACTATGAATATTTTTCATATAATAAATACTTCTCATCATCTGCCACAATACAAATTACACTTTGATGACAACTTCTCGAAGAATTTTAGACCATACTCAAAACTGTACACTCCTTTTGGCATAGTGGTATATCATAAAGTGATCATCATCTTGCAAGCCTCTTACCTTAGATTGCTCCGGAAACCCAATCAGGATGACAATTAAGTGATCGGCAACATGGGAACCTGCATCCAATGGAATGGGCATATAAGCTGAAGGAGAATTTGGACAGACAACATTATGTGTCAGAGACCCCAACAGTAGCCAAGAGAGCAGTCGAATATGCGACACACATTCAATGAATTCTTTGGGCCTGTTAAGAAAGAACATATATTTTAGTTTTAAGTTTATCAAATATATGTATTATTTGAAAAGCATACATACTAAGGATACCATTCTAGACAATCAATTTATGACTAATATATCGTTATTACTATACTAATGCAGCTGTAGGTGCCTGCCTTTGGGATATCATTTTTGTTGAAAAGACATGGCAAGGGTGTTAAAATTGAGGAAAAATTGACAATTAAAAAAAAATCTTAAAACAACACAGAGGAAAAAATAACACATCCAAGGCCAATCTCAGTCTGTCCAAAAGCTCATAATAACAGGGGTTATCTAGCACTTTGGGACAATGCCTGTGGGGAAAATAAAGTTTTAAGCACCTTATGTAATGTCAACAGGCTCAGAGTCAGCCTAATTCTTTTTTTTGTGGGGGGGGGATGCTGTTCCACAAGGCATATCCTGTGACAGAGGATGTATATTTCTGGGGGTCCCATACAACTATGTTATTCAAAAGAAGGCATGCCCACCTTCTAGAATTTTGTGGGATGGGTGGAATTAATTAGCCTATGCCAAACAACTTGGGTGCTGTCCATTAAAAACTTCACGGGTAATAATCAACACCTTAAATTAAATAAAGCAGCCAATGCTGCTTACAAGGAATGGGATTATATGCATGTACCATTGGGTATCCATTAACTACTGGCACATTCTAGAATAGTTGTAGCTTCTGAGTGATCTTCAAGAGCATCCCCAGGTAAGCAGGCTGCTTAAGTAGAATTCCCAGTAGTTACCACTTCTGACCATGTTGGATAATGATATGATAGTTTGGCAATATTAGGATCCCCCACATTTCTTGCAGGAGATTGTTTTTCTAGTAGTCAAGCAATGATACTTGATCACTAAGTAGTTCATTGTGCATATCTCTTCCACTTTGATATATAAATTGTGAAGGTAACACTTTTTGGACCCATGGTTTGTTGCTAAGAATACCTATTTCTATACCAGTCATGAATGTTCAAAGTTTCCTCTAAGTTCTACCATTTGATGACCTATTTCAAGTTTGTATTTTTAATCTAGTCATGACCAAGGTTTTTTTACCCTTGTTGCATTGCAGATGGAGGATGATACAGCCAAGGCAAATAACGAACCACAGCCTTGTTATCCCGGTGGTTTCCCCGTGAGATTTCCATTGCAGCAATCTGTGCTAAGCCCACTTTGAGATGTCCGCCAAAAGTATCCTCATGCAATGGCTGGGAACATGTTTTCATGTGACTCTGTAGTAGATAGACAGGATGTTTAGATAATAAAGTTATTTTAAAGGACAAGGAAGTTGCACAATTCAACAGAGATACACTATTTACATAAAGTTTCCCCAACCTTGGATCTTCCAGTAATGTTGGGAGCTGCAATTCTCAGAATTGCATCAGAATACAGTTTACTGTATATTAAAGGTGAATACTGGATAGCTTTAAATCTAGAGCTATTATGATGATATATCTTTGGAAATCCATTTACAAATTACTATCACGTAATTAAACTGGCAGCTAATTCTGATTGCTTTTTTGTCCTTATTATATATTTCAATAAAAATGATTCCATCATTTTTTCCATTACTAAACTGCTCAAAAGTTACTTAATCCATTAGAAAAATAACCCTGAAAATCCCCATTTCACTTGTTCCCTCAGTGGATCTGCTCACATTCACTTCATTTCCCATTCATTTATTCCTATTATGAACCGCTCGTGTTCAGGATGCGTGAAGCTGAAAGGACAGTTAAAATTCCTGTCATTGTATGATGACCATAACTGAGATCATCTGGGAGTTTGTTCTTCCCATTTTTAACATTTCAAAATCATTTAAAGATAGTAGTCCAGTAGTGTTACAAGTAATATATCAGTCTAGAAGTAATATTCATTTTATACCATTTAGCTTTCACCACATACTCATTGGTATCTATAACAACATATTTATATTGGTTTTATGTGAGATAAAATATTTGATATAATTATTTATTACACTATAATCTGCAATTTTCAGCAGCTTACACAATATATGATATAACAAAATATAAACATCCACAGTATGACAAAAATAGAAATAATGATCATGAACCGTAAAATGAGCAAGAGAGAGAGAGAGATCCTGTGGCTCAAGAGGTAAATACACTGCCTAATGTGCAATCAGCCCAGGTTCGAATCTCAGAAGGGTATGGCTGACTGATGAAAACTAATGAGTTAGAAATGCATTTCAGTCTCCCTTAATTCAGTAATTTACACAAATATATATACATACATATATACATACATATATACATACATACATACATATACACATATATACATATATACATACATACATACATATATATATATATGTATATATATGTATATGTATATGTATATATATATATATATATATATATATATATGTATATATGTATATATGTATATATGTATATATATATACAGTATGTATATGTATATGTATGTGTATATATATATATACATACATACATACATATATATATATATATATATATATATATATATATATATATATATATATATATATGTATGTATATATGTATATATATATATATACAGTATATATATGTATGTGGATCCTTGGTTTTTCGGGTTTTTCCCCGCGTAGAATTAAAGGTGTAGGCGCAACGTTTCGACGGAATCCCATCCGTCATCATCAGGCTTCTGCTTCCTACTTCTGGGAGAAGCATGTGGCTCTTGCTCTTTGTTCCGTCGAAACGTTGCGCCTACACCTTTAATTCTACGCGGGGAAAAACCCGAAAAACCAAGGATCCACATACAGGCACCCGCGAAAACCTCAGAAAACATATATATATGTATATGTATATATATATGTATATATGTGCATCTTTGGTTATTCGGGTTTTTCCCCGCGTAGAACTAAAGGTGTAGGGGCGACGTTTCGACGGAATCCCATCCGTCATCATCAGGCTGGTGGCTTCTGCTTCCTTCTTCTGGGAGAAGCATGTGGCTGTTTGTTCCTCTTTTTTAAACTGCCAGGGGGGGTGTGTTCTGTGGCTGGAGGTGTGCTCTGATTGGGTGGGGGAGTATGTATATATATGTATATATATCCCCTTCATGGATTACTGCCTTGTCGTGGCGAAGGGGCTTGCGAAATTCAATGAAGCTATGAGCTATGCCGTGCAGGGCCACCCAAGACGGACAGGTCATAGCAGAGAGCTCTGACAAAACGTGATCCACTGGAGAAGGAAATGGCAACCCACTCCAGTATCTTTGCCATGAAAACCCTATGGACAGTACCAAAAGGCAAAACGATATGACGCTGGAAGATGAACCCCTCAGGTCGGAAGGCGTCCAATATGCTACTGGGGAAGAGCAGAGGGCTAGTACTAGTAGCGCCAGAAAGAATGAAGCGACTGGGCCAAAGCCGAAAGGACGCTCAGCTGTGGATATGTCTGGTGGTGAAAGGAAAGTCCGATGCTGTAAAGATTTTTTCTCCATAGGAACCTGGAATGTAAGATCCATGAATCAAGGAAAGCTAGACGTGGTCAAACAAGAGATGACAAGACTGAACATCGACATCTTAGGTATCAGCGAACTAAAATGGACAGGAATGGGTGAATTTAATTCAGATGACCATCAGGTATACTACTGCGGGCAAGAATCCCTCAGAAGAAATGGAGTAGCCTTCATAGTCAATAAAAGAGTAGGAAAAGCAATACTGGGATACAATCCTCAGAATGACAGATTTGGGTGAGGAACGTAAAATTTACACAAGCTCAAAACTTAAGAGAGAACTTTTATAAAATGTTTTATAGATGGCATTTAGATCCTAAAAAGCTTGCAAGTATGTATCCGAACTATCAGCCAAAATGCTGGAGATGTGGAGATGAAGATGCAACATATTTTCATGTATGGTGGACTTGTAAAAAGATCAAGGTTTTTTGGATAAAAATTTGGTGGAATATGCAGAAGATTTTTAAGCAAAGGATAAAGTTTTGTCCGCAACTCTTTTTGTTGGGAATAATTACGGATGCTACGGTTGTGGACACTAAGTTGATGTTAAATTTAATTACGGCAGCAAGACTTTTGATAGGTCAGTATTGGAAGAAAGAGGAACTGCCGACCATAGAAGAGTGGACTTTAAAGGTCTCCGACCTGGCAGAGATGGCGAAGATTTCGGCCTATTTGAAAGATCACTCGCAAGAACGTTATATTATGGAATGGAGAAAATGGATTGAGTTTGTCCAGAACAAGTATAGGGTTAAGAAGTTTCATGTAGCATTTGAATAAGTCTTCTTTCTTTTTTTCTTTTTCTATTTTAGTTTCTTTATATATATTTAATATTATTAAGGTTTGTCTTATCCTATATAAGCTAGAGAGTGATGGATTTTAGAGTTTATGGTTGTTAGTATATGGTTGTTTATGATTGTTTTTTTATATATACCTTGTATTTAGCTCTGGGAAGTCGGGGGGGGAGGGGGGGAGGGGGTAGAGGTAGGGGGGGAGGGAGGAGGGAGGGGGAGGGGGGATTCTTAAAGAAAAAATGTATGTTAAAACTTTTCAATAAAAAAAAAAGAGTAGGAAAAGCAATACTGGGATACAATCCTCAAAATGACAGAATGATCTCAGTTCGAATCCAAGGCAAACCATTCAATATCACAGTAGTCCAAGTCTATGCCCCAACCACCGGTGCTGAAGAGGATGAAATTGACCGGTTCTATGAAGCCCTACAGCACCTTATAGAACTAACACCAAAAAATGATGTCCTTATCATCATGGGGGATTGGAATGCTAAAGTAGGAAGCCAAAAGATAACCGGAATAACAGGCAAGTTTGGCCTTGGAGTACAAAATGAAGCAGGGCACAGGCTGACAGAATTTTGTCAAGAGAATACGATGGTCATTGCAAACACTCTTTTCCAACAACCCAAGAGACGGCTCTACACATGGACATCACCAGACGGTCAACACAGAAATCAGATTGACTATATGCTCTGCAGCCAAAGATGGAGAAGCTCTATACAGTCAGTAAAAACAAGACCAGGAGCTGACTGTGGCTCAGACCATGAGCTTCTTGTTGCAAAGTTTAGGCTTAAACTGAAGAAAGTAGGGAAAAGCACCAGGCCAGTCAGGTATGAATTAAATCATATCCCCGTTGAATATACAGTAGAGGTGACAAAAAGATTTAAGGAATTAGATCTGATAGACAGGGTGCCTGAAGAACTATGGACAGAGGTTCGCAACATTGTACAAGAGGTAGCAACCAAAACCATCCCAAAGAAAAAGAAATGCAAGAAAGCAAAATGGCTGTCTGAGGAAGCTTTGCAAATAGCTGAGGAAAGGAGGGAAGCAAAAGGCAAGGGAGAAAAAGAAAGATATGCCCAATTGAATGCAGAATTCCAGAGAATAGCTAGAAGAGATAAGAATGCCTTCTTAAATGAACATTACAAAGAAATAGAAGAAAACAATAGAATAGGGAGGACCAGAGATCTTTTCAAGAAAATTGGAGAAATGAAGGGAACGTTCAATGCAAAAATGGGCATGATAAAGGACCAAAATGGCAGGGACCTAACAGAGGCAGAAGAGATTAAGAAGAGATGGCAAAATTACACAGAAGAACTATACAAGAATGAGCTTAACGTCCCTGATAATCACAATGAGGTGGTCACTGACCTCGAGCCAGACATCCTAGAATGTGAAGTGAAGTGGGCCTTAGAAAAGCTGAGCAACAACAAAGCTAGTGGAGGTGACAGTATTCCAGCTGAGCTATTCAAAATCTTAAAAGACGATGCAGTAAAAGTGCTACACTCAATTTGCCAGCAAATTTGGAAAACTCAACAGTGGCCACAGGATTGGAAAAGATCAGTTTACATTCCAATTCCAAAGAAAGGCAGTGCCAAAGAATGTTCAAACTATCGCACCATTGCACTCATTTCTCATGCTAGTAAAGTTATGCTTAAAATCCTACAAGCTAGACTCCAGCAGTATGTGGATCGAGAACTACCAGAAGTACAGGCAGGATTTCGAAGAGGCAGAGGAACTAGAGATCAAATAGCCAACATACGCTGGATCATGGAGAAAGCTAGAGAGTTCCAGAAAAACATCTACTTCTGCTTCATTGACTATGCTAAAGCCTTTGATTGTGTGGATCATAACAAACTGTGGCAAGTTCTTAAAGAGATGGGAGTACCAGAACATCTTATTTGTCTCTTGACAAACCTATATGCGGGCCAAGAAGCAACAGTGAGAACTGGACACGGAACCACTGATTGGTTCCAAATTGGGAAAGGTGTCCGGCAAGGCTGTATACTGTCGCCTTGCCTATTTAACTTATATGCAGAGCACATCATGAGAAAGGCAGGGCTAGATGAATCAAAAGTTGGAATTAAGATTGCTGGAAGAAATATCAACAACCTAAGATATGCAGATGATACCACTCTAATGGCAGAAAGTGAAGAGGAACTGAAGAGTCTCTTGTTGCGAGTGAAGAAGGAGAGTGCAAAAGTTGGGTTGAAACTAAACATTAAGAAAACCAAGATCATGGCATCCGGCCCTCTCAATTCCTGGCAAATAGATGGGGAAGAAATGGAGGTAGTGACAGATTTTATTTTCCTGGGCTCCAAGATCACTGCAGATGGGGACTGTAGTCAAGAAATTAAAAGACGCTTGCTCCTCGGGAGGAAAGCCATGGCAAATCTAGACAGCACACTAAAAAGCAGAGACATCACCCTGTCAACAAAAGTGCGTATAGTCAAGGCTATGGTCTTCCCAGTTGCAATGTATGGCAGTGAAAGTTGGACCATAAGAAAGGCTGAGCGCAAAAGAATTGAGGCCTTTGAACTCTGGTGCTGGAGAAGACTCCTGCGAGTCCCTTGGACTGCAAGGCGATCAAACCGGTCAGTCCTAGAGGAGATCAACCCTGACTGCTCTTTAGAAGGCCAGATCCTGAAGCTAAAACTCAAATACTTTGGCCACCTAATGAGGAGGAAGGACTCACTGGAGAAGAGCCTAATGCTGGGAAAGATTGAGGGCAAGAGTAGAAGGGGACGACAGAGAATGAGGTGGCTGGATGGAGTCACTGAAGCAGTAGGCGTGAGCTTAAATGGACTCCAGAAGATGGTAGAGGACAGGAAAGCCTGGAGGAACATTGTCCATAGGGTCGCGATGGGTCGGACACGACTTCGCAACTAACAACAACAACAGCAATATATATATATATACATATACATATATACATATACATATACAGTATATATATACATATACAGTATATATACATATACATATACAGTATATATACATATACATATACAGTATATATATATATATATATATATATATATATATATATATATATATATATATATATATATATATATATATGTATATGTATATATGTATATATATGTATGTATGTATGTATGTATAGATTGATTGACATTTACATAGCCACCTACTCACCCACAGAAACACTAGGCAGTTTACAAACAATAAAAACACAAAATAGAAAAAACAATAAAAAAATAAAAATGATAAAAAAACAATTTCCCCCACCCCCATAAAGTTGGCTTATTTGATCAAGGTTAAAATAGATATTTTAGGTTTGGTAACCTGTAATGGAACCATTTGTCTGAAATGATATAGGATTTCCTGCCTGAGCAGGGGGTTGGACTAGATGACCTCCAGGGTCCCTTCCATTTGTTCATTTGTTGTATTTTGAGAGAAAGTGATAAGTTTATTTATTTGTTTAGATTTATATACCGCCCTAAAGTTGTTGACATTTGCTATAATGAAGCAGGTAGTCATTTCTTTGTATATTTTTGTTTTATTTACTATATTTTTATTTTTTTATTTTTTTCTATTTTATTTTTTTTTTCTACACTTTTTTCTTTTATTTCTTAGTTTGTATTAGTTTTTTATCATTGAGGTTCTAATTTTTTAATAAAATTACCATTAAAAAAATCTTATACCTATAGAGATAATTCTCTAGTTCTAAAAAAACCCACTGTTTTGATAGTAAACAAATTTCCTTGGCAGGTGACATGTCAGAATTAAAATGCTCCTATCCCCATCAGATGAGACTGCTATAAAGGTTATATAATTCAGAGTGGAATAGTGGAATTCACAAAATGAAACATCACAAGAAGAAACTTCAGCAACCATAAGACTAGCACAGTTTCCGTTTTATGATAAGCTAATTTTTATTTTAGATTTTCACAAACACGATACCTAAAAATCTTCCCAATTAAATAGATAATATAGAATGTCATAATAATGGAGTAAAACTAAGTTGATTTTTCTGAACTCACCTTTAATTTAGTTAAAGTATGCATGTCAGCAATAAAATCCAAAACTTCACCAATGTATTGCCGCATGCATTCCATCGCTGCTGTTCCACACTATAATATGAAAACAAATGCTCAACTTTATCCTAAAGCACAATAACATTAAAACACCAGACCAACACCCAATACCAATGGAACTCTGCTCACCTTAAACCAGATGGTCAACCTCTTCCCCTTCCATTCAAAAGATTATATTAACGCTTCTAGAAAATGATCATATCACAATGGAAAGACACAGACCCTGACAGCCCCATCTACCAGAATCTGAGATACACTGCAATTATCCTAGTTAGACCACTAAGAAACACTTTCCCAGTTTGATACTCCCCATAATCAAATACTTGACTGAAGAAGCTATGTGCTTTGTGCTGACTTAAGGAAGAGCTGGCTCTATAAAGGCTCAAAATCTAAAGTGCCCAGGATCTTGATGGTGGGAAATAGACATTATTAAACTGAAACTGGTATTAAAGCAACATAGGCTTTGTTGTGCTAAAGGCTTTGAAAGGTAACTTCAGTTCTGATGCAACAGGCAGTCATATGATTCAAACTAGATTCCTAAATATGTTGTTAAATATATTTATATAGGTGGTTACATTTTCTTTGAATCATATTATCCTATATGAATTTAAATTTGAATTGAATGCCTTATTCCTCTATGAACAAGTCTCTCTGTCTGTCTGTCTCTCAGTCTGTATCTCGTATGTCAGCAGAGATTAATCTCATTCCTTCCTAGGATGCAATCCCAGTGTTTCTGAAGGGGAATTGTCACACCTGGTTTAAAATGTAAAATGACAACACCTATTCCTAAATTCAGTCTTACATGTTCATACGCCAACCAGTACATCCTGTTCAAAATTGCCTATATAGAATTATAGGAGAAAGAATGACAGAGCCCGTGAGTGTGTGTGTGGAGTCAAGAGAGGAATCAGCGCAGACTCTATATTGCCACAAGTGAACTAAGTTCAACTCTTCTTGAATTCCATTAGCCCTTAGCTGGTGTCAAAATAGTGCTGACTAGATTCCTATGCATAAGCATGAGCAGTAAATGATTTTCAATTTTAATTGAAACTTAATGTGTGTCCCTGGTCTTTTGCACCTGAGAAGAATGGGGCTACACAAAGAACCAATAAACCTATGACTATAAGCTCCCCAGAATTACCTTGAGGAAAGATCAACAGCCTATAAATTTTATAAATAAATAAGTAAGTAAGTTAGGGGTTATAAACAATGTATAATATCTGATTAATCTTAAGTGGAATATTGCTCACTTAAGAATAATTCAGAGATCAGAGAATAGTTCCACTGACTGTAGCAGGAATAAAATCAGGCTACCATTAGCCTGGGGTTATGTAAATGACAAGGTGATAAAGTGCATGAGTGTACTACTTAGTGACAGCAGTTCCAGCCATCCCAGTTGCCATTATTAAATGAGGACCATATGGGATATTAAGCAAGAACCTCACATGACTGCATTTCCAACTTCCTACCTGATTCCCCATTGATTTTATTTGTGGAAAATAAGCAGGGAACATAAGAAATCACTGTCACATTACTGGGAGATGATGGCTGGAATGCCAAGAATCAGTCATAAGTACCACTTATTCAGTGGCATTGTAATTCTCAATGGTCACTGACTGAGTTGCTGTAACCTGAGGACCACCTGTACTATATTTTTAATAAGAAAGTTGGAAGTAGAGGAGAAAATCCATCAGAAGGGACATTATAAATTTTGCAATAATTCAAGATAATCAGTGTTTGGTGGGCATGTATTACAGTACACATATTGAACAAACAGCAGTTTTAATTTACAAACTGGCTTGGAGATTACTTATTGAAAGTCGGAAGCAGAAAATAAGGAAGCAACAATAGGAGTTCCACTGTTGTATTTTAATGATTGACCCAAGTGCTTCTCATAAAATATAAAATATAAAATCTACATGAAGGTGAATGACACCACTTTTTGTCTTCTCCATTCTTCTGCCTATCACTTTACTTGACAGAACAACAAACAGTAAAAAATAAGGTCACTGTGAGTCCTGTCAAACTACTCTCCATCTTCCAATGAGTTTGGATGAAGAATTCCATACACTGCTTCTGTCAGGCTGAGCAATTTGATGATAAAAGAAATTGGGTACTGCCCCTTTGAATACAAATTATTTTGTCTGTATTACATTCTGTTTCTCTACATTGTGCCAAATAGATTGATTAAAAGTAGAATAAACACATGCCATTACATTGCTACCTTTCTACCAGATGCTTCACTTCATCCCAACTCAAAAATCACATCACTTGGAAAATAATATTAGCTATTTGAATCATGGAAGTTTGAAAGTTTGGAATTTCCTTTTGCAAACTGATTCTCCCTTTTCTCGTGTTGGGATTGCTAGTGTCAGAATTCCCCAGTCAGCACTCCCCAGCCAGCACTTCCATGGCTGCATGTTGGCTGGGGATTTTAGAAATGGTGGTTCCACCAGAACTGAAGGGTATCAGCTGGGGAAGTCTTTAGAAATCCATACTCTTCTGCAACACATACTGTACCTAAAAGGAGAGCCATCACATGAACACAAATAGATTTCTACTTCATCAGGTTAAAAAAATCACCAGTGCTTATTGAAATAACTGGGGATTCTTTAAGTCATAATCTAACACTTTTGGCAAAAGCTAGACAATAAATAATCAGACCAAAATTGTAATGCTAATCGCAAGCTACATTTTTGTCAGATTTATTCCCTTGGATATAATCCAGTATGCAAACTGGTAATCTTCAGTAACTACCACAGAGGAAAAATGTAACATCTATATCTGGCTCTGTATAAAAATTGGAGTGCAAAAAAGTGGGGTTTTAAAATACTTACTCCAGGGAGAGAAGCAATCATTTGCTTGTGTAAGATCATTGATTCAGCTAGCTTTGTCCCAGCATCTGCACAAACAAACTAATGAGAAATAAAATGCAGTTATCAGTAAGGTCTCATCTTGCTGATATTTGTGATTAAATCTGCAGATGGCTAAACTCTGAATGGGAATGATGTCAGTTATTCAGATTCAAAATATATAAAAATTACCATGTATTATTTTTCCCAGTTCTGCATCCACAAATTTAACATTTTTCATTCATCCCCATTACACAGGCATCTAGTCCTGGTATCATTGTGTGAATTATACTTGTAAACAATGTGGGTTCTCATTTCAGAGCAAAACATTTGAAATTTCTTATCCATTATCATGTTTTTTTCTTATTGAGGTCTCCTGATGTTTTCTATAGTCATTCTCAATCTATATACTCTCAATGTCATGACCTTTACCTGGATGAAACAGTGAATCACAGGGCAACAATTCTGAACAAAGATAACTCGAACAAGCTTACAAAATGTGTCCAAAATCTGGAATCTATGATGCCCAAAGGTATGAAATTTGGGGGAGTTGTGACTGCTTCAGTACTATGGTTTACTGCTGCATTGCTGCTGCAGCCGCATGATCTTCAGTTTCAACAGTCTCTGCCAGTTTCCCAGCCAATCTTGGAATCCCACATTCCCTCACCCACACAGCAGCAGTTATTTTTCTGCCTGCTGGGAAGGGAGAAGAAGGGAAAGGAAGGGAAGTAATGACAAAAGGACAGAGAGAGAGGGAGGGAGGGAGGGAGGGAGGGAAGGAAGGAAGGAAGGTAGGAAGGTAGGTGTTAGAAGTTACTCCCACTGCTTTTTTGCCCATTCATGGTCATTCTGCTTCTCTTTAAGTAAGAAAATATCTCTGCAATGATCACCCAACAAGGTATAGGTTGAGAATGAGAAGAAAACATATTGTAGAAGATGCTTTCCATTTTCTCTCGTATTCTAAATCTATAAAATGCAGTAGATAAGGCACTTCTTCAAAGATGGATTCTTTGTGCTAATGCAGTACCTAAACATTTCACAAAAGCTGACTGTCAGCTAAACAGATGGGGAGGAGAATATTGAATTCTATCCAAACCTGATAGATTTTGTGCCTGAAGCAAAGGGGCAACATGGTGCCCCCACATTCCACCTAGGTACACCCAGCCTAGCAGCCATATAAACAATGGTTTGCTTAAAAGGTTCGGGGCATCAGAAAAGAATGATGCCAAAGAGATGGAGGTATTGTCTTTTCCACAAAGGATTTGCTGTCTCTGCTGACTGCTTTACCTAATGGTCCTTGGATCCACCTATCTGTTTGTTGTCTTTCTCCCCTAACAGAACAAGAGAAGTGCAAGCTGAATAACACTGAACACCTGGAAAAAAGAATAATTGTGTGAGATTTATTAATTTTCTGAAAGAAATTTCAATAGATTCTTAAGGCATAATTGCCCTAAAATAAGTATAGTAATAAATGTTGCTGGAATATGCTATTAATTAAAGCTATGATATTTCAGAATGATGCTGGCAATGATGGTAAACACTTGCCAGTGCATCCAATTATTTTGTGAATGGACAAAGATGAAAGAATTGTAACTTTTCCCAATATTACCAAAGCACATCTTTGGTCCTTTTTTTGCCTTGTCACAAGTCAGTAATTAAATTAAACTAAATCTTTTTCAAGATCATTTAAATGTGAACAGATGACATCTACTATCCTTCTGTACAAAACCAATTTCCTTTGATATTAACATTTTTCCTAATACTATCATTCTCTTTTCAGGAAGCAGGTAGATTTCTGCCTGACATCATAAGGAAAAGACTGAGCAGACAAATGCTTCATATTTATTTCCAATATGCCTCATCACTGCCCGTATCAACTGCTTCCAAGGCACTGAGACATCACAGGCAACATATTTAATGCTAGAGATATAAAGAAAATCCACACAACAATTGAACAAAAAAGAGACAAATCTGTGTTGTGCTTCTTCCTGGAAATCTGTTGCCTGCGATAAAAGTTGACAAAGGCTTCAGAGATAGGTGGATGGCCTGGAAGGCCATTCAGTGCACATTTGAGAACAGAGAGAAAAATTCTAGCAGTGACATTGAATCCAGAGATTCAATTCTGAAATAGGTAGGACATTAGGGGGTGTATATCAAAATTTCAAGTTGCATTAAGTCTAACTTGGTATTCTCTCTCTTACTACTTTGCCATTGCTAAATGTCTGGAAGCCATCATGTTGGGGAAGCCTGCCCTAGAGAGTAAATTACAGATCTGGCACAAAAACAGTGACACATGGGAAAGTACTGAGGAAAGACATTACATATGATAAAAGGTCTGGAGAATATGACAGCTAAGGAAAAATAGAATGAGATGTGTATAATTAGCACCGAGAAGAGATAATTAGGAAATTATGATAGCCATTTTTAAATTGTTGAAGTGTATGCTGTCACATAAATAATACATCACTTTTGTTTTCTGTTGCAAGCAGAGAGTAGAACTCAAATAAATAAGTTTAAATTACAAAAATTACAAAAGAAAGAAATATTAGGTAGGAGGAGTTTGGATGGTATCTACAGTAGTCAGCTATGCTGTAGGAATGGATTGCTTTTACCATAACCAGTTTGGTCTAGATGACTTTCTGTAATATTCTTCAATTTAACATTAATCTTTCTCTTGACCAACCATAGACAATGTTTATGAAGGCACTGAATCTCAATTAGCAAAATGAGAAAAGATATAGCTTTGAAATACTGGACAGATATTATGATCAGCATTTTTGGTTTATATCTTCATATAGAAGTTTGAACAGCTTTCTTGGAAAAACCAACTTCCTTATCCTAAACTTAGTCATATTTACTTATAGGGTCTCTTCCTCCCTTCTTTAATTTGGGAAGCTCGATTATAAACAAGAATAAGAAATGCCTCCACATTTACCGAGACACAACATGCAACCTTTAGTATAATGTTGTGAATCAATAACAAGAAAATTGGCAAGACTGGCAACCTTGCTGATTTACTTATTTGATTTATAGCCCATCTTTCCTCAAGAGCTCATCTGACAAGAAAGAAGACAGATGGTACTCTTTGAACTTAAAGTGTGTCTTTTAACAAATGTACAAATTAAGAACAAACAACCTAAGAGACTCTTTGCTAATCCAACATTTTATGCCTCACAATAAATATATTCAGAAAGCTCATAAAGAGCAGTAGAGAGGGTAGGGTAGTTGTTCCTTAGCAGTTAGTAGTCATGGCTGCCTGTGATTAAGAAAATAGTAAACAACCAACAATACTACTATCAATAGCTTAATATTTAATGAATTTGAGTCTCCTTGATTTAAAAAAACTTGCTGGGGGGGGGGGATTAAGTCCATTGCATAATTAATAGAGATGGGTGTTCTTCCATTCTTTTTGCAATCATAGGAGTGCCATTTCCATCTCTTTTTATCAGCATTGACTATCTAGCATAGATTCTATTTCTTGCCTGTATTGCGGGGGGACATTCATACTGCTTAGAGTTAATATTGGAAGACAGTAGATTTGAACTGATTGTAAATCTTGACTTGGGAACATCGATCATAACCCAAAATTCTGCACAATTGCACTGCTGCGTGTTCGTACAAAACCATATAAGTTTTCTTCAAAAAATGTGTCAATCTAAAAAACTCAAATAGTTCCATCCCAAAAATATATTGATACTACTGATTTCCATCTTCTTTCCTTGGGAGCCAAGAATTCATGGAATAAAAGAACTTAATAGATGTCACTTATTCAAGGGAAATTGTTTTACATTTTAAAATACAACCACCTGTCAGTGGTCTACTCCAGACTGAATTGTCCAGCACTTAACTACGCCAGAATTACAACCATCTGAAACAGAAGGGACCAAGATGGTCAATGGCCTGATGCACAGCCACAATCAGCCTTTAGAACAATTAGAACACAGCCAGAGTAGAACAATTACAACAGAAGAACACGCCACACAAAGCAAGTTTTTGTTTTCAACAGAATATCTTCAGCAATTAGCTGAATCTTTCTAGCTTTTCCTAAAAAGCAAAAAAAACTGTATATTAATTTTTATATAAATATGTTGGTATTTTTGTTAATATTAACTAATCAGTATCAATATAGTTTTTCTTTGGTTTTTCATCAATGTGAGTTCGTGGTATAATGATGAGTTCTGGTTCTCTATTCCATGCCTCTTGTACTCCTCAGCGTGCAAAACTGGTCAGTCTGAGAAGAAACCTTTTTGAAGAATGCTGGAATATTCTGTTACCTCTTTGGACCATGCTAAACCTCCTTCTAGTGTAGTTCCAGCATAGGAAAACACACTTGCCAATATCATCTGTTTTAAATGCATCCCTGCTTCTGAGAAAGAGTAACTAAAGATAAGAATATGTATAAGGGGAAAAAAAGAGTCTGTCAATCATGAGGAACGATGGGTGACCCTAGGAGCAAATCTGCAAAGCTCGGCATTTTGCCATGGGCCACCTGGATCCCTTCTGTTTCAGCTGATTGTCATTTTGACATGGTTAAGTGCCAGTGATTGCCAGAGCAGACACTCTGCGTTATAGGTCAGCCACTGCCAGACTGCTGTATATAAAAATCTAAAACAATTTGACTTGAATAAGTGACATCTGCTGTGTACTTCCACTCCTTTGCTTGTAATGTGACTCCTATAACCTCAGAGAACTGTTGAGATGATCAGGGCCTTATTTACCAAACATGGAAAGCTTTCATTTAATCTTTTGGAATAGAGCTTTTTTGTTGTTGTTGTTCAGATTACCCACCTGTTGAAGAAAACCTGTACCATTTGATATGTAGCCGCAGAATCTGTGTTCACATTTTCAGATTTCCAGTTAGGTCAATTCTACACTACACTACCCATATCCTACAGTCCTGAAAGAATACTATTATGTCTAGGAGCAATTCTGACCCCATTTGTAAAATATATGAGGAACTTAAAGAAGAAAATAGTTAAAAATCCTAGAACCATTTGCATTACTGTAGACCACGGGTCGGCAACCCGCGGCTCCGGAGCCACATGCGGCTCTTTGAGCCGTCTCCTGCAGCTCCCAGTCGCCCAGTGCGTGCGCACCTCTCCGAACGGGAGGAGGTGCGTGTGCACCACTCCGAATGGGAGGAGGTGCACACGCACCTCTCCGAACGGGAGGTGCGCACGCACCACTCCAAAGGTTTGGAGAGCTGCACGCGCACCTCTCTTGCACCTCCGCCCGAACACCCGTTTGGAGACCTGCTGGTGTTCGGGCGGAGGTGCGGTTTGGAGACCTGCTGGTGCCGGTTTAGAAAGCTGTCGCGGCCCGCAGCAGCTTTCTAAACTGGCACCAGCAGGTCTCCAAACCGCTGTTCGGGCGGAGCTGCGCGCGCACCTCTCCGAAGGGAGAGGTGTGTGCGCAGCTGCACCCGAACACCCGTGTCGAGACCTGGTGTTCAGGTGGAGGTCGGGCGGCAGTTTGGAGGTCCCGGGGGTGGCTCCGGCGACGCCCGGGCTGAAGGCGGCGCCGCAACCCAGCGCCCGTCACCACGGACACCCGTCGCCGCTGGCGTGCAGGTGCGTCCATCGGCACCAGCAGGTCTCCAAACCGCTGTTCGGGCGGAGCTGCGCGCGCACCTCTCCTTGGAGGTTTGTTTTATGCGCATGCGCGTGCGTGGATGCATGCGCACGGCTCCCACATTTTTTTATGTGTGATGGAACCGGTTCCCAGTGGCTCTTTTGCTTTTTCAGGTTGCCGACCCCTGCTGTAGCCTCACTGACAGTAACTTCTAAACAATACAAGTTGGGCAAAAAGGTATAAAGTTTAACTGTGAAATATTTCAGTATTTATTAGACGCATGTCTAGATTTATGTCTTTAAGAATAATGCACTTCAGAATTGATTTAGAAATCAACTAATTTTTACTTCTGCTACTACAGTCAGCTTGGGGGGAAAAAGAAGAAAGGGAGTTATGGCCCGGTACCTGCCAAATTGAGTAGTGTCTCAATCACATAATCCTTAGTTGATCCAGGAAAAACTATTCTTAAATTTTATTCAATGCTATTTCATAGTAATTAGAGATTCTGGGTACACGGTGATCACATTCAGTTTCTTCTAGTGCACTGGAAATGTTCACTCTTCAACGTTACTTTATTTTTACATACATAAACTAACTGTGTGGGGAAAGATAAAATTTAAAAGCTGTCTTCATTTCTTGTCTGCTTTGCAAAAGTTATTTTCAACCATAGATGCTAATACTTGCACTTCATTAATACTTTCCTCTTCTGTTACACAAATCAGAATAGCTGGTGTTAGGGGCATCATGCATGTTTTATAAAGGTTATAAAGGTTTATAATGGTTATAAAGGACTCAAAATGGAAAGTTTTATTATATTGTCCTTCCTTGGAGATCATCCCATTTGTAAATTGCTTGGTATTTGTTCTAGCTGAGAGTTTAAAACACAGGAGATCACCAAGAACAAATAAACAGGATAAGGAACTACAGTGGACATAAAGCCATAAATATAACAGTCTTGAACTGACACAAAGATAAAATACTTCACAGCATGAAGTGTTTTGCAGAACAGGTGAATTTGGATGCCTCAAGTGCCACAATTTAGTAGGATGGATGACAGCATGTAACAGTACTTCAATAGTACAGCAAAAAATTTTCAGAGATAACGGACAAAAATGTTCACTGGAAAACTATTACAATATTTGTTTGTACCTGGACCAAGAGCAGCAAATTGGTGTCAGGTAAAGGCGATTTTAACTTCAAAGCTTGCAGTAACTCTAAGATGACACTGCGGGATAAGTAGAACTTATCCCTTTCCTAAAACAAAGGAAATGAGTGTTAATCATATTTTTAGTATAATAAAAGTGTGTGTGTTGACAGTTATTTCTACTCATATTTTCCTGCATACACATGGTGTACCCAAAATCAAGGCTCATGCACAATTTATTATATAAATTACATTAAATGTTTGAACTAATAGTTATTTTCTTCTAAACTGTTCTTAATGGCAGATCTTCCTTACTGATGAATGATCGTTAAACATGCCTTAGTAAGATGTTTACACATTTTAATGTAATGGTCTCCTTTAGATCATCTACTACTGGACTGTGGCACTTGACTTTTGCTATACACTGTCATATATCTGTTGTCTGCATAGATGTCTGTATATGCATACTTATGTGCATGTTTGTATATACCCCTATGTAGATGTTTAGACCAGTGGTGAGACTCAAATATGTGAACAACCGGTTCTCTGTGTGGATGCCACTTCCAGAAGCCCATTCTGGGCCTGGGCAACAAAAAATTAGCTACCAGTTCTGCCGAAGTGGTGCAAACTGACTGAATCCCACCACTGGTTTGGATACTGAACATCAATCTATTTCCCCTCTCCCTATTGCTTCTGTGACAACTGCTATTCTGTTCTAAATGTCCCACAAGTGTCCAGATCAAATGTGGGTAAAAAGGACAGATAGAAACAGCCACTTCTTTTCCCATTCACTTCCCTGAATGAAAACATCATTGTAGAGGAGTTTCAATCCTTAGAATTTAGGATCTCAGCTATAGAATATGAATGAAGATATTAACTCAAATTAGAACTGGAAAAAAGAGGGATCCTGAGAGTCCTACCTAGATTGTAATACATCCAACAGTATTTTGGCTTGCAAGATAGTTTCCTATGAATTTTTTAGTTGCATTTGCAGCACACTGGCCAAAGTGTGCCAAAACTAATAGGTATGTCTATACAGCAGGGAATGCTTTGTGTTGCATAGATATACTCTCTCTATTTTACTAACTAGTATTAAATAGCACTTAGCAATAGCATTTGGACTTATACACCGCTTCATAGTGCTTTACAGCACTCTGAGTGGTTTACAATGTGAGCATATTGTCCCAACAATCTGGGTCCTCACTTTACTGACCTTAGAAGGATGGAAATCTGAGTCAGTCTTGAGCCGGTCAGGATTAAACTGCTGGCAGTCGACAGAGTTAGCCTGCAATACTGCATTCTAACCACTGTGCCACCACAGCTGAATCAAATACTCAGTTGATTCAAACCATAATGGTGAAGGTCAATATATATGGACACTTCTGATGGCAACTGTAGCATATAGAAGAGGATATCATAGAATATAAGAGGAAAAAATGACAAAGAACACAAATTAATGAGCAGAATGAAAAAAAAGAAATAATAGTTATGTTGTTGGTCTGTGAAATTAAGGGAAACAGGAAAGATGTGATAGATCCTTGGATGAATGAATGAATGAATGAATGAATGAATGAATGAATGAATGAATGAATGATGCAGCCAATGAATGCATTATGGAAAGTGAAGGTAGAGATTTAATTATTAACGGAAACTAAAAAGTATATTAGAAAATATAAATTAGTGACATATAGATTACTGTAGGCTTCTATGAAAGTAGGAATCCATGGGGGTATTGACAGTTACATGTTTCATTCAAATGAACATAAACTACAGAAGAGCCAGGAATGAATTTGGAGGAAAAGTGTGCAACATTTTGAATGAATGTGATCCAGGGGAAAAATATTTTGTTATATGACATAAATGGATAGTTAAGAATGAGACAAGAGAGTACAGAAAAATGGTCTGTACTACTGATAGTCTACTGAGGCACAAAATAAATGGGAATGGTGACTGGGCAGCATCAGCTTAGCAAAAATGCTTTTTTACAGGCATATATCTTTTCATACAGAGATATGGAAAATGAATGGATCAAAAAGCACATTGGATCTGGTTGTTTTTTTTAATAAAAAATGACAGAATTAGTGATGGGTAATGAAAAACTCTGAATGAGGGACCACAACATTTGGTAGCATCAAGAGTGCATCATGGCGACTTCCAGTTAGGTGTCATGGTGTGACGGGAGCAGGAAGATGGGGCTCCATCTTCCATGTTCGATTTCGCCCTGCTTGGGGACCCTAAAAAGGGTCAAAAGTCACCCCGGAGAGGTGATGAAGAAGGAGGGGACCCTCGTTGATTGTGGAGGGCCGGCAGCCCCTCTGTTTGATCTGAGGAAGCCCTCCAAACAGGTGAGGGAAAGACTGACTACACTTCTGTGTCCAGTCAGAAGCTGCTGACAACTCAAGAAAATAAGCACTAATGAGCAACTTTTGAGCAACGTGGAAGGAACTAGATTAGACTTTATTCTCTCTTTATGATTTTAAGACTGTTTCCTGGAAAAAACCACCCAAAGCAAAGAATCTGATGAGAGAGGGAAGGGGAATTTCCGCCCCATTCCCTCAGGAAAAGAAAAGCGGCGAACTAATTGCTTGGGGGAAAACAGAAAATCACAAGATTAATTTGGAACCAATACAAATATAAAGATTTGAAATTTGGGGGCCAAAAGTATTTTTGACACTTTTTTAGAAAAGAGACTTGAAAAGTTTGTAATATAAGTTTGGATTTAAAAATCTGGAAGACGGCGTTAATGACATCTAGTGGAGAACTACTGCACTACAATTTATTATTAAAGGAACTTGGCTTGAAGCCCAGACTCAGATAAGACTCTTTTTTGTTCCTCGAAACTTTCACTTTTGCAGACTGCAGCTGGGAAAAGGGAAAAAAACTCTTGGGCTGCTTATCTGTGTTGGGGACCCTATTGGACTATAAAGACTACATACAAAGTGTTCCATACTTATCCTTAAATGGTAAAAAAAAATCATCTTTAACACCTGACTCTGAAGCTCCCAGCTTGATATACCAACAAGAAAATGTTAATGAATCTCAGAAAGAAATTCTATGTTGAAATCAATCCAACAGACAATTGTTTTATTTCATGATGAGACTAAAAAAATGCAAATGAGATAAAAGAACAATTTTCTAATCTAAACTTACAAATCCAGACAATGACTACAAAAAAGGAACTAGTAACCCAGAAAACAGAAGGAAAATTAGAAGAAACGGATCCAAAGATGGAGGACCTAAAGGAAGGAATTAACAGACAGATACAGACAAATGAAAAAGTATAAGATGCAGTGGTAACACCGGAAATGGAAAAGATATCTTACTTGTCAAGATCTCAGAACACATTTGAGGATAAGGAAGAAGAGATGATTGTATGGATGATAAAGCTGTTAGGAGAAATGCTGAATATTGACAAAGAAGAAATGAAAAGAAAAAATGAAGGAGAAGGATGGAGGCTGTTTAATGAAAATATAAAGGGGTTGAGCATTCTTCCAAAAATACTTCAATCAAATTCTCTTCCTCATTCCAAACTATATATACAAAAACAGAGGAAGAATTACTTGATGATTCAAATGTATTGATTTTGGCAAAGGAAGAAAGCTAGAGTAAGACTGAAGAAAATAGAGGTTTTGACCTAATATATGGGATATTATACTATTAAACAGATGTTTGAATATGGTTTAGAAAATAGATAATTGTTAGAAATAAAAGTATTATTACAATTAGAAGGATAGGATTTGTAGCTAGAATATTATATTTTGTTATGAGATGGGAAATATAAAATTCTAAAAGGGCTTGAATAAAGGAAGTGTTTGGTTACCCAAATATAATTTATTCTGAGAAAATTATAAGTGATAGAGATACTTTGAATATTGAGGGGAAATTAAAAATTTTAAAAAGTGGGAAAAATAAGATATTGATTGCACAAGTGGATTTTAAGTGCAAATGCAATTGAGATATGTTTTGGCTAGAAAAGATGTTATAAACCGACACTATTGATATTATGTAGAATACCAGAAAAATGTGATAAAGATGTCTATGTGTAATTGTATATGTATTAACAGTAACAAGAATTGTATTTGCACAGTGTGGAAAAATGCATACCACCAGAAGAAAAGAGGATCAAGGAAGCACTGGATGGTGTAATATTGGAACTATACTGATAAAGTTAATATGTACCACCGAATTACCAATGGACCCAGACAACATGTTGTTTACTAAGTACTTATGATTGTAAAATTAGAAAATTAATAAAATATTTTAAAAAAGAGTGGATCATGGAAAAAATGGACATGGAATTAAAAATAAAAAAGATACAAGAAACTAGATTGGAAGCAAAATAATTGTAGGAAGAGAGAGTATAAGGGCTGCATAGCAAATCCTATCAGGGAAATCTATAATAGTCTAGTTTCTTCAGAGTGTATCTGGGTGATACACATGCACATGTGCTTGTGTGTATCTATTTCTATCATCTCTGACTCTATCTCTATCTCTACTCGTATGTGATTTTGTGTTTGCATTTGTGTGTGTACATGTGTTTGTGTCCATATTCCAAAGCTTCAATCTTCTCTGAGTCAAAGGATTTACATTCCATAAGTGAAGAGCATGTCATACAGAGAATTGCAGTCATGTCATCTCTTATTCTGCTCACTGAGCAGCTTCTCCTAGTACATAGAAAAATAAAGGTGGGCTTACACACACAAACACGCACACACACACATAGACTCTGGTGGTGCCTGCAGTTAACAAGTATGAGTGTTTACTAGATTTTCGTTACTTTTCTAGTTGCAAATACTGGAAATAGCAAGCAACCTGAAATCAAAGCAGATGTCTATGATGAAAGTGGTCATTCCTATTGACACAGTCACCAAACATCATATTCTGCAAAAGGAATTACATAAATATAGTTGGACCTACACAACTATTGTAATCTGAAAGGTAAAAAACTGCAGTCATCCGAAAAATCCAAATAAGGCAATGTATACAGTTCTCTGTTGCTACTAGGCAAATATTTGTTTTGTTAATATACTTCTGCCCTCTGTCACATCTTGCACCCTCCATGTGAGGTTGGTCACAACCCTCCAATCAGTTCTTAAGGGCCTAAAGACCTGGCTCTGCCAATTGGCCTGGAGCCCCAGTGGGGGAAAAGCACCCTGGAGGTGGTTGATTGAGTAACAGCAGATCCCACCTCCCCACATTCTGCCCCTGCCCTCTCCAGGTGTCCTTAGATTTTAAACTTCGGTTTTAATTTACTTATGTTTTAATACAGATATATTTTTATGAATGTGTGCCACCCAGAGTTACCTTATGATAAGATGGGCGGCCAATACATTTTATAAATAAATAAATTTTATTTTTGAACTTTCAACTAAGTTTGTTGGCTCAACATTATGATTGATGTTTTAAATATACACATTGTAATGTAGACTGTATTTTTTATTATACTTTTAGTTGTTAGCTAATCTGAGAGCTCTTTAAATAGAAAAGTGAAATATAAAAAAAAGAATGTCATTTTTAATTGGTTTTAAAATACCACATCGATATTGAAACATTATTAATTTTTAGAAAAATCAAATGTTGATACATAAATAAGCCTTCCAAACTGGACACAATTTTCTGGTTCTTTGCCACTTTTAGGGGAGGTTAACATGACAATCATTTTTGCCTATAGTTAACATTGTGATTATCCGTATTAAATAAAGTAGAGAAAGTAAAATTAGGATATCAAAATCCAAAGCTAAACAGAAGGTCAAAATCTTTCAAGAATAAAATAGCAGTGAAACCTTCTGCAAGCTTTCAATCCAACATCTGCACTCAGTAAGACAGAAGTGAATATGAATGTCCTAAGGGTTATTATAAAAGCTTCAAAACAGAGCTTTAAAACATTGTTTGGCAACTGCAGCCTGAAGGCACAAGCAGCTCTTAGCCTACTTTGATGCCCTTGTGTGTAAGGGTAGCATTCCAGACAGTGTTGTGAAAAAGGCCATCATATCTTAAATTAACACATTTATTATGCAAGGATGATGCCCTTTTTATTTTGCTTATAACATAAGCACCAAAAAGAGGAAAATTTTATATTTGGAAGTGTTAGAATGTATCTCTACTTAAATAAATTACACATAGCTCATGATGCCCGGAAAAAAATTGGCTGCTTCATGCTATCTGGAAAATTGCTAGTAAAAAATATGCAGCTAAATGGGCAAAATGTTTAACTGGCCTAAAATAGTTCAGATGTTTCTCTCTATTTTATAACAAAAATGAGAAAGAAATCCTGGCTTGATTATTACCCAGTCTTTTTTGGCCTTTGACAACTGAACAAACAAATAAGAGCGTGTATCCCTAGATCACTTTTCCTAGATCATAACTGAGTAAGAACAATGTTGGGTATGTTAAATTGAACTTGGCCTGTTCAACTGCTATTTTAGCCACTACACCATGTTACTTTTCAGTTGATTGGATGCATTATGAACTCTCATGATGTGTTAGCAGCAAACAAAATATTTCATTATCATCTCTTTCCCATTAAAATTGATGCTAGGTGCAAATTAAGAATAGGACAGAATCTACAAAACCTCAAGAATGGAAATATTTCCGATAGAAATGTTTTTTTTTTACAAAGAAGCATATATATCACACTTTTGCAGGATTAACATCAGATTACAGTAATTTTATCCCAAATTCATAGTACTTTGTCATATGATATGCAGTTGTTGTTGCTATTATCCCATCCGGATAGTTATTTAACAGGATGCAAGCCCATTCAGTCGATTACTCTCTCTTAGTGAATTATCTTAAATCTGAAAGAATGAAGTCAACTTAAATTTGCCAAATTTTTAAAATAATGTTGTCAAACTTTCATGTATAAACCTGCTCCTAGCTAAAGGATTATACCATTTTTCATTTAAAAAATAAAACAGACTTGCCTAAATTACTGTTCTGCTGGAAAGCATAACAAGGCAATGTTTCATCTCTCTGAAAAGAATTTTAAAACAACCACAATTGAATTACCTTTGTGAAAGCTCGGTGACATAAGCCACACAGTTCAATCAAATAAGCCAGGGTAAAGATGGCATTCTGAATGACAAAGCTCAGCAATTTTGAAAATGGCTCCAGCAGGCTCTGTAATAATAACAGCAATAATCATAATTATGTCAGAATACTTCCGTGCCTCTGCAAAATGCACAATGCACATGTTATGAAATTTTCCACCCTAACAAAGCTTTTACTTTTCACTTGGAAGGTGCAAAGCTATAGCTGTCCAAGCTGATTCATCTCATGGCTGATACTCAGGAATTTCCCAGCCAGTCCCTTGAATGAACTTCTGGAGGATGTTTCAGGGGAGAATGGAACTTTCCCTCTGGGATAGTCACTAGATAAATGATGAGAGTTGGCCCAGACTGCTAGCTTCTTTCATTGGAAGAGCAAGCAACAGCACCAAGGGATCAATTTATGCCACTCTTTTGGTGACTGAAGGCATTAGAAACTTCTAGATCCTTCACAGCATTTCAACTGCAATGCTTCACAGCAAAGGAAATTCAACAGCAATCATACATCATCAGGTTGTAGACATCCATCAGAAACTCCCTGTAGTCCAGATGGACTGAAGTAATGTCTACATTTCATAAATAAATAAATCAGTGCTAAAGTTCTCTAGAAAGAGCCCCTCAAGATTGGTTTGGCTAAATTTGCTAATTACTGATTCTTGTTCTGCTAATACATCTGATGTGAAGCATCATTGGGCATGGCTATGTTAATTGTTATGTTTTTACCTTGGCTGGTGTTTTATGGGCTGCCGCTTTATGTGCATTTTGAGGGAGGGAGACATGTCATTCTGTTTTTTTTATAATTTTTAACATTGTTAGCTGCCCGGAGTCATCAATGTGAGATGGACAGCAATATAAATTGAACAAACAAACAAACAAATACTGTAGATACAAAGAAATACAAATGCACAATCATAGAATAAATGAAATCTTGGTGGTTTCTGATATCATTCATAATGCTATTCTTTTGGACAGTCCAAGGGATTGAAAGTGCGGAATAGTGTTATGGTTGTTCTTCTCCTTCTGCTAGGTCAGTTCCAATTTCAGTTGGTGTTGTGTGGAGAGGGAAAGGGAAGAGCTAGTCCAAACCCACATTTTTGAAAAATTCCTCAGGGTTTTAATATTCCCTGTTCCTGTTTAACATCTACCATGAAGAAACTGGGTGACTTTATTTTTGGCAGGGGATGAAGTCTCATCAGTACGCTAATGATACTTATTTATACATCCCTCCCTGGGCTTATAAGTGGTGTTGTTTAGATGTTTTCTCAGTGTCTGGAGACTGTAGGGGCCTTGATGGGCAACAGTAGGCTTCAGGCCAAGTTCAGCAAAACTGGGTGGCTGTGGATTTTAGGCCCTCTTGGATCCAATGATTTGATCTTTAGTTCTGGATGGGATAGCATTACTTCATATGAACCGGTATACAGTTTGGGAGTTCTCCTGGAGTTCTATCTCAGTTTGAGGAACAAAGCATGAAAAACTGGCAGGGTTACTTCATTCAGTCATTCTCTCTCAGTCTAATTCACCTCACAGAGTAGTTTTTATGGGGAAAATAGGAGGAAGAAGGAGTATTAGGTATGCTCAACACCTTGGGTTGCATATGGAGGGGGTGGGGGGGGGGAAGGCAGGATAAAAATCTAAAAAAAGTGACAGCCACAGTAGCATAGCTACTATTAATTTGATCCACAAGGTAGATGCTTATTTATGGGCATCGTTGTGGTTGTTGACCAACATACTATTTATTATGACTGGTTGTGCAGTCAGCCAGCTGTATAGACTAGATTTGGCATTTTTATCTACTTAGTGAATCCTTCCCAAGGACTTGGGATAGGTAGATTTTTTAAAAAATTATTATTAGGACACATTAAATTTTAATATTAAGGTAGCTGCCTAGAGTCATTGCTGAAAGATGGGTGGCCATATAAATGGAAATCACAAACAGGACACCTGAACAGATTCTGTTTTATGCTTCAGTTATTTCCTTTATCCAGGAGAACTCTAAAATGTAAAAAGCTGATGTAGAAAGTAAATACAGATACTCAACATATCTTTTTAAATAAAAACAAATCTTGCTGTATTAGTATTAGAGCAGCCATTTAGTTTCCCACTGTTTCCCTTTTAACTTACCCTGGCAGCGCTACTGGTGGGAATCTTCAGCAAACAGATCATTATCCTTACACTGGAATCCAGTGAACACTTCAGGCAAAGAAGGATACAGAAGAATTACAAGCTATTCTCACATGTTCATTCAGTATTTGGGAATGTCAGATTTATCAAAGAAAGGCAGAGCTACACAATCAATAAACACAGAATGGGGAATTCAACGTAATTCCTGGTTTCCAAAAGAACCTACATGCTAATTTTCAAAAGAGAGACAGAGAGAGAGGAAACTAAGTTCTTAGCTCTCATGTATGCAAGGAATGCTTGAAAAGACTGTGAGAAACACTACTGAAGCATCAGAGACCAATGGTGCAAAGCTGTACAGTGGGAACAGGCTGGGCAAATTCCCCTTGGCCACCTTCTCTGAAAGCAATGTAAGTCTTTCACAGGTGCCAACACCTTGCTTCTTGCTGGATAGCAGGTGAACTATGATACTGGCCAGGCACAGGTACAGATCAAACAACAACAAGGTAAAGATATGCATCCTGGGGACAGGTATAGCCCATAAAGCTGGCAGCACTAGCCAGTGCACATCCTTAGGCAAGAACGCATGTTCAACATTGTGCCTGGCTTGCTCCACAATCACTGATGCTGAAAGGATGGACAGAATCCTTGGTGCATAATAATAATAATAATAATAATAATAATAATAATAATAATAATAATAATAATAATAATAATAATAATAATAATAATAATAATAATAATATAATTTCTATACCGCCCTTCTCCCGAAGGACTCAGGGCAGTGTACAGGGCAATAAATACAATAGAAATACAATGTACAAAAGTTAATAAAGAATTAAACATTGTAGCCCAATTACAGTAAAAATAATAAAATTAATATTAAAACACCCCAAACCCATCAGACCAGGCCGGCTTGTTCAAATAAGTAAGTTTTTAGGTCACGGCAGAAGGAGCGAAGGTCAGGAGCCAGTAAACCAGTAAACGGTTCCAAAGGTCTGGCGCGCCCACAGAGAACGCCCTCCCCCTCGGGGCCACCAGTCGACACTCTCTGACCGACGGCACCCTGAGGAGGCCCTCTCTGTGGGAGCGCACTGGAGACTGGACGATAGTTGTTTAAAACAGCTGGGTCCAGGGCAGGCTTCTTGAGGAGGGGTCTCACCACCGCCTCCTTCAAGGCGGCGGGAAAGCTACCCTCTCTCAAAGAAGCAGTTATCACTGCCTGGAGCCAGCCTCGTGTTCCCTCCCGAGCCGCATAAACCAGCCAGGAGGGGCACGGGTCCAATAAACACGTGGTGGAGCTCAGCTTCCCCATAATCCTGTCCACATCTTCCAGAGTCACAGGATCGAGCTCCTCCCAGATGACATCGCCAAGACCACCCATGTCCTCACCGTCAGACTCTGCCCAGTCGGAGTCCAAACTGGTCCGGATCCAAGCGATTTTGTCTGACAGATGTTGGCTAAACTCCTTGGCACGACCCTGCAAGGGCTCCTCCCTCACCTCCTGATTAAGGAGGGAGTGGGTCACCCTAAACAGGGCGGCCGGGTGGTTATCTGCAGACGCGATGAGGGCGGCAAAGTAATTAGACCTTGCCGTCCTCATCGCCGCGAGATAAGACCTCGTAGAGGACCTTAGTTGCAATCAGTCGGATTCAGACCGGCTGGACCTCCAACAGCTCTCTAGGCTGTTGGAGCTGCCTTATTAATGGCATCTATCAGAGCAAATGAGCAGATCCACCTTTGCAGCTATCAGTTCCTATCTTTGCCACACACAAAAAAATTCCAAGAAAAATTTCCGGTGGCCCAATTATGAATGGCACCACTGTCCCATCTCATTTCTACCACCATTTAATCTCCCCACACACAAACATGAAAACATTTGACCACAATACATACACATAAATCATAGTACATGTAGCCCAGAGTAAAATAGAGGTACATAGATAGTTCATTTATATGCCTAGTGTTGTTTACGGTGACTGGATGCAGTGTTTACTTCTCAAGTATTTCAGACACAGGTCTCTCCCAGAATATACCAGAATGAAATTGGATTATATAAACTCTACCTTAAGGGGCAAAACACATGGTAGTTTGGTAAAGAAAGTTTGAAACTGGTTGCTGATCGTTGTCCAAAGATTGCTTGGGGAATCCATTGGCAGAGCTTCCATAAATGTAGCAATGTTTTCCAAGCAGCGTAACATTCCACCTCCTGCTGGCAAATTCTTTTTGGTGTTTAAACCCTAAGAAAATAGGTAAGCCATTCAGGCAAAAGATGTAAAATAAAAACAAGAAGGTATTTTCATTTTGTTTAAAATGTGTATATATCTAAGCACTTCATATTTCTTCTCACAAATTTGCTACAATAGGCAGCCTTTCTGCTTCATAGGTAATGGTGTATGTTAAATCTCTTAAGAAGAAAAATATCAGAAGTTTTTTTTTTTAATATCCCTGTCTAGAGAAAGAGATCTTTCATATCCATCATCCTGGGTTTTCTTGATCACTCAATGCCCTTTGATAACATTGATTACTGTATCTTTCTAGACTGGGTTTGTGGTTTAAGAGTGGGGGGCACAATGTTGCAGGGTTTATCTCTTTCCTCCAAGGCCAGTTCCAGTTGATGTTGGTGAGAGGGAGGGATCTGGCCTGGAGCCTTGCTTTGCAGGTTTACTTGGGCCACTACACTGTTAAATATCATCAATATGCTGAAGAGATACATCTCTACTATGGATCAACCAAGCAATGTCATTGATATTTTATCTCAACTCTGGAGGCTATGGGGTTTTGATGAGAGGAAACAGGCTTCAACTCAACCCAAGCAAAACAGAAGCTATGAGTTACAGGGTCTTTGGATCGGGAGACTTTTCATATTTAGTTCTGGATGGTGTTGCATTTGAATGGGATCCATTCCAGGAACATGAAGCCCTGTTGATTTCAAGGGGCTTTATTCAAGGAATCTGTATATGACTGCAGTATGATATACAACAGTGGTGGAATTCAGGCAGTTTGCACCAGTTCGGCAGAACCAGTAGCTAATTTTTTATTGCCCAGGCCCAGAATGGACTTCCGGAAGTGGCATCCACATAGAGAACCGGGTGTTCACATATTTGTATCCCACCACTGATACATACATTACAATGAACTACTTTCCCTGGCATTTGGCAACCATCTCCTAAGCGAAAGGAATAATGTGATAGGATGTTCCTTTAGAGTTTGTTCTATATCAGATGGAAATGAATGACTACTTTCAAGAGTGAAAAAAGGACAAATTTTTTTCAGTTCAGTTCTCATATCTCAAAGTAATTGCAATTTTTCTGGGGTTGTGTGTTTTGTTTCCTCATTCTTCTTCCTCCCTGCCCAGATCTCTGCTGATAAAGAAACAGTTTCCTCTAGCCAGCAATATGATTTTTTTTTTTGCAAAAGGATTCGGTAATTAAACTGAGGGCTAGATGCAGCCTTAGGGCAACAGAATGGCCACTCCTATGTTACACAGTTGAATATATGTATTCAGCTTGCTGCAGTACAAGCAAATTTTAGAATGGAAAATACTGTAAAATGGTAGAAAATGAAACACTTGTTCAATACATCTGATGGGAGAATAATATCAAGTGTGAACCTTAAAGAACTAGAACATACTAACCTCTAAGAGTTGGCTCAATGCAGCTATAGAACTCAGCTCACTGAAATCCATAAGAGAGGTGGCCAACGTTCGTAAAAAGTTTCCATCTGCAAATGAGAATTGTTTCAGTGGGATTTCATGTGAACATAATCCAGTGTGTCAGAAATAAATGATAAGCACAGCATATTACCCTTGATGTTGCTCTGAAACAGCTGTGGAAATATACCATTGGGAGCAAGCTGATGGAAAATACAACGCAGAAACTGCTTTGCCACACCTGCAGCATTCCCTGGGATCATCATACTGGGGTGGGTGGATGTTAAAATAAAGGAAGAGAAAAAGAAGGGAAAAAATATTGTGATCTTACTAAAATATTTCATCATGAAGGAACCAACAAGAACACAGGTGGGCCTTCATGAAAAAAACAGATTATTTGTACTTTACAGCATGAAAGAAACAAGAACTAGGAAAAATAAAACTACAATCCTTCTAATATAAAGATCTAATATAAAGCTCCTGTTATTCAATCTAAATGGTAGCCATTACATCCACCAGTGTGAAGACTTTTCCATCAAACAAAATTATTTTAATCCATACACAGAAGTGCAAAATAACCCTTCCATACAGTGCCCGAATGTCTTAGATCAGAGGTCTCCAACCTTTCTTGGTTGGTGGACCAGAGGGAAAGGGAGGGGGAAGCATTTTACACATGCATGCCTGCACACACACAAATAGGGCCGCAAGCGTGCGTGATGCAAATGGGGCAGTGCTAGTGCCCATGTGACACTCACTAGCACTGCCCTCTTTTTGCCACACGGCACCCATTTTTACCACACGGCACCCCATTTTTGCCATTTGCATAGCAGCAGCGGCACTAATGTGAGTATGAGCGCGTGCATACACATGTGCGTACTGGCCAGCCAGCAGGGCGTGGCCTGGTAGTGGGCCACAGCCCACAGGTTGGGGACCCCTGCCTTAGATGTCACACAAGCATAGATTTGGGGTTTTCCAGGGTTCTGAATCATGTGGGTTGCCTAAATAAGTAGAAAAGGCTCTCTGGTTCAGATCTCAGGAGCTTGATGGTAGTGGAGAGGCCAGGCATGCATATTTGATTAAACACATAAGTAGGATATCAGATAGGTAGGCCATACAGGATTTTATCCTATAAGCAGAACCGAACAGGTGTGATCTAATACTAATAATTTTTGGCATACATACACCACTACAAAATGCAAATACAAATGCAAATACAAATAATGACTTTGTACTCTATGTGTTAGGAGATGTCATCAAAGAGTGAATAATCACATTATCACAAATCAAGAGATGTTGGTGCCCATGTGAATTTTTCCTTTCTCTAAGATTATCTTATCCTATTACACTTATGATGTGCAATTACTGTGGAATGTCTCCTTTCTGTGCCACTCAGTTAATATCAAAAACTCCAGACTACCAGAAATAAAGCCATGATGTGACTATTTCTCACGGCAGAATTGTCACATGCTAAATACAGACCTGGGTGGAAATGAGTAATGGATTTCTCCTACATGATCTGAGACTCCAGATGTTATGTGACAAAAGACATCATGTTATGTAGGTCCTTAATTAAATGAATGGTTTTGTGAGGATATTCAGGAGTTACCCATTTCTTTCTAGATAGCTCCCTATCTCTGTATAGTTTATGAAGAAAATAGGTTTATATTGCAGTGCTTTGATCCAAAATTATTTATTTTTCATATTTCTAAATGGCCCATCTCGCAAAGAGGGGCTGTATATGGATTTAATATCGCTGTTCTACTTCAAAATCAAATATTCACAAGAAATATTTGTATTTTGTTTGTTCTGTAGGCCTGTTGCAAATAAATGATTTTCATTATACTGTACCTTTCTGCTTGATTAGAAAAATTGGTACTTGAAGCCAACCTGGTGAGGAGGGGGAAAAAACGGGATGGGAAAGGAGAGAATTAAATAAAAATGTCATTTTGTTCAATGAAAAAGTTGGAACTGGTTATGCAATCAAATAAAAATTGAACTAAGATGACTTTATCACAATCTTTTGTTAGAAAAAAGCTGCCATAATGATTTTGTAAAAGGGCTGTATTGGAGCACTCTCTGATAAATCTATTTCTCCTTATTACAACAATAAAGAAGGGTGTATAGTTCGTATGTAAGAGATCCCACTTAAGTTAACAGTATTTTCTAAAGCTAAAGTTGGGAGATTTCCTAAAATGGTAATTTAGGGATACTAATGCAGGCAACAGTGATCTAAATTATGAGACCTGATATGAGGCACCTTCCTTTGCTGCTCCTCTTTTGTCAAAGGTATCAGTTTGTTATCTGCCATTTGACTTAACAGATAGCTTTAAAAGGGGTGCTTATTAAATAACACGATGGTTCTCTGTGCCCTCCTTTACATAGAAAATGAGAGACACGTAAAAGGTTTAGATGATGTGACAGTGTAACATCAATTAAACCTGCTCCTTGGTGTCAATCAGCTGGGTGGGACAAAGGAAGGAGCTGGATTGGGGAGCTTCAGACAGATCTATTCATTCATTTATTTATTTATTTTTGGGACTTATATGCCGCCCTATCTCCCAAGGAACTCAGGGCGGCTTACAACAATAAAAACAACAATACAAAAATTAAAAATGAATTAAATAACAGCCCCAAAATAAACTAACTACAATTAAAAATTAAAACATATTTAAAAACCCATCATCAATCCAGGTCAGCCTGATGGAAGAGAAAAGTTTTGAGGTCGCGGCGAAAGGACCGGAGGTCCGGGGCCATCCGAAGCTCAAGGGGAAGCTGGTTCCAAAGGGCTGGTGCTCCCACAGAGAAGGCCCTCCCCCTGGGGGTCACCAGCCGACATTGTCTGGCCGACGGCACCCTGAGGAGGCCCTCTCTGTGTGAGCGCACTGGGCGATGGGAAGTCGTCCCCGGTAGCAGACGGTCCTACAAATATCCCGGGCCTAAGCCATGTAGGGCTTTAAAGGTAAGTACCAGCACCTTAAATCTCGCCCGGAAGACAACTGGTAGCCAATGCAGCTCACGCAGGAGAGGTGTAATATGGGAGTATCGGGATGCTCCCATCACTACCCACGCGGCTGCATTCTGCACCAGCTGAAGCCTCCGGGTGGTCTTCAAGGGCAGCCCCATGTAGAGAGCATTGCAGTAATCTATCTGAGAGGTAACGAGTGCATGAGTGACCGTACGTAGGGCATCTCGGTCCAGATAGGGAGGCAACTGGCACACCAGGCGAACCTGGGCAAATGCCCCCCTGGCCACGACTCCAATATGATCTTCAAAACTGAGTCGTGAGTCCAGGAGGACGCCTAAATTGCGCGCCCTATCAACGGGAGGCAACACCTCTCCTCCCATAACCAAAGATGGAACCTCTTGGACGAGTTAAGATGCCAGTACGTAAAGCCACTCAGTCTTGGCCGGGTTGAGCTGGAGCCTGTTCTTCCCCATCCAAATCCGTACCGCTTCCAGGCAATGGGACATCACGTCAAGGGCATCACTGGCTTGGTTCGGGGTGGAGATAAAGAGCTGGGTATCATCGGCATATTGATGATACCTCACCCCAAAACCAAGGATGATCTCACCCAGTGGCTTCATATAGATGTTGAACAGGAGGGGCGAGAGTACCGACCCCTGAGGCACCCCACAATTAAGGGGCCTAGGGGCTGACCTCTGCCCCCGTCAACACCGTCTGCGAACGGCCCGAGAGGTAGGAGGAGAACCACCGTAAAACGGTGCCTCCCACTCCCAACCCCTGAAGACGTCGCAGCAAGATACCATGGTCGATGGTATCAAAAGCCGCTGAGAGATCTAAAAGGACCAGGACAGAGGAATAACCCCTGTCTCGGGCCCGCCAGAGATCATCCACCAGTGCGACCAATGCCGTCTCCGTGCTGTACCCGGGCCTGAAACCCGATTGGTATGGATCCAGATACTCAGTTTCCTCCAGGACCAAAGGGAGCTGCCGTGCCACCACGCTCTCAACAACCTTCGCAAGAAAGCGAAGGTTGGAGACAGGACGAAAGTTGTTTAAAATAGCTGGATCCAAGGCAGGTTTCTTGAGGAGGGGTTCATTTCAGGGTTCATTTCACTTAGGGTTGTTCAAATAGAAGATGAACTATATAACATGAAACAATGCTGAATTCACTCTTTATTTGTAAACCATTAATCTGCAGAAGAAAGAAAGATATGAGAAGAAAAATGAAAGTTTATACCTTCCTACAGATTGCATAATATCCAACAACAAAGGAGCAGCCAAATCTGGGCTGAGATGAATGAATGTGGAAAGAACTACTATCGCCAGACCCAGCGTTTCTTCATCGTATTCCTCCAGGATGGCTCCACAGTCATGGCATCTGTAAGAAAATTAGCGGAAAAAATGCAATATTACTATATGAAAATCACATTACATTGCTGCAGAGATTATTCCATAAGTGAGAATTATGGGTTGCAAGGAAGGAGACAAGTTAATTTTCCAACAATAAGAAGTTTGTTTTTGATTCCTTCCAATTTTGGCCACTGAATGGGTTCTAACTCATGTACTGCCAAGAGATTACTTTCAAATTTCTGCCAAGATTTTATAATGTCTGGTCTTAAGGGACATGTCTAATGCGATTGAGATGAGGCAGAATATTACTGACTGTATAAAAAGACTTGGAAAACCAGTACATCTTGGCCCAATGGGGATGTTTGGTTAATTTGATCAGCCACTCACTAATGTCTCCAACTGATTGTGATGTTTGAACTTAATAGGATTGTACAGAAAATTTTCCTTTTCCACAACAGCAGGAGAAAATGCCAACAAGGTCATGAAAATCAATCTCATTTAGCCCGATTTACTACCTGCTGCCAAAGCTTTTAGAAAACAACCAGACCAACTGACTGAAATAAATTAATCTTACAGGATATTTCTCATTTATCAACCATGCTCCCCCTTTCACTGTGGTTCCACCAACAAATTATGCAGTCAGGTAACCTTCATTATTAAATATTTTCTTCTTGTATTTAGAGGTGCAAAAAGGAGATAATGAAGCATTTTATTTGAATCTATCTGAAATTATAATCAATGTGTTTTTTCTTTTTAGAAATTCTGTCTTATCGATTAAAAATAAATCAAGGAAGCTGATAGACATGAAATAACTCAACAGCCCCTATGTATCATCACCCCCTATCTACTGTCAGGTTTCTAGGATTGCTTTCCAGCTGTGGAAAGAAAAGGCCAAAGTGGCCACAATGGTGGTAGGAGCCCTCGGGGCTGTAGACATGAAATAACTCAACAGCCCCTATTTATCATCACCCCCTATCTACTGTCAGGTTTCTAGGATTGCTTTCCAGCTGTGGAAAGAAAAGGCCAAAGTGGCCACAATGGTGGTAGGAGCCCTTGGGGCTGTGACTCCTAAGCTGGGGAAGTGACTCCAACAGACTCCAGGAACAACATCAGAGCTTTCTCTTCAGAAGTGCCCAGTGCTAAGAATAGCTAGGATACTGTGCAGAATCCTCAAATTCCCAATCTTCTGGTGGAGAACCCTAGATTGAGGAAGACATGCTAACCATACATGTCAGAAGGGAATTAAGTTTAAGTTTAAGTTTAAGTTTTATTAAATTTTTATACCGCCCTTCTCCCGAAGGACTCAGGGCGGTGAACAGGGCATATAATAAAAATACAAAAGTACAAAAGTTAAAAAAGAATTAAATTAATGCCCAAAATAAAACAATAAGAATATACAAATAATTTAAACCCTAAATTGACTCCCCATCAGGCCAGGCCAGCTTGTTCGAATAAGTGGGTCTTTAACCCGCGCCGGAAGGAGCGGAGATCCGGTGCCATCCGGAGCTCAACCGGCAGTTGATTCCACAGAGCCGGGGCGCCCACAGAGAAGGCCCTCCCCCTGGGGGCCACCAGCCGGCATTCTCTGACCGGAGGTACCCTGAGGAGGCCCTCTCTGTGGGAACGCACAGGGCAGAGGGGAGTTGACGCCGGCAGCAGGTGGTCCCCGAGGTATTCCGGACCCATGCCATGTAAGGACTTAAAAACCATCACTAAGACCTTGAACCTCACCCGGAAACAACTGGTAACCAATGCAGCTCGCGGAGCAAAGGTGTAACATGGGAGTACCGGGAAACTCCCAAGACAACTCTCGCGGCCACATTCTGTACCAGTTGGAGCCTCCGAGTGGTCTTCAAGGGAAGCCCCATGTAGAGAGCATTGCAATAGTCAAGACGAGAGGTCACGAGCGCATGAGTGACCGTACACAGGGCATCCCGGTCTAGATAGGGCCGCAACTGACGCACCAGGCGAACCTGAGCGAAAGCCCCCCTAGTCACGGCTACTATATGATCTTCTAAGGTAAGCCGTGAATCTAGGAGGACTCCCAAGTTGCGCGCCCTATCCACGGGGGGTAAAGACTCACCCCCCATAGAAAGCGATGGAACATTTTGAATGTCCCGGGATGCCGGAATGTACAGCCACTCAGTCTTGTCAGGGTTGAGTTGAAGTCTGTTCCTCCCCATCCAGACCCGAACCGCCTCCAGGCAACGGGACATCACAGCGAGGGCATCACTGGGGTGGTTTGGGGTCGAAATGAAAAGTTGGGTATCATCAGCATATTGATGATACCCAACTCCAAAACCACGAATGATCTCACCCAGCGGTTTCATGTAGATGTTGAACAGGAGAGGCGAGAGAACCGAACCCTGAGGAACTCCACAAACGAGAGACCTAGGGGCCGATCTCTGCCCCCCTGCCAACACCGACTGCGAACGTCCCAGGAGATAGGAGGAGAACCACCGAAGAACCGTGCCTCCCACTCCCAATCCCCTGAGACACCGCAGCAGGATACCATGGTCGATGGTATCGAAAGCCGCTGAGAGGTCTAATAGGACTAGGACAGAGGAACATCCCCTATCCCGGGCCCTCCAGAGATCATTCACCAGAGCGACCAACGCCGTCTCCGTGCTGTACCCGGGCCTGAAACCCGATTGGTACGGATCCAGATAATCCGCTTCATCCAGGACCAGAGGGAGCTGATGCGCCACCACACTCTCAACAACCTTCGCAAGAAAGCGAAGGTTGGAGACTGGACGAAAGTTGTTCAACACAGCTGGGTCCAAGGCAGGCTTCTTGAGGAGGGGTCTCACCACCGCCTCCTTCAAAACAGTGGGGAAATTACCCTCACTCAAAGAAGCAGATATAACCGCCTGGAACCAGCCTCGTGTCCTCTCCCTAGCTGCATAAACCAGCCAGGAAGGGCACGGATCCAATAAACATGTGGTGGAGCTCAACCTCCCCATAATCCTGTCCACTTCATCAGGGGTCACAGAATCAAACTCCTCCCAGATAACATTGACAACACCGCCCGTGTCCTGATCGTCAGACTCTGCCCAGCTGGAGTCCAAATCGGTCCGAATCCGAGCGATTTTATCCGACAGATGTTGACCAAACTCCTTGGCGTGACCCTGCAAGGGATCCTCCCTCACCTCCTGATTAAGGAGGGAGCGAGTCACCCTGAACAGGGCGGCCGGGCGATTATCTGCAGACGCGATGAGGGCGGAGAAGTAATTACACCTCGCCGCCCTCATCGCTGCGAGATAAGACCTAATATAGGTTCTTAACCGCAACCGGTCGGATTCGGATCGGCTGGACCTCCAGCAGCTCTCTAGGCCCCGTTTCCGGCGCTTCATCTCCAGGAGCTCCGCGGAAAACCATGGAGCTCGTTGGGATCTGCACCGGATAAGGGGCCGCAAGGGTACAACTCGGTCCAGTGCCTCAGTGGCTGCCCTTTCCCAGGCTTCCACTAAGGCATCCGCCGAGTTGTGAGCGACGGAGGCAGGTGGGGATCCCAGCGCTGCCTAGAACCCGTCAGGGTCCATTAAGCGCCTGGGGCGGTACCATCTAATTGGTTCCGCATCCCCACGGCGGGGGGTGGCAAGACGGAAGACCAGCCGCAGGAGGTGATGATTGGTCCATGACAGGGGCATAATAAATGGAGAGCCCCCACCAAGATTACACAGACACACACAGACACAGACACACACACACAGACACACAGAGACACACACACAGAGACACACATACACACACACACACACACAGAGAGAGAGAGAGAGAGAGAGAGAGATATCTCCCTAATAAGATGAGCTCCAAATATGGAGTGTATTTTCTTTCATTTAAATATGGATTTGTTTCTCCAAGTACTTGCTTGATTTCCCTATCTATTTCATTTTAAGCTATATTACTCATTGTTAATTATGCTGTTTTTAATTTCATGGATTTTAGCATTTTATTAGTGTAACAGTGTTTATCTCAATGAAAAGTAGTAGAGAATGTATTATAAGTATGCATTATCTAGAAGAGATTTTGTGGGTAGCATTCTACAAATGTATTGATCAAAATATAAAGGTAGATGACTAAAAACTGGAAAGAACCTTAGGTTTATAACTTCCCTATCAATTGCTTGACTTTTTCTTTTATTTGGTATAATGTAACATTTGTTTTACCCAAATGGTTGAAAATTTAGAATTATTATACAATTTTTGTTTCCACCCCTCTCTTCTTTTTTGGCTTTATCTCTTCCAACAGGGAAAATGGATTAAACCCTTGCAACAGAGAAACACTATACGCTCACACTAGACAGTATTTTTTTAACAATACTGTATTTGTTGGTCAATTGAGTGTCTTAGTATTTGATTGTCCCACTTCTTCTGTTACCTTCTGCGTTGTTAGTTCTTTAGTTGTAGTCAGAATTTGGGTTTGTGTAACTGAGCTAACATCTTGTTCTTTTCTGTAACCTCTTATTTCATCACAAGCTGAAAGGATGGTTTCATGTATTCAGCATGGAAAGAATCTTTTCCTGGTCTTCATCCATCTTCTCTTAATGGTGCATTAAGTTGAGCAGTTTGTAATCAGACGATGAAAATAATTTTTATAGCTGGGTAGGGAACCTCTATTTCACGTGTTTGTAGGTAGTCTTTATAGTAAAAGTTATTTGTCAAGTAAGATTTTATAATCCAAAGTATTTCATCATCTCAAATCATGACCAATATTCCTCAGATAAAAATAGGCTCTAAAATCAATAAAGGTTTACATTCATAGTTCAAAGAAGCCAGCCATGCCACCCAGAAGTTCTCTTTACAACTGAACTTCTCACAGGTGGTATTTATCAAAGTTAAAAGAGTCTTATCTGTAGTCTGGGCTTCAAGCCAAGTCTCCTTTAGGCAATAACAAGTTGTAATACCAAGCTTCACCATAAGATGTCACCGATGCCACTTAAGGTTTTTTAAGTCCAAAATTTTTATAGTCCTTTTCCCAATTTTATTTTTTTATAGATAAAAACAAAAGTGTTCAGTGAAAATAAGAAAACTTTTGGCCCCCAAATTTCAGAAACATATACCGTAAATCCAATTAGATTAAAGTTATTCTTTTAGTGCTTTAACTCCCCTGGGTAGTCAATTGCTGCTATTCTTAGAGAGTGGGCTAGAAATTCCCTTCCCTTCACAGGGGGAAAGATACCTCAGGCAGCTTTTACAGGAAAAAAATACTTAGGATCATAGAGATTGGATCTCACCCAGTTTCATCCGCGTTGCTTTAGAAGTGCCTGGTGGTAAGTTTGACTTCGGCTGCCTACAGCCTAGTGATGAGCCATATTGCTATGGCTGGTCTTTCCTCTGCTGGTTTGGAGGGCTACCCCAGATCAAGCGAAAGGACTGCCACCCTCCCGTGATCAAGTGGGGGTTCCCTTCTTGCTCATCACCCCTATAGGGCGACTTTTGACCCTTTTTAGGGTCCCCCAATGGAACAAAACTGAACACAGGAGCTCACCTTCCAGTGTCTGTGGTGGCTTCAATGGCAAACCAGAAGTCCAACCTAGACAGTATTTTTATGCTGCATTTTTAGTAGTATTTTTATACTGTTTGTTGTTTTTGCCCATTTCTGGGATAAAAATTAATAAACGTTCTATAAAACTCAATGGTGTAAATACAAATAATCCCTTATCTATATTCTGTCTCTGAATCTTAAAGAACTGAAAGCTTTTATGCACTGCCATTCTAACTTTTCTTAGTTTAAAGCTTTAACAAAATAGTCAGATAATTATTCTGGTTTCATTCCAATAACAAAATATTATTTTTTTGCTGCTGTTGTCATTGTCATTAATAAATCAGCCCTTTAAGCTTATCATTGGTCTTAAATGGCAAAATCTAAAAGAAATGTGAAAATGTTTACTTGTCTGTCATCATGGTAGGCTGGTCATCAATAAAATCTTCAGGGGCTGGTACAAACATACTGACGATGCTAGGTGCTGACAGCAAGCTTGATTTTGTGGCCCCTGTAGAAAGAGGGAGAACATGAAAGAAAGAAAAAGAGAAGAACTTCATGATAAATCAAAATTATCTATTTTTTATCACTTGATTACATATAAAGAGCTACAATGCTTTTAAAATGAACTTTCAGAATTTTCACAATTATCCCACTGAAAAGATGCCTTGTAATTTAAGGCATCTTTTTTTAAAAAAATTTTTTATTTATCTAAGCTCTTAAAAATCACAAAGCAAAAAATCAAGATGATGTAGCAATTTCCATTTCTTTCAATTCATTCTGTAACTTAAGAATAAGTCTTTCAGACAATTGGTTTTCCACATGATGTTGGCCTGAAACATTTTTCATCTTTAAAGAAACAGCAAGGACCAAAAGGTTTGTTTATCAAGAAATGGCAAAAGATTTTCATTAAATCTCAGGAGTTAAAATTAATCTTAATATTGCTTGGCAAAGATCTATGAGAGTTAATTCATCATTTGTATGCAAGGTGCTTAGAAGTATAAGAAAAATGCAATTACAAATAGGTCATTATTATACCAGCAGAATGCTTCAAAAAACCAAGAACAGGCTGACCTATATAACCCTATGGAAAAATCAGTTCCTTTTTTTTCTTTTTCTTTTTTAACTGAGATTAAAAAAAAAGATATCCAGAAATTTGCACATTTAATGTTTGAAGAAAGCAGGAATGCTAATATATCTAGAGAATCCATAATCAGTGGTAGTTATACTGGCATAATGTTATATGTCCCATTACATAAGCAAGATTGATAATTCTTCCCTGTTTAATACCATGTTACAATAATTTGAAATCATATATTCATGTGTGTTGCTAAAATGGACAAAATAAGAATTTCAATCAGTTATTGATTTAGACAAAGTATTTCTTGTTCATAAAAATATTCTCCATAAGAACTTTTTGATTGTTCTTTTGAGCTTCAAAACAGATTTTTGATCTTCAGACTGCTTTAATAACAGTAACCATCATCCTGAAAGTTCTATTGATGTATATGTCTTGTCTTGCCCAAAGACATTGCTCTGGATATTTGCCAAGATATTATGTGACTAGATGCTGCATTCAAGCTGAAAACAGTTAATGCATGAAGACTGTGACTTGCATAACTGGGGTGGAAAGGCAACCATTTCAAAAGAATATATATTCTGTACACTTAGGCTGATGAACAATGAAATGAAGACTATTCAAAATCCTTTACAGAAGTTAAAATAGTTCTGTGTTTCAAGAACGGAAACAATTCAATTTCCTCTTCTTTTGGAAAGAAGCAATAAATTTTGTTAGCAATCATTTTAACAGAATACTGAGATGTATTTAATTTTCAAGTTCCTCCAGTTCAGATATAAAACCCATGCGAAGTAAATATATTGTTCACTTCAAAAAATATCAAGACCACAATTTCAATTTTGTATTAACTAGGAACCCTTCACACAGCAAAATCTTCACACAGCAAAATCACAGCTGAACAGACCCTGAACTAACCTCTTATTCTTAGTGGTTGTCCCTCTACATCAGGGTTTAGGCAAACTGAGACATTGCATGGTCTCTTCCCATGCTGTATCTGTTCTGTGGATAGAGAGAGAACTTCAGTCCCTGATGGGTTTCATTAAGAATTAGCCGTGGAGCTATTCCAATAATAAATACACCAGCTATACATAACAATTAAAAGACACAACTCCTGTAAACCAAACAGAAAATGAATAAATGTTTAGAAACACAGGGAACAGTCCTGTACCAAGTGACACTTCTCCATGTAGCTCAGCTTTTTTGCCACAGAGGTTTTCACATTTCTTTTTACCTAATCCTTACAATTAAAGATGCTGGATGTCTGATCTTTGGGGAAAATCTTTGTATAATAAATATGTGCCCTTCAGTTAAGCTATGGTCCCCCTTCTCCAGATGAGTCAGTTTTCTAACTATCAAGCTCTTAAATATAAAAGAGAAGGAACATTAGAAATGTCAACAGTCCTAGTCAAGTATAAGGATCTGATTATTTTGAATCTAAAATGCCTTTGGCAAATCTTTGGGTTTGGGTATTCTGCTTTGCTTTTTAATCACAAATTAATTACTGATTTAGATGTTTGGAGAACACTTAAGTTCACAAACCATAGAAATGCAAATACTGGAAAGAGTAAGCAATGTCAAGTGCACAACAACAAAAAAGAACGAAAAGTCTAATCACGAGGGCACCATAGGTGATTATTTTATGCTGCAAAAAAAGAGAGAAATGTTTGAAATAAAGTATGAATAAAGAAAGGCCTGAGGCTATTAAGTCATCTCAACAAAACAAAATAATTTTTCTGAACTGAAGTGAATTGGGCAAAAATGACAATGCACCAGCAAAGATAACCAGAATGGAAAGATGATTCTCTATAATAAATATACGTTCCCTTATGAAAGTGACTTAAAAGTCACAAAGTGACTTACAGTGAAGTGATTTATGCTGAAGGTTTTTTTCGGTATCATTTTTTAAGGTGATTTAGCTGCTCAGTAAGATTTATCCTTGCAATATCTTTCTGAGGTAGGGTAAAATGATATTCATTTTGAAGATTACAATGAAGCCTCTAGAAGACGGTCTGTCCAGGGTTCTCATAAAGCCCTGTGAAACCCAATGCCCATATTATGGTTCAAGGCTTCTTCCAGCAATCTAGGTTGATTCTACCAAGAAAATTAAGCAAACCTCACCACACCACCAATCCACTGAAATAAAACTGTGCTAGCTGTTTTAGTGAACAGGGCCAGTATGGTCTAGTGCAGGGGTAGGCAACCTCGGCTCTTTTATGACTCATGGACTTCAACTCCCATAATTCTATGCTATGCTGACTCAGGAATTCTGGGAGTTGAAGTCCATGAGTCATAAAAGAGCCGAGGTTGCCTACCCATGGTCTAGTGGTTAAGGTAACAATCTAGAAACTGGGAGACTGTGAGTTCTAGTTTTACCTTAAGCACAAAGCCGGGTAGGTGACTTTAGGCTGGTCCATCTCTTTTGGCTCTAAGAAAAAGGCAATGAAAATTGTTGCTTCCAAAAACTGCAGAGATTACATAAGGCAGTCAGCGGGTGTTCACAATCAGGGCTTTTTTTCTCATAGAACGCTCAGAACGGAGTTCCGGCACCTTTTTTGGATGGAACCTTGTAGGGTAGGCAAGGCAGGTTGTATGACATGTGTGAGTTCCGGCACCTTTTTCTTTTACAAAAAAAGCACTGTTCACAATTATATGAAGGGAGGAAAAATGCAGATAATTGTAAACCTACCAAATTTCTTATAGAATCTAAGAAATGATCATTTGGAAGAGCTTTGGAATTTCTCTCCAATTAGTTCCAGGGCTAGGGAATTTTTGAATTATTTTTTTCAGCTGGTACCGAATAAAGGAACTAGGTATAAGGAACCCTTTAATCCTCTGTTTTAGTCTGAAGAAAGCCATGTCCACTACACCATTCAGGACTCAATTACTGCCATCATCCCTCCCCTCCAAAGCCTCACTGCAGATCCTGTTCCATCACTTCAATCTTTAGAGCACTTACGGTAGTCTGGGACAAGGACGGGGTTGGAGAGTTATGGTTTGCATAATAGAAATGTATACAATGATATATAGTCTGTAGAAAGTGCATGTATGGAATCTGCAATCACAATTTGCAGTGCTATTTGACTTTCAATGCCAACTATGATGAAATGCAAGTTGCTATTTCATCTCATCCTATTTTAAGTTCCCTATAGGATTACAGCCATCTGGCTACAGTGGCTATAGCCAGATTACAGTGGATGAAAGGTTAGATAGACCTTTGGTTTCACCCAGCATAGATCCTCCTCTACTAATGAGAATCCTAAATATTCCTGTTTTAATTAATAGATTGACTGTTTTTTATGTACAGAGAAAGACCTCTTCAAAGCTCCTCGTGGGAAGCATGTATAAAGGGGCTTTCTGCAGTCTGCAGAATTGCTGCTGGTCTTTAATTATTTTTATATAATTCATTCCACATGATATTGCAGAAAGGCAATACAAATATTCATAATAAATACAATTCTACATGTAACTTGGCTATTCATATATGAAGATGGTTAATTTATCAAAATGACTAAGTTAAATATCCATTTATGACACCGAGATATCAAGAAACATTTCAAAACTGAAATTATCCTAGTGCTTCCATTCTATTGCTGAAGTCCCAGAGTTTTCTTGGCAGATAACTGCAGTTAAGCATCTGGTCTCTAAATGTGCCAGAATCAATCAAACTGTAGGATCTTCAGTGAAGTGGGACACATTACTATTTTCACAGAGTATCAAAGTATGTAATAAAGGAATATTGTAATTAGGAGGCAGGGATTTCATATTTTATAGCCAATATGTCTTCAGTTCATTTTTCTAGAGGACATGAAAAGCTTGATATCCAATTAGCACATTTTTTCCTATTCTGTGCCTGAGTCAAAATGATAGATTTCTTTATTCAAAGTACTGTATACATTAATAGCATAACAGTGGAAAGTGAGTTGTCCTTGGTGTTCTCTGAGCTTGGCTGTTTTCTTGCAGATGTTTTATTACCCAAACTAGGTAACATCATCAGTGCTAATAAGGAATAGGGTTTGCTCTCAGTTTATATTCTAGCACAGGAGTGCCAAACTCGCAACATCACATGACATGTTGCGATATATCGTGACTTTTTTTCCATTGCCGGCAACTGGGTGGGCGCAATTTTGCCATGACGCATCCAGCATGCGGGCCCGGCAGTTTGACACCCCTGTTCTAGTGGCTTGCCCTGTCAGTGTGGTGGGAGAAGTCTTGGAGGTTCTTTGGTTGGGCTGTTTAATATTAGCTTGTTTGGCAGTTCCTTGATTGGGATACTGCTTACTTTTTGATTGTTGGTCTAAAGTTAATCTTGGAATTAATCGATGCTTATCTGGGTGTTGTTTGCTGGTGGGAAGGTGTTTTGGTCTTTTTGTTTCCTTTTTGGCTTGTTGATTTGCACAATATGTAGATATTGTTTATGTCTTTGTGTCTATTGTTGGCTAATTTGTCAAAGTGCCAGGCTTCTAGAAATTCCCTAGTCTAGGTTGGTCACAGTTTCCCAATTGAAACTATAGTTAACTCTGCCCATATGTCATAAGATTAAAGAGTTTTCATTATCTCTTCTGACTACGAGCTGGTGTTCATCTATCTGTTCATAGATGTGCTCGTACAGTAGAATGTACTCTCCTAAAAGATAGCAATGGCTTTGAAGAAGAATGAATATAATTTATAATGCTATCAACGGCTATCAATCATAAAGATTATATATATGATAATATATAATAAAGATTATTAATATGATGACTGGTGCAGGAACTGGGCATGTCTAGTCTAGTTAAAAGAAGGACTAGAGGTAACATGAAAGCAGCGTTCCAATATTTGAGGGGCTGTCACAGACAAGAGGGTGTCAACCTATTCTCTAAAGATCTGAGGGCAGAGACAAGAATTAACATATGGAAATTTATCAAGGAGAAAACTAACTTAGAACTAAGGAAAAATTTCCTTCAGTGAAAACAATTTGTGGATCTGCTTATGAGTTCCTGGTAGTTTAAGTGTGCCAGCAAGTGGGCTGTTGCATTTTGAACAATTGCAATTTATGTGTAATCTTCAGAAGCATCTCCAGTTAGAGTCTGTTGACATAATCTGATTGTGCACTGATGAGAACATGAATTGATGTTATGGGGTTCACACAAGTGGAACACCAACTAAAGCTGGGAAGGAATGCACTGGCTGGGCTGCAATCTCTACCTGCCCATCTAGCAGTGCTTGTGAATCCAGGAGGATCCTCAAACCACAGCTGATCCTTCAAGGTTTGTACTTCCCCTTCAAGTTTTTTAATTTAATTTAATTTTTAATTCCATTTATATCCCGCCCTTCTCCGAAGACTCAGGGCGGCTTACAAGCTTAGCAGTAGTGACAATTATATCAGCAGCTTCACGTTATTTGGGTTCAGTTTCAGCTTGCTTTGCGCTCCAGAAACCAACATAAGACTTCCTCAGCATTACTAATGTGGTGAAGTTAGATGTCTTCAAGTATGACTTTTCCTTATAGTACTTTACCTGCACTTGTATCAATGGATGACCTTGACATTTGATATAGAGTTCAAAAATAGAGGAAAGAGCATACACCTTGCAGCACTCCACGTATGAGCAGCTACTGGGCTCACCTCTTTTCTTGTATACAAATATGAAATCAGGAAAGAGTAGAATTACTCAAGACAATATTCTCAAAAACCAATCTCCAGTTGGTGATCAATATAATACTGAAAGCCATTGAGTGGTTAAGAAGGACTAGAAAGGCACATTGCTCTGTTTAACCAAGGAATTTCTTAATTCAGCCAATGCTGCTTCTGCCCCATGCCCAAGTCTGAATCCAGACTGAAAAGAATTGATGCGATTTGTTTCTTCTATGCAGCATTGTAGATAGCCTTCTACCTTCTTCTTTATACTCATCCCATTAAAGAAAAGGTCAGAGATTGGGCAATAATTGTTAAAATTAGTCTAACCCAGGGACAGCCTCTTGAGTAAGTACAGGTAGTCCTCAACTTACAATCATTCATTTAGTGGCCAAAGATACAGAGGCACTGAAAAAAGGTGACTTATGACCATTTTTCACATTTATGTCTGTTGCAGAATTCCCATGTTCATGTGATCAAAATTCAGATGCTTGGCAACTGGTTCATATCTATGATAGTTTCAGGGTCCTGGGGTCATGTGATCACCTTTTGTAACCTTCTGAATAAGCAAAGTCAATGGGGAAGCCAGATTTGCTTTACAACCATGTTACTAACTTAGCAACTGCGGTGATTCACTTAATCTTTGTGGCAAGAAAGATCATAAATTGGAGCAAAACTCACTTAACAATTGTTTCACTTAGCAACAGAAACTATGGGCTCAATTGTGATTTTAAGTCGAGGACTACCTATGGTATACAGAGCCCCCTTTAAGTGGTACACTGAGTCTGTGAAGTGTTGATCACCTTCATAAAACCAATCATGTGCCCCCCCAAAAAGAGCCATGAAGCGCAGGACTAACTCCCACATGGTAAAAAAACATACTAGACAATTCCCTATCCACTTGTTCAGAGTACACAGAATAAAAGGGGCCCATCTAACATCACAAAATGTTGTTTCAGTCACCACTGCAGACTTTGCCCACAAAAAGTCAAAATCTAAGTGAACTACACTGTCAGACATGGGAATCAGCACCAAAGTAATGTACTTCCTCTTGGAATGCCCTATCCCAGGGTTTCTCAACCTGGGCCACTTTAAGATGTGTTGACCAGAATTCTTTGCCAGTTACACATCTTAACATGGCTCATTTTGAGAAACCCTGGCCTATTCTATACTTCCACACTAAAACTCTCTTGACCCATCACTACAGAAATTTGCTTAACCTTTCCATTCCTATGTATCCTATCCCACAAGACAGATCATTTTCTGCAAAGTGGAATACTTACCAGTGTCCCATATGCTAATATTATGAGGAGCACTAGATTGGTGTTCCAGCTGCCTCTTCATCAACTGATTCATGGTCAGTGCTCCCAAAGAACCTCTTTTCATCTGTCGGAACTGAGCTGCAAGTCAGAAATTAATATACAGTATTTGTATGATTTACAGTATGATTTACTATTATTTGCAATTACTTATACCCAGCTTTTTCTTCAAAATGAACTTTTCTAATCTGTAATATAGCTCTACATCTTTACATACGTTCAACCAATGGATTGGTTTTCAATGAAGTGTGCTCAGATGGGGATGACAATTGTCGAACAGTTCTACAATTCTACCTGCAATTTTATTTCTATTTGCTCTAGATTATGAGGACAACCTTTGGATCCTTGTGGCATCCTACTGATGAATATCACACTGAAAATACTGCAAATACATTTTTTGTATAAAAGTTTGCTTGATCGGCTCAAGGCTGACTCAGCATTCCATCCTTGCAAGGTTGGTAAAATAAGAACCCAGATAGTTGGGGCAATATGCTGATATTGTAAACCATTCAGAGAGTGCTATAAAAGCACTACAGAGTGGTATATAAGTCTAAGTGCTATGGCTGTTGCCTTTATTTCAATCTTTAGTACTCCAAAACATTTTTAAAATGTAAGATTGATTCTGCGGTTGAATTGTGAAATAGATTAAAAATTTCATTTCCAATTGATATAAGATTTTTAATTTTAAAAATGTTTGTCAGCATCAAATTAGAGAATAGCATAACTTTCTTCTCTAGTGCTATGCTTAAAATCAGTTTATTACACACAGAAATTCCCAACAAAGTGCAGCAATTAAAATTTTAGAGCAGACATTCCTACCTAGTCATAAATTGTTGCCAAAAGCAGAGGAAACTGGTTATTTTTCTTTCTTATGTTATTTATTTATTTAAAACATTTATATAGTCGCCTACTCTCTAAACATCTTTGGGCAGTTCCCAAGCAAAAGTTAAAACAACATGTACAATTACATTAAAACTATAAAACTAAATAGTTTAAAATATTAAAAACAACAAAGACTGGGCACCAAGCCAACCTTCTAAAGTGCCAATATACAATCTTACAAAATGTTAGCTTTTATACTCCATGAAAGCACTAACTTTAAGAATTATATTTATCTCATTTCTCAAGGAAACGTTTGATTTTAAATATTGGAGTCGGAAGGTAGAATTATTGAAGAATATCTTGTCAGCATTTAAAAACCAATATGGTGTATACAGATTTCTGATTAAATTGTTTTCTCCACAAAACACATTATTGTTTTTTAAATTTTATTTTTACCTATTTTATTATTTTATTGAGATCATTTTTTCCTATCAGTTATTTCTAAAAATGATCTGCAAGTTTATTCATGCTATGCTACTTTAACATGTATTACATGGCCCTGATAATGATTTTCTCTCCCTAAGCATCTCACTCATCTAATCAGGTAGAAAATATTAACATTCACAGTAGTTATAATTCAGTGCAAGCAGGAAAAACAGGAAAAAGATTTAAAAGTGTGGAAAAGAGAACCAAATGCAAGAAGAAAAAACTATTGGTTTTCCTGAATGATATAGAATTGATGAAAATACAAAGGGCACTTCATGTTTTGCAAATTTATATCACACTGAGAGAGATCATATGGAAATTGCAGTATCTGACACTGGTATGCATTAGGAAAAACCGAAAAGGAGTTTCCCCTTGATCAGTGTTTCTCAGCTTTGGTAACTTTAAAATGTGTGTGGAGACGTCTGGTTTTGTGCCGTAGCACATGGCCATGGGATAGCGGAGTTCTGCTCCCCACGGCCAGTTTCGTCCTGCCAGGGGGACCCGAAATGGGTCTGAAGTTGGCCTGAAGAGGTGACCATGAAGGAGGGGTGCTCTGTTGATCACAAAATGACAGCAGTCATTTTGTTTGATCCAGGGGAAGTCCTCCAACTCAATAGGAGAAAGGCTAGTATGGCATCTGCGTCTAGCTCAAACTACCTGCAGCTGAAGTCCAAGAGCACAAACAAGAACATCAGTGAACAGTGTGCTTGGAACTGGTGAGAGTATATATCTTCTCTCTTCTATCTACTAACTGAATCCTTGGGAAAGCAAGTAAACCTCCGAAGTGAACAGAGGGGATTATATCCCTATTCCCTCATGGACGGAAATGGCAAATTAATACTAAGGGGGAAAGAAATAGACTGAAATTAAATTTAAAATACTACAGTCTGGACAAATCTAGAAACTAAAAAAAATGCAAAGACTACACCTAAAAGGGTTTTAATGAAATTTTAAAAATATATAACAATAATAATTTTTTGTCTGAAAAAACTGGAAAACAACTACTGACACCTAGAGGAGCACAGAACACTAACAATAATGACTCAGAAACTGGCAGGATGCCTAGAAACAAAAAATAATGTGTTCTCTTAAATTTTAAATAACCTTGAAGATAGCTGGGAACAAAGAAAGAGCTGGCCCAGCCATAAGATTAAAAAGTGTCTGACACCATACTCAAAATTCACTCCTGAAAGATTTAGCCTGAAACACCAAAGACCCTCAGAAGCAAAATATTTCAAAGGAAGACAAATACTTTCCAAGAGGAAATGTATGCAATGTTATGACAGATACAAATGACAATAGATTTAAACCAAGAGGAAATCCAGAATAACTTTGATGACATAAATAAGCACATCTCTAATCTAAATCTACAATTAAAAACCACCCAGAAAACAATGGCAAATGAACAGACAAATCAGATAACAGAACACAAAATAGAAGAACATGGTCATATCGACGAAGCTACAAATGAAAAGAATCACAATCCAACACAAACAGGAAAAAATCTACAAGACTTTGATATAACAATAAAAATGGAGTGGACTATAGAATTCCCAGGAGAAATGACTTCCGGTTTGCCAACGCCGCCATTATAATCCTCTGGAGGATGGCTCTCATCTTCCATGTCCAGTTTCGCATCACTGGAGGTCCTAAAAGGGCCGAAGAGTCACCCTGGAGGGGCGACCAAAAAGAAGGGGCTTTTGCAGAAATGAGTGGGAGCCACAACCCCCCCATTCCTGCATTCCCTTCAAACCGGTAGATGAAAGATCGGCCATAGCAACATGGTCGGTTACTAGGGTGCAGATAGCTGAAGTCACACTTACCACCAAGCAACATTAAAGCAGTGTGGAAGAGACTGGTAAGATTCCTCTCATATTCCAATCTTCTTTCTTTCACCTAAATAAGCTGCTAAGTACTTTCCCCCCCTGTGGAGTGTGAGGGGGAGTCCAACCGTCCCTTTAAAATAATGGCGATTATGCCTCCAGGGGTGTTTTTTAAAAAAAGTTGAAAAAATGAATTGACCTCAACTAGAACTCTATAACTTGTAGACTAAAAGCTTTTGACTACCAACTCCTTATTTCCTACTCTTATTTGAAAATTTGGCTCTGCTCTTCTAAAATAGAAGAAATAATTGAAAAGAGATTAACAGATAGTTTTCTAAAAGAAAAGAAAAGAATTTTCTAAGCACTTGGGGGACACCCAATGGCTAAACCTGAAATTGCAATCTGACACTCTAAAAAAAAAGAGAGAGAGAGAAGAGACTTGGCTGATTCCTTAGAAAAACAAGATAAGACTAACCTTGAACACCAGATGTGAGACTCCACCATGGAAGAAATACAAAAACAAATCCATGCTATGATGAAAATAACCTACCAAACTTATCAGTTTCTGTCTACAGCCGGCGATGAAATAAGAGCTTTTGGGCAAAAAACTAGAAAGCGTCTTGGAGAAGCAAACTCAAATTGTGACTACAACTAATAATTTATTGGGACAGAACGTAACAGAAGAAATTGAACAATCAAATACATTGACAGAAGAATTAACTACTCAACAAGCACAGACATTTGAAGATTAAAATGAGAAACAGATGGAAGAAAAAATACACAGTCCAGGACAATTATATCAAGAGGTAAAAATAATGAGAAGATTTGGTGCTTTTATTAGACCGCTCAACCCTTCAAAAAGGCACCTTGGAGAGTCACTTCAATACAATAAAATAACATAAGAATTCTTTGATGACCCTGAAGCAAAGAAGCGAAAAATGATATGGCAAAGGAAAAAAGCAAGAATAAGATTGAAGAAGAATGGACATATTTAAGAGGCCTGAAACGGAAAATACTAAAATAGACAGGATTGTACTTGGATTATGAGAGATTGTTTTGATGAGTAGATAAAAATACTGGGTAATTAAAAAAACCTCAGATGTATGAATATTAACAGTTAAATTAAAATATTAAGCTGTTTAAATGAAATTGATTAAGATGTATATATGTTAAGAATGATATAATGTAATTAATATACTTGATGTAGTGATATGAAAGGATGAATTAAATGTTGAAATGGGAGAAATTTTGGCCAATTTTCAATATGTGGAATTATAATGAAAACAAGAATATTGTATTACTAACTTGTTGATATGGAAATGAGATAGATAAGAAGTGTATTTATATTACTATGTATTGGAGAGAATTGTGTACAGGGAAGGGAGGTCATCTAGAAATATAAAAATGAGAAACTTCAAACATTTAACTTTAATATCAATGCAAAATTAAAGCTGGAAAAGTATATATGGTGTTTGATGTCTTAAAGATGGAATGTTAAAATACAAAAGTATTGACAAATGTAAGAAAACTACTAAATATCTGATGAATAACAATAAGAAGTATGTTAATTTAGATAAGAGATAATATGTATTAAAGGAAAAAAGAGAAGAAATTCTGGTTACAACAAATTGGAGATTTGTAATAATATGTATTTGTATGAAACGGAACTATTGTAACCCAGACACCACATTGCTTTTCAAAGATACTATTGTAACATTGGAAAATCAATAAAAAACTTATTAAAGGAGAATTATTAGAGTTTGGGAAACAGAAAGTGTATATATCCTACCTATTCTATCAACTGTATTCCCAACAACATTTGCAAAAACACAGAAATATATTATTAATATACTAATTATGGAATTATCAAATTTAATCACTATTGACTGTTAAATTATTATTGCTCTTTTTTCTCAAATATATAAACCAAGACAACCCGCTGTACACCAGGCACTGGAGATTGTTATTGTTAAAAACCAATAAAATATTTTTAAAAAATAAAAATAAAATCTGTGTGAATTTCAACTTGCAGAATTCCCTAGGCAGCATTTTGAGGAATTCTGGGAGTTGAAGTCCACACATCTTAAAATTGTTAAGGTTGCGAAACACTGCTCTAGATGCTCCTACATTAATGAAATAGAGCTATCCTATCCAACAATAGGTGAACATCATTACTTATTTTGTTCTGACATAGACTAAAATAGCCTTCAGAAGTTGTGGGTGCTGCCTTCAGAAGTTGTGAATGGAGGCTTTCATAAAGAGATTATACAACCATTTGTCTGAAATGGTATAGAGGGCCTCCAGCACGAGCAGGGCATTGAACTAGAAGACCTCTTGAGATCATTTCCAACTCTTTTACTCTATGTTCTATATTGATGTACAATAATATAAAATGACTCAACCCTTTATCAAGCTCATTATTACAGAATGCCAACTCTATTCTGGTACTTTTAGAATTAATTAACACAATACACACATAAACATTTATGAATGGAGAGACGTAATCCACCAGATGGCAAAACATACTAAGAAGCACAAATGCAGTAAAAATTGGTTTCTTTCCTCAAAGTCAGGGGAGAGCTTACTTGACATGGAAGAGTGGCTACTTATCTCTGGTACACCTGCGTCAAGTGTAGGAGCAGAAGATGACTCCCTTGGCATTTCTAAGGTTGAAAGTACTTTAGCTGATACATCTGCAAAAAGAAATATTGCTTGAAACTCAGAAACTTTTTTTGGCTTTTGATATCAGAGGATAATTAATCATAAACTCTCTTTTTCTTTCAATTTTTCCATTTTTTCCTTCCTGATATGCCTTTTTATCACCTTGGCGCTTAAAATAGTATCGCACTGAAATTAGATTTACACATACATATGCTGGAGAATCTTTTTCAATACACTACTTTCTCCTATGTAAATGTTTAATTTCCATGCATCCCTATAAAGACAATTCTGTCTCACTTTTTTTCCAACACAGATTATAAGGAAAGACCAATCGATGGATGCAAGTAGCACTTGGGATCTCTAAAAAAAAACAAATCCTGCCTTCCTATGGACTCATATTTACATACATGATTCACCATCATAATGGGTATGTTGCCATCATAAGGCATATGTACATTTTAATGCCCTGTTATATTTTCTTTACACCTCTAGAAGGCAGCATTAAAGAAAATGCTGGAATATGGAGAACTTCCAAAGAAGGTATGGGAACTGAAAATGTCTTTATGAAAGTGGAGCTGACAACTCCAAGGAACCAATGAGTAAAATCTCTCCAGATAAGGAGAGGATGGGAGATTGCTCACATGTGCTCCAAACAACTCCTCCTATGAAGAAACTGCAGACAGCCGTTTTTGGCAGATTTGAGCACTGGGAGATAAAGGGATTAGCCATCTTGCTCACAACCATAGTGGAACCTTTCAAAGGACACTAGGTTAACAAACTTCCCTTTTTAATCATTCTCAGAAATTGCTTATTAACCAGAGAACTCTGGAATGACAACTTTTAAAAGTCATTAGGCAAGTTTATCTTCAACTCTGAACAAAAAATAAATAAATGTAAGCTTTAGAACTTTAAAAATGAAATAAACAGCAAAAAGCTAAATAAACTTTAAGAAAAATTATAAATGGCTTAAGGGTCCAGACTGACTTGGAGTATTGACTTTAAGATTTTAGTTGTAAAAAATAAATTGCTTCTCATGGGAAATAGATTTATTTTGGTTATCTTGACTATTATAAGCCATAACAAAGCAAGCTACTTTATAATGTTAGAAATTTGATGCTAGAAGGGGCTAAAGATTCAAAGCAGAAAAGAAAAACATGCAAGCCTTTCTCAATATCAGTTAAAGATATTTAAAGATATTTAAAGAATGAAGCCAGAAATTAGCAACTACAATATCCATGCTGTCAGTAAAGTTGTCTGCTTCTATGGATGTCTAATGTCCAAAAGTCATTAATGAAGGAATGACATGTATATACAGAACAAATTTTCTATATAACAAAAGTACTCAAAGTGGAACTACAATAGACAGGACAAGGTAATAATTTGGAAAAGGATGCTTTACTGGATATAGAAAAGAAATTGATAAAATTTTTAAAAATAAAGAGAAATACAAATGATAAATCAAGCGAATGACCAAGAAAATGTTTTCTTATTGGATCTACAAAAGAGGCTTGTTAAAGTCTTGAAGAAATCTATGCAATAGGATAAAGAATACTTGAAGAGAATATAAATCCTATGACAATATTTCATTGAAATAAAGATTAAAACTGTAAGAACTAAAAGAAAGGAATATAAAGTAGGTTTATTTGATCAAGGTTAAAATAATACATTTTAGGCAAAGTTCTAGCTATCCTTTAAGGGCATTTTTTGACATCATAAACAAAGGATGGAATATGGGATAAACAGATATCTGTAGCCTTATAGGAGGTGAACTGCTAGATTTTTTTATACTTGTATGAAGGTTGAATGTCATTATATACTTTTTTATATTGTTTATTATATCCTTTATTTTTTCTTCTTTATTTTTTCTTGCACTTTTTATTCTTTTTTCTATTTTTTCTCTTTCTAGAAGTTTAGTTTGTATTAGTTTTTACTACTGTAATCAAAATTCTTAATAAAACCTATATCTTTAAAAAAGATTAGATTGGAGCATTTTAGGAAAGTAGATTGGGAGAGGATGATGGTGATGGTGATGATGATGACGACGACAATCTTAAGCATGGAACAACAATTATCATCTACTTTGGTTAATACTGATTACTGCTATTCAATTCCTAATCCAATATTCCTCTGGAAGAATTGCAGAATATATACGAAGAAAAAAATAACCAAGTTTTTTTCAAAGATTTTCAAGTTCCAGAAAAGCGGCAAATGGAAAATTTGAATAACCTACCATGAATCATCTCCTTTCCACACTTTTCACAAAACCTTTATTGTTGAGGAAACGGTTAAGCTGATGACAAAGAGGGCTCACTAGAAATAAATGATGCCTCATTGATCTTTCAACTTTCCTTTCCCTCTGATAAAGGCTTTTGTTTAGCTTAGATAGTTTAGTTAGGAAAGAGATCTGGCAGAAATGCTGACTTTCAGAACTTTACTCAGAGTCAATGTTTTCTATTTCTTTATATTATAAACTGCTGTTTTCCAGTCACCCAATTTTGCTGTGCTCTTCTTCCTTGAAAAAAATAATAACGTGATAATCAGATCATTTCAAAATGAATGCATAAGCAACTGGTATTGCTCACCTGTCTCTTTCTGTTCTCCCAGCTTATCTAAGATGTTAAACGAAATGTCCAGGTATTCTCTCTGGATGGCACTCACAGCAATCTTTCTCTGCTTCCTCTGTCTGGGAACTATTTGGATTTTAAATTCTGACTCTTCAACTTCTTCCTCTTGCTTTTGTTCTGTACTTTGTTCTGTATCAGATTCTGCATCGGCATCAGGCTTTTGACTTTCAGCTTGGCTATCAGAGTCCTCAGGGACCTTAATAAAGACCATTTTCCCAGTTGAGCTGGGAAAGGGTCCAACAGGCTTAATTTCTTCTATGCATAATTCAGAGTTATCATCAATGGACATCTCCGAGAGCGCAAATGATTTTTGCAGCATATCCCGTTTTTGCTTTAGTGTCAGGGGGCTGCCAGGGGATCTCACTTGAACATCTTCTGGCTTAGCCAGCTCATCAACACCCTTCTGACTTTCAGGGGTAGTTGGGGGAGTTTTGTCTTGTGCAAATGATACAAAATGACCCACTTCACAAGGGGTTACAACTTTGGAACAATCTTCAATGCTGAATTGCACCAGTGGAGTTATGCTAAGACTGAGGATGGAAACACTGGTAGGACTTGATGGCGAGGAGGCAAGTGTCATCCTGGAGTCAATGCCGTGCAACTGACTTGTGATATCAGTCTCTTCCTCATCACTTTCCACTATTCTAAGAGGAGGGAGTGGCTCAAAAACTAAGGAGTCGCTATCTGAATTGGAAACAACGGATTGTTTTTCGGGCCCTGATGTTGAATCAGACGACAGATCTATGAGATCTAAGTCCTCCTTTGCAGGATAGGTTTTAGCTGGGGAATCTACAATCACTTCATATGGCTCCATGCAGTTTAACCTGACTTCTGGTATGATAGGTCGTCGCCTTGTTTGACTTCTTTCCGGGACAGCTGGAATATTTTCCTTCTCTCCTGTCTCTTGTTCTTCTGTTTTGGTAGAAGAATTTTGCTGTGGTTGTCCATAATCATTCTGCCTCAGTGTGGTGTAAGTGGAAGCGGCAGGTGGCTTTTCTAAGTCACAGTGGTCTATGCATGATTTCCGACGGTGCTCATCTAATGTAAACAACAGGGAGTCTGCATTTCCTATGTCAAGAGATTTTTGTTTCAGAGAGCGCAGTTTCTTTTTCTGAATGCTTTCTTCTCTCATACACCGCAGGATATTGTCTTGCAATATGCCAGTTTCTCTATATTCAGCCAGTTCTATTTCACCTAGAACAGAAAAAGCTGCTACTATTCCATTCAGTGTCATTCTGCATTTCCATATTTAAGCTATATCGGCACTTTAGATACAATTCCTGTTTATAACATCAAGACTACATTGTATGGATGCAGATAGTTCTAGTTCTAGTCCCAAAGAGATTTTCCAAGGTGAGACATGAAATCAATAAACAAGAACAAGATGGCAACATTAATACAGTAATTTTAATATTAATAACACCAAAGTTAGCTTTCTATATTTTTACAGTTACTGATTCATGCCTCAGTTCATGGTATCAGTTCTGATAATATTGTCATTTATGGGAAAATTGTAAAAAAAACAGAAAATCTAGTGAAGATTTTACTATGTTTAGCAGACTAGATATTGAACAGGAGAAAAGAAAAACAACTTTGATGATGTTCTAAATTATAACTGACTCAACGTTACAGGGCTGATAACAATACAATAAGCTATTAATTAGTATTTTATGTGGCAATTTTATTGCATTTTATTTTATAATATCCAGAATAAAGAGCGTAATTTAAATATATAGACAATCCACAAAGTCTCTCTATGATTCTAAGGTATAGATTTTGATATGCTTGCTTACCTTATCCCAGTTCAAGTCAAATATATTCACAGTATATCAAGCAATAATCATATAATCATAGTATTTCCAGGCAGAAGCTCTGTGTCTAACATGACAGTGCTTCTCCCCCCACCCTCCCCCAATGATATACATACTTCTTTGAGCATTCATCTCAACTGGCTGATATTTCACCACTTTGCTGCCTCCAATTCTTTTCAACCTTGCGAAGAACGTTTGTGATTCTTTATTGCCTGTTCCAGTGGGTGTATCGTGAATGTCTGATTCATCAAAGACGCTGTCCTCTTCTGCTTGAAAGAGAAAAGGTGGGCAACAGTATCACAACCCTCATCCTAATAAAAGCTAAGCTTTTTTCAGGCAGCTTAAAGCTATATCACAACAGTCCCAAAGATGCTTTTTCAAAAGGCAACTGGACTTTGTTTTTTCCTTGAAGACATTTCGCTTCTCATCCAAGAAGTTTCTTTAGGTCAGGATGAGAAGCAAAACGTCTTCAAGGAAAAACAAGAAAGCCCAGTTGCCTCGTGAAAAAGCACCTTTGGGAAAACCATGGTCAGGATGACTGAGACTCTCCATAGGCATATCACAGCAGCAGTGGCGTAGCGTGGGGGGTGCAGGGGGGGCCGGCCGCACCGGCCGCAACATCTGGGGGGACGCGCTCTGATCCGAGCCGCCGGGTCGCCGCCCACTGTGGAGGGTGTGTGTGCAAATTACTTGCCTTGCCCCGAGTGCTGACAACCCACGCTACGCCACTGCACAGCAGCATTACACAAAACATACACCTTCCTGTAAGGTAAAAAAAAAGATACAAAATATACTCTGGGTGAGCTGAGACTATGTATTTGGGGGAAAAATCCCTGTGTGCTTGTTAAGATAACTATTGAAATTATTTTAGACAGAGAAAGAAATAAGAGAGTCTGTTTGATCCACATTTTAAGAAACTTAGCATTATTTGCACTGGCTTGCAGATTTGAACAGAATAACTATTTGGACTACCTATACAAAATGGAGCCATAAGATAAAGTTGCGACATACTACTGTAAGAGAAAACTACATAAAATCAATGAATATAATTGCAAATATTATATTAAAAAACAGTACTAGGGAATATTGCATATGAATATACATAATTATTTTTGTTTTGTTAATTATCACTTAAGACTCACTTAAATATGAGCCAACAGTGTGCATCAGCAGCCAAAAAAGCCAACGCAATCCTAGGCTGTATTAATAGAGGGATAGAATCAAGATCATGTGAAATTCTAGTACCACTTTACAAAGCCTTAATAAGACCACCCTTGGAATATTGTATCCAGTTCTAATCACCACAATATAAAAAGATGTTGAGACCCTGGAAAGAATGCAAAGAAGAGCAACGAGAATGATCAGGGGGCTGGAGGCTAAAACATACAAAGAATGGTTACAGGAATTGGGTATGTCTACTCTAATGAAAAGAAGGACTAGGGGTGATATATAGCAGTCTTCCAATATCTGAGGGGCTCCTTCGATCAAACTATTTTCCAAAGCACCAGAAGGCAAGGCAGGTAACCTAGAACTAAGGAGAAATTCCTAGGGGTTAGAACAATCAACCAATGGAATAGCTTGCCTTCAGAAGCTGTGGGTGTTCCAACAATGGAAGCTTTCAAAAAGAGACTGGACAACCATTTTTCTGATATGGTATAGGGCAGGGGTGTCAAACTCAATTTCATTGCGGGCCGCATCAGCATTGCGGTTGCCCTCAGGGGGCTGGGTGGGTATGGCCAGGGTGGGCATGGCCTACTGGCTGGGCGTGGCTAGAGTGCTTATGGCCTACTGGGTGGGCGTGGCCAGCTCTACATCGCTCGCATCAAGGGGGCCTATGGGGGCCTGGGCAGCAGTGGGCCAGATCTGAGGGTCTCTGGCAGAAGGAGGGTCTCTTGGCCAGGGCCAAGGCAGTGGGGGCCGTTCCCTCACTGTTTCCAGGATGGCTTCGCGGGCCACATGAAACCTCTTTGCGGGCCGGATCTGGCCCCCAGGCCTTGTGTTTGACATGTCTGGTATAGGGTTTCCTGCTTGAGCAGGGGGCTGGACTAGAACACTTCAAGGTCCATTCCAATTCTATTATTATTCTATTCTAAACATATATATCCAATGCATCTTTATATACAAAAATTTGGATTGAGAAAGCCTTCAAATAGAGGATTCCTTCCAACAGAGAACTCTTTTCAATAAAATACAAGATATGCTAATCATAATAAGGCAGCATCATATATTTTCAGTTCCATCAAATGAGCCTTACAATCCAGCTGGGAAATACAAAAATGCCTTGCAGATTTCATAAAGACTACAGTTGTCTCAACTTAAATTCCATAAGAATTCCAGAACTATTCTTTTCAAAAGACTGGTGAAGACCTAAAGCAATGCATTCAGTGATACTGTTAATCAAGATATTATTAAATGTAATCCTAATATTGTGCGTATTTGCTCTAACTTCAGCTACAAACAAAATCCTCCTCATCCTTTTCCAAATCACAGTCATGTAACAAGCATCCAGCAAAGCAGAAAAGGACTTTGCTGGAAAGGATGTATCCTGACTTTTTGTTTCTGTCAGTATCCATTTATATCACATTCATAAATGTATGTTTAAAACATTATCCCCCCTCCCCATGGATTCTGCCATCTCCCAAGGAAGGAGGAGCGCATGTGGATTCAGCCTGCCTTAGGTTATTTCAAAGACCAAGGGAAATCTTTTGAACTGGGGGAACAAAAGGGAAGGTTAGAGAAGAAGGCATCTGGCCTGTGTCTTCATTTAATTCTGTAGAGGAAGAAGGCAATAACCATAAAGATTCAAAGTTCCTTTTTTCCCACAAAAGGGATGACATGAAGTAAAATGATGGGGGCTGACCAAATGGGGTTGAGGGAAGGGGGGTTGAACCAGGAACCCTTTATAAAGTTTCAACTTGTAAAACAATACTAAGTCCTGTCTTGTATTTCCACAACCAAGTATGTCCTAGTAAAAATTCCTTTTGGACTAGAACTGACTCCAAGAGTTTTTGTTTTCCTAAGACGTGGATTGGGGTGGGTCCTGACAGTTTCCTTCCTAGCTTTTTTATTATCTCTTTTGAATAGTGTGTAAATGTGGTTCTCTCTATATGTCTATTGATGGCTGATTTGTCTGATTGCCAAGGTCCTAGGAATTTCGTAGAGTTTCTTGGATTTAAATTTGGTCTAGGATGATCAGTTCCCTGGTAAACTATGGTTGAATCTGACCATATATGTTGGACAATTAAGGATTTTTCATCACGTCTTCTGGCTGCTAGCTAGTTCAGATCAGAAATACTTGAAAAACAGGGTTATTAATTTACAAGATTACATATAGAAGGCCAGTTTCTATCCCACACTGTTTCATATACAAAATAAAATTTTAATACTTGTCTTTGTTATATTCTATGGAATGCATATGTAGCATAGTTTTTTTCTTTAAAAACTGCATGTAAACAAAAAGATGAAAATTTTAAAAAAAAAATTAATGACATTTGGTAGGGATCATATGATGTAATACCTTTTTCTTTCTCACTGTACCGGCTTACATTGCTGTTGTCACTATACAAAGGACCTGCTGTGGCATGAGGCTTGCAGCTGTGATACTGGGCATTTAATGTGTTGATGGTTATATGGATGAGACTCAGCACAATTTTACTGATATCGCAATCTCTGTAAGGATACTGAAGAAGAGAGGAAGGGATTATTTTCAACTCTTTTATTCTTTTACACATCATAAGTCACAGGTGGAACAATTCTGATCAACAGTGCTAAGAATGAAATATTACTGAAATGAGGGAATGTTAAAATAACTTTTTAAGTTATTCTTTGCTTTTAAAAGTAAATCTAATTTATACATGCTGTATCGAGAATAAACAATCCTGCATTCACAAATGACCCCAGAAGCATCCCATCTACAGTCTCTGCTGAAGCTGGCAGAGCCAAATTCCTCAAAACTTTTTTTTTTATTTATAAGTTTGAAATGGCAAAAAAACAAAACCTTTCATAAACACAATTTTCAACATTTGGGAATGACTGAAAGAGTACAATGGGCACTGTACACCTCTACAAGTTTAAAGAACCCATTATGTCCTTTAAAATCTTCTCTAGGGTTTTTTTTAAAGAAAGGAAAAAAAATATCTCCACATTTCAGTGCTTTTCTTAATTAAAGGCCATGCCTTCTGAGGCCAAAACCAAGAATAGTCAAGATAAAGAAAAGGTAACTCACCCCTAATACCTATTAAACTATAACTGACTTCACAAAATGCCTCAGCCGGAGTGAGAGGACGGCTGAGGTTGTCTTCTGGATTTCCATTTCAGGTGAGAGCTGAGATGGCTCTGCAGATTGAGAGATACGTCCACTGGACTTTTTCCTTTTCCATCTATGTACCATCAACGAGCAATCCTCTTGATATATTTGCAACATCGGCCCTGAGAGACTATTCGAGCGCAATATGATTTATCGTTATTCCGAAGCGGACTTGTATGCCCTTAGGGCGGTTCCTGCCTCATGGGCGCGACCTGTCGCCTGTTTCCATACTCCCCTTAATGACGGGTCCAAGCTTTGGGACTCCGAGAGGTGGTTGGGCTTGGACAGGGGCCTCGAGTTAAGACGCGCTAAGAGGCCCCTGATAAGATTCTTAGCCGGTTATTTTAAGAGGTTAGGGAGGGGGAGGGTGGGGAAGGAATCTATAACCGGCACTCAGTCTGGACCTGTTAGAGGTCCCGACGGGACGGGGTCGGGGGAGGTGGCTGCTGGCGCTGGGAATGTGGGGGTGGGGCATCGAATCCCCACGGCGATAGGGTATGGCAGCAGGTGTTTGCGCGGAGGGCCATATCAACATCTGGGATCGCGCCCCCGCTATCTCCGAGCGGTGGCGCGCTCCGACCCTCCGGTTAGCACCCTCCTACCCGGGGATGAGGGTGATCAGGCCCCTGAGCTCAGGTTGGTCTATTTTAACGCTAGATCCGTAGTTAACAAAGCTCCCCTCATCCGTGACCTGATCGAGGAGGAATGTGCGGATCTAGCGTGCATCACGGAAACTTGGTTGGGTTCGGAGGGAGGGGTGCCTCTCACCGAGTTATGCCCGCCAGGTTTCCGGGTGCTGCACCAGCCACGGGCTCAGGGCAGGGGTGGTGGGGTGGCAGTGGTTATTCGGGAGACTTTGTGTCCTCGGGAGGCCACCATTGTCCAGATGGCCGGGAGTGAATCCCTCCTCTTGAGATGTGGTCCTCGGGTTCAGCTGGGCTTGTTGCTCACATACCTGGCGCCCAGCTGTGTGGCAACAGCCCTGCCTGAGCTGCTCGACACCCTCTCAGGGTTGGCGGTGGAGTTCCCCAGGCTTATAGTCCTGGGTGACTTCAACCTGCCATCACTGGGGGGGTCGTCGGAGTTAGCTCGGGAGTTCATGGCTTCCATGACAGCCATGGGCCTGACCCAGGTTATTGAGGGCCCTACTCACGAGGGGGATCATACTCTCGACCTGGTGTTCCTGTCTGGACAATGGTTGGATGATCTGGGAGGGGGTTCTCCGTCCATCACCCCTCTGTCATGGTCAGATCATTACCTCCTGAGGCTGGTTTTCCGTCATGCCATCCCCCGCCGCTGGGCGGCGGAACCGACCAGGTGGTTCCGCCCCAGGCGCCTAATGGACCCGGACCGGTTCCAGAGGGCGCTTGGGCCGATACCTATCACCCTTACCCACAGCCCAGTCGATGCTCTGGTGGAGGCCTGGGAAACGGCTGCCACCAGGGCACTCGACTGTGTTGTACCCATGCGACCTCTGACTCGGCGCAGATCCCGTTGGGCTCCATGGTTCTCTGTGGAGCTCCGGGAGATGAAGCGTCGGAGACGAGGTCTAGAGAGCGGTTGGAGATCCAGCCGATCCGAACCCGACCGATTGCAGTTAAGAACCTTCATAAGGTCTTATCTTGCGGCGATAAGGACGGCGAAGTCTAACTACTTTGCCGCCCTTATCGCGTCCGCAGATAATCGCCCGGCCGCCCTGTTTAGGGTGACTCGCTCCCTCCTTAACCAGGAGGTGAGGGAGGATCCCTTGCAGGGACGAGCCGAGGAGTTTAGTCATCATCTGACGGACAAAATCGCTCGGATCCGGACCGGCTTGGACTCTGACTGGGCAGAGTCTGATGTGGAGGAATCAGGCGGTCTTGAGCACGTTATCTGGACTGAGTTCGACCCTGTTTCCCCTGATGATGTGGACAGGATCATGGGGAGACTGAGCTCCACCACCTGTTTGTTGGATCCGTGCCCCTCCTGGCTAGCTTATGCGGCTCGGGAGGGAACACGAGGCTGGTTCCATGCAGTAATAACTGCTTCTTTGAAGGAGGGTGTCTTCCCTGCCGCCTTGAAGGAGGCGGTGGTGAGACCCCTCCTCAAGAAGCCTGCTTTGGACCCGGCTGTTTTAAACAACTATCGTCCAGTCTCCAACCTTCGCTTCCTGGCGAAGGTTGTTGAGAGTGTGGTGGCGCATCAGCTCCCTCTGTTCCTGGAGGAAACTGATTATCTGGACCCGTACCAATCGGGCTTCAGGCCTGGACACAGCACGGAGACGGCATTGGTCGCGCTGGTGAATGATCTCTGGAGGGCTAGGGACAGGGGTTGCTCCTCTGTCCTGGTCCTATTAGACCTCTCAGCGGCTTTCGATACCATCGACCATGGTATCCTGCTGCGGCGTCTCAGGGGGCTGGGAGTGGGAGGCACCGTTTTACGGTGGTTCTCCTCCTACCTCCGGGGCCGCTCGCAGTCGGTGTTGACAGGAGGGCAGAGATCCGCCCCGAGGTCTCTCATTTGTGGAGTCCCTCAGGGGTCGGTTCTCTCGCCCCTCCTGTTCAACATCTACATGAAGCCGCTGGGCGAGATCATTCGTGGTTTTGGGGTGGGGTATCACCAGTACGCTGATGATACCCAACTTTTTCTTTCCACCCCGAACCAACCCAGTGATGCCCTCTCCGTGATGTCCCGGTGCCTGGAGGCGGTTCAGGTCTGGATGGGGAGAAACAGGCTTCGTCTCAATCCCGCCAAGACTGAGTGGCTGTGCATATCGGCGTCTCGGGTTAACCAAGTTATTCCACCTCTAACGATGGGGGGTGAGGTGTTACCCCCCGTTGATAGGGCTCGCAACTTGGGCGTCCTCCTGGATTCACGGCTCAATTTTGAAGATCACATAGGAGCCGTGACCAGGGGGGCTTTTGCACAGGTTCGCCTGGTGCGCCAGTTGCGCCCCTATCTGGACCGAGACGCCCTACGCACAGTCACTCATGCGCTTGTGACCTCCCGTCTGGACTACTGCAACGCTCTCTACATGGGGCTGCCCTTGAAGACCACTCGGAGGCTTCAACTGGTGCAGAATGCGGCCGCGCGAGTTGTAATGGGGGTTTCCCGATACTCCCATGTAACACCTCTACTCCGCGAGCTGCATTGGCTTCCGGTTGCCCTCCGGGTGAAATTCAAGGTGCTGGTTATCACCTATAAAGCCCTACATGGCCTGGGTCCGGGTTATTTGAGGGAACACCTGCTGCCGGCATCAAATGCCCTTCGCCCAGTGCGCTCCCACAGGGAGGGTCTGCTCAGGGTTCCGCCGGTGAGAGATTGCCGGCGGGTGACACCCAGGGATAGGGCCTTCTCGGTGGGAGCGCCTGCCCTCTGGAACCAGCTGCCGGTAGAGCTGAGGACTGCTCCTGACCTCCGATCATTCCGCCGGGGCCTGAAGACCTGGCTCTTTGAGCTCTCGGGCCCAGGCTGAGGAGAAAATTTTAACTGGGGTTTTAATCTACAGGGTGAATTTAATGCTTTTTTAATTGGTTTTAACTTTTGTATGTTTCGATTTTAATTCCCTGTAAACCGCCCTGAGTCCTCAGGGAAAGGGCGGTATACAAATGCAAATATTAAATTAAATTAAATTAAAAACAATTGTACTGAAATTCTGATGAGACATAGATTTGGAGTAACTGAAATAAATAAGGGAAGTGCTTACCTTATATAGGATGACAAGCAGGGCCTTCAGCCACATCTGTCGAATATGAGGCTTAAGGGACCAGAGGGAACAACGAGGGGGCTGCTGGAAATAATGTCTAAGCTGAGGGCATGTGCAGTACTTCAACACCTGAGCCACCAAAGGAAGAAGATGCTTCCCTAGATTAATGTTATAATCCATCACCTAAAATTAACATTAGATTAGAATTTAGAACACTTTAAAAAGAAAAAAAACTGTATTTAAAGACTTGCATCAATAAATTCTCTATGAAATCCTAGCAGCGATTGCAGAAATAAACCTACAAGGTGAAATACAGAGGCTCATTAAGTAAAATTTTGGACACATTGATAGTCATTTCAAGGAAGGATATACAACACCATCTGCTGGGTTAGCATCCAAAACAATAATTTGATTGTATTGTATAGAGCACAGATCTGCAACCCGCGGCTCCCGAGCCGCATGCGGCTCTTTCAGCCATCTCCTGCGGCTCCCAGTCCTCTGCCATGTGCAGTCCAAAAAAAAAGTGGGACTAAAAAAGTTCAACCAATCAATTCAAGGCGAGATATGCAGGGTAGGTGCATATCTCGCCTTGGCTCCACTCTTCAGTCAAAGCCTGTTCTGCGCATGCACGCATGTACGTACATGCGCACACATTTTTTGCGGCTCCCAGTTTTTCCTTTTGTGAGGGAACCGGTTCCGAGTGGCTCTTTCACTGTTTCAGGTTGCTGACCCCTGGTATAGAGTATTAGTTCTTGCCACTAGAACATTCCTTTCCAGAATGCTCTTACAATAGCAACAATGAAAAAGGAGTATATGTGAGAAACGTTTCATTCATGTTCTGAATGAAACATTTCAGAATTAAAGTGAGCACTAAAGGACTGCATCCTGGGCATATCTTTCTGTCTTGATCTTATCCACACTCTGTTTGGTATCCATTGCAAAGACTGTTAGGAGCGTTCTGCAAACAGCCAACTATTATTGCAATTTGGCCATATTCACAGTTTAACACATTGGTCCCTTCAATAGTTTGATTAAAAGAATGTTTAAACAAATCTTCTAAATTTCTGAACAAAATTAAACATTGATGAAATATCAATCTATTGCAGATGAAAATGCATGAAGCTCCAGCCCATGACCACATGTCTTCTCCTCCTATTACTACTATGTTCATGTTTGAAAGAATAGGTGGTTGAAAGAATTAGCCAGTGACATCATCACTGTCCAGAGGATGCCCATTTCTTCTCATAACAATTTCACCTTCCCATCTGTATTCATGTGCTATGAGTAATCTGGATTCTTACAGGATTGGGATTCTATGTGCTATGAGTAACCTGGATTCTTACAGGATTAATTGGAAAAGGTAACATCTAGATTACAAACTAAATCCAAAGACTAATATTATGTTTCACTTTCTTTTCCTTGCTTGCTTCACTGCTACTTTGGAATTAAATCTTTAGTGTGGCTTAGTCTTTCTTTCTTTTTCATTTATTTATATGTGCCAGCTTAATCAAAATAAGTGTCTAAATAGCTTATAAAATAATACAAACACTAAAATATTACAGTTGCAAGACAAAAACTATATCTAACAAACAATTTACTACCTCTAAATCCATAGCAGGAGGATCTCCTTTATCACACATCTACTTCCAAGTCAAAATAAATAAACAGATGAATAAGTAAACAAATGGAATAAGCAAATTTAAATGCCTTTCTAAAAGAAAGAAAGAAAGAAAGAAAGAAAGAAAGAAAGAAAGAAAGAAAGAAAGAAAGAAAGAAAGTCAATGCTATAAACATTGGATATTACTGCTCTGACAACTGATGAAAATCGCAGCCATTTTCTCTTTGCTTTTAACATACTTTTTTTCTATTTAGAAATTATTATTTTATTAATAATAATAATAAAATATTTAGAAATCAGGTACAGAAGGGGGCCTGGGGTGAATGCTTGAGCTCAGCTAGCCATAATAACACTGCTCTGTGGGAACCCAAGGATGAACTGATAACGTTTTGGCGGGCTGAGGAGCTGAGGAAAAAGCCCGTGTTTCAGGCTAATTGGAGAATGTGATTTATGATTGCTTCTTGGGGGGTGGGAATTGCAAATTGTTACTTTGTATCCAGGGAAGGGAATCTAGTTTTGGGTTCAACTATGTAGTGCCGATACTTTGTTTCCTGAATAAAATGTTCTTTGAGGAAGAATTCTTGCCTTGAAGTTCTTTTGATGGGTTTCATCTATCGGAACCATGACAAAAGAAAGAACAACCCCATAAAGTAGAACCCCATAAAAGCCACTTTCATCTCTGGAGGAATTCTGTTCCAGGAAAGAACGACCATGATTGACGAGGCTGATTTCCTGGTCCCAAGAGATGACAATCTTAAGGGAAGGGTTTCAGAGAGACTTCGGTATTTTTAATCTGACTTTTTTCTTACTTTTAATCTATAAGCAACTGCTTGAATATAGAAAAGTTCCATTCAAATTTGCAGAAAGATGTCTTTCCATTTATAGAAATTCTATCAATTTCTGTTCAAGTAGATATTGACTAAACTATGTAACTTGATCGTGTGTACCTAAACATTTGCACGGAAATGTGTGTGTGTATGCTTGTGTATAAGTACTATGTACATAAATGAGAGGTTAGGACCTTTTAGAAAAAGTGCACATAACAGTGCCTTTTTTCTTTTCATAAAAATAAATGCCCTCTGTGCCACTGAATTCTTCTGATTATGGCTATAAATTTCATTTTCAGGAATTGCAATTCAGCCAGACCATGAGGGATAATTTGACAGGTTATATCAAATGCTTAAATCTAACTCACTTGCGCAATTCCTGCAATAAAGGCATTAAAGCAGGTTGATATTCGCATCTTCTGAGGTGCAATCATGAAGCATCCTTCCTGTTGATCGTAGCCCAGCAAAACATATAAATGGCGCTTGACTGTATTGAAAGCTTTAGCACTGCTGATATCTGATTCTGCACTACTCTCATCCTTGGCCATAAACTTCATCAGCACGGTAATGAGTTGATGGACAGTTTGATGATCAATCCCAGCATCCTCCGGGAGAAGGTCCTTTATGGTATTATCATTCTCTGGAGAAGGCTGCCCTGTTAGCACAGAAAATAATAAAAAAAAATGTAATATAGAGATTATCACTGGGGAAAAAGGCTAAATGTCTTTTTTTAAGGAGGTTTTAAAATGGCAGCAAAAACAGTATATACCTTTTTTTTAGTGGCCAGGGGGCAAAACTATAACAATTATTATAATTATAAACAACAACATAACACAGATATTAAAATGATTCACTGGAACATTTGTCAAAATTACCATGTGCCGATAATGAAAACTTGGTGGGAAAATATAGTTTAAAAAATTATAGAAAAACTGCAGGTTAAAATATGATATCATTGGATTTCCAAACTCCTTTTGGCTTATATATTTGACTATCAACAGAATATTCAAAACTAAGAAACATTCTTTTCTTTTTTATGTAGCTACAGAATATATAAATGCCACCTTTACCTTGTGTTTTTTCTGGTGTACTGCCAAGGGCTGGAGCAGACTGTTCATGTCTAATCAGCCTTGCTGCTCAAAATAAAATGGAAAGCTAAGGTTAGCTTGTATGTGACATCTTCAGGAGCCATTGCTGTACTCAAAGGAGCGTCATATATACTGTGTACAGGAAGTTGAGGTATATTCTTGCAATGCTGGAGAAATTCCTAACTTTGCAAATCAGTACCACTAATGCAATACTAGAAAGCCACTGCCAGTCAATGGGGGCAATATTGAGCTTGAGGGATCAGTATTCCTACTGGGCATATATATTTAATAATAAATAGTAATTTATTAAATTTATATACCACCTGACTCCCAAAGACCCTGGACAGTTTTCAAATTGTCAAAAACATTTAAAGGTTTAATTTATCTAAAACATCATAATCTCTAATTAATACTGCACAACTATCACTGTGGCCAATCAATATAATGTATTATTTGCATTTTATAATAATACAAGGAAACAATATTTAAAAACAAGGAAACAATAAGCCAGAAACTAAAGGTGGCTTCAGTCACATTAATCAAAGGCCTTGGTGAAGAGCTAGATCTTCAGGTCCCTTTAAATTATCACTGGGTAATTTATTTTGAATAAATTATTATTTGAATCTTTGGGAAACCTCATTCCAGGGTCCAGATACTGCTGCAGAGAAAGCATACTTCTGGGGTCCCGATAGATGCCATTGTTTAATCAACGGAACCCAAAGCACGCCAGCCCTGTCAGATCCAATCAGCTGGGCAGATACTATGGGAGACAGGCATTCCTTAATCAGGCCCTATGCCCTGTAGAGCTTTATAGGTAACAACCAGCACCTAGAGAATTGCACCCAGAAGCAAACTGGCAACCAATGCGGCTGACAAAGTCGAGGTGTTACAGAGGCATACTGAGACATGAGCATCACTGGCTGTCCTGTTGCAGTATGGATGATCTTCAAGGGTAAGCTCTGTATAGGCTGTAGTCAAGTCATGACCTCAAATAAGTAGGTAATGTCAGCCAGCAGCTCATGTAGATGTTGAAATATCTTTTTGTTTTTAACAATGGGCAGTAACATTATATCTGAGAAGAGGCACATCAAAGAAGCACTATTTTAGCAGTGTTTAGAACTGCAATGTAGTAATCAGTGATATATTATAACAGAAAACAAAAAACACTTATAAGCATAGATTTGAACAGAGCAGAGCGGAGGGGTTGGGGAAGATGGATCTTTGTAGTAACAATGGTTAGCTTGCCAAAACATTTTTTCCTCTAGAGATACGAGTCAGATATACTTATGAAGCTGGATTGTTAATAGTAGAAAACCATGGTTATGACATTGCGTAATAATCATGTCGTGTGTATGTAAGCACACACATACACACAGAGGTATCACTTGCACTGATTTTTTTTTCCTTTTCGTAGACGAGGCACCACTCACAAATAGTGTACATACAAATTGTGATATGCCACCAGGAGTCTGGAAGAATTTAACAGCTTGCAAATTTGTTAAAACAACCAATAAAATGGGTTTAAGGAAAAGGACTTGTCTATAAAATAATAGTGGCAAACAGAAATATATAGTGCATTTTATTATTCCATAGGTCACTATGATCTTTCAGTAGCATGCTGTAAACTGTGAACAAAACAAGCAGTTAAAACAACTGTTTTATCAGTTTAAAAATATCTGGCCAAATCCTAGATTCCATCTCCACCTAGTGGCAATTGTGCAAGAGAATTAAAATGGAGGAAAAAAATTAAAATACTCAACGGATTTTGGTAGTTAAGGTTTCTGGAAGGGAAAGTGCCCTCTTGGACTCCACTGGGCCTTTCACGCTGTCCCTCAAAGAACGCACACTCTTCTGCCGATTCCGAGCAAACCGAGCTCTCTTGATCTTCCACATTGCTGTGTCACTTAAGTTGGCAACATTGGTCCGGACAGCTGTGATTGCTTTTCAAACAGGATTAAACCAAATTTTATTTCATAGCATGGTTCAGACTAATTTGTAAGCCCACACCTTTGCAGCACACTCTGTAGTTTTCATGCTTGGATTCAAAAATGTGCATTTGTTTGTAACCCAGGGCTTTCAAAAACTGTGCCACATACTTTCGATTTCTCTTCCACAGAGAGATAATGCATGGGGAGTACAAAATATGCCCCGTCCAATACCAGCATGTGCTTTTTAAGCTGATAAGAGTGGCTTCATCCAAAAGAAATTATCTATGACTGATAAAAATTGGCCCAAGAATAAGGCATGTAACTGCATGTTTCTTCCATAAACTTTCATATCCAGTTTTTACAAAGTTGTTTTATGTATTCAAACCACAGATTCCATGAGAGCCAGTTTTTTGGCTTGGATGTGATAGAAAACCACGATTTAAGTAATAGACATAATCACTGAATTTTTGGCCTGAAAAAGAGAAGGATCGTGAAGGAGCTTACAGGGACCATATTTTCCTGGTTTAATAAATTATACTTTATCAGGCCAAGAGCATTACTTTTGAACTAGGTCAGTTATTTTTTAATTGATATAAATTATTTGAAGCAGTAAAGGTATTTTATTTGTGTTATACTGCCAGCCTAATGTGTGGTACCATAATCATCAGTAACATACCAGTAACTGAATTAACTGGCTATATATTACTAAAATTATTTCCACGTTAACCGGCCTGGACTGAGGGGTTTTAAGGTTTTAAATTTTAAATTTCAAACTCTTTTGGGGCTATTAATTTTATTTTATTTTAATTTGTACATTGCGCTGTTTTAATTTGCCCTGTAAACCGCCCTGAGTCCCTCGGGAAAAGGGCGGTATATAAATCGAAACAAATAAATAAATAAATAAACAAACAAACAAATAAATAAATAAATAAAAGATTTAAATGTGTTATTCGCTGTAGATATGCACTTGTTTTTCAATGAAGAAGAGACATTTTAGTTTAGACATTTTACAATTTATTTTAATTGTAAAAAATAAATCATGCTACCAAGCTTTCTTACTTGTCGGGAAGGGGAATTCCTTGTTGCAGTCCAAATGAAGTTGTGCCTCAAGAGACAGTGTCTCAAACCGATTAACAAAGAATTCCCAGCTCAACGCCGGAATATCTTGCTTGAGAAAATGTAGTAGCAAAAGCTTGCTAAGGATAGTGGGTCTGTCTTTAACAACAGTATCAAACTGAAAATCAAGACAAAGGCATAGTCCCTAAAAAGAATAATAAAAGTTATAAAAGCAATTACTTCGAGTCATCAAAGAAACCACCATATTTACCAATATCATCAAAAAGTCTGAGAGTTTACACAAATGGATTTAACTTTAACTCCACCAAGAAGTTTTAACCCTGCAACGTATCTGGGACCATGTTTGTTTCTTTACTGTTTAACATACCTGCAAAGCTGGCCTTTTTATGGTGTCTAACAGAAGCCCTGCTCTGGTGGCCACAGCTGGATTGACATCCTCCACAGCAGTCAGAAAACAACAAAAGGCATGTGCCAAAGAATATTTCAGTAGATGGTTTTTGGTCACTGAGTGAATATCCAGGAATCTACACAACACTGCTACTTTCTCCACTGTAAGTAAACAGCAAATAAAGAAGCATGTTAATTGGGACATGGCACCATGTCAACTTTTGTGAGAGAGCAATCATGAAAGACTGTCTAAAATGTTTGTATCTGCATTCCAGAAATTGACAAGTTGTAAAGCAGAACTGCCAGGTCATCGTGAAAAGCCATAGGACCCACAGGTTCCTAGGGGAAAACCACCCTAAACTATCCTCACTATTGCATATTTAATAAAGTTAACAAACTGCATAGTGACAAGAATGTGACCTGTCCAAAAAACTAAAACTTCAGATCACAGGCCAACTAAACCAAGATAAAAACATGTGGCCACTTGTGTGAGTAAGACTGGACTTTGGGCCCACGTTTACCATGGAGGCCTTGAACTCCTGAAACATCCTGAATTTCCCATAAAGAAGTGGAAGTCCCCCAACAAGGACAAATAAGAGACACCACTGGACAATGTGGTAGATGCTAAACCAATATCCCTCCCTCTGTCACTATATAACGAGGTCCTCTTCTTCCCACTGATCCCCAAATTTGCTTTAAAGAGTTGAGCTTGGGGAACATGGGAACTGCAAGGAGAAAGGAGAATTTGTTACCATTCCAGCGGTAAATAGATAACATGCATGCATCTCAAACTGTAACATTTAGCGTCATAGTTAACTTATTCCTTGTATCAATGAATTCCGTGACTAAATTAATCCAAGAATACCAAAAAGCATCACCAATTCACTAGACACAGCAGCAACAAAGTATTTAAAATATATATTGTTGTATTTCTTGCTGTAACAGTTGAGACTCAGGCAGGAACCAATGGATTCTACAATAAAGATGGCCATTATCTAAACATACATCAATACTAAGATTCAAGGAATGCACCGAGGGCAGTATCAATTAATTCAGAAGGGCAGAAAAAAGAACCTGTTTCAAACCTTTGAGCATATATAAAAATTCCTGATAGTTTTACACTGTAATGACAATCATCTGTTGTGGGTAGCTTAATCAAACATGCAGTGTTTGTAAGCCTTTTGCCAAGTAAAATTGAAAAGTCAAACTAAACTGAGAAGTGTCAGAAGAGCTGAATTTATTGCTGAATACTGGTCCAGAAAGCCTGGCATTTGCTTAACTTCATATTTTTATGACTTTTAAATACCATACTTTCAATGGATTTCCTAAATGGACTGAACAGACTCTTCCTCTCCTAATTCTCCATAAAGTTGATTAAAACCAAAAACATAGACTTTAGAATACATGATCCTGTTAGATTACATATTCTTTGCTTTATACATACTTGCACATTTTTATAACTCTTTTACTTTTAAATACATTTGAAAGTATGGAGAAATGGCACAGTCGCGTTTTGTGAAACAGCAATCTTGAAAGACCATCTAAAATGTTTGTATCTGCATTTCAGAGCTTTTAATACATTTAAAAAGTGCTTTTAATACATTTTTAAATTATGCTGATTATTTTTTTCTCTATTCCACAAAAAGTGAAACCTATAATTTTTAAAAGAAGGAAATTCGTGGACCAGGACACCTTGCTCATGTCACTCATGCCTCTGTCATTTCCCATGTGGAATATTGCATTGTTATTGACATGGGGCTGTCCTTGAAGACAACCTAGAAGTTACAACTGGTCCAGAATACAGCTGCATGCATTGTCTTGGGCACTTCTAGGTTCACCCACATTGTAATCCTGTTGCTTGAGCTGCCCTGGTTTCCAGTTGCTTTCCCTGAAACACTGCCATCTAGTGGGACCTAGGAAATCTGCCTTTTCTATGGCTGTCCCTACCTTGTGGAATTCACTCTCTTCAGCAAATCCGCACCATCTTGGTCTTCTGGCAGAGTGCAAAAACCTGGCTCTTTACCCAGGCCCTGGGGTAGAGTAATAGAGCCTGTGGAGAGTTCTTGGGGTACCCAGGGGGGATTGATTGAGGTGCTGAGTTTTTCAATAGTTTTATATTTCCATGAGCCCCCCAGAATTATTATTATTATTATTATTATTATTATTATTATTATTATTATTATTATTATTATTATTATTATTATGTTGGAAGGGACCTTGGAGGTCATCTAGTCCAACTCCCTGCTCAGGCAGGAAACCCTATACCATTTCAGACAAATGGCTGTCCAATCTCTTCTTAAAAACTTCCAGTGTTGGAGCATTCACCACTTCTGGAGGCAGGTTGTTCCACTGGTTAATTGTTCTAACATTTTTTAAAGGTGGGCAGCTATGCAAACCTTTTAAAATAAATAAACATAAATAGATGTGCTTTTACTTTGTTGTTGTTAGTTGCAAAGTCGTGTCTGACTCATCGCGACCCCATGGACATTGTTCCTCCAGGCCTTCCTGTCCTCTACCATCTTCTGGAGTCCATTTAAGCTCACGCCTACTGCTCCAGTGACTCCATCCAGCCACCTCATTCTCTGTCGTCCCCTTCTTCTCTTGCCCTCAACCTTTCCCAGCATTAGGCTCTTCTCCAGTGAGTCCTTCCTTCTCATTAGGTGGCCAAAGTATTTGAGTTTCAACTTCAGGATCTGGCCTTCTAAAGAGCAGTCAGGGTTGATCTCCTCTAGGACTGACTGGTTTGATCGCCTTGCAGTCCAAGTGCTTTTACTTATACCAACATAATTTGCAGGGAAATTCACTAACATTTCAGGGAAGTTTTCCTTAAAATGTGTACATTTTTGAACAATAGATCTCATCTGTCAAAAGACATACCTGCTTCAAATCTAACTTTCCAGTCTTTGCTGTTGAAGTTGGTATTGATGATTGTCCAGAAAATATCAGCTCCATGAGGCAATGAAAGTGCATGGAGAAGGAGTGGTACTGCTAGTGAAGAAAGCTGGGAGAACTCCGATTTTACAACTCTCCATAAGCTGAGGACAGATGAGAGAGGAGGCAAGTCAGAACACATGATCATGATTCCATAGATTACTAGTTTCTGCTACATCAAGCAGAACGCTCTCTACATGGGGCTGCCCTTGAAGACCACTCGGAGGCTTCAACTGGTGCAGAATGCGGCCGTGCGAGTTGTAATGGGGGTTTCCCCGATACTCCCATGTAACACCTCTACTCTGTGAGCTGCATTGGCTTCCGGTTGCCCTCTGGGTGAAATTCAAGGTGCTGGTTATCACCTATAAAGCCCTACATGGCCTGGGTCTGGGATATCTGAGGGAACACCTGCTGCCGGCATCAAACGCCTTTCGCCCAGTGCGCTCCCACAGGGAGGGTTTGCTCAGGGTCCCGCCGGTAAGAGATTGCCGGCGGGTGACACCCAGGGATAGGGCCTTCTCGGTGGGAGCGCCTGCCCTCTGGAACCAGCTGCCGGTGGAGCTGAGAACTGCCCCCGACCTCCGATCATTCCGCCGGGGCCTGAAGACCTGGCTCTTCGAGCTCTCGGGCCCAGACTGAGGAGAAATTTTTAATTTGGGGTTCTTTTTTAATTGAGTACAGGGTCAATTTAATATTTTTAATTTGATTCTTAATTTTTGTATTTTGGATTTTTAATTCCCTGTAAACCGCCCTGAGTCCTCAGGGAATAGGGCGGTATATAAATATAACTAAATAAATAAAATAAATAAATAAACTGATTTCTGCAATCAATAATTTCTATGCCCATAAAGATGTGGTAAAGATTTTGTCCCCCTAGCTGTGCAACTCTGTTCCCTAAATGGTACTTTTTAATTAGGAATCAGAAATAAGTTGCATCTTTTGGTCTTAACTTTTTTCCCTTTATGGTGGAAGAGATCTAGCAAGACACAAATAGGATATTATATTTGCATCAATGCCATTGTAGAGAAGAATTCTGGAAAAGTAGATCATTACCTTTTTTTTTCTAAGCTGTTTTAACTTTTGGCTCTAAAGTAGAATTGATTTCAATTCTCTTAGTTCAAATCCTGTGACTCTGAATGAATCTGTCTTGTCTGACATCTACAATTTTGTACTTCAGATGCGAAGGAATCTGGGGAAAATGCCCTCTGACAATCTATTTGTATTTTATGGCATCAACAGCATTATTATAACCAACTGCAGACATCTTAAGTAATTTTTAATTCACTACAATGCTCTTTTAAGGGACGTGGTGGCTCAGTGGGTTAGGACGCTGAGTTTGTTGATCAGAAAGTCGGCAGTTTGGCGGGTCAAATCCCGAGTGCCGCGTAACAGAGTGAGTGCCTGTTACTCGTCCCAGCTTCTGCCAACCTAGCAGTTCGAAAGCACGTAAAAATGCAAGTAGAAAAATAGGGACCACTACGGTGGGAAGGTAACAGCGTTCCGTGCGCCTTTGGCATCTAGTCATGCCGGCCACATGACCACGGAGACGTCCTCGGACAAGCGCTGGCTCTTCGGCTTTGAAACGGAGATGAGCACCGGCCCCTAGAGTCGGAAACGACTAGCACACATGTGCGGGGGAACCTTTACCTTTACCTTTACCTTAATGCTCTTTTAATCAAGTTCCCTAGAGCACTATGGAAAACTGAAAGGGCAGTTCCAAAATCCAATTATCCAGCAGAGAAACTCCATAGCAGGCTTAAGTGTCAGAATACATGGTTGTTCAATCATGCTTTGGACCAGTGTTTTCCAACTTTGGCAACTTTAAGATGTGGGGACTTTGACTTCCAGAATTCCCCACCCAGCCAAGGTTGAGAAACATTGCTTTGGACTACTGATGGGTATAGCTCCAGCCTTTATCCACCTATATATTGATTTAATATATTAAACAATTTCAGTCCAGATTGCACCAAAAATAAAACCACTGATTTATGGCCACCAATACTTGTTTGTGTATACCTATGAACTTATTAAACCTCCTCTTGATAAAATTTATACCTGGCAATCAGCATATGGTCCTGAATATATGCTAGGAATTGAGGATAGTCCTTCCTTGCAATGTATAAGCATTCCCCATGAAGGCAAAGAATCTTCAAGCAGTTAAGCATGTTAAAGAGAATATCTGGCTCTTCAAAACGTGCCATTTCCTGTGCAAAATTTGGTAAAGAGATAAATAAAGTATGGTAAAATTAATTTTGGATTCCATACAAAAATAATAAATTTCAAACACTCTGAAATAAACCAAAATTGTAACAACTGAAACATAACTTGATTTAGTAGATATAGCGAAGGAAGATCAAATTTATCTAAGTGCTATTCTTTTTCACTTTTTGATGCGTAGCTTTTTTTTTTAGAATTGTATGTCCTAAAAGTGGTGCCTTATTGAGTTTGAGTTCTAAATTATTAAATTCGTAAAGATATTTTGAAATAAAAACTAAAAGTGAAACTTACCTGCAATATTGTGTATATGAGTTTCAAGGTCACTGGGAGCTGCTGGTAACAAAATTTCCTTTCGGTGTCATTTTTTATGGGTGCTAAAAATTAACATAAAAGATTACAATATTTCTGAAAAATAAGTTGAAACCGTTTATTTATGATTCCCACCTATATTTTTTTTGCACTGAGTATATCCAAAACTCTGTATCACTCTGGTATTAAATTTAGGGGCATAGAGCTTTGATACTTTAATGGCTTTTCATTATTTGTAAAAAAAAGTCCTCCAGGGCATGCAGACCTTCCAGCTGGTGAAATAATCATTACTTGAATTCAGTTCTAATAGACTGGATAGCATAGTTCTGAAACCCCCATTAATACCATTTTCAGATGTTGTGTTACCCTTTTTCCAGACATTCTTGACCTAAGAGTGGAAATATTACCTGATCCAGAAGGTGCTGATCAATTAATCTGGATGGGAACAGAACGACAGACCATTTGGTTCACATTTAATTTTTTTAAAAGATCCCCACATAGAAATGGGGGAAGGCTCCATCTAGGAATTCACACGATAGTCGGTGTTTTTCCTTTCTTTTTCTGTTTTATTCTATTATTTTTCCATTATTGTTTCCATTTTAAATTTGAGGATATTGCCATTTACTGAATACTATGATCTCCTCTTTTTTCTTTGGCATACAGATATTCCTCAATTTACAACCGGTTTCTTAATGACAAGATTACAGTCGACTTCCCCATGGTTACTTCTGTCCCATGTTTGAAGTTACATCCCTGAGCATATTTGGGGTGCTTAGCAACTGACTCATTTTTATGGTCATTTACAGTAATCCATCTCATGTGACCTCAATTTGTGATGTTTTTAGCGCTTTCTGGTGTTTATTTCAGTTTCTGGGGGAAAACATCCATTGGGGAAAATGGATTCAGTTAACAACCGCAGTGTTTATTTAATGTCCATCATAAAAAATAGCCATAACTGTGTCTAGTCACATGTTGCCATGTTGTATGATCACAATGACTAACAACCATAATTCCAGACTCAATTACTATTGCAAATTGAGGACTATCTGCATGGATCCTTTTCATAAAAGCATTCATTTTTCCTATTCATTCAGAGAAGGATGCTGTGACCCAGCAGGAAGGACAGCCATGTATATTTTATGTAAGTGGTTGTTGTTCCTTGGGCATTGGGTTTGCTGTTATTTTTGTTGTACTGATTACTTTTTAAATTTATTATTGAAAAATGATGGACTGGACTGGATGGCCTTGGACTAGAACAGCATATAAGTAGATAAATATCTTTTGACTATTCAGTTTGGTCCTGATGCATCATCAGCAACTTCTGACCACAAATTGTTTGTTTTATTGGAAAATGTTTTAGAAGACTCTAAATACATAAACTCTTTTCATAGACAACTGAAAGGTATGATTAAAACAGATTGTGGAAATTTAGGGTAGACTTGGATTATCCTATTTTAGTGAGCCAATACTGCCTCTTATATCTCTTCTGAGTTTAAGATGATACAACGTCACATCAGCAGATGTTTAAAAAGGGTTATATATAATAATTTTCATCCTGGAGATTTAATATACTTCAGAAGCTTTTGCTACAATGGGAACTTGCTCATTAGTAATCCCATTTCATTGTAATATTTTCACTACTGTTAGTGTCAGTTTGTGAAAGTAAAAAAGGCTGAAAGATATTAATGCAATCTTGAATCATGACCTGTAAACATGAAATGTATCAGTTTGTAAAAATTTTCTGAGCTTGAAACGGAGCCCTCCCAAAATATGAAAAATTTGGGAAAATATCTACTACTTTGAACTTAAAATCCTGGACTGAACATTATTTGCTCATTTTCAAATTATGAATTGGTTGAGACGAAATCAGTACGATTTTGTAAGACAAAAGTTTGATTTCTTGTTAAAAATTGAATGCCTGTTATATATCTGCACTATAAGTAGGCTGTATCCATTGCCACTGAAACAGTCCATCTGCTTTCTGTTGGTCCTCCTCGTCTCTTTCCTTCTATCTTTCCCAGCATGATAGACTTCTCCAGAGAACTAGATCTTCAGTACAAAGTACAAGTCCGAAGTAGGATAATGTAAGACTAGTCATTTGTGCCTCAGATGGTAATTCTGGATTAATTTGCTGAATGAACTATTTGTTTGCTTTTTAATATACACGATGTTTTAAAGAGTCTTCTTCAACCTAATACGTTAATATTCTTTCCAGGGCTTTTTTGTCATAGAATGCCCAGAACAGTGTTCTGGCACCTTTTTTGGATGGAACCTTTAGGGTAGGCAAGGCAGGTTGTATGACATATGTGAGTTCTGGCTCCTTTTTCTTTTACAAAAAAAGCACCAATTCTTTCTATTTTCCTTCTTCAGGGACGAGTCACACCCTGGTCGGTACCTCTTTACTCTTTACTCTCCTACCATCGGGTAGGAGATATAGAAGTATTGCCAGCCGTACCAACAGGCTGAAGAACAGCTTATAATCCATGGGCTGTCAGGCTCCTGAACAGGAAATAACTCTATGTATGATTGACTTGCAAGGCCGGTGTGTTGTGCAATTAGCTCACATGGTGTAACGAGATGGTGGGTTTGTTGTCACTGTGAGTTGTGGTGGTGGTGGCATGAAGGGAGACTCAACCAATCTCACTGTATACATATTGTACTTTGATAATAAAGGTTCATTCATTCATCTTTTGCTTCCATAGTGTAAAACTGGGAAAACCATTAACTACATAGTTATGATCTTTGTAAGTTTAGACACAGCATGATAACTAAGTATTTTTCCAAGTTCTTCACTGCTGGTTTACAGCATATTTTCTTGACTTCTGGTTCCTTAACTGTTGAAAGTTGATTATAAAAGGCAGAACTCATATACTATTTAAGTATCTTCATTGCCATTCTAAGACTGATTACTGTACTTGTCATTAGTTTGGTCTTCTTTACATTTAATAGTCCCATTTTTTTTCCACTATCCTCCTTGACTTTCATCACTAAAGCTTGAAAATAATTTTCAATTTCTGAAGCCAGCTGGAACATCTGGCATCTTCTGCCTCTCTGTGTAGGGCTCTAATTTGTGTTAAATGATCTTAAGCATTGCTAGCATGGTGAAATTAAGAATATGGAATAATTTCAACATATACTTTGTTGGTTCTCCTTTTTTAGTATTGAAATATAGGTTGGCATAGTTTGGATATGATCTTTACAGATTCTTCTTCAGTTGCTTGGAATATTTCTGTAGCTATTCCATAAATTCCTGTATCCTTCTGATTTTCACATTCATTCTTAACAACGCGTTTAATTTCATGCTACAGTTCTTTTGGTTCTCTATACATAAGATTCAGAACTTCAAAGTGATTTCTGATGTTCTCCTTAAAACTGGTGGGTATATGCTCAAGATCATAAATGGAAACCAGTTGGCTTTTTTCTTTAGCTTAATTGGGAGCTTTCATATGAGCAGTTCATGATCTCTTCCACAGTCAGCCCCTGGCCATTTCTTTGCTGTATAACTGAGTTTTCTACTTCCCTGGAGCAATAATATAGTCAATTTGATTTCTGTGAATTCAATCTGATAAAGTTCACATACATGGAAACCATTCTGATTACAGGTAGTCCTCAACATATGACCCTATTAGAGCCCAAAATTTCTCTTGCTAAGCAAGACAGTTGTTGAGTTTTGTCCCATTTTACAACAAACAGTTGTTAAATGAATCACTGGAGTAGTTGAGTTAGTAACATGGTTGTTAAGTGAATCTGGATTCCCCATTGACTTTGCTTGTCAGAATGTCACAAAAGGGGATCACATGACTCTGGGACCCTGCAACAGTCATAAATACATGCCAATTGCCAAGTGTCCAAATTCTGATCACATGACCATGAGGATGCTGTAATGGTCATAAGTGTGAAAAACTATCATAACTCACTTTTTTCACTGCCATTGTAACTTCAAATATTCCTTAAACAAATGGTTGTAAGTCAAGGACTACCTGTATTGGAGCATTGTGTCAGCAATGCAGAAATCATTGATAAGTTGTTTTCCTGCTTCATTTCACTTTAGCAAGCCTTACCCTTGCTTGCTAAAGTGAAAATCCAGCTACACTTTCCTTCGTAGTTACTGCTGATGTTAGCACTTCAATCTCCAATCACAAGCAGCGCATCTTGCTTGGATCTTCTGCCAGTTTCAGATTGAACTTGATTATAAAGCCAGTGATTGCACTATACTCAAATACTGTCCTTGCTATATCCTTCCTATAAAAGCAGTACTGTTCCTACTTTGTTTTTGTGTTTTGAGAAATATCTTCTGACTGTCCAATTGCGTTCCATTTAATTTAATTGATGTCTAAGTTGTCAATCCAGTCAATTCATTTCATTTTTCACTATGTTGGTTCACATGCTCTATTCCAGGGGCCTAAAGGATGTTACTGGTTTCTGGAGGGGAATTTTCTACCTTTCTGGCAGGCAGTTCAGTTCAGGGCCTGGAAAACCACTGGTAATGGGAGGCTAACCTACCATTAGAATGAATGATCTCACGATGCCTCTCTGGGGCTAATCTCAGTTGATATCAATATTTATTAAAGGGAATGAAGGGAAATGAAGTGTCAGAAATGACAAGTGGAAAGTGAGTTCAAATTAGCAATGTTTCTGTTATTTATGGGGTGTATGTAGGAATGTATGCATATATATTTACACACACACACACACACACACACACACACACACACACACACACACATATATATATATATATATATATATATATATATATATATATATATAGAGAGAGAGAGAGAGAGAGAGAGAGAGAGAGAGAGAGAGAGAATCGTGAGATTGAGGCAAGTTATAATAGGTATTGGCTATCTTTCAATTTTGATCATTATAGTATTTTAAGTTTAACATTTTTAAAAAATAATACCTGTATTTTCTGTTGCTACTGTGTGGTTCCCTGGGTTTTCTCCATGCTCTTGGGCAGATTTGTTTTTCGCATCCCCTTCGGTTCCTATAATGAACTCTGGTTTGGAATCAAGAAGACTGTCCTCTAAATTATCTGTCGGTTCCTTCAAATAAAAAATAATGTTCAGGATCCACATGTACATATTTCAGGGCAACATACAGTCAAGTGCCAGGGAAGTCTGGAGATTCAGGCAGTTCAAATGCATATAAAGGTTTATTGCAAGCTTAAACTCTCTACAAGAATCTGAGCTATTAACAGTCAAGGGAAATTTGCAGGACTTAAGGATAAAAAGGAATTTAAGGTGGGCTGGACTTAGATCTCTTGTGGGTGCGCATGAACAAATGACTGATGGTGAATTTGACCCCTCCCTCGAGCTCAGCCTCGTCATCTCCTACAAATACTTTACATACAGAACTAAGACTAATCAACAGATACTAGACCTTTCAATTTTATCTTTTGCATATTTTTATAACCATCAACCAGACAAGAAAGCCCTACAAGAATTATGTCTCACCCTTCACAAAGTTGACATTTATACGCTGCTATGGCTGAGAGTCAGAGTAGGAGAAGCAACCATGTTTTTTAAACAATTTGTAATAATTGTGTAAAAATTGTTTACTATATTTCAACGTCATTACAGAGCATCCCATTTTCACTCAGTTTTATTGTTCTTTGTAATCTTTGAACAAAAATAGGATCCTTGCTTTTACCGGTAGTCCTCGACATACAACCACATCTGAACTGAGAATTTTGGTCGTAAGTCACTGTGGTAATAAATCAAGTCACCACATGTCTGGACTTGATTTTTATGGGCATTTTATTGTGGTTGTTAAGTGAATCACTGGTCAATAAGTGAATCACATTGTCATGAGTCCAAATCCAGTTTATCCAACTGGCATTTTTTTGGATGGAAAAGAAGATGCAAAACACAATCATGTGACTGTGGGCTGCTGCAACTGGTCATAAATATGAATCAGTTGCCAAGTGCCTGAAATGTGACCATGGGAGTGATGCAGAGGATATAACTTCAAGGACAGGTTGTATGTAACTTTTTTGAGTCCATTTAACTTTGAACAGTTGTTGAGCAACTAGACATAAGTTCAGGACTTTTTCACTATTAAGGTGAAAAAAAATGATGACCTTCCAGATGTTCCTGAACTACATCTCCCAGCAACCTTACCAATCTAATAGTAATTAAATTTAGGAAATGTAGCAACATTTGAACAGTGACAGTTGGTATTCTATACCCTTTTTAGTTGCTGTTGAATGGGGCCTTGAGAACTTGAAAGTTAATACACCCATTGGATTTTTATGTAGATTTTTGCACAAATCAAATAGCATATTGTATATTCAACATATGGAACACAGAAGGCAAAAATATCACAGTCATGACCTAGATATATAAATACAATAGGAATTTTTCTGGATACTTTTTTAGATCCTTTCTTTAATTTGCTTACCACCAGTCTGATTTCTTCTTTGGGGGCTAATCTTTCCAAGAGTTCACAAGCCAGCTGATAGCACAAGATACTAGATTGGCACAAATTGCATTCTACTGCCTTTTCCTCTTTTTGACAAATATGGGAGCCACCCCAGGGGGCCTGGAATACATTGTTGATGATAGAAATTATGTCTTTGGAAATGCTGTTCTCCAAGCCCAAGGTAATGCCATCATCTTGTAATTCCATCTGAAAAACACATTTTAGGAGGAATCAATAACAAAGTAACTGATATATAAATATTGGCAAAGGGTAAAATCAATAGAAGAGTACCCTCTTAAAGGTGCTTTTAATGTATTATTTATATTATGTCCTATCTTTTCTCTGGGAGCTCAAGAAAGCATACATAATACATTTCCCTCCAATTTTACTCCACAACTTCCCCCCCACACACACACACACATACACACTGAATCATCTTCCATGGCTCTGTATGTATTTTAATTTAGGTCATCCTAGCCCTGGTCCAACTAACTAAATTAGTCTACTAACTAATATACAACAGCACATCGGCTCTGAAAAGCTCCATGTATTTGAATAGCTGAAAAACAGACAAAACAAAATCAACAAGGGACTTGTTACTATTCCCTTTGAAAATTAGTTTTAGTTGAATTTCTTCCTGTCAAACAGCTGTTCACAAAACAGCTGCTTGTGGACTACTAAAGGTTGCAATACTATATTATGTTCTGCAATTAGGTTTCACTCATAGTCTAATGTCTCTTACTTCCCCTGGCCATAGAACCTTCAATCAGATCTCAATTGGTGACTGGATCAGATGTACAGTGTTACATTTGGTAAAGTAGTTATAATACAGTGCTATATCTTATGGGGCTTTATAGGTTAAAAATAGTGTTTCAATTGAGCTAATAAACCTGTTAGTAGCCAATGTAGTGACTGCTAGATGGACATAACAATGGGTTTTCCCAGTTAGGAATATGACTTCTGTATTCTGCACTAACTGTATAGGACACATTGCATTGAACCCCTCTATGTGGGAGATGGGTGTTTAAGAATGTTGACAAATAAATAGTCCAGTTCAGTAGTGATTACAGTGTGGTTATGGGTCACCAAGATCTTACTATTACATTTATGTCTTGTCTTTATATCTTGTCTTTCTTTTGTGAGTTTACAATATTGCACATGGGAAGTCTGCCTGATTTTTATCCTCATAACAAACTGGTGAGACAGATTGTGCTGAGACATAATAGTTGTGTCAAAAAAAAATATCACCCCAGCCAGTTCTATTGTTGAATGGGAATTTGAACACGAGGCTTCCCAGGCCCAATCCATCTCAATCCTTATCAGGGCTTTTTTTCTCATAGAACTCTCAGAACGGAGTTCCGGCACCTTTTTTGGATGGAACCTTGTAGGGTAGGCATGGCGGGTTGTATGACATGTTTGAGTTCCGGCACCTTTTTCTTTTACAAAAAAAGCACTGATCCTTATCATTAATTAGATTTATTATAGCCACCCACTACAAAAGAGTCTAGCTAAATCACATTGTCTCTTATTGTTCCAGTTCTTCTTGTTCTTGTTCTAGCTAGCTGAATAAATTAATCAGACATCCATCTGACCTGAATTCAGATTAAAAAGAAGATTGTATATGTAATATTTTTGGCATATGAATGTAGCACAGATTCCATGGTACTCATTTCCCAAAACTGGCTTACACAGTATGTTCAGACAAATCATAATATACAACACAGAGATGAGAATTATAAAACTACTTCTCCATATTAAAAATAAAGCCTGTATGAATCACTGTGATTCAGTGTGATTCAATTTCAGCTTGAAATTGTTAAAACAGGTATGATTCCATTTGAGTTGCAGTTTGACATTCAATTTTAAACTGATTAAACTACTTTGAGATTGTTGATTCAATCTTTTTATTAGATTCATTATAACAGGAAAACATTAAAATAGTTGAAGCTGCTTTTGATAGTCTGGAGAGAAAATGATAATAGTAAAGATGGTAAAATACTCAGCAATTGGCAACACTTAGCACTAGCCTTGTCTGGATCTGGATGCCAAATAGAGCCATGTTTTATTAATATATAGGTAGGGAACACCAGGGCTGTAGACTAGATTGGTAAATTGAAAAAAAAATCCCATTTCTATATAGCTCCACAGAAAACTACATAATTTTATTTATTTATTTATTTTTGGGACTTATATGCCGCCCTATCTCCCGAAGGACTCAGGGCGGCTAAAAACAATAAAAACAACAATACAAAAGTTAAAAGAAATTAAATAAACAGCCCCAATAAATGTCCACAGGCTTCCCCTTCCTTAAGGGCGCCCCTAAGGAGTTAGCTTTTCTGCCTCCATTTTCCTGCCTTTAGCAGACTTAAAGGTAAATGTTCCCCCGCACATGCGTGCTAGTCGTTTCCGACTCTCCGTTTCAAAGCCGAAGAGCCAGCGCTTGTCCGAGGACGTCTCTGTGTTCATGTGGCCGGCATGACTAGACACCAAAGGCACACTGAACGCTGTTACCTTCCCACCATAGTGGTCCCTATTTTTCTACTTGCATTTTTACGTGCTTTCGAACTGCTAGGTGGGCAGAAGCTGGGACGAGTAACAGGCGCTCACTCTGCTATGTATGCGGCACTCGGGATTCAACCCGCCAAACTGCTGACCTTCTGATCTACAAGCTCAGCGTCCTAACCCACTGAGCCACCGCGTCCCTTTAGCAGAGTTACAATACACTATAATATCTGGCTGGCAAGATTCATTCCTCCTGGAAAGGTTCACCCGCAACTTGGGTTTCCTTTATTTCAGGCTGGGCAGGACACATTGGCAAGGCCTCTTCTGGATGGAATTGAATTGTATCAGGGCTGTGCCTTACTGGCAACACTCTCAGTTAGTTAGCAGAGCAACAAAACCAGACTAGCATTGCCAGAGATACCTAGACCATACAGAAGGAAATCAGGATAGAGATGACTAGCCACCTGATTTGCTTTGCTGTGTAGCAGTAAATCTGCTTCAATCTGTAAATCTGTTTTGACTGGATAATTCAACTGAAGCTTCGTTAACTAGAAGTATGTATTTGAAGCAATCCACAGTCCTTCTAAAAGATGCATGAAGAAAGCTGTAGGAGGTTTTGATAGGGAAAGTCAATTGAGCAATTGACTATTTACATCCTGAATGCTGCATCTCCAAAGGATTGTTTTTATTGAATTTTGGGCTGAATATAGGATTCAGCTGAACAAAGTTGCCTCAAACTGCAAAATGAATGCCATATAAATTTAATAAATAACTAAACTAAATATAGATCTTTGACTCAGATTCAAATTCCTGACAGTATGTTGTGTGAAATCAGTAATTTTCAATCAATATTTATCAATTACACTACATAGCCATCCAACATTAGAGCAGGTTATTAACGATCCTTTTCTAGCTCTCCAGAAACCCTCCACCCAGCCAGCAAATTAAATAGTCACAGAATCTCATGATATTTTGATTTGTTAAAATATCTGGGCTATTGTACCATGGATCATGATGCCTATCAGCTGGAAAAAAGTAGTATGGTTTTAGTTTCTTGGGTTCACCAAAAGGCCAAGAGGACTCACCCAGGCCTAGTGAACTCTTGACCCCCAAAATTTGAATACCACTGAATCTTTCTGGATGCATATAAATAATCTCTGGCTTGCAAATTGGCACCTATATAAAACACTAAGAGGTTCTTTAAAATGTTCCCAAACAAGATATGGTTATAACTGGATTCTGTTACTGACCATGTTTACAATATTGGGATGTAGACTATTTACCTGCTTCAAGATGAGATCAAACATCAGGATGAAACAACTCAAATTCATTTCATCATCATCACTGTCAAAGTCAATGGTCCTTCCTCCTCCAGGGTGTCCAAAATTTTTGAAAGGACTGCGGAAAGGGCTATGCATGGGGCTGCGAAATGGACTCTGAAATGGACTTGGGAATGGACTCAGTGTATTATGCTGAACTCTGTGCCCTGGATCGGAAGCAATGCTCACCTAGAGGGAACCAAATAACCAAATAACTAAAATAACATACGAGACAGCGAGCTCCTACATCCATGGTGGCGAACCTATGGCACGGGTGCCACAGGTGGCACGCAGAACCCTCTCTGTGGGCACGCGCATCACCCCAGTCCTAGGCCTTCAGCTGGGTTTTATAAAACCTTTTCACTTTAGGCCTCCGCTGCTGTGTGCAAAAAAAAAAGGTTCAATCAATCAATTTCAACTTCTCACAGGAAAAAAAATCTCAAAAAGTTGGGATTGATTGAACTTTTTCCCAGTCTGCCGTTACCACCGCAGCCACGCCCACCCAATGGGCCAAGCCCACCCAATGGGCCACACCAACCCAATGGGCCATGCCCACCCAGCACCCAACGATACATAAGTGGGTTTTGGGTTGCAGTTTGGACGTTCGGTCTCTAAAAGGTTTGCCATCACTGTCCTATATGCTTAATTTAGGAAAATACATTTATTTCATGATAGAATTGTGCAGAAGACACATTTTTCCCAGTGTGAAGATACAGTGTTACCTGCTACTAACAAAGCAGTCATAAAAGCAGAAAAAACATGATTTAGTAACAACAGGGTCATTGTATTCCAAAATGCTTTTCAGAGATCCCATTTAGCTGTTTTAGGTGCCACTGAATTGTTCCATTCATGACTGATGGAACAGTTAAGTGGCACAAATTAGGTGCATCTTAAGTCTTAGTAAAATGATGCGACAAACAGCCAAACTACATTTGACATATCTAAAGGAGCATCCTTTCTCGTGTATTTCTCTCCGAGGCCTAAAAGATGCTTGGTACCCTTCCATGAGAATATATAGAGATGAAGCATCTCCCCCAAGGGAGTTCTATTGTCTTCTTGAGGCAAGGCAAAAACAGTTCTATTAAAACTTTTACTGTTAAATCTTAATTTGTTCTAATGTAGGGGAATCCAACCTTGGCAACTTTAAGACCTATGGATTCTCCTGACAGTATTCCCCGTTTTATTCATTCTTTTTAATTGGAGTGACATTTGAGGTATAAAAATCCAAACAATCATAAGAAGGTAACAGAGAAGTACATAAAAGTTCTTTTCCTACCATCTAGCAGGCTACAGATTTTTGCAGTTCTAATATTTGAATCATGTGAATCACCCTGATTTCTGCTATCCAATTGCTGGTTTAATTCTTTTAATTGCTTATTTAGCCTACTGAGGTAAGTAGTTTGTGTTTTTTATAAACTTTTTATATAGGTTTAAAATACCCATAGACACCTCTGTTTGGAAGGTTACTCTTTTATGACTCGTGGACTTCAACTCCCAGAATTCCTGAGCCAGCTGGCTCAGGAATTCTGGGAGTTGAAGTCCACGAGTCATAAAAGAGCCAAGGTTGCCTACCCCTGGTATATACAGTTTAAACAAGCAGGACGTGTTTTCTAAAAAATTAGTTTAGGTCCTGCCAGGGGGATATAGTTCAATATATTTTATATTTATATTTTACAACCCTCCAACTGAAATTATGTTGAAACGCTCAGAATCCTTTATAGTTGGCCATGATAACTAAGACTGATGGAGGGACAATCCTTTTTTTCATAACAGAACTTTTTAACACCTACTGGTGTCCCATCAATTTCATGCTTCCACACTTGCTACTTGCAATATTTGCAGAATTCATTATAACCTCTATTAGAATTTTTTCTCCCTATATACAAATAATATGAATAAGGAATGGAGGGATCTAGACTGGGACTGCAGCAGATAGCAAATGACTAAGCTTTCACTCCTAATAATTAATGTCCTGATCCAGGTCAAAGACCTAAATTTGCTATTTAGTGGGTTTTTGTAAATAAATGAATAAATGTACATAACTGCCAATTCTACGAAAAAACATCCTGTCTACTTTGAACCGATTCCAAATGCATTTTTTTGCAATGAATAAATTTATAATCTTCAGCAGACCTTCCTGTTAAGTAAGTTCAGTTTTATGCTTAACTGCATGCTCAGCCCCGTTCATTTCAAAGGACTTCAGTTTAATCACACTTCATTTTCACTGATTGCACTTACTGACTTAGTCAAAAAATAAATGCAAAATGTGTCTCCTGTTATAAAGGAAATTGGTAATGAATTACCCTTCGAGCTGCAAGATTCCCAATTATCTCACTGACTCTCGATTTTCTTTGATTTGCCAGTTCTTTCACAGAATTAACACCATCAGAAAACATACTGATTACCAACTGAAGTGGAACTACAATGTCTAATTCAGATAACACCTGAAAAAGAGGAAGAAGACAGCGTTCTCAGGTTCAACTAAAAACTGAAGCGCTAGTGTATATTTTAGAAACTAGGTCAAAATGAAAAATGAACTTAAAACAAGCATTTAATTTAGTCCATATACAGATTAAGATCTAGAGCGTGGGGGTTGAAACTGTGATATCTGTGTGATATCAACTGAACTGTGTATTATAGCCTATGGGTGGATTATACATGACACTAATGAAGTTTGTGTGAGATTGATCTAGGCTTACCGGTAGTATGATATATTAATTGTGCCACTGAAACTAAGATTTATGGTTTAGCACAGGGGTGTCAAACTCAATTTCATTGAGGGCCACATCAGCATTGCGGTTGCCCTCAAGGGGCCGGGTGGGTATGGCCAGGGTGGGCGTGGCCTAATGGGTGGGCGTGGCTAGAGTGCATATGGCCTACTGGGTGGGCGTGGCCAGCTCTACATGGTTCACATCAAGGGTACCTATGGGGGCCTGGGCAGGAGTGGGACAGATCTGAGGGTCTCTGGCAGAAGGAGGGTCTCTGGGCCAGGGCCAAGGCAGTGGGGGCCGTTCCCTCACTGTTTCCAAGATGGCTTCGCGGGCCACATGAAACCACTTCGCGGGCCGGATCCGGCCCCCGGGCCTTGTGTTTGACATGTCTGGTTTAGCAAAACATACAAACCCATTTTTTTATTATTTGTTCAACAAATCAAAGTCAAATAATCATGGCTTAATATATGTGAACCCAGCTTCTGCTTTGGGGTTGGCTTCCTCAAAGAGACTCTTAATGCAAGTCACCTAAAATTGTTACTGAAGCCTTAATTTCTTAAATGTACATCTTTCTGTCATGACAAAACTTATGTATAGAATGACCACATTGCTTTCTAACCAGACAAAACCAAATGCTGATCTGCTTAGCCTCTGCATCAGATGCCTCTGTATGATTTCTTGAGATTGTATTAATTTCATAACAGGTGGCAAGCAAAAGGAAGTAAGGGTACAAACCTTGTAAGGTATTTTATGAAAATGTCTCACAAATCACAAAGCTTCATCATAGGTAGCTCCAAGACAATAACAATAGAAGCCACCTAATGTTTTCCTGGGATATTGCTTGGGATATTAATTAATACTAATAATTAAAAAACATGATAGACAAATTAAATAATTAGTAGGATTAGTATATATTAAAATTTTGTTGATGCACACAATCAATACTATCTGGGAACTATGTCTAATCAACACACTGGAATGTGCTTCCATAGGATGACTTGAGCAAAGATATGTCAGCACTCACATGAAGCCAGAGCAGAGCTTGTTCTTGTACAGAGGATGGATATCCTGTGAATCGACAGCTTATGAAGCCAAACATTTCCTCCAGAGAAAAAGGGAGTGGGCATAGCTCAATATCAAACATTTTACTACAATGCACAAAGACAAAAGATTGATTAGTAGGTTCTTTAAGATGGCTGTCAGAAAGAGCAAAGGCTGCCCACAAAAAAATAAAAATGACACTTAAACAATTCTAGACACCTGAACAGGAAAACATTACATATATGTAAAGGTTCTACGACATATAGCAGTAGTTTTTACTGGAATAAATTCCAAATGGAACTATGCGAATTAGTGGTCATTAAAAGAGCCAATAGTACTACGGAATTTTGAAAAGAAATTATGTAAGAAGATTCTATGAGAAGCATGAAGTGGAGAGTGAAAAATGTTTGACATATATGAAAGAATGGAGAAGAATTTATAATGTCAGTTTAGAAAGAATGTTGAGGCCCCTTTAATCCAAACTTTGTTCAGTGCAAATAATATAGAATTATAGCGTTTCTGTTTATGACTTTCCACCTTTGCTCAAATATCTCCAGTGAAACAGGACCATCAGTCCTGTAAGCTGCAGTAGTGTACATTCCTGACCATTAGGAAATTTAAATTTTTATAGTTCCTGTTATGTATTGGGCTCATTAGTAATACCACGTGGGTTGCTGGAGCAGCTAACGGCTCTCCAGCAACCCAGACTACAAGTCTCCATTGCTGTTATTGGCTATCCCTAGGTGGCAATGGTTGCTTCAAACTTATTGGCTGCCGCCTAGGGGCTAGACTATATATTGCAGCTAGTTACAGCCATTTCCTCAGTTTGGATTCTGCAAGCAATAAACCATGAGTTTTCCTGAACTCACTTGCCTTGTCTTCATTCCTGCGCCAAAGAACCCGCTACACAACACTGGTGATGAAAGTGGGATCCTGTTTCCCTGGAAAAAGAGCTGAAGTCTACAAGGGGAAGGCAGCGCACGCCGGAGGGAAAAGGCATTTCCCCCCCCCCAAGGTTGGCTAGCAAGCTATGCTAGCGACCTCGTGCTCAGTGGACTCATTCCCTGAGCCTGGGAAGCAGGATTCGGAAGAAACCGCAGGAACCAGCAAAGACAGAATGCCGAAGGTCGGGAGACTTCGAGAATTCGACGTGAAGAATCCAGAGGAATGGCCATCCTATTTGTCCCAGGTAGAAAACTACCTCCAGGCAAATCAGATCGTGGAAGAAGGACTGAAGGCCGCAACGCTACTCTGCCTGTGCAGCCCAGCAACCTTTGATTTGGCCAAGAACCTCTTCGCTCCAATGCTGATAGAATCGATCTCCTACGCAGACCTCAGAAAGAAGCTAATCGAACATTTCCAGCCCAAGATGTCTGAAATGGCTTGGAGGTTCAAGTTTGACCAGAGAGTGCAGCAAACCAGTGAATCAGCTTCAGAATTCATCGCGGGCCTGAGGCAGGCCACTCACCTATGCAAATTCTCAAACTTAGAAGAGAGACTACGAGACCGGCTCGTCTGCAGCCTACGGAACCAAACGCTTCAACAGAGACTCTTTGCCAGACCAAACTTAACGTTTTCAGAAGCACAAGACGAAGTAATAGCTGACAAAGCCGCCGGGAGTGCAGTTCAAACAGTACAGCCCACCAAAACGACAAAGCATGAAGAAACGGTCCACCAAGAGCACACCAAATGCACCGAAGAATCTTCCGAGGAAGAAGAGCCTGGAATCAACTGACTCCAAAAGCAACCCAATGCACAACACCGCAACAGCCAGCAGCAAGAGAACACTTACAAGGCAGTTCTCTTACCTAAATGTAAAGGGTGCGGCAGCAACCATTTTCACACCGATTGCAGATTCCGATCAGCCATGTGCAAAGCTTGCAGAAGGACAGACCACATCGCAGCGGTTTGCAGAGCCCGCCAGAGAGACCAGCCACCCAAACACCAGTCGGAAGAACCGACTAGGAGAGCTTTAGCTAGAAGCTACCTTTGGTGGCCTGGTCTTGATAAGGACATTGAGGCACAAGTCCATGGTTGTTATACATGCCAGCAATCGAGGCCTGAAATGCCACAGACTCCAGTTCATAGGTGGGAGGAAACGCACACTCCCTGGTCTAGAATTCACATAGACTATGCTGGCCCCTTTCAAGGACAACTCTTCCTTATAGTTGTGGATAGCCACTCCAAATGGCTGGAAGTAATTCCAGTTCCTAACATGACTACTGCTAGGACCATCCAGGTGCTGAGAAAACTCTTTGCCACACATGGGTTGCCAGATGTCTTAGTATCAGACAATGGGGCCCAATGCATTGCTGCTGAATTTCAGGCTTTCCTTAGAGATAATCTCATCAGACATGCAACGTCTGCGCCTTTTCATCCATCTTCTAACGGTCAAGCTGAACGCATGGTGAGGACAATGAAGGAATCACTCAAGCGCATTGTAACAGGTGACTGGCATCACAGATTGGCAGATTTTCTACTCTGCCAGCATTTTACGCCCTGCACTGCTACAGGCAAAAGTCCTGCAGAACTACGTTGGGGGAGGCGATTGATCACTAAACTGGACAGGTTGCATCCAGATAGAATGGCAGCAGAAGCCTCTCGACCAAAACCCCCTAGGGGGCTGCAAATGGGCGATTGGGTTTGGGCCAGGAACTATGGTCATGGGAATCTGTGGGTTCCTGGTCAAATTACCAAAGCATCCAGGCCCCTGCCTTATGAAGTGGGGTTGGAGGGAGGGCGAGTTGTCAGATGCCACATTGATCAACTCAGAAAACGGTTTCCAGAATGGCCACTAAGTGAAGACTGCATCATAAGTCCCTCCCAAGATCCTCAAACTTCACATGGACTCTCAGGACTTTTCCTTCATAACTGAGGAGGAACCAGAGGGAGAAGTGGGGAGTCCAGGAATGCAACATGGATCCCCTGAAGGAGCAAGTCAACCGGACTTCAGCAACCACTGTGCCTACTCTGCTGATCAGTCTGACTCTGGGGTGGGCCAACCTGGAGAGGCCAACCAGAGAGCATCTAATCCCCTTGGACTCAGGAACACCAAGGGACACAGGTCTACCCAGCCCACTGGATAAGCTGGTAGACCACAAAGTGACTGGAACTCCAAGACGTTCCACTAGAGCACACAAGCCTCCTTCATATCTTGCTGATTACGTTGTAAAATAAAGACATATAATATTGTTGTATTGCAACTTGCCACTGTACTACAGAAACTAGCGTTATGATGTTAACTGTGTGGTGTGCTGTCAATGAAGGCCTATTCATTCAGGTGCTATGATGTTAACTGTCTAGTGTGCTGTCAGTGAAGCCTATTCATTCAGACATCGTTAATTAACATTGTAACCCATATGGGTTTTTTTCCTATTACTACTATTAAGACTGTTTTGATAAGGAGTCTTGATAATTGCATTAAGACTAACTTGTGTTATAATATTGTCTGATCTAAGAGGGGAAGGGTGTTATGTATTGGGCTCATTAGTAATACCACGTAGGTTGCTGGAGCAGCTAACGGCTCTCCAGCAACCCAGACTACAAGTCTCCAGTGCTGTTATTGGCTATCCCTAGGCGGCAATGGTTGCTTCAAACCTATTGGCTGCCACCTAGAGGCTAGGCTATATGTATATTGCGGCTAGTTACAGCCATTTCCTCAGTTCAGATTCTGCAAGCAATAAACCATGTTTTCCTGAACTCACTTGCCTCGTCTTCATTCCTGCGTCAAAGAACCCGCTACACAACAGTTCCCTCTTTAGAAAGTAACATAAATATATAATTTATGGATGCTTATATTGCCTTTATTTTTGTATTACATTTGTAAACCATTCTGAACTGATAATGAAATGGGAAGGAATTCAAATTCAACTGAAGATAGATAGATAGATAGATAGATAGATAGATAGATAGATAGATAGATAGATAGACAGACAGACAGACAGACAGACAGACAGATAAGCATCTCTCGCCACAGTCAAAATCAAGGTGTGATACATCGATTACTGCAACTCTTTAACTGCCCACCTTTTTTAAAAGATGCAAATAAAGATTACACAATACCATGAAGAATTATGGTTTTAGGTGCTTGCTCTTCTACGACTTGGAATTTTATCGATATATCAATATCAAGAACTAATATTCAGCCTATAAGTTCCTAAATAACATTCACAGGCCTCCAAGACCTGAATCACTGTAATCAAACCTTTGGCTAAGGAGCAATTTCAAGAGGTTTAGAATTTGAAAGTGCTTCCTTGTAATTCAAACTTTGGGCCCAATCCAGTAATGATGTTTATGGAAAAAGCAACTGAATTTTCTCCAAGGGCTTGAAATTTCATATATGTTAAAGAACATATTTCATGTCTGCATTCTATTTACAAAGTTGCAGTTCAGATACGGTAGGTAAGGCTTGGATTTCTGTCTGAAAATCTAATAATATATAAGCTTCAATTCCTCCAACAGGAATTAAAAAGACTGCATATTGTTCCACTTACCTTAATACTTCCCTGAATTCCTTCAGTTGATTGTCTGGCACTTCACTCCTGACGGCTTCCAGCCATTCTGGCATAATACAGTCCCACACAGGTTGATTGATTACATTGTACGGAATTAAGCAGAGGATCCGATTCAGACCTTCCTTTAATTGTGTCACAGTGCTACATGACTTATCCCAATATCCACCTACCTGAGGGCATTGCCAAGGGGGAAAAAGGCTGTATTAAATGTCATATAGCAAGTCATATGGTACTGAAGGCAACCAGCATTACGTTCTCTTTTTGTGTACAATAAGCACTCAAAATATTAAACACTGTAATAAACACTGGATCTAAGCAGGTTTATCTGTGACACTGCTATAAATCAAGAACTACAATTCTTACCCTTGCAAACTCCATTGGTTTAGGAAGAAGGCACATCACCATGACATCAAATCTGACATCACACACAGTTTTCAGCCATTTAGTGACAAATTGGGGTTTGAGTTTCTCCACTAGGCTGCCAACTTCATCATCCATCATATATGCTGTGGAGTGGAACCACTGGAAAACCATGCTGACGAGCCGAGCCAAACTCTCTGTAGGGGTATTCTCACTAGGGGTGCAGAGGCTAACCTGCAAACAAAATGTTCTCAGTTTTTCTCTTTCTCTTTTGCAAATTGCCTTGTGGAAAGACAAGAAACAAGTGTGCTTTCAGATAGATTGACTAACCAAGGCACAAAATCTTGGGGGAAAAATACTATTCTGCTGCTATCAAGCTCAGCCAAAAACATTGAGAAAGCAATAAACATTTAAACATAAGTAATGGAATTGTATACAACTACTAGCTTGTATTTGTTCTAATTGGGACTTATCTATTAAAAGGTTCAAAACGAGATCCAGATTCAGTTTCTAACAGATCCTTGTGCAATATTCCAATATGATCAACTCCAGACAAAATTATCTTATTTTCATCTACATTCAGCACAGATTGTAGTCCTTTTGACCATCTCTTATTTGTTCTTTGGTTTAATACCATCCCCTTTAAGAAGTTGTTTAATTGTCGTTTATCCTGACTATTAAGAAACATGTCTGATAAAAAGGTATGCTTCTCACATTCCTACTTCAGCTATGCAGACTATATATTCAGGAATCCATCTATAGATCACTTCCCTTTGTTAACAGATTGCCATTGATGCTATATTGAAGGACTTTTGATTAACTAAGCACTTTTGGGGGGAGCCTATACAGCAGTTCCCTTTTCATCCCGTTCTTTCTGTTCCTCACAGGTTATACAGCACCATTTTTTTTCTTGCTCCATGCAATTGATCACAATCTTGCATTTATTTGTGTATATAAAATGGAAAAGAGACTGCTGAAAAAAAAATCAGCAAGAAACACAACCTTTTCAGGGTATAAAATGGACAAGGTCATGTCAAAGCTATATTTAACTTTAGTTTGATTAAACCATATTTAATATATATCATCGAGCTCTCTGGCCCAGGCTGAGAATTTTTAATTTTAATTTTAACTGGGGTTTTTATTTTCTCTCAGGGTTTCATTTAATTTTTTTAAATTGTTTTAACTTTTGTATTGATTTTCTTTTAAATATCCTGTAAACTGCCCTGAATCCTTCGGGAAAGGGCGGCATATAAATCTAATAAATAAATAAATAAATAAATAAATAAATAAATAAATAAATAAATAAATAAATAAATAAATAAATCTTATACTATATACCATTACAATTAATGTGGCAATTAATGTGGGAGATACATTTGATCCTGATGCCTGAAACCATGTTATTCCAAAGACGGAGGGGGGGGGGGGAGAATGCATCCTTGGCTCCAACTACATCCCTAAAATTTTGCCAACTTTAGATCCTTCCCTTGAATTCATTCCTGTAGAAAACAATTGAAAGTATACACAAAGGATGACTTTGTGTATACAAAAACTTAGTATCTACAAAAATCTAAACCAAGATGCTGCAAATGATCAAAAGAGAATTAGATGGATATTTTTAACATCTTTATAACACCATTATCTTTTTGACTAAACTTTAAGCTGCCCAGAATCATTCTGGAGTCAGATACTTCTAAATCTTAATCATCACCACCACCACCACCACCATCCGCTATGGTGTCCTCCAGAAGTGATAAACTGAAGTTTCCAAAATGCTACATGGGAACTTGGGAGTTGTATTCCAACAAAGAGTATTAGAATGATGCAAATTCAATTTGTGGGTGATACATTTTTAGTACTAGTCAAGTTGACAGAAAAGCTTTTGAGCTCTCCAGAAATGTTCTTTAGTCAGGGTATTACAAAAAGACAGTTCAAACGTGAGAAGAGTGAACTAAACTTTTAAGAATAAGAGATTATATTGACCTATATTTCCCCCAATCGATAAAACCAAAATAAGAAGCACTGCACTGAGAAATAGTCTTAATCCCATAACAACTGATCAATAACTAAGCAGGGGAGCAGCTGCATTCACAGAACATTACAAAGCTAGTCATATCTGTTTACTTTTAGTCTATATGGATAAAATGGACAGAATTCCTCACATGTGTTTGGTGAGTTGCTCATTTGTAATCCCCTAGAGTCATCATTGTTCAAAGTATACATCCATGTGTTTGTTCTGCTGCGGTCATGCATATTTTTGAGGTTTTATTCTAGTCTATAATTCTATAGTCTGCCAAAGCTATTTATGAAGAGACCTTCACCAGATATTATGCCTTCAAACCAAATTAAAAAATGGGAAGAACAAGATTCTATCATCCCCTCATATTAGGAAAACAAACATCAGAAGCCACGAACTTTCTCTATTCATGGAGAGTTAGAAAACCTGGTCTCAATTCTACAGATGTGTTAGCCTTCAGCTCACATAATCTCTATACAGCAATAGACATTGGGAAGACTGGCTATGATGGGGTTAAAGTCCAGTGTACCTGGAAGGCACCATATTTGGAAAGACTGTTTTAATCTCTGAGATGCTTCTAATAATTCTTCTAGAATTTGACTCTAAAGGAAAGGGAGGAAAGCATACCTACCAGGAACCAGATTCCAAACTGGCTCAGAAGCCGCTGGTCATGCTTGTCGTCATCTTTGTTATCAAAATCTGTGTTGTCCAAGGAATGATGAGAGGAAGACAGGCCCAGCTGCCTCCTGCGATTGAGCTCGTACTCTCTTTGCTCAGCATGGAATTCAGCCTCTTTCAGCAGGCTAAAAGATGAAGAACACCTAAGATGAACTCCAAAACCTCGACATGAGTTCAGTGTACTAACTTTCAGTGTCAGGAAGTGCGGCTCCTTGGACTGGAACCATGGGTGAGTCTGACTGAGCATTGTGGGTTCAATACATCTGGGTGATACCAATTGGGAAAGACTGTAATAATGGAGGGCAGAAAGGAACATTTGGCTGTATTTAATTAAGCTGGTGAAGGTTACCTGATGACAGCTTCCACCGTACAGACTAATTCCTCAGCACCGCATTCACGGGTATTGATAGGAGGTGGTGACGTCTGATAAAGGTGGGTCTCTGCTGTTGCCCCAACTTCATTGCTGTGATGATTTGAGTGGCATCTTTTGCAGTAACGCACTGGCCTGTTACCATGCCGACCACAGCATCCAGCAGAGAAACATGTCACAACAGCCCTCCTAACATGTGAGCTGCAATTCTGCAAAAAAATGAAAACAAAATAAATGTGACACAGAAGTAAAACTCAACTAGCTGACAGTCAAATAAATTTACATTTAAAACATTACCTTGGAATGGGTCGAAAAGGTGACATGCTCAGAGAGTGGGGAAATGTAGAGTTCAGATGTGAGCTATAGGTAGTCCTTGACATATGATCACAATATAGCCCAAAATTTCCATTGCTAAGCAAGATCGTTGTCCAGTGAGTTTTGCCTCATTTTATAATCTTTCTTACCACCGTTATTAAGAGAATCAATGCCATTGTTAAGTTAGTAACATGGTTATTAAATTAATCTGGCTTCCCCATTGTCTTTGCTTATCAGAAGGTCACAAAAGGTGATCACATGATCCTGGAACCCTGCAACTGTCATAAATACATGCCAGTTGCCAACTATCCAAATTTTGATCGCGCAACCATGGGGATACTATAATGGTCGCGTGAAAAACAGTCAACTTTTTTAGTGCCGTTGTAACTTCAAATAGTTTCTAACTAAATGGTTATAAATTGAGGACTACCTGTACTAGATTCTAAGTTGTCACCCTTCTATTCAAAAATGGAAAACCAAGCTCCCAGTCCCAGTATTTAACACTCTATACTGTTTCTTGTTAACCCTGTAAGACAGGGGTCCTCAAACTGGGCCACTTTAAGCTGGCTAGGAAATTCTAGGAGTTGAAGTCCACAAGTCTTAAAGTGGCCCAGTTTGAGGACCCCTGCTATAAGAGATGGCTTGCTTCACCTCAAAGAGGGTGCTTGTTTGACCTTGAAACTGTAGGAAACTGGCCAAACACTCCAAATGAAGTTTCTGAGTACATGCAGACATTTTTAGCTTTTGAACTAGTTTAAAGCAAAGGTTATGGCTACTTTTCTGTTAGTCATTTGGTGGTTGTATTCTGTTGTGAAGAAATTTTAAAAAGGTACACACCTGTGTCTTTGCTCAAAACCCACCTTCTGAAGGTATGCACAATAGTATTCTTATGTTTACCTCCACCCATAATAGTATAGGACAAATATATTGTGGATAGATTATGCTTTGCAATAAATCATCCTTCACTCATAACTATTGAAGAATTTTTCAGAGACAGAGAGAGACCTTGCCATTTGGATATTCAGCTCTTACTATATAATTTTACTACCAAGTTTTGGAGTTTTGTTTTAAACTTATTTGTCAAATTGATATAGCTGCCCATCTCACAAAAAGCAACTCTAGGCAGCATATATCTGATCTATACAAATTCTGCCATAGATTTGTATTTCCATAAACAAGTTATCCCAGTATATAACTAAGTCCAGCATCTGAGTCACCATTAAGTATTTGACTCCACACTCAGCAATTATTTTATGCCTGATTTTGCCGGTAGATTATGGAACTCTACTAAAAAAAAACCATCTAGATCTCAAAAAAAATCTTCTCATCTTTGCATAACATGACAAAAAACCAAAAAAGAAAAAAGAAAAACAAAGCAAGATGGAACTTCTTTTAACTTGATGTGCTACAGGATTCTGTCCTTTGTTTACAAACTGTGAAATTCTGTTGCTATGGCTTGGCCCAAAGCCATGATCTCTATTTGAATCATAGAGGACAACCACAATATTTCAGACAGAGCAAATAATCTTCTTTGGGGGAAATTGCCATCTAGAAGAAAAATAACATCACAAACATTCTTCCTTTCAGAGTATATCTTTGTTGTGCTGGCTCCCTAAACTACCTTTGTTGTCTCTATTCACTTCCACAGGCTTCTTGGTTTAGCAATTTTATATGAAGCATGCTTGTAATTAACCAGACATTGTAATATTAATAGCAGCAAAACAGCTCTTAGAATTGGAGGCTGAATGTCAACACATAATAATCAGAACAATTTCAGGATGTTTGAGCAAGACACGATGATTTACATAGAAAGACTTTTATACAGCATGTGATCATGAGGTGAAGCCAGAAACCAAAAAAAAAAAGCTGAGTGATATCTCATCAGACATGCACTGCTACCTTACCTTTTTTTGACATATAGCAGAAATTTCAGCTATAAGGGAAGGGAAATTAAAATCAAAAGAGTTATGATCACTCTGCCACCAGGTGCAATAAGACAAAGAGGCCAATAAGTGACTTAAAAATTATCCAGTAAAGCATAATTCTAGGACAGTCTCTGGCTTCTGGATCTTATTGGGTTATCAGTACCTTATATGGAAGCTAATTAGAAACATATTTACATTAAGTCATTATAGGGTATAGATGTATGGTAGGTCTGTCTGTAAGAAAGAGACTGCTTTGCTTTATGGCTCCAATCCTCCACCTTTTATCATTCAAAACAAGGCAAATCTTGCCCATTTCTCACTTGCCTGGAACTAGTTCAGGCTGGCCCATGACAGAGGCAAAAGCAAGATAATTACTCTTCCAATTCTATGCCCCAAAGCCAACTAAATTGGCAGCTGAATCTTCCTTACACAATTCTTCCTAATTTAGAGGTTACAGAACTTGTTTAAATAACACCGACAACCTTATCTGCCAGCACTCCGATATTATTTCCTAGCATCTGCTGCCCGAGATAACTGTCTCTGTCTGCTGCCTAAGATAACTACCACAGTCTAACAGTATGCCAGGCCTAAACATAGTATTGGATTCTGACTTGCATAACGTAAATTGTTGCATAAACCCATTCAATTCCTAAGTTTGGAGGCTAAAATATTCATACCAGGAAGACATCATCATCATCATCATCATCATCATCATAGTAAAGTTGGAAGGGACCTTGGAAGTCATCTAGTCCAACCCCCTGCTCAGGCAGGAAACCCTATACCATTTCAGACAAATGGCTGTCCAATCTCTTCTTAAAAACTTCCAGTGTTGGAGCATTCACAGCTTCTGGAGACAGGTTGTTCCACTGGTTAATTGTTCTAACTGTCAGGAAGTTTCTCCTTAGTTCTAGGTTGCTTCTCTCCTTGACTAGTTTCCATCCGTTGCTTCTTGTCCTGCCTTCAGGTATTTTGGAGAATAGCTTGACTCCCTCTTCTTTGTGGCAACCCCTGAGATATTGGAACACTGCTATCATGTCCCCCCTCACCCTTCTCTTCTTTAAACTACACATAACCAATTCCAGCAACCGTTCCCTATATGTTTTAGCCTCCAGTCATGAATTACAAGTGAAAGTTTTAGGAATAGTGAAATAACTTTGGATTTGGCAGGGGAGGATAATCTACAATTTAGCATTATACATCTCTGGTGAAAATGGACAGGACATTTCAGAAACTGCCTGGACATTGACAGTAAGAACACTATCCAAACTTAATTACATACAACTTCTCTGTTAGTCTTACATATATAACTGTAGATAAAAGTATGTTAATATATGCATTCTAACACTATGACTGTAAACAAAGATGTTGTCTTCTTATCTATTTATAAACTTAATGAACGTATTTTTACTCTTATCACTCTTTTAAAAAATATTACATCAATCTAATCCTATTTTTAAAAAAGACAATTACATAAGGCTTGGAACAATTTGCTTGAACAATTTCAGTATATGCTTGATTGTTTGAAATGGATTGATTGAAACTGTTCAAACAATATGCTTGAATAATTTCAGTATAGGACTTCAGTAAGTCCTTGACTTACAAATGATACCAGAATTTCTGTTGCTAAGCAAGTTTGTTATTAAGTGAATTGTGTCCAATTTTAATGGCTTTTTGGCACAGCTGTTAAGCGAGTCACTGTGGATGTTAAGTGAATCACAGGGTTGTTAAGCAAATCCAGCTTTCCCCACTGACTTTGCTTGTCAGAAGCCAGCTGGGAAGGTGATCACATGACCCCAGGATGCTTCAACAGCTGTAAATACATGCCCATTGCCAAGTGTCTATATTTTGACTGTGCGACTGTGTGCTGCAATGGTCATAAGTGCAAGAACCAGTTATAAGTCATTTTTTCCAGTGCCACTGTAACTTCAAATGGTTGTTAATAAATGGCTATAAATCGAGGACTACATCTGATTGCTATTCCCTTTACAATCCTCATTGACAAAGATAGGCAGTTCAGTTTCACTGAAATTTCAGGACCATAAAATTGCTTCCTATTTCTCCCCTGAATTTAATAGCAAACCCCTGAATCCACCACCAATAATACTGATAAATAGCATAGATAGGTTCAGCTTCCAACTATCTCAAACTCCAAAAACAAACAGTCAAAATTTGCAGCTCCTTTTGCTAAATTATAATATCCCTGCCATATGCCTTGTAGGTTCTGCACCTACAAAAAGTTATTTTAAAAAGTGCTGCCCTTGTCTGTAAAATATTACTTACCCTTTTCTTCGGTGGTTAGTATTGCTCCATGCGAATGCTTTATTACTGGCTATATTTTTGTCTATGACAAGTAATCTCAACCAATACCAGACTGTTAGGGAATATTTAGAGTTATCCCAATAACTGGACCAGGAAGTTTGTCTTAGAGTATGGCAACTGGCATAAAGTCAGCATGTGTAGAAGAAGGGCTGAAGCCCAGTGACTTCCTGTTATGGCCTATATCACTTTCCTTCAAAATGTAAAATATGCTTCACTGTAGAATGCAAAAAAATTACTTTCAGCCCTTTCCATCACTATCTACAGGCGCATATAAAGGAGTGTTAAGGCTATCAAATATGTGCCTGTATCATCCTGGACATCCATTTATCAACTGGAATGTCCAAAGCAGGGATTCCCTTCTTTTTTTTAATCTTTCAGCAAACACAGGATGTGCAAATGCTGCTTCACTTCTCAACTGTTGGAATAATTGCGAGGGATTCTGGGAGTTACAGTACAGCAAAATCTAGAGGTCCATTGGTTGTCCAATCCAAGATTAACATCATTATATCTGATTAAAAGTCAAATATAGTGTGATGGTTCACATTAGCCCTAAAACCAATGGGCATGATATCCTATTAAACGTAACGGTTGCATCCAAACTTAATCATGGTTAAAAGAGAGCTACTCGAGATCTATGAATTTTAATGAGTATTTCAAATCTGACTAAGTCCAGATTCTATTTAATGAAAGAAAGGGTCTTAGATTTGCAAGAATAAGAATTAATCACTTTGAGAATAGCATGCATATCAGCACTTCCCTTAAAGAATAGTCCTGAAATAGGAACCTAGAAAACTAGTTTATCTCAGACTGTATGTCCATTTGCCCCAGGCTTGCCTACGCCGAAGATGATGATAAAGCTCTTACATTCTAAGATGAAATTGCTTTCACCACTATTTGACTGTTGAGCTGAAGAAGGAAGAAACTGAACCTGAGATTTTGTACATGTAAAGACCTTCCATCAAGCTGTGAAATGTCCTTTGAATGTCCTTATAACATATCACAAGTCCATTATTTTATAAATATCATTATGTCCATACTGTGAATATTACTTTCTCTCGTATTACATTCAGTCTTACCTTGTGGTAAAAGAACATCAACCAACCATTCACTGTGATCCCTTAAAAGAAGAAAAAAAAGAATCAGAGTGGACTGTGATGTTATCTATCCCTTCAATGAAACACCCATATTTTGAATATAATAAGTGATTGTGTATATGGGTTAGGTTCTTAAGAATTCTCTCAGCAGAATTCCTGCGTGTATTTCTACAAGTTGGAGGAGAAAGATTGGGAGACTTCCACCAATTAGTTCTTCTGCTATTCTTACACTTCTGAAAAGCTGCTTCACATGCCTGGGAGAATTAAGAGAGGGAGAAGCTTTTATTTTTATTTTTTTAAAATCCCATTTATATCCCGCCCTTCTCCGAAGACTCAGGGCGGCTTACAATCTAAAGCACAAATCAATGTGCTTAGCAATAGCCTTCATTCTATGTATATGTCTGCTTATTAGGGCTTTCGCCCCCCCAGAGGCATTATGGGACACATTGCCTAAAATTAATTCCCCAATTAATGGAACTTCCATTAAACATACATGAAGGGAAGAGCTTCCAGATAGCTAACTAGGATCCAAGCTTTATTTTTTACTTCTAAAACAGCAGCTGGCAGCTGGACAACATTAGCCTCTTCGTCATTCATTTATTCCAAGTCTGCCTGTCAAATTCTATTTTTTTATGTTACAAAGAACACTCTAATTTAGAAGATACCAAATTATACAGAAAGGAAAAAAAACTATTTGACAAAAAGATGAAATACTAAAAAAGAGAACAAATGGCTGTGTCAAATACCTCATCCCTGTAAAAAGGCAGGCCTCCTTTCCAAATTAATTATTTTTGCTTCAGATTTAAAGCAAGGGTTATGTTAACACAAAGGTGACTTTTATAAAATGAAAACACTTTTTGGTAATTTGCAAATGGTGTCATTATAATGCTAAAACAATGAGAAAGCAGCACCCTGAAACCACACCTTCTGATCCATGTGTCCAGGAATTGGTGGCCACATACTTCCAATTTTGGTAATAATCGGCTTTTAAAACTTAAGCAAAAAATAATAATAATGTATTTTCTCCACTTAATGAACAATCCTGGGTTAGATTTCATTCTTAATAATGCTATTTCAATAAAATAATATGTGTTCCATTCAGAGTATCTCATTAAAGCAAATACTGTTAACAGTGAGAAGTCCTATATACTTAAAAAACAATGAATGAAGGGGGAATTTACAATAGAAATTGGATTTTTTTTCTTACCAAGATTGAATTCCTTCGGGGGCTGTGTAAGAGTGCTAGATAAGGGCTAACCTGAAGGCAACAGCAGGAAGAGTCAGACCTTAAAGTAGGAAGGTCACGTCTCCTCTCTCCCTTTTTTCACCCTTTTTGACTTGTGACTTCTAATGCTATGTAGCCAGCAATAAAGCCTATGTTACAACAAGCTGAATGATAGTTGAATTTATTTATAGAATAGAATAGAATAGAATAGAATAGAATAGAATAGAATAGAATAGAAAAGAATAGAATAGAATAGAATAGAATAGAATAGAATAGAAAAGAAAAGAATAGAATAGAATAGAATAGAATAGAATAGAAAAGAATAGAATAGAATAGAATAGAATAGAATAGAATAGAATAGAATAGAATAGAATAGAATAGAATAGAAAAGAATAGAATAGAATAGAATAGAATAGAATAGAATAGAATAGAAAAGAATAGAAAAGAATAGAATAGAATAGAATAGAATAGAATAGAATAGAATAGAATAGAATAGAATAGAATAGAAAAGAATAGAATAGAATAGAATAGAATAGAAAAGAAAAGAATAGAAAAGAATAGAATAGAATAGAATAGAATAGAAAAGAATAGAATAGAATAGAAAAGAATAGAATAGAATAGAATAGAATAGAATAGAATAGAATAGAATAGAAAAGAATAGAATAGAATAGAATAGAATAGAATAGAATAGAATAGAATAGAATAGAAAAGAATAGAATAGAATAGAATAGAATAGAATAGAATAGAATAGAATAGAAAAGAATAGAATAGAATAGAATAGAATAGAATAGAATAGAATAGAAAAGAATAGAATAGAATAGAAAAGAATAGAAAAGAATAGAAAAGAATAGAATAGAATAGAATAGAATAGAATAGAATAGAATAGAATAGAATAGAATAGAAAAGAATAGAAAAGAATAGAATAGAATAGAATAGAATAGAATAGAATAGAATAGAATAGAATAGAAAAGAATAGAATAGAAAAGAATAGAAAAGAATAGAATAGAATAGAATAGAATAGAATAGAATAGAATAGAATAGAAAAGAATAGAATAGAATAGAATAGAATAGAATAGAATAGAAAAGAATAGAATAGAATAGAATAGAAAAGAATAGAATAGAATAGAAAAGAATAGAATAGAATAGAATAGAATAGAATAGAATAGAATAGAATAGAATAGAAAAGAATAGAATAGAATAGAATAGAATAGAATAGAATAGAATAGAATAGAAAAGAATAGAATAGAATAGAATAGAATAGAATAGAATAGAATAGAATAGAATAGAATAGAAAAGAAAAGAAAAGAATAGAATAGAATAGAATAGAATAAAATAGAATAGAATAGAATAGAATAGAATAGAATAGAATAGAATAGAATAGAATAGAATAGAATAGAATAGAATAGGAGAGTAGGGATAGGAATAGGAATAGGAATAGGAATAGGAATAGGAATAGGAATAGAATTCTTTATTGGCCAAGTGTGATTGGACACATACAAGGAATTTGTCTCCAGTGCATAAGCTCTCAATGTAAATACAAGCAACAAGTGATAATCACAATCGTAATCATAATCATCATTTTCAGAGATGCTATGAACAGTAGCGGCTAACTGATGCTTGAATTTAGGTCAAAGACAACATATGATTTTCATGATATTAGTTTCCCACCTCTGCTATAGATCCATGGAGCAGCATGGCAGGACTGAAGCAACCACAAATTTGCCAGTTGTCTACTCCCATATGAATCTTGAGTCCTGGATTTTGGATCCCTTCTGAAAGTTAGCCCATGGGAGTTATCTTGGTTCAAAAATTGTTGCCCATGATACACTGTTTCACCCAGTTAAAGGTCAGACAAAAGAGTTGTAATAGTATATAGATTTTACTAAAGACTGAGATCAGAAATAGAGGCATCCAGTAGAACTTATCTTTGAATCTTAATTCTTTTTGCTTAATATCAGTCAGGACATGGTCACTACTTCCAGCTCTGTTTTTATTTATAAAATATTTCCTGCAGTATCAAATGAACTGCATGACTTAATAAAGCAAATGTAATTATTTATTCAACTAAAAAAATTAAATTGCTTTTCTTTGCACAGACCTGTACATTAAGTAGTAGTTTTTTTCTGCTCAGTTTCTATTTCAGTGTCACTTTAACTTAATCAGGCTCCAATTAAGTTAAGTTGTGTTTAAAAAGTTTAACACAACTTTTTAAAGAACTTTTAAAATAAATGCCTCTTAAGTTTATCTCCAGTTATCTGTCTTTGTCTGTCTGTCTGTCTGTCTGTCTGTCTGTCTGTCTGTCTGTCTGTCTGTCTCTCTCTCTCTCTCTCTCTCTCTCTCTCTCTGTGTTTGTGTGTGTGTGTGTGTGTGTGTGTGTGTGTGTGTGTGTACGCGCTACCCACCCTGCAATCCTCTGGCTGCATTCTTCACAAAGATAGAGAGGGGGTGGTTTATCACCCAAAGCCACAGATAAAGAAGGGTCTACGCACATCTGAAATACACAGGAAGCGTGGAATTAGTTTCTCATTCCCCAAAAGCACTCTACCCACATAGAGCTGCCTCACTAGAGGGCAGCTATATTTTGAATGAAAGAAATTAACATTATAGGCCCTGGATTTCCTTTCATAGTTCTTTTAACTTGGTGCTTGAATATGGAGAAAGGATTACTGGTGATGACTGACAATGGCACAAATGGGTTATATTATTATTTTTTTGAATGCTTGTGTAATATATTTTGCTGCACTGATTTAGTAAAGAAGATATTAAGAAATAATATGCTAATTTGTAATGAGGTAGTTTGGCACATTTTGGGATTCATCAAGCAAACTAATATGCAAATAAAACTGGTCTGGGGGAAAAAGAGCATACTGTTAGTTAAAATATCAAGAGAATATGACTTTGCTTGCCAATCTGAGTTGCACAGCACGTTATGCCATAATGTAGTCTATTTAACACATTCCTTGTGCCTTTGTAAAGTATGATTTACAGTATGATTTACAGCTTCATTTAATGTCTGTATTCCCAGCCAACTGTGGTTCAATAAAACATAATTAATAAAATCATAGTTTAATGTGATGTATGAAATTTATCGTTCTTTACTCCTTATAGTGTTGTGTTAAACTGGAATCTATGGGTTGAATTCTTCTCCTGTTCACAAAATATTTATCATTTACATACTAGAATTACAGGTGGGAACAACATTTACCATAAGGATTCAATCTATAAAACTTTGCATAGTGTAATTCCACTCTGGTTACCATAAAAGTCTTATTTTTAGCTCTTCATTAAAATTTAGCTCAAAAGCTAAAATATCAGTTCATAAGCATCGAACATATAACTCTTGTCATCAGCACTACAAACATTCAAATACGAAAGACCACAAAACACAACTGCAGTAAAAAGAATATGGCTTTTCTTTTCATAGCTAGCATAACTTTGAATAAATTATACCTATTACTCTATCTGAAATGCAGTGTTGGATTTATAGTTAGTAATAATACTAGCAATAGCACTTAGACTTATATACCCCTTCATAACGCTTTACAGCAGGTCTCCCCAATTACTGGACCCACTAATGGACTGTGGCCTATTCGGAATTGGGCTGCATGACTAGCTGGCTGGAGTATGCGCACGCAACTCAACTTGCGTGAGCGGCAAGCCGGCAGGCACTCGTGTACATCTGCACCAGCCCATCACTCACAAAAGGGCTGCGTCTGTACCTGTGTGATTGTGGGCCCACTGCTCACTCAGCTCAGTTCCCCTCCCCACCAGCTGGGCCACCAAGATTGGGGGCTGCTCTCAAAGGGGTTTACAATGTCAGCATATTGCCCCCACCAATCTGGCTCCACATGTTACCGACTTCGGAAGGATGGAAGACTGAGTCAACCTTGAGTCGGACAGGATCAAACCACTGGCAGTCAGCAGAATTAGCCTGCAATAATGCATTCTAACAACTGCACCACCACAGCTCTTATTACTATTTTTTAAAACTCCAGTTTTCTAGCAAAAGTAGTTTGGACTTTCTTTCTTTGGTCATGCTTTTCTGCATTCTCATTAGACTTCTGGTTCTTATCTGGATGTGTGTGCAAAGGACATGGGAGGGATAAATAAGTATCTTTGGGAGGGAAAACAATTCTATTTAGTGTAGAAGTATAGTAGAAGGTAATCCTCATTTAGTGACTGCCTTGAGTGGTGACAGACCTCAGTTACAACAGTAATGGAAAAGTAACTTAATGACTAATCCTTCTATTTACAACCTTCATAGGTCTATAAAGAAAGAGAAAGCTGAAGTAAAACCATAAGCTCAGTCACAATTTCAGTTGGCAACCCTTCACTTAATGACTGAGTTGTTGATTCCAATTGTGGTCACTAAAGTCCTACAGTCACTACAGAACTATATGTAGAATTTTCAGGATCAAAAAGTGGACTTCGCAAAAGAAATCATCTTCACAATCTCTTTATGGAAAAGAGGGATTCATCAGGAATTTCATTAATAAAAGGCGAAAGATTTATACGATATGAAGAGAAACCAGAGTATAGGAATTTTATAATGGGATTACCATAGTTATACTTGGCAATGCCATAGTTTGAGTGGTAGACAATGACCTTCCATTCTGTTTCTAATGTCCTGATTATGCCAGGAACAACTGGGATAAGGCTGAAATGGCCACTCACAGGGCACACTTTAAAGGGTACAGAAGTGTTCATTACCTTCACAGCTGGCTTGTTAATTGCATTATGGCATTCAATATGCTGACAATGAATGGGATTCCATGCTGAAAAATAAAGCCACCATGGATAAAGTTGCACAGGTTTACTAAAAGCTAAATAGTGGTAAAATTCAGCATTATATGAAACCATAAATATAGTCTGAAGGAATTTCAACTAATAATGTCTCTGTTTCATACCTCAAATATTTAACCATGGGATGTTAGCACAGCTTTGGCAAATATAGAGTGAAGCATAATGAAAGAATGTATTGTCATGAATTATCAATTAAGATTCAACACCCAGTAATGCCATTTAAAGTATGCCAGGCTGTTTATAAAAAAGAAATCTGTCTGAGAATCTAGAGATTAAAATACTGGGGTTGGAATTTAGATTGGACATATCTATAAAACATTTTCGTAAATGTTAAATGTGAGGTACTCTTTATCATTCTGCATATCTTTATAAAATTACATATAAAGTATTTTTAATTGCTGGTTCAGACATCCATGTTAATCACTTTTGCAATCCAATTTATACATAATTCATCACAGAATTACGGTAGTATAAAATGTAAAATGGTAAATCTATCATCACAACATCAAGCTTTTTTTCTAGCTTTAAAATGCAGAACTATGTACTAACAGACTGAGTTCAGTTGTCAGTTCAATCTTTTTCCCATGCAGCATTAGCTAAACATCATATGCTTATAGAAGAACTTACAACCTACTTTTTGACAGCATTTAACTGCTTTTCTAGTTTGGAAACAACTAGAACTGCTTTCTTAATTAGGAAATTAGAAATTTGTCTCCATTTTTCCCATTTTCCAATTTCAAAAGTTCTAATCCAGAGCTCATTACAAGGTTATGAACATTTTATACAGAGGAGTCAATGCTTAAAAAAACTACTATATCTCAGTGACATTATTGATAACTTCTGCCAATAAATTGTGTTAGCATTAGTGCATAGTTTGATGATCTCAATTACCCGTATACTGTAGTCCTCGATATTCACTTATTGCCCCGGGAGGCTTTAAGTTGGGCCAGTAGTGGAAAAGCATTTGGACTGCAGGTGGCTTTACTTGAGATGGGCCATATGCTATTACATATAGCAAGTCCTAGAGGAAGTCAAAGGGTGTAACACATTTAAATTCAGGCAATGGCAGCCTTTTCAGGTGCAGTGAGACACAAGTAATAGAAAAGTGAAAACAATTAGCAATTCAATTATCCTTCCCAAGACTTGGAGGCAGTTAGACTAAGGAATAAGCCTCACTGAACTCAATGGCCCATATGAGTTGAGTAGACATGCACAGCACTGAAATCATGTACAGTGCTCTACATACTGGTCAGTACATAGAACTATTTCTCTAAGAAGTCATGTACAAAACTGCAATGTTGTCTCTTTCCTGAGAGTATCCATCCCCCCTAAGGATTTCAATAACATTATCACTGATATTACCAAAACTTTGATCTACCTACAGAAATCCACTCACTGGCTACTTGTGCTTTTGAATCTATTGTTATTGTTTTCATGCTTATATACCACAGCAACAGGGGAACAGAAATTTAGCTTTAAGGAGCAAGGTACCTCCGAATCAGTCCATGAATTTGTTTACAGTGCCAGACCTCTGTTCACAAACTTTACATGTAAAAATCCATATTGGATTTTCACCCTAAATTTTCTGCTAACATAGTAGTTATCATTCTCATTCAGAGGGGTACAATGCTTTCTGGGCCACAAGCAATGTTCCACAAAGTAGGAGAAACATATTAAAGCTGAAAAACTGAACAAATAAAAAAGAGATGATCCCTCAAAAAGAGATAATCCATCAAAAAGCCAGACTAAAGGACTCAACACCTCTACTAAATTCCAGGAATATGGATGGGTTGGAAAAACATGTTGCCCAGTTAATGCTAAGGCAAAGGAGGCAGAAAGCAGGATAAGGCAGAAGTTCCCATTAATGGTGGAATGGATTGCCAAGAAACTCTTCAAGGGCTAAGAAGTTTGCTGCAGATTCATATAACCACAATAGAGCTGGTGATAAACTGATGGAGTATCTGTAATCCACAAATACTGTGACAACAAACAAGTCCAAATTGTCAGAAAGAACCATGGGGGAAAGCCCAGAGACAGAGAGGCGATGGTGGGTGGTGGGAGAGCAGGTAGAAGAAAAGCTTGCCCATATCATACATGGTTCTTCTAAAAGATTGAATCAATGTTTCTCCTCCGTATTTTTGTTTATCTGTTTATACAGGGGTAGGCAACCGCGGCTCTTTTACGACTCATGGACTTCAACTGACTCAGGAATTCTGGGAGTTGAAGTCCATGAGTCATAAAAGAGCCGAGGTTGCCTACCTAGACTTTCAGTGGAAAGTCTAAAATGGGAAAAATACATGGATAAATTTATGTCATTCTACAATGGATCTGTATTCTAAAATTTCAGGAAAGGAATTAGAAGTATAGTTTCAAAATGATTTAATACTTCAAAATGACTAACTTATTAATCACCGTATGGTAGTGTTTCCATAAAAGATATCTGGTCCCAAACTTACTTTCCATACTTCTTGTTTGTGTTTCATAAGACATTCCAGTAACTGACAGTGATATACTGGAAAAGAAGAGACAAACAGAAGCAAATCTCTTTAAATGACAAATACTGTATATATTGTTTTATTACTAACTGGCAAATCAAATACTTTGTGCGATTTCATAAACTGAACTGGATAATCACTATCCAATTAGAACAAAAGCTAGCAACCTGAATCCCCCCCGAAGATTTTAGTGCATCCCTGACAATAAATGGGACATAGTGTTTTTTAAACAGGAGAACAAATAAAGCAGGTCATTTCCAAAATATCCAAGCATTATTTTACCACAGCACACTTTGTTTACTGTCTGAATGCTTTGCTGCTAACCATTGAAATAGCATTGCCTTCTTTTTATAAGGAGGGATATCTGTAATCAGTTACTTAACACACAGAGATTAATTAATGATTTTTGCCCTCTTTTCAATAGCATATAGACATAAAAGTGGAAAATTTCATTAATTAAACATTAGGCTCAGTTAATTTTTTCCTTTAAAAACCCACCATAGATAATAATTGATTAGACACCGATATGAACCATTTATTATAACTAATGTAACTATTCTTCTGTCTCTCTTTACCTGTAATCAATTTATTAAACAGAAGGAGGCATACATAATTCATCCATTTCCAAGCAGGCATTATCATTAAGAACTTTTACCAAATGTGAAATATGAAGCAATCAACACCTTTTAATCTAAATTTAATATGAACTTCAGAGTTGTTAACAATTATCGCTGAAGAAATTGTGATTTTTAAAAAAAACTGTCCCATTTCCTGGTGTTAAAACAGAGCTTATGGTGCTGTTTCCAGATCTTTAAATGTACCTTTGCATCATTGTGAAATTAATTAGCACCAAAATAGCTACTTTAGGCACCAGGCTTAGATATGTTAAAAGAGCTATTTTCAATTCCTTTTCAAAATAAGCACACAGTGAGAGGGATTAAAAGCACTCTCAAGTAGTTCTGCTAGTACAAGAAATAGCTATGGAAGCTAGTACCTACCAGGATTGGTTGTATACTGCATTGCAATCATTAGCATTGAAGATGCAGAAAGATTAACATGAGCAGGTACCCCTTCTCTTCTTGAAGAGCCCACTTTAAAGAAAACAAGAGAAAAGATTAGCAGCTAGAAATATAAATTGTCTCATTAATATTACAAGCAACTTTTCAAATATGGAATCAATATCTTATCCTATAATCTCTTTCTCTGCTGTTCCTCTATTATTCAAATGTTCTCCTTTATTTAGGTATCTGATTTCTCCCATTTTATTGTGGCATACAGAAGGCCTTTCAACACTGCTGAATTAGCACTAGCCATTCATTCTTGAGTTGGCAGAAAACTATACCAGCATGAAATCTAACTGCAATTTTTAGCCTGCCCATTTCAGGTTGCTGTTATCACCTGATTTCTCTCCAAGCTGACAAACCTAATAGACTTTTTACAACTTCAGTCTGCCCTTAGACAGCATCTAAATAAAGAGGACAGTTGGTACAACTGAGGTCTGTCACTCATCGGATGAAGGTAAAATCATGAGGGCACAACAGAAAAAAGGCTGCCAGGATATGTCTTTGATGTGGTTAGGCACAAATGAGAAAATGCCAATACTATTGACCCAAGAGAGTCTTCTTCAAGCCTGCATGGCAGCCCAAGATTATTCTCAAACCTCAGCCATATAATAGCTCAAATGAAGAAGCTACTGTTCTCATACTTGGCTGGGTAGAACAATGTTAACATTTGCCACTGATATACCTTTTCCATGTTTCTGAATCTCATTCTCAACAATGTCTAGACTTTTGTTGCTTGGTGATGTTAAATGACTGATAGGCAATGATCTGAGCTATACAATAAACCGCAATCAACTATGTGGCTTAGGTATATCAGAATGGGTAGCGGATCAATTTCCTCATCTTTGTTCTCAATTAAACAGAATTAACTAGAGTTACAGTAACGATTACATATACTTGCAGAGACAAGGTTTACAGTCTCTGCCTGCTTTTCCTTATTCTCCAATAACCCATGCTTGTTCTTCTCTTTGTATCCATTGCATGGACTTCCTTGAAATCAAGTCTGGGAGTGTGCCAGTTTGCTTCAAGGTTGGAATTAGGGATGGAAGCTGTTGATCTTTAGTCAGTTCTGCTCATGTATACTTGATTTTATGAATGAGATTTGTTCTATAACTTAATAGAGCAAGAAGTGGATCTTCCTGTGTTAAAAAAAATCACTCTATTCAGCAAGAATTTGCTGTCTCATAACTATCTATCTACACACAGACACAGACACAGACACAGACACACACACACACAAAATCAGGCAATTTTTCTGAATCCATGAATATTTTGGAAAAATAGCCTACTGGCTTCAGCTTACCTTTATGATCTTATAGAAATACTCTACCAATTCCATAGTTGCTAGTATCACAATATCCCACTTGTCACTGAAGAATGACAGCAGTGGAATTACAGGTCTTTCAAAAAATTGTTTTCACTTACTTTGAATCTTGAATCAAGCAATGAAAATATTTGAGTCCCTTTTCTTGGTGTGTGAATATGGATATCAGTTTGTTGGTTTAATGATCATTTCAATTGCCCCAACAGAAGCGTCTCTTCTAATTCTGCTTTTACTTTGGGGAATAGTGGAATTGTTACCATGAACTGCAGAGAGACTACCTCTTCCCTTAAACATGTTAGAGGAATGTTCAAGATTCTTATTTCTTTTCATGTCTCTCTGCAACATAATGCACTCGCTTTACTATGGCAGATGCCTCCTGATACAGAAGCATATGTACAGGTAGTCCTTGACTTACATCCACAATTGAGCCCAATCTTTCTGTTGCTAAGGGACACATTTGTTAAGTGTGTTTTGCCCCATTTTTGCGACTTTTCTTTTCACAATGTTAAGTGAATCACTGCAGTTAAGTTAATAATACACTAACATTACTTGTCAGAAGGTTGCAAAAGGTGATTATATGGCCTGAGACACTGCAATCATCATAAATATGGAGTAGTTCCTAGCATCCAAATTTTAATCACATGACCAAGGGGATGTTGCAATGGTCATAAATATGAAAAAGGGTCATAAGTCACTTTTTTCAGTGCTGTTGTAATTTTGAAGGGTCACTAAATGAGCTGTTGCAAGTCGAGGATTACCTGTACTTTAAATTCATTTTCCCTGCCTCTACTATTTACAATAAAGATAGAATATTTTAAAATTATGCTCTATTTCTGATAACGTGGATGCCCACATACTTTTTTTAAAAAGTTTGTACCTTTTTTAAAAAAAAAGAAGTAACGTGTAGTTGCTTTCTTTCAACATGATTTCCTCAACTATCCAATATATCTGGTACTTCCTTATTATCTCATATTCAAGTGCCCAGCAGATTCCATTTTGCTCAGCTTAAGATCAGCCACAATTGAATCTGGCTGTGAAATATGTCACACAGTTTAAATCTTGTTGTCAAAACCTGCAAGAAATTTGGGTCTCACTTCGAATACTTTGTCAGAGCATATACGTAGTTATTCCCACAATGAAATGCTTATAGAGATCAATATTTTTTTCAACTTGACAAGCATGATAGAAGCAGGTGAGATTTTTTTAAAAAATTGATAGTATTCAGCAGACTTTGCAATACTTTGCTCTGGGCCCCTTCCCCACAGAATATTAATCTCTAGCCCTTCAGCTATGTTAGTAAAGTTGTCTATTTGGTTTTTGCTGTTTTCCCCTCTTTATATATCTATTCCTTTAATTAATTAATTAATTTTGGAACCACTCAACTTCCTCCCAGGATAAGGCCAGGGTGCTAAATTTACTTCTTTGATACAGGAACACAGTTCTATTACACATATACTGTATAGCTCAAACTGGGATTCTAAAATGCTTTAAAATCTGGAGATTTTTCTTTGCTTAGCTAAAAAAAAGGTACACTGATGATTCTTTAGTTAAACCATTGAAGAATCATACCATGAAAATAAAATGAAACTAATAGAAGAAAAGCACTCACAAATGTTCCAGTTATTTCTTTAAAATGTCAAAGTCCCGTTTCAGCTTTTAGATATCACAAGGTAAACATACATGATATCACAGGAAAGCTGATTCCTGAAAATATTTTCAGCTTTTTATAATGTGATGATGACGATGATACATTCTAAATAATGGTGTGCTAGTCCTGCACCTGAACTGAACAATGGCATATCAACCAATAGAGGGAAGTAGACAAAAATAAATGGCAGCAATAAACAAATATTCATTTTTGAATCGATTCCGTACTTTTTAGAAAATAGATAAAGTAAAAAATATGGCCATAGTGGCTAAGGATACTACAAAAATGGAAAAGGCAACTTCAAACGTGAGATTTTTCTTCTTACATTTCTTTTTCTAAACCAGACTGGAACTGAACAGATTTTAGTAAGAATTTCTATCCTCAAACAAACCTTTAGATCAGTGGTTCCCAGTCTCTCCTACATCCCACATCCCTAGAAAACATTCGATTAATGTTTACCCTCCCTACAAAAGTAATTGTGACTTGTGATTCATCACTAAGGACACAAGGTACTCTTTGTCTGAAATTCCATCTCGCAAGGGACACAAACGACTCTTTGTTGCACCTCCTGAAATTCCATCCTGCACTTCGTGGGGGTGCAAGCACCCCAGTTGGGAACTCCTGCTTTAGATAGAAGGCCCTTCTCAGGAAAATAGGATACATGCCCACCATACTAGCAATAAAAATGTGAAAAATTATATAGCTCAAAAGTAGACAAATTTGAGGCAAACCAGCTTCCCAGCCATCCAGAGGGCCACAGGCCAATTATTTCAGATGTCTCTTTTGTAGAGAAGGGCAGACTGAACCTACTGATTGTTTTGGGAATGGCTATCAGATTTCTTATCCATCAAACAACCAGCTCTTATATTAACCCTAAATGGATTGTCTTTTGAGTTTTATTTTCTTGAAAGAGGATTTTGCATATCAGTGCAGAATAGGCCCAATCAAGAGGGATGTGGAAATAGTGGAATCCCCATGGGGATGTACATAGCTTTAAGAGATCCAAAAGGCCTTACAACAGGATTGTGGGAAATCTATTTTCTATTTTCCTAGAGTCATCCATTTACAGACCTTAATTCTTAAAAACAAAAGCTGGAAGCTAAGAAGTACCAGGAATACTTTTGAATTCAGGGTCCAGGAAGAGAGACTTCCCCCTGATGTGAGGTTGGCCCCAAACCTCCTATTGGTTCTTAAGGGCCTAAAGACCGGGCTCTGTCAGTTGGCCAGGAGCCCCAATGGGGGAACAGCACCCTGAAGGTGGTTGATTAAGAGCAGATCCCACCACCCCACATTCTGCCCTGCCCTCCCCCCGTGTTCTTAGATTTTAAACTTTGGTTTTAATTTATTCATGTTTTAATGCAGATATATTTTTATGAACGTATGTCACTCAGAGTTACCTTATGATAAGATGGATGCCCGATAAATTTAGAAATAAATAAATAAATAAATATTTTTGAATTCTTTTCCCAATTCATCCCATGCATCCATAGCTCTTTAGATATTCTAAAAATCAACCCTCCAAAGCAAAATAATATACCATTCTCCTTCACAAGTGAAGCCAGATTTACTTACATACAAATACAAATTAATCAGATTTACTTACATATTGCCATGGGTAAGAATGATGTGCTGAGATACTCTATGATATCTTTGTGCAGAAATGGTGGGAATGTAGCTAAAGTAGAGATCATTGTGTACGGTAAAGTACTCAAGATGTCATCATTGAGAAAAGGTAGCAAACATGTAGTAGTGTAAAAAATGGACTGTCCAAGATCTGTCAGAGGCACAAAGAACAAACGATATGAATACACAATTGCAATCGCTATGTGAAAGGGCATTTCCTATTTTATGTCCTTATGAGTTAATCAGGTTTAGAGGCAGAAGAAGTAAAAGGGTTGAAATGGGAAGGAAGATGGTGAAAAAAAATTAGAGCTGAAATTTTACTCCCTGCTCTATCATTACTTACTAGAAAGAAGAAATCTGAGGCTGTTCAACCACCCATGGAGCACCCTCTAAGGGATGTCAAACTCAATTTCATTGAGGGCCACATCAGCATTGCAGTTGCCCTCAGGGGGCCAGGTGGGTGTGGTCTGGGTGGGCGTGGCCTACTGGGTGGGCGTGGCTAGAGTGTGTATGGTCTACTGGGTGGGCATGGCCAGCTCTACATCATTGGCATCAGGGGTGCCTATGGGGGCCTGGGCAGGAGTGGGACAGATCTGAGGGTCTCTAGCAGAAGGAGGGTCTCTGGGCCAGGGCCAAGGCAGTGGGGGCCGTTCCCTCACTGTTTTCAGGATGGCTTCGCGGGCCGCATGAAACCATTTCACAGGCCGGATCTGGCCCCTGGGCCTTGTGTTTGACATGTCTGCTCTAAGTACAACAGTAGAAGGGAAAGTAAGTGGCAAGAAGTTAGTGTTTATGCCCTAAAATAGCCTAAAACCAAAACTAACACCCTGACCAAAGACCAGAAAAATTACTTAAAATCTTGTGTCTGCCCACTTTGTATCATCACCTCATGCACTGTTATCCTTGTATTTCCAAAAGCTGATAAGAAATAACTCATATTCAGAAGAACCTTGGACTGTCTCTGAAAGCTGATGATGGGATCCAACTTTCTCATGTGGAACTCCTGATACTGGCACTTAAGAATATTTCCTGCTAACTCATTTGATAACACTTTATGCTGCAGGTCACAACATTAATCTGGAAAGGGACAAATTAATAAAAGATGGCTACAGCAGCCTTGTCCAGAAGAGAAAAAAGGAAACCATTTTTCTATCCTCTTGAGCAACAATCCTAGTGCCCATTATTAAGCCCAAATATTCACAAACCAGTAGCAATTCTACACCTGGAGTATCTATGATTGATTTTAATCACTGAGTTGATCCAATTGAAATTAGTAGAACATGAACCTATCTAGTGTTGGCTTCAACACAGCCACATTTTACAAAAAAATCTAAGAAACGTTTAGTCCATGAGATTTCTGGAACTGCAGCTAAATATGATCCTAATATTCCAACTTTGATTCAGTTATAGCACTTGTACCAATTACCACAAAGTTCTTAGTTTCATCAATTCCTCAGTAAACAAGACAGATTTAAATTTACACTGAAAACAATTAATATACCTTTATGCTTCTGTCACATATTGATCTAATGTGGCAATAACTATAAATATATATACTATTCGAAGTGCTTTCACTATTTAAAATGTTTTATATATTGTCATTAATGTTGATCATATTTAGGAATCAGTGAACAGGAATTCAGATCACTTGGCAAGAAGAATAAATTGAGCTGATACACACAGTTTTCCCATAAAAGAAATAATGATATAAAATACATGGAGAATACTGCATGCTTCAAAGTTTGCAAATATTACTACACACAGAGAGAGAGAGGAATTAATATTATGTGTGTGTGTATTAATAAGAAATCCATAATAAGAGATAGTATGGTTAATAGGCTGTAGGCTGGGAAGATGGGCACTGTAGTCCATATGCATCGGAAGACATCTGATTTGGAGATATTTTGAAATATGCCTGTTGTGTTGACTATAAGGAGAATTCACTCACCATGTTGACCATGTTGTAGCAAAGGAACTAGATCCAGCAGAGTCACCAATGTCACGTATAGTCCTTGATAGTCCAATGATGGGTAGTCAGATAACTGAGCATCCCGACTTTGCTGGCCTCGTTCAGTAGGAGCATCTCGCAGGACGCTGTAAAGGAGGGAGCGAGTAACAGTAGGGTTGATGGAACTGACCTGTGGTCTTAGAGATGGGGTGAGTGGGAATGGCACAGGAAAAAGACACATGGTCATGGGCACTGTCAAATTGGAGGCATCTTGATTCTCCTTCTTCCCTGTGCGGGACAAAATGCTGTTGGGGGGACAAAGAAAAAAAAGAGACAACAAAGACACAAAGAACAGCACATTACATTGAAATGACACTATAAAACAAATAATAAAACTCCAGATACATCCCACATGAGATGCAGTCTGTACCAATACTAAGTCATCTTGAAAAATCTAGCAACCATTTACTTCCATGCTTAGGATAAATACAGTTGAAAAAATTGCTACAAGTGGGGAAATTTCCATTGCATCTCATGTGTTATCTGGTTCGTAAGGAGCAAAAATATAAAAATGCATGTTTCAGTGGCACACCCATGTTTTACAGTTCTACAAAATTGGATGCGATTTGTTCTAGAAAACAAAAACTACAGCAGCACCATGTCAATTGTTTCAATTGTTGACCTCTCATCAAATAAATATTGAGATAACATTTTGAACCTCATGATTGGAAAACCAAAGATAAAACACTGTCAAAAGATAGGTGTGACACTTGCAGAAACATGTTTTAGCAAAAAAATAAACATGTGTGTTTGTTAAGAGAACCTTAAAAATCACATGTTTATTGCATTAAAATAATGTCTGTATGCAATACATGATACTGTTTCATGACAGTCTTTCAGTATCATCTGAGATAATGAGATTTCAACAGGCACATGGATTTAGAAATAATATATATATTTCTAAAATGTTAGCTAAACTACATTAGGTAAGCTTTAAAATAATATATAGTTGATGGGCTGCAGCATATGTGTGTGAGCTAATGAGAATGATAATTTGTGTCTGCTTTTAATTGGGGGGGGGCGTGGAGGAAACATAATGCTGTTCTATTTTGTGGTTACTTTCTAAGAACTAAGCAAGCATTACCCGTTGTATAACTGCACAGCAAGAAAGGTGTTAGCATTCATTGCTTTGCTACTTACATTACTTAATGAACTTACAGACTAAAGGAAAAATAATTTAGAATAAAAGAAAAGCTTCATGGGAATCAAAATGAAGGCAACAAAATCAGACTGCTATGCCTTCTGAAAATCCCCCTAAGCAAATTATGCTTATTTTTTTACAATAACTGTTTAAAAATTGCTGCTAAGTAAGCAAACGTAAAGGGCATAATCTAACTAGTATAGCACTTTATAATCTGAGGCTTGCAGTAAGAGAATAACAATGATCAGAAGTTAGTCTAGCTGGACACCCAATGAGTAAGTTTAGTACTACAATCTTAAGCACACCTTGGCTCCTATTGAAATTAAAACAGCTAAAGATACTCAATTTTATGATTGTAAATGTTTTTCTACTTTATTATAAAATGATCTGTGTTAGAGAACTAAATTATAAAATGTATATTTACATTACACCAAACTACATATCCATTCATCTTTGTGTATCAAAGAGAAACTATTTGAAAAATTACTTATTGTGATTGTAGTTAATTTTCTACATACTTCAGAAATTAACTTTCCACTGGCGGTTATTAAGAAGAATGCTAAATAACATCTTAATATTTTTAAAGTTCCTTCTTTTATTAGACTCACTGATTTGATTATTCAGAAGCAAAAATTCCCAATGATATCTTCAAAGATAGCACTGGGAAAGTTACAGACAGCTCTAGGATATCGAAAGCATATTATGATGCTGTAATCTGTAAATATACAAGTATGTTCACGTATGCCTTTTTTTTTCATCCAGTGTATAAAGCAACTTTCCCCAGTCTGGTGCCCTTAAGCTTAGGTAGCATCACAATACTCAGAATTCTGTATTTCATTTGCTGGGAATTCAGGGACCCACTCAGTTGGTTGCACTTAAACTGAGGGGAACTGATGTAGAGAATGGACCCAGCCCCAAAGCTATATCCTGTGTAGCTGGAGAATATGATGGACTAATGTTCTCTGTGGGCGCGCCGGATTTATGGAACCATCTTCCGGTCGAGCTCCGGATGGCGCCTGATCTCCGCTCCTTCCGGCGCGATCTTAAAACCTACCTCTTTGAACAAGCTGGCCTGGCCTGATGGGATGGGTTCGGGTTTTATAAATTGATCTTAACCTTTTAATCTGTATTAATTTATTACGGGCATTGCTGTTTAATTACTTTTTAATTTTTGTACCTTGTTTTTTGTTATGTATTGCCCTGTTCACCGCCCTGAGTCCTTCGGGAGAAGGGCGGTATACAAATTAAATTAATAAATAAATAATAAATAAATAATGTATTTAAATTCTAAAATATTCATTGTGCCTTGTATAAATGTTCACCTAAACTGTTTTCCACTTAACTGTTATCCAGTTGTCATGGAAGTATTAAGAAAATAAAACCAATAAATCATCTAAATGCAATAAATCCATAAATTAGCCTAATAGCAATGCTAACTATAATAAACAGAAATGTAAGAATAAAAGATGCTGGCTTCTATTACATTAGATCAGTAGTCTATCCACCTCAATTAACATAGAAGCCCAAAGGAGGGAGGGTCGTTTAGTTGATCACTTGTGGTGTACCTTTCTACTTGCTTTCTTATTAGTTTTCATTCTGACCTTCACTAATTTATTCACTTTATTTGACAGCAGTAATTAAATCATATTCAGCTTTAGTTTTCATATGTATTGTGCATACGCCAATTTTTGACTCAAGGTTGTCCTCTTCAGTATGGAACTGTTTGTATCCAGAGTCTACATATCCCATTCTGCAGTAATCCACTCTCATCCAGTCTGTTTTCTAAACGTGTAATGAATTTTATTATTGAAATATCTCAGTGGTAAAAGACCAAGGAACTATGTTTTGGCTTGTTTCTTTTTCTCATATATTCTCTAAGGACAAGAGAACATAAAGTTCAGGTCAAATGCTTTTCTACACCAACACTTTTTCCACAATGAATCTAGTGCCAAATAAAAGTCCCATAAGCAAAATATCATGCTTTTATTCCTATTCTCTAAAAAAAATATCCAGAGGCATATGAAGTATGTGCTGATATAGCGCCATTCTGACCAATAAGCACTCATATCCTATCTTGTTCCCTTTACATCTGTGTTTACCAGCACACATTTTGTATGATAAAGGGAACAAACTATGGAGACAAGAAAGCAGCAAATGTCTTCCAAGCGTAGAGAACAATTCTTCTGACACTTCCTTAAACTCTGTCCTTTATTTCCCTTTCCACTAATGTTGTCAGCAATAATTTTAGTGGATTTGCAAGACATTCTCTGTCCTTTGCTTGTTTCCAATAAGAAATAAGGATAAATGCTTTCTATATATGGAAGGAGCCTGTGGACAGTCAAATCTACAAGACACTGCTTCTTCATCCTCTTCTCTTGTTTTTCAGAACTGTTCTTTCCTTCATATGAATATTAAAGCAGAGTTGACCATAATCTATTAGATCTCATAAGATCAATTGCTTAGAAGGTATTCGCAATACAGACTAGTTTCCATTCACAACTGAAAAGGTTCCCTCCACTCACAATAGGACTAAGATCCAAAGGAAATAATATATATATATAAGATATAAGTGGAAGAGGCATACTTGAGTGGCTTTTCTTCCCTCTGCTATTCCCTACATGCTGACTTCCATAGATAGAACAGCTTTTTATGGGGATGAAAAATTTGGAATCTTATGCATTTCCTTCAGCAGAAGCATCCCAAAACTAAATTTCTACTTATTGGGCTATTGGATCCAGCTTGGCTGTGTCATTTGCATCTTCAGATACTGCTATGGTATTTCTCAGAAAGTTTAAAGGGAAAATTCAGTTTTACCTTTCCCTAAAAGTAATCATTTAATTCTCAATAAGGGTTTTGTTTAATACAGACATCACCAACCTATAATTGCCAAATGTGTTGGGATTGCTATTCCCATGCCAAGTGGGAACTCTCAACATAACTGGAGAATGTCAAATTGGGGACTGCTGCTTTAACAGTTGCACGTAAGGCAGTTCTACATAAAGGACAACTGCATAAATGAGATAACAATTATTGCTCTCCATCAAGGCATCCCAGACCTAAGTAAACTTTTAATCATTGATTCTCCACCTGTTAATAAGATTTCCGAAACAATGGTTAGTCTTGTTCTCTCACTATTCTAAATCCTGAGCCTACAGCCTTATATCTCCTTAACCAAAAGAGTGTTGCATTGCATGTTGGGATTTGCCACATACTTGGTTTCACATTGTTATGTATGGGGATAATAAAATATAGCAGCATCTCATTGTGACCATCAGGTGGCGCTGTACTGTATCTGGATTGGCTGGTAAGCGCCCGGTGGGAAAACCCAAATAAGGGATTGGCTGCCAGTGCACCTGGCCAAGTATATAAAGGGGGTACAGGTAACCCCTTTGTTCGTTCGGTACTGCTTCCAATAAAGAGCTGCCATGCTGAATCCTTTGTCTGTTGTCTGACCATGCGGCCAAGAACCCAATACACAATACACATTTCCATGAATAACTGTTATGTGAATAATACTTCACCATGAATGGGGAGGTGTATAAAGTACCTCTTTTTTAATTGGCTTTGTTGCTTGCAACCTCATATGGTTGTATTAGAAGATGGTCTTGTTTCTACATGCTGCAGATAAAAATATACTCTTTCTCTGGGATTGCCAGGAAAGCAAAGCTGCTGTGCATGTACATGCAAAATTTCACTATTGCAGAATAACAGAGTTGGAATGGACCTTAGCAGTCTTCTAGTCAAATCCCCTGCATGCCACTCCCAGAAGGATATACCAAGGCAGTGACATAAACTTTGCAATGTACAGCTGCTGTAAATTATTTTTAAAAAGGTGACTTATATCTGCTCTTACAAATTGCAAAGCATCTTTTTAAAGACTGCACAGCCCTAACACAAAGAATATATTCTCAATATGCTCAAAAATTTCAGTCACAAAAGGAGTGTCAGGGTAGAACCTGTACACATTTCTGCCTTTCCAGAGATGATCCTAGTTAGGATGTAGAAAGTGGCAAGAAGGTGACAAGCAACAGGGAGAAAGCAAAACTCGTTGTTTGCATCTGTCTTTACACAAAAGGAAAAAACAGTCCAACCTATCAAAAACAGTACCATAAAAAATAGATTAAGAATACAAGTTAAAATAGGCAAGAAAATGGTAAGAGATCACCTGTCCACCCTAGATGAGTTCAAATCACCAGGACCAGATGGATTGCATCCCAAGGTTTTGAAGGAATAGGCAGACATGATCTCAGAATCATTGAATTATATCTTTCAAGATCTTGGAGCACCAGGGAACTACCAGAGGACTGAAAAAAACTGATATAGTTCCCATTTAAAAAAAAAGGGGGGGGGAAATAGATCTAGATAAGCTATCAGTCTGACCTCAATACATGAGAAGATTCTGGAAAAGATAATCAAGCAACGAATCTGCAAACACCTAGAGGCAAACAAAGTCATAACCTAAAGCCAACAAGGATTGGTCAAAAACACATTATCCCAGACAAATCTTATTACATTCTTTAACAAAGTGACAAAAATTATATCCATCAGAGAAATGCTGTGGATATAATTTACTTAGACTTCAGTAAGGCATTTGATAAAGTAGACCACAACCTACTGCTTGATAAGATAATAAACTGCGGGTTAGACAGCATCCCCACCAGATGGATTCGCAACTGGCTGACCAACTGCACTCAACGTGCAGTCCTCAATGGAACTGCATCTACATGTAGGGAAGTATGCAGTGAGGTACCCTAAGGCTCTATTTTAGACCCTGTACTCTTCAACATCTTCATCAATGATTTGGACAAGGGGATAGATGGGGAACTCATCAAATTTGCAGATGACACCAAGATGGCAGGAATAGCCAACACTCCAGAAGATAGGCTTAAGCTGGATATGGACAGACTTGAACACTGGGCGCTATCAATGGCGAAAAAAGTAAGGTTCTACATGTAGGCAAGAAAAACCAAATGCGTAGGTATAGCATAAGTGGTATCTGGCTCAACAGTAGTAACTGTGAGAGGGATCTTGGAGTCCTAGTGGACAATCACTTAAATATGAGTCAGCAGTGTGCTGCAGCTGCCAAAAAAGCCAATACAGTTTTAGGCTGCATTAAAAAAAGGATAGAATCAAGAACATGAGATGTCTTGGCTTCTGGTTTTGTGCAGTAGCGCAGCAGCCTATGGATTGTGGGGCTCTGCACCCTATGGCCAATTTCTGCCTGCTAGGGGACCCTAAATGGGCCTGAAGTTGCCCCATAAAGGCAACAAAGAAGGAAGTCCTGCCAATTGAAGAGAGATGGCAGTTAATCTGATCAATTTGGGAAAAGCCCTCCAGAAACTGGCAGGAGAAAGGCTAGCTAACGTCAGAGTCTAGCCCAAGCTATAAGCAGCCCAAGCCCAAAAGCACTACTTTAAGCTGACTGTAAACAATGTGTTTGGAACTGGGTAAAAACAATGATTTTCTCTCTTCTACTTGAAAATTGATTTCCTGGAAGAAAAAAACCCCAAGAACATGAGAAGTGTTAATACCACTTTATAATGTCTTGGTAAGACACACTTGAGATATTGCATCCAGTTTTGGTCACCACAATGTAAAAAAAGATGTTGCAAAGAAGAGCAACAAAGATGATCAGAGAACTGGAGGCTAAAACATATAAAGAACTGAAATTGGGTATGTCTAGTTTAATGAAGAGAAGGACTAGGAGTGACATGATAACATGTTCCAATATCTCAGGGGTTGCCACAAAGAAGAATGAGTCAAGCTATTCTCCAAAGCACCTGAAGGCAGGACAAGAAGCAATGGATGGAAACTAATCAATGAGTGAAGCAACCTAGAACAGACATGTCAAACTCGTGAGGTCACATGATGTTGCACAACATATCGGGACTGTTTTGCCATTGCTGGCAATGGGGTGAGCGCGGCTTCCACATGACGCGTCCGGTCCGCGAGCTGGCAGTTTGACACCTCTGACCTAGAACTAAGGAGGAATTTCCTGACAGTTAGAACAATTAATCAGTGGCACAACCTGCCTCCAGAAGTTGTGAATGCTCCAACACTGGAAGTTTTTAAGAAGAGATTGGACAACCATTTGTCTGAAATGGTATAAGGCTTCCTGCCTGAGCAGTGGGTTGGATTAGAAGACCACCAAGGTCCCTTCCAAATCTGTCATTCTATTCTGTTCTGTTTGTTCTTATTTCCAAAGTGTCTACATGTTCTTGAGGATCATACGGAAAGGGGGGAGGACAGGGCTTTTGTATATTTAATGGCACCTATGTAAGAGACTTTTGAGTGGGAACAGTTTATTTTGCTTCTTTGTAACAATAATTCTTCTAGCCTATCTTATCTTCCCTTTTGTATTTGGGCATTCTAAAGACCCTGAAAGTGAAATCTGTAAGTCACTGTGACCATTTCAAAAATCATTCCTGAAGTTCAAGTTGCATTCGCCAACTCTTTCTGACACACTGCCATTTTAAAAAACCTGAATATTTTGGCAGTGTATTCAGAAGCTCTTAGAAGGTTATTTGAATCCTAGCTTATTTTTGAATAACAGAAAGGAGCAAGGAGCTTATTTATATAAGGTGATTTATTATATATTTATAAGTGGAAATTTGGAGTAAAACAGGTTGGAAATGAGCAATGCATGAAAATTAAATTCATGCTTAAATGCAGAGAAATGCTTTTGGCTGAAAACTTAAGGAGGAGCTCAATGAATCAATGTATTATGCACTGTGCATGGTGATTGTTTTATGTGATGTTTTGTTTGTCAAAAAATTCAATGCAATTTCTTTCCATTTTCCCATCCTTCCAATTAAAACCAGAATAGCCCAATTCCCCTCCCCAAATTTGACACCCTCTCAAGATGTTTGTAAAAAAAGAATCATGTTTTATCCCTGGGGTGACTTAAAAGGAAGACATTTGAGGTGCAAATTGAAATGCAACCCAAATCATCCTTAATGAAAGTCAACAAAATATATTGGTTCCATTCAATCTTCATTTATAAATTAATTGAGTAAACTATGGCAAAACAGTTTGATTTTTCAGTGTGCCACTTATTGTGTGAAACAATTGTTGTGGCAATGTCTTAGCTACAAAGAGAATCTCAACCAAGTTTGGGGATCCAATAGCAATCCAATGGCTGGGCTCCAGGTGTTGGACTCCATTGGTTTGGGATAATAAAGATCAAGAACATCTAGAGAACAACAGTTTTCTTACTCCTAGACTAGGTCTGAAGTAACTAAAATTATTTTGAAAATGTTGTAGAGAGTATGGAAGATAACCTTGATGGAGGTACTGTATGCAGAAGCCTTTGCCTAAACAACAGCTCCTTCATATCTCTATTAAGGTCATCTTCCATAGTCTGTACACATGACCACAAAACATAGAATTCTGCAACATACTTGTAAAGACTAGCAGCCAAATAAGAGCTCAGTGAAACTAAGTGTGTGTGTGTGTGTGAATACATATATACAGTATAGTATTTGTATAAACACATGCTCTCACACTCACGTGTGTGTGTGTGTGTGTGTATACACACACACATACAGGAATTTCTGGATTGAAGTTTAGTTTTTATTTAACTCACAATATAAAGAATTTACTTCACTGAACAGAGAGTTCTCTTACTCTATATTTGCATCAGCTCCTTACTTCTTCAGATTTTTTTTAGCTTCTTTCTGAGACTTCAAGATGGCTGTAGCCATCTGCATCTGAAGGTCACTACATTGACAATGTTCTGAAGTCATAAAGAGCAACAGGGTTTTGGTTTAAACTCATTTGAGCACATGGGAAGCTAAGACACATTAGGATAATAGAGCAGCATCTACTTCTTTTCATATTATGCTGGTAGTATTGAATTCTTTACAGAAAATGTCTTCCTACATGACTACAAGTTCTGATGGAGAGAGGTTCACATGGCTAAGAACTGAAATGTTTGTTCTTCTCATCTGTCCCATTACTATTCATATTAATATTGGCCACATACAAAATAATCATATAGATCATAGGACGGTGGCTATGCTAGTGCAGTGTTCACTGCTTATTCCTTAACAAAACTAATCTTACTTATTATGTTGTATTCCACTCCTTCTTTAGAAGTTCTAGGTGGACTATCCTTAGATTGCAGCCATGCAATCTAAGGAAAGGATACACATCCAAATATTCCATTTTCTTATGTGAGTGGGGCTGAGAGATTCTAATAAGCCATGTCACCCAAAATGCTCCAACATCTAATAAGAATTGGATCTAGAACCTTCTTGGTCCACCACAGTCTACTTCTCAACGTTACTACTCTATATCGGCTCCTGAAGGAAAATTGTGGTTTAAACGAAAAATATGTCTAAGATCAGAAAAAGAATTACAATAAGTTTCTGATCAAATATTAAGGGATACTGTGAGTGTTTGGTAATGTGGTCATTCAGATAAGTGGGGATCTTCCTTCCATGGAATGTTTAACAAAATCTTGGCAGCAGTTTTGGGGCAAGATATCCTTTTCCAGAGACTGAGTAATCAGCCATGCAGTTCTATTATTCCATATTATTTCTAATTTCCTAAGTAAATTATTAGCTAAAACAATATCAGGAAATTGGAAGAGGCCAGTGGCAAACCATTTCCAAAAATCCCTACCTGGATGTAGCCAAAAAAAAACCAGATCAAGCTTGGCTCAAATAACAGTTTGGGGTTATTCCAGAAATTTTAATTCCTAAACTTCAGCCCAAGTATATATCCCAGCTAAAACATGCTTGTGAAAATAATTAACCAAGCTCTGAAAAAATGATTACTATATGATACATGCATGTTAATAATCTTCTACATTCATATTATCTTCTATGTTACTATTACTGTATCTTCTACTGCTATTTAGAGTAGCAGAATTCACCTTGATTGTACCATAAATTCATGAGTATTCATGAGTGAATGGAGAGGGATAGGTCACTGGGTTACTAATTGCTTGAAAAAAGTCTAACATTTTCCGTGACTTTTAACAATATGATCTGCAGCAATCAGCAGGCAAATCTTTTCACAAACAGTTGCCTATAATTTCAATAAATCAAGTTGCTATTCAAAGCTCTGGGGTAAATATATGTGTGTGGGGGAAATATGACGCCTTCAAAGATAACATCATTATTGAAGAAAAGATAATTTGACCACAAGGAATATCTGTGCTAGAGAATCTCTATAGGAAAATTCCTGTTTTATAGCTATGCAGCAAACAAGCTTCTTACTAATTTTATTGACTGCAAATGGGATTAAACCAAATCCTGAATGCAGGACAAACTTGAGACAGAGTCCAAATTTTGATTTCATTATCAAAAGGATTTAGAATCACTTGAGATTACTATAAAACCAATCTTATAAAGATTACTGCTATTCATGATCTTTATAGAATGAAGACTAATCAAACACTGAGGACGTTCCTAATTATAACTTGCTCACTTAGCCTTTCAGGGCAATAATACAACTACTGTGCATTCTCTAGTTTACAGAAGGCTGGGCAATTAGGTGGCTGAACCTAATTTTCCAAAGCCAAATATTAGCAGAACCAACCCAAGCCGTTATTGGTGAGTTTAGAATTGCCTGTTGGGTAGCATGCAGTTAACCTTGGCAAGCCATGGCCCAGCCTACAGAACGTAGCAGAATAATCTAATTTAAAAAAAAACCCAAGGCAGAATAAAATGCTTCTGTCTGCCTGAGGGGGCTATCTTTTCTCACCTGTTGCCTTTCACATGGATTACACTATGCTTCCCAGAATTTCCAAGTAGTATAAAGCTACACTACATTTTTCTGACATTTGTAGCCTAGCACAACCAGAGGGACCAGTTTGGGGAAGGCTGATATAATTGTATTGTATTCTAGTACATTAATATCATCTTGAAAATAGTATGCCAGAAAAGGCCTGGTCTGGGCTACAGGATTTTCTCTTTACTTATTTTCATTTTAGGACTCCTAAAAAGTAAGAAAAAATTCAAACATCTCATTCCATATCATTCTGCTGCATTTAAAGGCCCAGTCTAAACAGATTCTGCCATAGTTACTTAATTCAAGCTATGTTTCAATGAGCTTTGGCCCTTCTGCAAAACGCCATACCATTTGTTAATAGGCTACTTGTATATACATATAAATACAGTACTTATATTTTTCTTTGAGATCATAATTTAAAACTTACCTTAGTAATGTCTGAGAAAAGTACTTCAGAGTATTTGCAATGTCAGTTCCAGAGGGGACAGGATAAATGTTGTGAAGGACACGATTATGGTATTCTTGCAAGTATCGGATCTTGGAAGCAACTGGATTTTGTATTGCATGAAAGAAGAAAATGGGAAAAAAATGCTTAGCTCAGTTCTCCCTCTCAGAAAATAATATACTTTACTATATTTTGTCCACAATCCTTTGCTCACTAATTTAAGTTTCTAGCTTAGTATGTCCACTGAATACAGCTACAAAGCTAGTGAAGGAGAGCTTTCCTAGTTACAGATTGACTGAGAAGTAAGAGGGCACTTGAAGAGGAGATGCACTAGAGATATTTTGTAAACCAACCAATTGTCAAGAAATAGCAGATCTGGCTTAGTGAACACAAAGACTTTGATCTCTGCTTAAAACTCTTGCATAGTAAGTCAACCTCTTTTCCACTAGGATTATTACTACTGGAATACACAAAGTTTCAATTTACACAACACACTTAGCTATGTTATTGCTTAGTGTGATGTACACCCAGTCAATAATAAGCATACTATTTAATTCTGCATCTTACAACCTTCTTCCAGTAGCTTCGGTCTTTAAGTTATTCTGTTTAATATATTTAGCAGCTTCAGTTCTGGTTACTATGGCACTTATCCTTTTAAAACACTCAGTGATTGCATGATTGTGGACAGTGAATCATGGAGAAATATGTCCTCAATACCCTCTAACTATGTGGTCTCTTGATTAGTTTCTTCCTTTCCCATTTATTGGACTGCTCCTAATCACTGGAAATATAGAGAACAAATTAAAGGAACCATTATTAGCAATTGTGTACCAGTGATATACCATCCTCCGATTCTTGGGCCTTGTCCATTGAAAAAGCAATTATCTAATCAGCATGCAAGGAAGCAGCATAACTATGAAGCACAACCATAAGATTCAAGTCTGAATTGTTTTATTCAGTCTAATATAATATGAAAGGTACAGAAAATATTCAAGCTGAAGTAAGAAAAAACAATCTATAGATTAACTAAGAGGAGATAAAATGCACATGAAAGTGAGATGAGGCATATGGGAACCAAAGAAGGTATCTCTTCTCTTCTACACTTCCATGTTTATGTATCCCCACATTTAGGCATCACCATTCATTATTGTCTGATTGACTAAACAAAGATGACTGATTCAAAACCCATGACAAACTTACCAAAATTCCCATGATTTTGCTCAGACAGGACAAATATGGTAGATTTGCTCTGCAGTGCATTCAAATATATGATAAATGTTGGATGGCCTTAATCCAGCACAAGAATTCTATTGTCACACCATACTCTATCCATAACATGGTTTTGTTTAATTCTGAGTGTAAACTCAGCCAGTTGGCATCTTTTACAGCAGGAAAATTCAGTTTTCACATGGTGTTCCAGTCCCAGAATCATGTTATCAAAGGTAAAATTGTAATTTTCAGTGGTATAATACTCTTCAATGTTCTAAGGTTTAATGCACATATTTCTGTGCATTCTTAAATACTTAAAATATCTGAATATTTAACCATGTTCATTTATATCATCACATCACCAGTCATAGCCCCTGAATCCCCTGGAAGAAACTCAAACCTTCTTTTAAAAATTGAAAAAGGAGGAAAAGAAATAGATGCTTACTGCAGATGTATAGGTTAGGAGATTGTTTATCTACTGAGAAAAAAATGAATGGCAAATTGAAAAAGTAAAATCTTCTGGGAGGCAAAAAGAAAGTTGGGGGAGCAACCTTGCCAATATCTCTTTTGTAAATGGGTTAGCTTTTTGTAAAAGGACCCACAATAGTCTTTACAAATTCCAAATGTGCCAACTATCCAAAAAATATTGGGATTCATGGGCTAATACTCTAATTCTGATCACAAAGAGGAATTAAGGTCATAGCTATCTTCTGGTTTTGCTTGCTCCCCCTCCCCCCCCCCGCAGGAGCCAGGAGCCTTGAGATGTTTATTATTTATTGATTTATTTATTTATATCCCACGGTTATTATTCTTACAATAACTTGAGGTGGCATCACACTTTGCACACCTTCCTCCTCCTATTTTTCCCACAATAACAACCCTATGAGGTGGGTTGGGTGGAGAGAGTGACTGGTCCAAGGTCACTCAGCTGACTTTCATGGCTAAGGCAGGACTTGAACTCATGGTCTCTTGCTTTCTAGCCTGGTGCCTTCTAGTGTAGTCTAGTGTAATAGATTTGAAGAGTTCTTGATTATCTTTTAACAAGTATTTAACACTACAATGCATGGATTGCTTATCTATCATGTTTTTTTCCAAATTCTCCTGGGGATTATAGTTTATTTCACTTATGAACTATAGTTCTGAGACACACCACAACTATTTGTTAATGACCAACACATGATTTGAACTTAAAAAGGAGATGCTTTCTCTTAACACTTAATGAATTAAATTGTACACATACTAATAACCCCTCTAAAAATACTGCACAGGTAAAATTGTCTAAACACGTCTCATTGTTAACAAAATATTAACATATTTATTTTGATGTTATGCTTAACTGAGAGTTTCTGAGACAACTGTTTTTAATTAAAGTGAAAAATGGATCTAAGGATCCATTATCTCCATTATCTTTATTTCCAAGAATGCCCACACAAACCTTGTAGGCAAAATTAGAAAATAAATTTGGAGTTCAGTGTTTTCACTAGAAGTGTGCTCATTACCAAGAAAAAATGATAAACAGAGGAAGACCTAGAGAAGTATGAGGGAGTAACTATATCCGTATTTATGATTATATAAAATAAAATGCCATAATGCCAAAGTGTTATAAGGGGTTTCTTTCTTTGTAAAGAAAAAGAAAAAAAAGAAACTTCTTATGGCAGCCATTTTAAGGGAACATCCACAACATATTATGAGAATTCCAGTGCAGAAAACTACCTACCCCTCCTATGGAAAAAGAGAACAATTTCCTGGTATTTGCTAAACCATCTATAAAATAATTCTCTGATTAATGGTCTGGTGCAATGTTTCTCTTCCCAGATGGTTTCTAAGAAAACTTTAGAAAGATACCTGTTGAGGAATATCCTCCGTTTGATTTGAATATAGCAACTGTGTACTCCTCAGATTTATTTTTCTGTAGCTCTGTGATCAGCATGTTGGCCATCTGCTAACAGCAGCAATGTTTTGTTTATGTAGGGAAAAATTAGTATGGACCCTATCAAATTCCAGCTTGTAAGAAAGTTTGTTTACCATATCAGCAAGATGTTAAAGAAGTTCACCCAAAATGAATTAATTTTCCTGGGAGGCTTTGCAGAACATTTCAGCAGGAACTTCTTTTTTACACTGCAGAATAATGCAGATAGCCATAGGTTTCATACAATTTGTTATTTCTATTTCATTCAATGGTGGATAATCAAACCACAGAAATACTTGCAATATTATGGTAATTTGAGAAGATGCCTTATAAATATTTGGCTCGTACATATGGATCTGACCAGTGTCTTACTTCATTTTCTAATCATATATTAATTTATCTGAGTTTGTAAACATTAACTCACTTGTAATTCATAAGGCCACAGTGAAAGACAGTGTTATTTGGGTAAACAGCAAATAAGGCTGGAGTAAGAGTGGGAGAAAGTAACACTAGAGCTGGGACTAAAAGCTCCTGAATTTTATCTTGACAAGATTGAATAAGCTATTACAGCATGAAGACATATTCATGTACAGTGGCACCTTGGTACTCAACTGCTTTGAAACTCATTGAATTTGGTACTCAACACATTTTGATGTGAAAATTTTGTCCCAATACTAATTGGTTTTTTGATACTCAACGCACAGCTAGAACCTGTCGGCATTGGCTGCCTTGTGACTCACTACATTATTCCTTATGGGAAAAATTTGGTACTCATCGTTTTTTTTGTACTCATCGCATCTCCTGGAGCCAATTAAGATGAGTACCGATTCCGAGGTAGAACTGTACTGACAATGTAAGTAAACAAATTGAACTAAGCCTTTTTCTAAAGAAAATGACCAAATCATAACAACAGCGTGTCTAAGGCCTGCTTTAGGCTGGGTTTCTCTCGCCATTTTATACAGTCACATTTATACAGTTTTCTCTTCCTAAAAACGCTGCCTTTAAAAATATAACGACAGAAATAAACAACACACACACACACATCCTCAAGTGGGGTGGCGGAATATTATCGGAGAGGCAAAATTCCCCCCCAAACCAAGCTCTGGAAAACTGCAGTGCCCGGGGAAGCCTTGGATTTCGCTCCGCCCCTCTTCCATCCCGCCGCTTGCAAGCAGGGCCGGGCATCGACACCTAGCTGTATTCAGCACCACAGACAGCGCCCGCACCTTGCTAATGTTTTTTTTTATTATTATTATTACATTTATATCGCGCCCTTCTCGGAAGACTCAGGGCGGCTTACAAGCTTAGCAGTAGCCTTCATTCTATGCATATGCCTGCTTGTTAGGGCTTTCACACACACCCCAAGCGGCATTATTACAAAGTCAGCTTAATTGCCCCCAACAATCTGGGTCCTCATTTTACCTACCTCGGAAGGATGGAAGGCTGAGTCAACCTTGAGCCTGGTGGGATGCGAACCTGCACTAATTGCAGGCAGCTGGGGTTACTTAAGGAGGCATTAGCCCACTGCTCCACCAAGGCTCCCGGCACCGGGAGACCCCCCCCCCCGCAAATTCTCGCCCGCCCGCCCCGGGTCGCTGTTGCTACTTACATTGCTCTGCTTTGGTCGACATGGCGGGTACTCTCCTGCGGGAAAGGCTGCTTGGCCCCCCCACCCAGTACGGGCGGCGGCGAGGCCGTCTGCCCAGCTAGCGAGAGACGACGACCATCTGCTGGAGCCGAGGCGAAGAAAGCCCGCTCTGGCCCGAGCTGCGTCCCTCCCCCTCCTCTAGCTCTCCCATTGCTGCAAACTGCACGGCGGCCCCCGTCCTCTCTCCGCTCCCGCCCGCCCCAGCCAAGGAGGAGAAGCGCCGCGGAGGGAAGTTGCTTCGAGAAGCCTGAAGAAGCGGAACCCGAGGCGAACCGGCTGTGGCCCCCGCTGCGCAGCCCTTACTCGGCCGGCGCGGTTCGAGGAAAAACAACACTGCGCCGTCGAGAAGCAACCATTTTGCCCCCAAGGAGGAAAAGGACCCCGGGGATGAGCAGAATGAGCTCGCCCACACAGGGAGGAAGGGAAGTTCCATTCATGAAGAGGGGGGGTGTCTAAGCGCGCCCAACCTTTTAAAGGGAAAAGCGTCCCTTCGCTTCCTCTGAAGCAGGAGAAAAGCAGCTTGTTTCCGAATGGGGAGCACAAGGTTTATGCCGGGAAACTACATATAGTTTGTTTCATCGTGAATAAACTAACGGCCGGGTTCTCATATTGTGCCTAGCCATTTTTTGGGTCTACTTCAGCCAAAGGCAGCATATCGCATCTGCTTAAAACTACACAACACGTCCTGGGACAAGTGTTTAGAATGGGCACTTTGATGGTTAGCTGCACATTCTGGTATCCATTATACACCGATAAAACCTGAGATAAGGCCTCATTGTATTAAATGGAATTTAAGAATATACACAAATAATAGATAACTCCAGTATTTTTAACTGCTGTTCTAGAATCCAAAGGAAAAAAATACGAATTTTAACAGGTGCAGGAGTTCAGACTAGAAAGTGCGTGTGAAACTCTTAAATCCTTATTAGAGCAATCAGAAAATCCAAAGTAACAAAGTATGCAAGCCTTTGTGATCTTCAAAACTCCTGATCAGACAGGCACGCTTTTGAAAATGGATGAAGAAAGTTCTGATCTAAATTACATTCAGCTTAGAAACTTTTAATTAGACAGCAGGAGTTTTATTTTTTTCCCCAAAGATATATTTTTACAATATTGTTTTTAGACTAAATAAGCTGCCTAGAGCCGTTTGAGTGTGTATTCAAATGCTGAAAGTAAGATAGTTTTCTCCATTGGATGGTATTACCAAATCAGTGTGTGCACATAAAATTGCAGCTATTACACAATAAATTATATTCCTGTCTAAATCAGTTAGGTATATTGTAATTCTAATAATCGCATGTGCCAGATTAAAAGCTGAACTGAATATGAAAAATGTTAAAATAACTAGCCAAAACATAAGCAGAACAATAAATATTCTACAACAGTAGGGACTTTTTGTCCCAGACTTGTAAATTTTCCATGTGCAGGGAGTCTTTCCCAGAAGGAAGAATTTAATATACATCTCCCACACTTCTGAGTTAGAAATGATTCAATCTATAGAAGGCGGCTAAGCATAGCACTGGGTTCTTTTAAATAAACCTTGACAGCTTTGCTCTAAGAAATTATCAATTATAAATCCTATACTGATCATCAGAATCTTCAAAAATAAATATTTTGGCTCATAACATGCATTGCTACTAATACTTTAAAGTAAATAAGACTGTGTCTATTAAGAGAAATTAACAAAATGTGAGATAGTGCTAGGCTGCATTAACAGAGGGATAGAATCAAGATCAAGTGAAGTACTAATACCACTTTACAATGCTTTGGTAAGGCCACACCTGGAATACTGCATCCAGTTTTGGTCACCACGATGTAAAAAAGATGATTATGTTATATTTACTGATTTCTTTTTAGATATCCAAACAATTTTAAAAAATAAGACATAGATTTAGCTTTCTGTAATATTTAGCTTTCAATTCTCAGTTCCTAAGGGATGGAGAACCTGTAACCTCTTTGATGAGGCTGATTCCAGCACAGCCAGGTTAACCATCAGTGAATAATGTTGGGCCCAGAAAAGTCACAGGTCCCCAACCCTGATAGAAGGAATTCAAAAGTACAAAAACTTAATTAAATATTTCAGGAGCTCATAGTCCATTTCAACTTTGTAGTATTTAAAAGCCCATTCACATGTTGCGGCATTCAGAGAGTATTGCTTTGACTTGTGCATGGGATTCCTACATCAATGCAGCTATATACTATTAAAATACTCATGTCTGTTTGATCATTTGTAACCTTCAATTGGGCAGAACGGTGCATCATAGGACAACAATTTTTGAACCTCAAATGGGCTAACTTGGGCAATGTGTCCATGGCCCCTGTGGGATTGAGATTTGGCAAAGTTGTGGTCACTTCAGTGTTGCTACAATGCCACAGTCAGTTGTAATCACTGACCATCATTTCCAATGCTCCATGCCAGGTTCCTACAAGGGTAGTCAATGGGGAAGCTGACAGGAAGACAGACGTTGCTCCTGCTTTTCTGGTCACCCATGGTCATTGTGTTTCTCTGTTTAGATAAGAACACATCTCTGAAACAATGACCCAACAGCTCATGGCTTGTGTGCTGTTACATCAGCCATAAAGCACTATGCAGTGCATATTGTGCTGCCATCATGTCGTTGTTTGGGGAACTACAACATGTTAATTTGGGGAACTACAACATTATGTTAATTTGTTCAGCCAACCCCCTCCCATTTGTGACGTACTTCTTCCTTCTTCTTAACTCCGTTCTTTCACTTCCCACCATACATGCGGACAGTAGGACAATTACTGTCTTTTGACCTTGAAATACCATCCATTTCATCATCTACCATACCTTGTCTGCTGTAATCTTCTCTGCATGCAAATAAAGGTCCTTCTGGATGATAAAAAGGTAATTTCATGAGTTCTGCTATCTGGCAAAGGCAGTTAGCAGTGATAGTATCCACTTATACAGGCCAGGCACAGGGGTCTCAGCAAGGGGACACATCATTAAACAACAGAGTCAGAATAGCTTGTCTAGTGTATTTCTAAAAGACTTTCTCTCTCCATAATAAAGGCAACTCATTTGTCACCAGGGATTCAGATGCATTCCTACAAAAATTGCTGAGAAATTGTCACCTTCTCCCAGCACTTGACTCACGAGGTTCTGTACCTGAGAAGATAACAGTTTCTCACCCAGCTTGCTGCCAGTTCTTTTAAGTGAATAAACACCCTGAAAATGTTGCTGTGGGTGCAATTTTTGTGAATTACTTGGGTTAGCCTTTTAAAGTCGAGTCCTTAAAAAGCTAAACCAAGACAAGCTTTGGATAAAAATATGGCCGTATTTCCATTGAAATGTTGTATGATAATAATAATAATAATGGCTTTTTAACACCTTGAATTAATAAATGTGCATAGCTAAATTATAAGATTAGAAATCCTTTTCTGTACTCTTGATTTTATTTCTGATAGCAAAAGAAAAAAAAACATGGAAGACATTGTTTGTAGGACTGAACTGTTCTTGATGGTCTCTGAACTTGGTTGTTTGCGCACAGACATTTTATTACCCAAATAAATAAATAACATCATCAGTGTGAGTGAATGTGGTATTTGTTGCCCTTTTATATACAGTAGCTTGCCCTGACAGTTTTTGTGAGGTGTGAAAAGGTTTAAGGTTTAAGGTTTATTAAATTTATATGCTGCTCTTCTCCCTGAGGACTCAGGGCGGCTCACAACAATAAAAAGTTAAAAGATATAAATACAAAAATTAAAAGAGGATTAAACAATATAAGAAATAAGAGCAATTTAAACCAATAAAAAACCAAATTTAAAAACCATGATCAGTCCAGGCCCGCTTGTTGGAATAACCAGGTCTTTAGGTCATGGCGGAAGGATCGAAGGTAGGGGCCATCCGCAGCTCTGGGGGCAGTTCGTTCCAGAGGGTCGGTGTGCCCACAGAGAAGGCTCTCCCCCTGGGGGTCGCCAGCCAGCATTGCCTGGCCGACGGCACCCTGAGGAGGCCGACTCTGTGGGAGTGAACCGGGCGATGGGAGGTTGACATTGGCAGCAGGTGGACTCGCAAGTACCCCGGGCCTAAGCCATGTAGGGCTTTAAAGGTGATTATCAGCACCTTGAATCGCACCCAGAGGGCAACCGGAAGCCAATGCAGCTCGTGCAGGAGTGGTGTAACATGGGAGTATCGAGATACTCCCATAAGCACCCGCGCGGCTGCATTTTGCACCAGTTGAAGCCTCCAGGCGCACTTCAAGGGCAGCCCCATGTAGAGAGCATTGCAGTAATCCAGGCGAGAGATGACAAGGGCATGGGTGACCGTGCATAGGGCATCTCAGTCCAAAAAGGGGCGCAACTGGCCTACCAGGCAAACCTGTGCAAAACCCCCCTGGTCACAGCAGTTAGATGATCTTCCAAATTAAGCCGTGAATCCAGGAGGACACCCAAGTTGCAGGCCCTTTCTGAGGGGGGCAATAGCTCCCCCGCATAAGAAGAGATGGAACCTGTTGGACAGTATGAGATGCCGATATCCACAGCCACTCGGTCTTGGAGGGGTTCAGCCTGAGCCTGTTCCTTCCCATCCAGACCCGTACCGCCTCCAGGCACCAGGACATCACGTCAAGGGCATCACTGGGTTGGCTCAGGGTGGAGATAAACAACTGGGTATCATCAGCATATTGGTGATACCTCACCCCAAAGCCACGGATGATCTCACCCAGCAGCTTCATATAGATGTTGAACAGGAGGAGTGAGAGAACCGACCCCTGAGGTACCCCACAAGAAAGGGGCCTTGAGGTAGAGCTCTGTCCCCTGCCACTACAAACTGCGAATGGCCCAAGAGGTAGGAGGAGAACCACCGTAAAACAGTGCCTCCCACTCCCAACCCCTTGAGCCATCGCAGCAGGATACCATGTTCGATGGTATCAAAAGCTGCTGAGGGGTCAAGTAGGACCAGGACAGAGGAGCAACCCCTGTCCTGGGCCCGCCAGAGATCATCTACCAGTGCGACCAATGCCATTTCCGTGCTGTCTGAAACCGGACTGGTACGGGTCCAGATAGTCCGCTTCATCCAGGAATTGCAGAAGCTGACGTGCCACAACACTCTTGACAACCTTCGCTACAAAGCGAAGGTTGGAGACAGGACAATAGTTATTCAGCGAGGCCGGGTCCAGAGCAGGCTTCTTGAGGAGGGGCCTTACCACTGCCTCTTTTAAGGCAGATGGAAAGACACCCTCTGTCAATGAAGCATTGACAACTGCCTGGAGCCAGCCCCTGTCACCTCCCCGGCAGCCGAAACCAGCCAGTAGGGACATGGGTCCAATAAACAAGTTGCAGTGCTCAGCCTACGCATAATCCTGTCCACATCATCCAAAGTCACAGGGTCAAACTCACCCCAAATGGTATGACCAAGACCTGCCCTCTCCACTCTGTCGGATTCCACCCAGTCGGAGTCCAAACCAGTCCAGATCTGAGCGATTTTGTCCTGCAGATACTGAACAAATTCCTCAGCCCTACCCTGCAAGGGGTCATCCCTCGGTCGCTGGTTAAGCAGTGAGTGGGTCACTCTAAACAGGGCGGCTGGGCGATTATCTGTGGACGCAATGAGAGCGGAAAAGTAAACACGCTTTGCCACTTCCATCACCACTAGGTAAAACTTAAGACAAGTTCGATCAGATTCATATCTGCTGGACCTCCAACAGCTCTCTAGGCATCTTTTCTGGTGCTTCATCTCTCGGACTCCTTCGGTAAACCAGGGGGCCACCCAGGATCTGCACTGGGTCAGAGGCCGCAAAGACACAACTCGATCCAAGGCCCCAGCAGCAGCCCTCTCGCAGGCTACCACTAGGGCCTCAGCAGAGTTGTGGGCAAGGGAAGCAGGAAATGTCCCAAGCTCTGTCTGGAACCTCTCAGGGTCCATCAGGCACCTGGGGCAGAACCACCTGGTCAGTTCCACCTCCCAGCGGCGGGGGGGTGACGTACTGAAAGTCTAGCTGGAGAAGGAAATGATCAGACCATGACAGGGGATGGATGGTTAAATCCCCCCTACCCAGATCATTAATCCACTGCCCAGAGATAAAAACCAGGTCGAGTGTGTGCCCTCCATTATGGGTCGGGTCCTGAATTATTTGAGTCAGGTCAATGGCTGTCATTGAAGCCATGAACTCCTGAGCCAACTCAGACACCTCACCCATGGAAGGCAGATTGAAATCCCCCAGAACTATTAGCCTGGGGAACTCAATTGCCAACCCGGGCAAGATGTCGAGGAGCTTGGGCAGGGCCGATGACACACAGCTGGGAGACAGGTATGTAATCAATAGGCCCAACTGAACTCTAGGACCCAACTTCAAAAGGAGAGACTCACACCCGCCTATCTGAGGGACAGTGGCCACTCGCGGACAAAGACTCTCCCTAATAATAACCGCCACCCCCCCACCCCTGCCCTGGGCCCGCGGCTGGTGAAGCACCCGGAAGCCCAGTGGGCATAGTTCCGAAAGGGGGACACCCCCCTCTTGGCCCAACCAGGTCTCCATGATGCAGGCCAGGTCCGCGTTCTCCTCCTTGATGAGATCATGCATGAGGGGAGCCTTGTTCACCACGGACCTGGCATTGAAATAAACCAACCTGAGCCCAGGGTCCTGCAATCCTATGCCCCCGGGGGAGCAAGAAGAGCCACAAGGGCGGGAACAGGCAACCACTTGAAGACAGCAGTGGCCCGTTCCCCAGTTACGATAAAGCCCTCTGCTCCCACACTCTCTGCCCCTCCCAATCACCGTTAGGATGGGAAGACCCTCTTCACTCAGAGCTGAGTCCCTCCCCAAACCCCTACTCTCCCCCCATGACCATCTGATTGCCTGGACTGCTGTCCGGATCGAAACCCCCCCCCCAAGTTCATTCCGGATCCTTTGGGCCTCCCCCCTCCCAGATTCCCTTAAAATTTTGTTTAAAAATCTCAATAAAAAACCCCTCAAACTCAGTCATTACAAATCCATTTTTCTGGTCTTCTTTCCACCTGGCCCGTAACTGAATATATTGAAACCAAGTTTGAACAACCTTCTCTTCTCGCAAGAAATTATATGATTTCAGGCACCAAACATTCCTTTCCAAACTTAAAATTTCCTTGTAAGTAGTCTCATCGTGTTTGAAACCAGCATGTATATTTTCTATTGCGTGTTTTGGAATTGCCCACAATGGTATCTTGCTGCTTAACTTGTATCTGTACTTCTTCCAAACTCTCAGCAGTGCCTGTCTTAAAATATGCATCCTAAACACAGAATCTACCTTCTTATCATACAACAAATATGCATGCCAGCCAAACAACAAATCATGGCCCTCAAGATTTAATAACCTCGGTTGCGTCAAATTAATCCAATCGCTTATTCCTACTAATGCAGCAGCTTCATAATATAATTTAAGATTAGGCAATTTAAGGCCACCTCTCTCACGAGTATCCTGCATAATCTTAAGTTTAACTCGTGGCTTTTTCCCTGCCCAGACAAATTTATTGATACCACGCTGCCATTCCTCCAAATTAGAATCTTTCTTAAGAATCGGTATCATTTGAAATAAGAATAAAAATTTGGGCAGGACATTCATTTTCACTGCTGCAATCCATCCCAACAAAGACAATTGCAATTTTTCCCAACTCTCCAATTCTTTTTGAATTTTCCCCCATAGTTTGATAAAGCAAATTAGAAATCAGGGACCAGCACATATTAAACGGATATATCTTGCATTGATAGAGATCGATTCAGAAACAGAGCTTGTTAAGGATTGCATGATAAAATGGGCCCAAAACATTCAGGAAGTTATTACAATGGACACCTGGGAAAAGATTTGGGTGAGGAATGTAAAATTTACACAAGCTCAAAATTTAAGAGAGAATTTTTACAAAATGTTTTATAGATGGCATTTAGATCCTAAAAAGCTTGCAAGTATGTATCCGAATTATCAGCCTAAATGTTGGAGATGCGGTGATGAAGATGCAACATATTTTCACATATGGTGGACTTGTAAAAAGGTTAAGGTTTTTTGGATAAAAGTCTGGTGGAATATGCAGAAGGTTTTTAAACGGAGGATAAAGTTTTGCCCACAATTTTTTTTGTTGGGAATAATTGTCGACGCTACAGTTGTGGACTCCAAGTTGATGTTGAACTTAGTTACGGCAGCAAGACTTTTGATAGGTCAATATTGGAAGAAAGAGGAACTGCCGACTATACAAGAGTGGATTTTAAAGGTTTCCGACCTGGCAGAGATGGCGAAGATTTCGGCCTATTTGAAAGATCATTCGCAAGAACATTATATTATGGAATGGAGAAAATGGATTGAGTTTATCCAGAACAAGTATAGGGTTAAGAAGTTTTACGTAGCATTCGAATAAGTCTTCCTTCGCTTTGTTTTTTCTTTTTTCTATTTTAGTTTCTTATATATATTTAATATTGCTAAGGCTTGTTTTATCCTATACAAGCTAGAGAGTAATGGATTTTAGAACTTGTAATTGCTAGTATATGGTTGTTTATGATTGCTTTTTTATATATATATACCTTGTATTTAGCTCTGGGAAGTCGGGGGGGAGGGGGGGAGGGGGGGAGGTAGGGGGGCCAGGAGGGAGGGGGGGAGGGGGGGAGGTAGGGGGGAGGTAGGGGGGGAGGAGGGTGGGAGAAGGGGGGGTTCTTTAAAGGAAAACTGTATTGTAAAACTTTTCAATAAAAAAAAAACCCTCAAACTCCTCTTTGCATCATGCCATCTCTCAGAGTCCCATAACCCATCATCAAGAAAGATCTTATTTAAAACAGATAGATGCTCCTGCCAGAGGGGGGAATCTCTCAGTGAGTAAAGTTCTCCAGAGGTATACGCTGGCATATAAAGTGAAACGGTAATGGTGACATCGGGCAATGGAGGGTGGCAGTAGATGGAATCGATGAAAAGTTCAGTCGGCCAGTGGCAGGTCCCAAAGCCACAATCATGATGATAATGAAATAATCAACGGCGGTGACAGCAAAAGTCTTAATGAAATAAAGATGACAAGTCCAGAAGTGGGGGGCAGCCCGATGACAATGCCGACGGACCCAAGCCAACAGGTTCAAGCATGACGACAGGGACAGCTGCGACCTCCGCGGTGGCAAGAAGAAGGAACAGCAGCAGCGGCAGACCCTACAGCCACCACAGCACCACCAGGTCCACCGCGCTCACAGAGCCAAACTCGCTGAGTGGCAGAGGGGGGGAACACAACATCGAAGCCCCCTTCCCCCAGCCATAACCCGGGGCTCACAATAGAGCAAACAAGCATGAGCAGAGCCCAAATTCCAGCTCAAATTCACTCGGTCCAGCTCCGCTCAGCTCAGCACAACAAAGAAGCAGTCAGGTCGGCCTCGCCCAGCCGCCAGCATCCTCTCACCGAAGTGTTAAATGGTCGGCTTCTCCTCCTCCGTCCTTTGTCATTTTAAGCTGTATCCAGACGGGGGAGAGTGCCAATGCTCCACCAGAAATTCAGCCAACCGAAGAGGGCCAAAACAATAGCAGAAAGCCCCATGGCCACCCAGCAGAGCCGAAAACCGTACCGTACTAAAAAGCTCAAAACCAGCGGAGAGCCATCTTGGACATGCGCAGGAGTCCAAGACTCACAATGATGATGTTACCTAGTTGGGTAATAAAACATCTGCAAGAAAACAATTAAATTTGGAGAGCACCAAAAGCTCCACAAACAAAGAACAAATGCGCTGTGGACATCAGACCTACCATCCCCAAATCTGTCTCCCTATCTTCCCAACATCTCTATAGTTTTTTCTAGGTTGGTTAGTTGGTTGATTTGTTTATTTAAAACAAAGAATTTAAAATATTTCTGCCACTTATCATGATACTAATGCTTCCAAGATTTACAGAATAAAGCAAAATAACAGGAAGTATCACTACTAAAGCCAAGTGATAACACTGACCCCAAATACCACAAACTAGAAACTATCGCATTCCCATTAAAAACTCATTTTAAGAGAAGGCCATATACAATAAGTGCAACTTTAGAGGTTTTCAAAGGCTTACATGTTTTGTAAGGGGATTGATTTATTAGTGGATTCACACTGTTGAAAATATGTGGGGCTACTGCAGGAAAGTCCTCTCAATCTGACAAAGTGGGTGCTCCATGACCTGATTGTTCAATTCTTGACAGCATTTGGATAACTATATGCCCTATCCAATTTTCTTAGGATACCCATAAAAAGTAAGGTTGGTTAATATTATTAAGCAGTAAGGGATGTTGGGAAGATGTTGGAACACAGATATATCTGTGTCATTACAGTCTTCACCATGCTGGCTGAGGAATTCTGGGAGTTGAAGTCCACAAGTCATAAAAGGGCCAAGTTTGAAGACCCCTGGTCTATACTCTCCTACAAAGTCATCTACTACAGTAAGTATTATTTCATTAAAATACTGAAATACAGTACAATTTTCCTGTTAGTTTTTGTACACAGAATGGCGTGGTGATCTCCCAATATCCCAAAGACATTAGGACAGCATGAGTTGTGGTTGTTCTGTAGAAGCTTAGGACAGCTTACTGAAGCCTAGAACCATCCCTTAATTGGCCAAAAATAGATGACAAACGCATAACAAAATTATGCTAAGATGTCTATCTAGACTTCAGACAGTTGCAACAATTTACAACAGAGGTAATTTGTTTGAGATAAACATCTATGTTTCTAGGCAAATTGAACATTGCTCTTTTATACACATACATTTCATCTTCTGCCATTGCTACTAAACCAGTTTACATCTTTTGCTTACTTGCTACTTAGTCACAGAAAGTCACAACAGTTGTACGATATTTATATGTAGGGGTGAGAGGAAAAGGAAGGAGAAAAGAAAAAAAAACTACATTAATGATTCCTTTGATTTTCAAGGATTCTAATTCACATTACTAAATTTATACATGGATATGTTGACAAATTAAAGGAGACATTTATATGCATGTCAACCCCTTGAGGTTTTCTGAGCAATATTTGCTAGAACTGCTATCTGCACTGAAAAAAATTCAGATTTAAGAAACTAAAATAATTAGAAATTTTAATAAACAATACACAACAATATTAAATTTATATACTGTCCAATTCCCAATGAATTTTCCCATATACCTAGTAAATCTCAGTCCCTCTGTTGAAGCAATGCTATATTTTAGGGCTGAAATACCCAATGTACTAAGTTTCCAGAAAAACTCTAAACTGAGTCTTTCCTGTCATTCTGGAGTAATGAGGTACTAACTTACTATGTGGAAGAATCAAATTAAGACAGAGCAACACATTTCGACAACTTTTCAACCAGTTTCTATAATTTGTCCTTGTTGATATATATGATTAAATATCCACATCTCTGAGCTAAATCAGTTAGGTTAGTTTATTACAGTTTTAGACTTGAGAGACTTAAAAATAAAATAGATTAACAGAGCAATTCACATGACATAAATTTAAATGTTAAAGTGAGAAGGCCTTTGGAGATATATAAACTAAAAACCATGTCCCCCTCCCAATTATATGCCTTTTAGATATGTTGGGGCATTGTTGATCTTATGCTGGCTATGAAACTGTTGCCCCACTTCATCCAGACTGACCTGGATGATGACAGTAGGACTAAATAAAAAGGTAACCATTGTTCCTTTTGCCGTTAACTGACTTGACTTGAGAAGATGACCAGCTGAAAGTGGCTGGAAGTGTTGGTATGCAGTAAAAGCCTTTGTCCAGGTATCTAGGAATAAAGAGTTCAGGCAACAAACCACAGAAGAAGATCTTATGCAGAATGTTAGCAGATAGTCAACAGCAAAATAATGAGTCCACTTCCACCATTATCAGTTACGGAGGTTTTGAGGGTTTTGGTTTGTTTTTTTTTAAAAAAAAATTCTGTCTGGCCTCTCTAAAGATGTTGAAAGAAAAGTCTTCATCGTGGCAACTGGTTTAGAAAGAAGGTTGCAGTTTATTGAAGAGGAGAGCCAAACAGAAAGATGGCTCTGGCAGAAAAGAGAGAGAGCACATGTAGGGAGTGGGTTTTTATACCTTCTGGAGTCTTTTGTTTGGAGTTGTTTCCTGTTCCTGTTTTGAGGCTTTGTACTTCCTGTGTCATGTATTTTGACCTGTGTCCCTTTGCCATCTGTGAGTTAATCCTATTATGTCCTGTCTTAGATGTTGGGTGGGATATGTAGCTTTTAGGTGTCTTTGTGTTTAGGTGTCTTTGTCTTCTTAATCTTCTAGCTGGGGGCCTCCATCTGCACTTCTTCAGAGCTGGTTTCTCTTGGGGGAGGGAGACCTGGGGCTATTAAGAAAAACTGGGGATGCTTTTTCTGCCTCTTCAAGATCCTTTGAGGAAATATATTTTCTTGTCCTTTTAATATTTCCTTCTCTGGGGGCTGACTTCCCACAAAGGAAAAAAGCTTCCTGAGTAAATGGTTTCCCACAAATATAATAGCTGCAATGTCCAAGAAAGATGATGAACTGTTCCAAGAGCAGCTTGAGGGATAGTAGTGACAAGGAAGGCACAAGAAACTCACAGACAGAAATAACCAGATCATAGAGAAAAGAGCAACATGAATAGCCGAAAGAATTAGTCTCCTTTCCCAGAACTGAGAGTTCCAGCAGTGATATCATCCTGAGCTGTGCATTCAAGAAGACACTTAAATTCTCCATCAGGTGCACTGTGGGAAATGAGAATGGCTGCTTCAAAGACTGGTCTTAGTATTGTATTGCAAGTTATTGTTGGCAGTGAGTGAGGCTGCCAAGCAAGGTAACAAATGTAGAGAGCTGGCCTTGGATGCTGATCTCTTCTTTGTTACTTCTCAGCAAACAAAACTCATAATCGACTTTTCATCACTTGGAAATTAAAAAATTAACTTTCTACAGTCATTATTTATCTGTCTACAGGTATTCAGTGCAGGTTCCATATCAAGTGTAATCAGTTCCAGCCCTGCTTACCTTTTTCAACAGCAATCACATTTGGCCAGGTGCCACAATTTGCTCAGGCAAGTTTTGTTAAAGGCTTAAAAGTTGGCAGTCACAAACGCAGACTAATAGGTTCTGTGGATATGTTGTAAGTATCACACCCTTCTGTTGCAGAGTCCCATTTGGTGATCTCTTATTATTTTAGTTTTGCTTTAGGCAATCTTGATTCTTACCTTTAGGAAAACTGGTAAGAAATGCTACCTGAATGAGAAAGCTGTAAGCAGAAGGAAGACATTATTTCATTTTTATGATTAGATCTTTCAGTGTTGATAACCAAATGCACAGGTACAGAAAAACCAAATGCACAGGTACAGTATAGGTGGTACCTCATTCAATAGTAGTTTTGAGAGGGATCTTGGAGGGATCTTGGAGTCCTAGTGGACAATCACTTAAATATGAGTCAGAAGTGTGCTGAAGCTGCCAAAAAAGCCAAGGCAGTGCTTGGCTGCATTAACAGAGGGATAGAATCAAGATCACGTGAAGTGTTAATACCACTTTATAACACCTTGGTAAGGCCACACTTGGAATACTGCATCCAGTTTTGGGTCACCACGATGTAAAAAAGATGTTGAGACAGAGAAGAGCAACAAGGATGATTAGGGTATTGGAGGCTAAAACATATAAGGAACGGTTGCTGGAATTGGGTTTGTCTAGCTTAATGATAAAGGTAAAGGTAAAGGTTCCCCTGCACATGCATGCCAGTCGTTTCCGTACATGGGACACAGTGGCTCAGTGGGTTAGGACGCTGAGCTTGTCGATCAGAAGGTCGGCAGTTTGGCGGGTCGAATCCCAAGTGCCACATAGCAGATGAACGCCTGTTACTCGTCCCACCTTCTGCCCACCTAGCAGTTTGAAAGCATGTAAAAATGCAAGTAGAAAAATAGGGACCACTACGGTGGGAAGGTAATAGCGTTCCGTGTGCCTTTGGCATCTAGTCATGCTGGCCACAGGACCACAGAGATGTCCTCGGACAAACGCTGGCTCTTCGGCTTTGAAACGGAGATGAGCACCAGCCCCTAGAGTTGGAAACAACTAGCACGCATGTGCGGGGGAACCTTTACCTTTACCTAGCTTAATGAAGAGAAGGATGAGGGGTAACTTGATAGCAGTGTTCCAATATCTCAGGGGTTTCCACAAAGAAGAGGGAGTCAAGCTATTCTCCAAAGCACCTGAAGGCGAGACAAGAAGCAATGGAAACTAATCAAGGAGAGAAGCAACCTAGAACTAAGGAGAAATTTCCTGACAGAACTATTAAGCAATTGAACAACCTGCCACCAGAAGTTGTGAATGCTCCAATACTGGAAGTTTTTAAGAAGAGACTAGACAACCATTCGTCTGAAATGGTATAGGATTTCCTGCCTGAGCAGTGGGTTGGACTAGAAGACCTCCAAGGTCCCTTCCAACTCTGTTATTCTATTTGAGATTTCAACTTTTGGAATATTACTAGAGTTACAATTACATATTGTCCTCAACTTATATATAGTCCTCAATTTGTTTAACAACCATTCAAAGTTACAACAGCACTGAAAAAAGTGATTTATGACCAGTCCACGGACTTACAACTTTTGCAGCATTCTCACAATTATGTGATTGATAATTGAGCACTTGGCAACTGGTATGTATTTACAATGGTTGCAGCATCCTGGGATCATGTGATCACCCTTTCCTAGTTATCTTCTGAGAAGCAAAATAAACAAGGGGAAGCCAGATTCACTTAGTGACATCACTTAACTGTGATGACTCGCTTAACAACAATGGCAAAAATATTGTAAAATTGGGCACAACACACTTATTGACTGCCTTGCTTAGTGAAAAAAAGTTCTAGTTCAGTTGTAGTCATAAGTCAAGGACAACCTGTACATACATGAACTGCTTTTCTAAGTGGTAAAAGGGGGCTGCTATTTACTTGCATTTCAGTTTTCTCTGACGGGTACTAGCATTTTTATAATCCAATGTTTATTACCCCTGCTCATGCCCACCAATGGAATGATCCATGACTTGGGGATCCATTCCTACTTAAACAGCAAGTGAAAACTGTGACAAGAGGAGCATTTGCCCAACTTCAGCTGAGGCACTAGTTATTATCTTACCAGATCTGGGATGCCCTGACTGATGCCCTCATCACCTCTTCATTGGACTACTGTGAATTACTCAATTCTTTGGACACAATTCAGAAATGGATACAAAATATGGCAGAAATATTATTAGGACCTCTGCCAATACAAATTATACCTCTACTAAAATCACATGTATTGGTTGACAGTAGACTTCTCAGACCAATTCAGAGTGCTAGTCATTATGGTTAAAGCCCTCAGTCTGAACTTGCCAGACTTCTATAATCTGGTCGTCCCTCCCTTTGTGGCAGGCTGTGACAGGTTTTCTCTGTAAAAGCCTGTAACTTGCTGCATTTGCAGAAATAGAAATTGAACCTGTTTTATTTCTACATCTATATCCCTTTCTGCATATATATCTATTTTTTGAATATGAAAAACTATAATTTTCACCTTTTCCCTATTCTCCAAAGCACCTGAAAGCAGGACAAGAAGCAACGGATGGAAACTAGTCAAGGAGAGAAGCAACCTAGAACTAAGGAGAAACTTCCTGACAGTTAGAACAATTAACCAGTGGAACAACCTGCCTCCAGAGGTGGTGAATGCTCCAACACTGGAGGTTTTTAAGAAGAGACTGGACAGCCATTTGTCTGAAATGGTATAAGGTTTCCTGCCTGAGCAGGGGGTTGGACTAGATGACCTCCAAGGTCCCTTCCAACTTTATTATTATTATTATTATTATTATTATTATTATTATTATTATTATTATTATTATTACTATTCCTATTATTATTATCCATTTCAACACTCCTGTTGAAAGGAAAGCCAAGCCAACAAGATGTAAAAAAAGTTTGTTTCTCCAAAATAGTTTTCAGAACAACACCTCTTCAGTGATGAAATAGTCAATAGAATAGAACAGGAACAGGAACAGAACAACAGAACAGAACAGAATAAAATAGAATAGAATTCTTTATTGGCCAAGAATGACACAAGGAATTTGTCTCTGGTTCATAAGCTCTCAGCGTACATACAAGCAACAAGTGATAAATCATGAAGATAATGGTAAAATACATTCATCATAAATCATTAGATACAACACTCAGTGATAGTTATAGAATACTAAATAAGCAATCAACATAAATAATACTAGGATACTAAGTAAAACAATTAATATAAATCATAAGATATAAGCAGCAAAGTTATAATCATAAGAAGATAAGGAAATAGATAATAGGAACTAAGAAGCATTCTTGATTTTAAAAAAACAAGGATGTACAATAATTTAATTGCTTTTGAGAGGCTACATTTATACATGGGAAGAAATGCCATCAAGTCAGTGTTAACTCTTAGTGGTCACAAAGATAGAATTTCTCCAGGATGATCTGTCCATAACTTGGCCCTTCACTTCTCCTAACAGTGCGTCTACTGACATTATAATCAAGTCCATCCACCTGGTCATCTCTTTTTTTTTCTCTTCCCATCTTTCCTACATTTATTTTAACTGGGGTTTTACTTATACAGGGACAAATTTAATTTTTTTTTAAACTTGTTTTTAACTTTTGTATTTTGGTTTTTAATTACCCTGTAAACCGCCCTGAGTCCTCCGGGAAAGGGCGGTATATAAATGTAATAAAAATAAATAAAATAAATTATAGACCTCTTAAGGGAGCTGGGCCTATACATAATGTCTCTGAAATAAGATCTTTTGAGTTTGTCCATTTATACTTTAAGGGAAAACTGTGGGTTGATTTGTTCTAGGAGCCATTTGTTTTTTACTTGACTATGATATTCACAGGAACTTTCTCCAAAACCAAACATCAAAAACAGTATTCTTTTTTTTGTAGAAAGTGTCCACTTTCTAAACCTGCTAATCCCTCTGCCATTACTGACATTTTTTTCATCTGGATTATAGTTGCTAGCCTGTATTCCCCTTTCATATATTGTCTACTATCAATACTTTCCATGGCTACAATTCACTCTTAGTTTGAAAGAAGAGTGTTTAATTAAAGTCCCTTCCAATATTATTTAATAATTCCCTCCTTGCTCTTTTGACTCCTTTTATTGTTTCTTTTATAATGCATCTAAGGGATTAGTGATGAATTGTTCTTTTATTAATTAGTTATTGTGCTATCAAATAATATTGCTTCCCTAAAGCAGACAGAAGTAATTAAATGTGTAAACCAGTAATTAAATGTCCTCTAATGGAGAACAGAAACTGACTAATTAGAAGGCAATTTATCATTAATCCCACTTGCTGTACTGACCCAAAATAAATACAGTAGGCAGACATTTACTTTATGTGGTCTTACCCACTAAAATACAACATCGAATTCTAGATACACGATGGCAAAAGGAGAAGTCTGAATCCTGCACATTAGTTTCCCATGACCCTAGTCTTATTTTAGTGGTTCATTGTAGGGAGACTCTACAGTAGAGGAAAAACAAATGCTGATGAAAAATAAAACATAGTTCAGATGTTTTCAGTATAGGAATACAATACAAAAATAGGAAAGGTTCATATCTAATCAGTGGAACATTGAAATGGTTCTGAAAAACAGTGAACCTTCAAGAGTTAAATCTATTCTTTGCCTACCCCATCTGAGATATTTATAATCAGCTAAAAGAAAGGCAGATTGATTCCCCTTGCTCAGTGTTAAATAGGGGAGGTGAGACTACTAATAATGCCACCCAATCTACAAATTTCTGTGTGGAATGCCAAGTTACTAAACATACTTTCTGAGAAGGGAGGGAGAGAGGGAAGGAAGGAAGGACCTACACCATAATAAAAAGACAAATAAAACGTAGGTAAATGAACAGCACAGCAAAAGTTATGAAATAAATAAAATCTTTAACTTTTATTTGGTAGCTGAAATGCTAGATAGGAAGTACTAACATTTGATAATATTAGTCCAGAGCTGCACAATCTTTTTTGGCTCTCTGAATGGTGTGGAAGGGTACATATGTCAAAAAATAGGAGTAATCAGGAAAAAAACTAAATTTAATGTATTTGAATGTGATTTTAATTAACATTAATGAATTAATTAGCACTTATATGATCACTCCTCTTGTGTTTAGTCCTTTCCCACTTCTGAGTCATGAAAAACTGGCAAATTTAGAGAACCTCTGAAGTCTATAAGTCTATAACTACAGTTTGGGAAATACATAACAGTACATGTAACACAATAGCCTCAAGTTAGCCCATCTAAAAGTCTGGTCATTCAGCCTTTGCAACTACAAGCTTGTGAAGACTAGCTCCAAATCAACTACTATACCCAACAGTTGTCATTGAATTTCCCTGCATCTGCTGGATTAACACTTTACCAAGAGCAAGAAAGAAGTATAAATGGCAAGGTCAGTACAATAGGCTCAAAAAGAGGCTTTTGCTAGAAAAAGAAAGATCTGGCATTGAAGTTGCAACACATGGAGTTAAAGTGGACTGCTTGAATAACACTTATCAATTAAGAGTTTCTACTTTGTTATTTGAATGTGCTTTAGAATCTTTCATTTATCATATTGCTGTATCTGACCATAATCACATTACATGGATACTTTAGTTTAAAAAGTTGAAGCCCTTCCCCTCCACAGGTGATTTTGAAATTAATGTTTTTCTCCACTTTGCAAAATGTATTACACTTATATGTGCTGGATTATGTTGCAGCTTCTGTTTCCAAAAACTAGAAATTGGTTAAAGAGATATTGTATAAAAGAGTCCCCGGAATAAGCCTATAAAGCATCTGTGTTAATTAAGTTATGGTTAGGGGATTTTTAAGCTGATCAAGTAGAATTTTCATTGAGTAGAACTGCTCATTGAACAGGTTGGCATAGTGCTTAAGGCATCAGGCTAGAAACTGGGAGCCCATGAGTTCTAGCCCCACCTTAGGCATGAAACTAATGGGGTAATTTTGAGCCAATCATTTTCTCTCAACCCTGGAACGAGACAAAGGGAGGCCATTTTCAAAGGTCTTGCCAAGAAAACTGCAAGGATATATCTAGATAATCATCAACTGGACACTGACCTGAAGGGGAAAACAAGAAAAAAGGATCAAGAAAAAAAATATTGGGAACTTGGTAAAAAGGCTGATAAAATGCGGGCACATAATTTGCAGCAATAAAATCAACCAAGCTTAATTTCTGAAATAGTTATGCATTAATAATTACAGGGATTTCTTTCTGTTAGACAGTACTGGTTTAGATGATGGGGAGACCAAAATGAAATTGATCAACTGTTAAGTCATGAGATATTCAGTTTTTACTGTCCCAATATTTGCTGAAAGCTCCTTTAATGTTTTAGGAACCACTACATTCTATGCAGTTGTTTCAAAAGACAAAAGCTCTTGACCCACACAGCTTTTCGCTAGAATGGCACAAGGCACTGTTTCTCAGCCTTGGTCATTTTAAGATGTGTGGACTTCAATTCCCAGAAACCTCTCAGAAAGCTGGCTGGGGGATTCTGGGAGTTGAAGTCCATGCATCTTAAAGTGATTGTGGTTGAGAAACAATGGCACAAGGCCTTTGCAGATTTTCAGGGTGCTATGTGTTTGGATGTGTAAAATAAATATTTTAAGAATTGTAAACTGCCATCATCATTGTCAGGCACTGGACAATTTACAGTTATAATTAACAAATTGGATATAGCCAAGAATATAATGAACTTGATTGTATTAATAATTTTACATAAATGATGGCATGGTGTAATATGTCATGTAGTGTTATTCATCTGAGGTTGCATTTACCTATTTTTAAGAACTGCCAGATTATTTTTACTATGTCATAGAACTCAAAGAGGGTGCACTTTCTTTTTTCACATGACTATATGAGGTTGATTTCATTCATTAATTAGGATACTAAGAATTTAATTACCCTACAGGCTAAATAGTTGCAGGAGGTCTTACTACATATAATTCACTGCTGCTACTCAAGGTTTACAAAAAAAAATTGTCAGACATCAGACAATTTACCGTTATAATTGATAAACTGGATATAACCAAGAATATAATGAACTCCATGGTATTAGTAATTTTAAATGAATAAAAAGTCTTTGATTTGATTCAGATTATTTTTTGAAAGCAAGTGATTACTGGATATGGCTTTCCATAGGACTTTGTTCAATGGATTGAAATTTATTATTTCCGAACCTGTGCTAGATTTCTAGTTACAGATCAAATACGGTAGTTTCAGAGTTTTCTGCATTACAGTGTGTCTAATTTATAATTTGTTTAAACTGCTTTTTTTCTTAGCAGATCTAGATAATTAACAAGGAACCACAAACCAATGCAAAGAACAAAAACATGGAAAAACAGTAAATCTAAAGTACGTTTTGACAGTTCAGATGAAATCTGCTAACAATATTCCAGAAGTCTTCCTTATTTTTTAGGTAAAGGTAAAGGTTCCCCCGCACATGCGTGCTAGTCGTTTCCGACTCTAGGGGCCGGTGCTCATCTCCGTTTCAAAGCCGAAGAGCCAGCGCTTGTCCGAGGACGTCTCCGTGGTCATGTGGCCGGCATGACTAGACGCCAAAGGCGCACGGAACGCTGTTACCTTCCCACCGTAGTGGTCCCTATTTTTCTACTTGCTTTTTTACGTGCTTTCGAACTGCTAGGTTGGCAGAAGCTGGGACGAGTAACAGGCGCTCACTCTGTTACGCGGCACCCGGGATTCGACCCGCCAAACTGCCGACCTTCCGATCGACAAACTCAGCGTCCTAACCCACTGAGCCACTTAGATCAATATTATTCCAATTTGACAAGAGCTCCTAAAAACAAAGACACAAAATTAAAAGAAATTTGCTAGAAATATGAATTTACTTACCCATTTTGAAATGCAGATTGAAAAAGATAAAACAAGATATATTCTACAAATTAAAAACCTGCTCCATTTATTTATCCCTTTCTATTTTATTTTTAACATAACATTTTTTCTGCTTTAGAATTTTTTATTATATGATTAGCAGTCTGGGTATCACAACCACATTTCATATCCTGACTGTAGATGGCACTCATTTATCATGTACTGTTCCATCAAATGTGCAACAACCAATTATCTTCAACTGGATTGATGAAATTGGAAAAAGGAGAGAATCAGGGAAATTTAGGATGGAGGCAGTCTTTACTTTTGTCCTATTCAAACCTAAGACTGAATATGGCTATTGAGCAACACAATTCAGATTACTCAGGTAAGTCAGACAAATAATTATTTTCCAATAAACAAGGTCATTTAGAGTGGCTAAATGGTGGTGCAGTGGTTAGAATGCAGTATTACAGGCTAATTCTGTTCACTGCCAGGAGTTCCAGTCTGACCGGCTTAATGTTGACTCAGCCTTACATCCTTCCCTTGCTAGGTTTTTAATGTCTCTTTTGAATGGTGTGTAAATGATTGGTGTGTTTATCTCTGTCCACCCTGGATGAGTTCAAATCACCAGGACCAGATGAACTACACTGCAAGGTTCTGAAGGAACTGGCAGTTGTGATCTCAGAACCACTGAACTATATATTTCAAAGATCCTGGAGCACTGGGGAACTACCAGAGGACTGGAAAAGAGCTGAAGTAGTTCCCATCTTCAAAAAAGGGGAAAAAATGGATCCAGGAAACTACAGACCTATCAGCCTAACCTCAATACCTGGGAAGGTCTTGGAAAAGATAATCAAGCAACGAATCAGCAAACGCCTAGAGGCAAACAAAGTCATTACCAAAAGTCAACATGGGTTTGTCAAAAACAGATCATGCCAGACAAATCTTATTGCATTCTTTGACCAGGTGACAAAGTTAGTGGACCAGAGGGATGCTGTGGATATAATTTACTTGGACTTCAGTAAGGCATTTGATAAAGTAGACGACAACCTACTACTTGATAAGATAGAAAAATGTGGGTTAGACAGCATCACCACCAGATGGATTCATAGCTGGCTGACCAGCCGTACTCAGTGTGTGGTCCTCAGTGGATCTGCATCTACATGGAGGGAAGTGTGTAGTGGGGTGCCCCAGGGCTCTGTTCTGGGCCCAGTGCTCTTTAACATCTTCATCAATGATTTGGATGAGAGGATAGATAGGGAACTCATCAGATTTGCAGAAAACACCAAGCTGGCAGGAATAGCCAACACTCCAAAAGATAGGCTTAAGAAACAGAAGGATTTTGACAGACTTGAACATTGGGCACTATGTAATACATGTAAAATTAAATTCAGTGGTGAAAAAAGTACATTTGGGCAAGAAAAATCAAATGTACAGGTATAGTATAGGTGGTACGTTGCTCAATAGTAGTAACTGCGAGAGGGATCGTGAAGTCCTAGTGGACAATCACTTAAATATGAGCCAGCAGTGTGCTGCAGCTGCCAAAAAAGCCAACACAATGCTAGGCTGGATTAACAGAGTAATAGAATCAAGATCACGTGAAGTGTTAATACCACTTTATAACACCTTGGTAAGGCCACACCTGGAATACTGCACCCAGTTTTGGTCACCACGATGTAAAAAAGAAGTTGAAACTCTAGAAATACAGAGAAAAGCAACAAAGATGATTAGGGTACTGGAGGTTAAAAAATATAAGGAACAGCTGCTGGAATTGTTTAATGAAGTTTAATGAAGAGAAGGACGAGGGGTTACATGATAGCAGTGTTCCAATATCTCAGGGATTTGCACAAAGAAGAGGAAGTCAAGCTATTCTCCAAAGCACCTGAAGGCAGGATAAGAAGCAATGGATGAAAACTAATCAAGGAGAGAAGCAACCTAGAACTAAGGAGAAATTTCCTGCTAGTTAGAAATCAGTGAAGCAACCTGCCTCCAGAAACTGAATGATCCAACACTGGAAGTTTTTAAGAAGAGACTGGACAGCCATTTGTCTAAAATGGTATAGGGTTTCCTGCCTGAGCAGGAGGTTGGACTAGATGATCTCCAAGGTCCCTTCCAAGTTTATATAAAACTTTTATTCATAAAACATGAAACTCAGTCAACTGAACACTCAAATTGACTGGCACTAATGGTTGACATGGTTGCTGCCAGCATGCTAGGTATCAACCAGGTATCTTCTTAAAATGTAAGATGTTCTGAGTAGCACAATTTTTTGTAACTTTGCTGTAGTTATTGCAGGAAGCTGCAATTTCTTGATGTATTTTGCAAAGTTTGGGGACATAGTTCCCAGTGCCCTGATGACAATGGGTATCACTGTTACACGTTTCATCCTTAATCGTGCAGTTTTGATGGCCAGGTCACGGTATTTTGTAATTTTTTCCAGTTCTTTTTCTTCGACTCTGACATCTCCTGGTACAGCGATATCAATCAACTGTACGCTTTGGCTCTCTATGACTGCGATATCTGGCGTGTTGTGTTCCAAATGGTGATCTGTCTGTATTCAAAAGTCCCACAAGATCTTCACCTTCTCATTCTCAACAACTTTTTCCACCCTGTGTTACCATGGCTTTTCGGACACAGGCAAGTTGTATTTTTTACACAATGCGCAGTGGATTAGTTTAGCAACTTGGTCATGTCTAGCTTTGTAATCAGTTTGCGCGATTTTGCTGCACTCACATATTAAATGTGAAACAGTTTCAACTTTGTCATTGCAAAGTCAGCAATTTGGATTGTCAGTAGATTTTTGTATCTTTGCTTTCATGGCATTAGTTTGTAGTGCTTGTTCTTGAGCAGCCAGTATTAAGCCTTCCGTTTCTTTCTTGATGGTTCCCATCTTAAGCTATGCCCATGTCAAGTTGTTATCACATTTTCCTTCAATATTTTTCCAAGATGATGATGATGATGATGATGATGATGATGATGATGATTGATCATCGCATAGTCAGCCAGATGTTCAGACTGGATTTGGCATTTTTGTCTACCTATCGAGTCCTTACCAAGGACCTGGGATAAGCAGATGTGGATGTTTGATGGTATTACAGATATCGTCGCAGGATGGAAGCAGTTCCTAGTAAGGCCGCCTTTTGTAATTAACTAATGGCAAATTTGTCAATGCCAACAGTGTTCAAGTGGTGCTCCAGTTGTTGTGGGATTGCACCCAAGGTGCCTATTACTATTGGTACTAGTCTTGCTTGCCTTTGCCACAGCCTTTCTATTTCTATTTGTAGGTCTTTGTATTTTGTTATCTTCTCCAGTTCTTTCTCATCTGTTCTGCTGTCTCCAGGCACTGCCACTACCACTATCCAGTTTTTTGTCTTTCTTATTGACAATTGTTATGTCCATGGTGTTATGTTGCAGGTGCTTGTCTGTTTGAATTCTGAAGTCCCAGAGCAGTTTATCATTTTCTATGACTTTCTCTATTTTATGATCCCACCAGTTCTTGTTTACAGGCAAAGGATATTTCTTGCAGATCTTCCAATGCACCATTGTTGCTACTTTGTCATGCCGCTGCTTATAGTCAGTCTGTGTGATCTTCTTGTAGCAGCATACCAGGTGGTCCACTGTTTCTTCAGCTTCTTTGCATGGGCGACACTTACTGTCTGTTGCTGTCTTCTCAATTTTGACTTTGTATGCATTTGTCCTTAAGGCTTGGTCTTGTGCAGCCAGAATTAGTCCCTTGGTCTCTTTCTTCAACTTTCCTGCTCTTAGCCATTGCCAGGTCTTGTTATTATCTGCTTTCCCAGCTATTTTTTTTAATGTACTGGCCATGTAGTGCTTTGTCTTCCCATGCCTCTATTCTGTTCTTCATTTGGTCTTTCTTGTAGGCCAGTTTGGTCTCTCCAGGAGTCAGTAAGCCTTCCTGATATACTAATTTCAGTGCATCTTCATCATCATCATCACCATCATCATCATTATTATTATTGCCTATTGATGGCTGATTTGTCTGAGTGCCATGCTTCCAGGAATTCTTTAGCATTTCTGGATTTAGCTTGGTCTAGGATACTTACGAAGGGACGCGGTGGCTCAGTGGGTTAGGACACTGAGCTTGTCGATCAGAAGGTCGGCAGTTTGGCGGGTCGAATCCCGAGTGCCGCGTAACAGAGTGAGCACCTGTTACTCGTCCCAGCTTCTGCCAACCTAGCAGTTCGAAAGCACGTAAAAATGCAAGTAGAAAAATAGGGACCACTATGGTGGGAAGGTAACAGCGTTCCATGCGCCTTTGGCATCTAGTCATGCCGGCCACATGACCACGGAGACGTCCTCGGACAAGCGCTGGCTCTTCGGCTTTGAAACAGAGATGAGCACCGGCCCCTAGACTCAGAAACGACTAGCACACATGTGCGGGGGAACCTTTACCTTTACCTTTTAGGATACTTTAGTTTCCCAGTTGAAAGTATGGTTGATCTATTTGTGTGTTATGAGTTTGAAGGAGTCCTGTTATGAGAGCTAGTAGGTGCTTGTGGATGTGTGCTGCTAGTCTTCTACTTCTCTGTCTTATGTTGCAGTTCGTGAAATGTAGGCTGTAGATGACCCCCCCACACACACCTTTTCTTTTCTTGAGCCAATGAGTCTTTGGATTTGTTAAATATGTTCTGGAGGCTATTTTTTGTGTTACAGTGCTACAGTGCTGTTGTGTGGTTGTAGCAATGGTTTCTGAGAGGTTTTTGATGTATAGAAGTATTATTCTTTTCCTCAGTTGTTCTAGTTGTGACATAGTGGTTTATGGGGTTAAGCATCTCTTGGGTATCCATTTTGTTAGAAACATTGTACAGTAGATGCTCTGTTTCTTCCTTCTGGCATAGTGGGTTTGTGTTTGCAGGGTGTTTGTTCTTGTCTGAATACGGTTCTTACACACTCCTCTTGTGGGAGGTTGGGTTATTACTTTGTAGTGGAACACCTAGCTAATGTGGGTTGCTTTTTAATGATTGCTAGATTGTTTTCGTTTCCTCTGCTCATGAAGATATTCAGGAAGGATAGTATGTTGTTATTTTCTTCTTCCCTAATTAATTTTATTCCTTCAGAGGTGTTGTTTTGTTTCACTTGTCTTCTCTAGTTTTTTTCTTTCTTATTATGATGAAAGTACATACTGGATCCATACTTTTGGTTGTATGCATGGATAAGATTTGTTATTGAATAACTATATGAAGGCTTCATTAAGATTGGGTGATTTTTAATAAGCAGGTGTCCTTTGTGATGATTTTCTGGAAAATGTTATTCTGTAAACAAAGCTTTAATAAACCGTATTCAATGAATTTACCAAACCAAAATAGTTTGGAAAAAAGCAAAAGCAATTTGCAGTAAAATTTAAGGAAGCTATTAATAATATTGGCTATGCTGACAAATATGAAGCTTGGGAAGGTGAAAGATATATCTGCATAATCTTGTTTTTAAGAAAGAGAAATTTTTTTGTAAGTTCCAGAATGGAATAGTGTCCTCTTCATACTTGAAAGGTACTGCTCTATACAGTAAGAAAGCAGGTTAGAACAAAGACTTTGAAAAAAATGAAACTTTAAATTTCTACAAGTGACAAGGCAGGATTCTAGCACCTGGTTCCTTTTTGAGGCCACGGCTCTCAAGCCTTGAAGGAGGAAAAGATGATGGCATAAATAAATAGGTTTGAATAAATGACTTCAAAGTAGCTAACATCATACTTCAAAGTCAAAGTTCTAAGTTCATATTTCAGAATAATAGTCAGGTTTGCTTTTATTTAACATTTACAGAAGTCTCTTACTGGTGTCAATTCTGTGTATCTGTGTGTGTTTGTGTGAGGGGAAAATATTGTGTGTTCTGTATTAAACAACTAATGGCTAGGTTCACAACTAATGGTAAACCATAAAATTATTTGTTTTTGACTTACGGTAGTCCAGTGTATAAATGCACTTATTATAACTTATTATATGAAAATCAAGCCACAATGTGTTGTTTGAAAATTTTAAGGCACAATAAAGGTTCCATTTTAGTATTATTTAGTATTATTTATTCTAAGGGTGGGGGAACTACAACTGCCACAGTTCACAGTCAGCCTGGCCATTGGCTCATTGTAGAAGATGCTAAATTAGGAAAATACCCCAGGTTTCTTCTGTTCTCTGGTTAGATATGTACAATATGCTGATTTTTAAAAAAGTGCTAGCTATGTTTTAGCATATTACATTCTGTACACTTTCTTCCCATTTTTAAATTATGGAACAGAGTATGGTGTGAACTCAGATGTGCATTAATCATGGGTGTGTTATCCAAACAGACTTAGTCATTTTTATGTATTAGTCTTTAAGATTCAGTTACCATGTTTGAAAGGATCATCACTATTAACCTCTGCTTCTTTGGTTCAGATCTGTCCTTCTGTCTAAACATCTTCAAGTCCAATTATGAAAAACATTAAGCTACATTGTCTTTGACTGGGGTGTGGTTTCATAGACGATGCAAAACTCATTTTCCACACAAAGGCTTTTCTTTGCTATGGTCAGCATTATACAAGACTGATTTATGGAATTGCAGTCACACCCAGACAGAAGATGCCAATTTACTCCCCAATCACATGCAAGTGCCTGAATCCCACCCCTGCTAGCTCTGTCTTCTTTGATGTTCTGCTTTCCTCTCAATCTACAGGTTAGTAGAAATGTAAAACCTGACAGCTTTGGCAATGTAATCTTTAGGCTTCCAGTAATAGAAAACTGAATTGTGTTACCTCAACACTTTTTGGATTCCAGCTCCCATCAACTACAGCTATTAAAACAAACTGATTCTGAAAGTTATATTCCAACTATTTGGAAGGTAACAGCTTGCGAAATGCTTTTGTAAGAATTTGTATTCTTGACTGTGGCTGTAATTCAGAGATGTTCATCATGACTGCTTAATCTGACAATTTGTGCCAATAGAAAACAATGTAAAGCTGGCTCACTTTGGAAATTCCTGAAGTAAAATCATTGAAACAGGTAGAAATGTGCCTCTTCTGAGATGCAATCATAATTCAATCTTCTATCAACTAGAATAGTTCAGCAAGATTTCTAAGAATTACTTTGATTGTGTTGAAAGCTTTAGCATTGCTGATGTGCATGACTCAGCTCTGGTTTCATCCTTTGCTAAAAATTCAGGTCAGTAAGCAGTTAGTGGACAGTCTGTTGGTCAATGACAGGATCCTTCCTTTTGCAGTTTCCTACTTTTCTGAATGAACAATTCAGAGGCCTAAAACTTTTTTCAATAATTTTATTAAGAATTGTATTAAAAAAGACAAAACTAATACTAGAATACACACACACACACAAAAATAAACACATAAATGTATTCTTGTATTAGGTTTGTTAATTAGGTGTGTGTGTGTGTGTGTTAGAGAGAGAGAGAGAAGGGAAAAAGAAAAACAAACAATCCATTTTCTATTTCACTGCATTTTCTATAAACTCATCTCTAAATCTTCAGCTCTTGTTATTGATCAACAAAGGTTTAGTAAGAGATGAAGGCTCCTTCGTGTTGAAATAATAATAATAATAATAATAATAATAATAATAATAATAATAATAATAATAATAATAATAATAGCAGCAGCAGCAGAATCAAAGAGGGAAGGAAATATTTAGCCACTGCAACTTGAAGTGTTATTTTATTAAAATGCACCATCACCCACTATGTTTTACTACTGAATATAGTGGTGCTGGAACAATTTTTCTTGCACTAACATGTTCCCTTAAAATGTGAACTTTTAGCTATCCAGTAAAAAAGTACTGGACTTCATCCACCAGATAGTAGCACAGTTCAGGTGACTGAAATAAAATATTAAATTGGTAGAGTTGTTCTGTTTAGCTCAGGGGTCTGCAACCTTGACAACTTTAAGACTTGTGTACTTCAGCTCCCAGAATTCCTTAGCCAGCTATGCTATGCTATGCTGGCTGAGGAATTCTGGGAGCTGAAGTCCACAAGTCTTACAAGTTGTCAAGGTTGCAGACCCCTGGTTTAGGTTTATAGCCTTAAGACAAATTCCAGCTATCATTTTACTCTTCAGAACAAATTCATACTCCTTAATTCTGAAGTTGTGAAGATATTGTGTTGTGTACTGTATCAAAATGGCAGTTTGCATGCTTTTAAGAGTATGAGACACTTTTTTTACTTCTTTAACAGCAGCATTCAACACGAAGGAGCCTTCATCTTTGTTGCAAACCACAGGCATTGCTTAGCTAGAAATTTTTTAGTCATGTATTGCAGATGCACTTTGAGACACTGGCATGTAAACCCAATGATGCATTTAAAAGATAGTCTTTCCAGCTAATAAATTGCTAGTGGTCCCAGTGAGGCTTTCAATCGGTATGTGTTTACAAGGCAATGATTAAAATGTATTTCAGGAGCTATGCAACATGATTCAGCATATATTTATTCAGAAGAACTTCCTATACACTCCTGAATAAGGCTTTCCACAGAGTAATAACTACTGCTGAATTTCGGAGTTTTAGTAGGTAGTATTTTTTTTAGCAGTCTGACTTTTTCTTAAATTTCTGATTCAGGAATCTGTTCATCTGGTGATATATACAAATCCTATCCTTTGCTACTAACTACAGAAAAATATACAGGTATAGGTTTTCACACCAATAACTGTTTAGTGTTGAGCTTTGAGATTTAGCAATCATGGTCCAGACAACAGATTTCCGTAACCACGATTGCCAATGACATTTCAGGAAATCGGTTGTCTAGACCACAGTCACTAAAACCTGAAGCTGAACATTGCCCAAGCCACAGAAAAATCTATTAACACAGAGTAATTGTGTTGCATGAAGATCTGGGCATGGATTCAATTTATGCATATTAGAAGACTGTCTAAAGCATAGACAATCAGGTATTTTTGATCACATCTAGGGCTTCCAATGATACTATTTCTTCTTCATTCAGAGTTTTAAATACTTGGGAACAAAGTACAATGTTAATCGTTCACTTTCTGACATAAACTCCATTTGTTTATACATTCATGCACCTGTGCATACCAAATCCAACTGAGTTAGCTGTCCAGGTTAAATCTGTATTCCAGAAGAATTGGGAGTGGGACATTCACTGCATGGTGTTTTATTCTACACAAATTTGGGCTGTCCAACTCTGTCATAGTGACTCCGGATGGCTTACAAAAATAAAACCCCAATACAAAATCCAGTAAACCCTCCCATCCCTTGTAACAACAAACTAATTGCTTGGTGGACTCCATATCACCTGGGGTCTCCAAGATTGTTAGCAGAATCATGTCTTCAGGACTTTTCAAAAGAATGTCAAAGTGGAGGTCAATCTTACTTCCACAGGGATGATGTTCTACAGGGTGGGAGCCACCTTCTTCTTGGTCTCTTTAAGAGAGATGATCTCTTTAAGAGAGACAAGATCACTAGATGATCTACTTAAGAGAGATGACCTGTAATATTCCATTTTCCCACTCTGGTGGATCAGGCAGATATGACTGGGAAAAGACGGTTCTTCAAATAACTTAGGGCCCAGGCTGGGTATATCTTTAAAGGTGACAACCAACACCTTGAACTGGAACCAGAAGCAAACTGGCAGCCAATGCAACTCCTGTAAGAAAAGTGACATATGTACAAATCTAGACTTGCACAGAATCATGCAGGCTGTCACATTTTGAACCAATTGAAGCTTCCAGATACTTTTCAAAGGCAGCTTCAAGTAGAGTGCACTGCAATAGTCAGGACTATATCATAATTTTACACTGATTGACATTAATAAAAATATACTGACAAATATTCATATTTCATTATCTAATGTGGCTATAATAGGATTAATAAATTCTAATATCTTTAAGTTGTGATCAAAAATATTTGTACTATCCATAGTTTAACACAGGCATGTCAAACTCACGACGTCACGTGACATCGCACGACGTGTCGCGACTTTTTCCCCATTGCCGGCATTATTTTTTGTAATCCATGATTTCTATTTGATGTGTTGTGTGAACACTGCCTCTCCATGCAAAGCTTTTAAGAATATGATATCAAATAAGACAAATATTATACTGCAGTATTAATTTCTGACAATTCTAACATTCATTCTGTACTTTGGATTAGTAGTGAGGAGACTGTTGCACTGCTTTTAGTAGTGCTTCAAGGAAAAGGATCTCTATAGTCTTCTTGTTCAGCAGAAGTAAAAGACTCCCAAATGCACCAAGACAATTTAAATCAGGGGTGTCAAACTCAATTTCATTCAGGGCCGCATCAGCATTGCGGTTGCCCTCAGGGGGCCGGGTGGGTATGGCCAGGGTGGGCGTGGCCTACTGTGTGGGTGTGGCTAGAGTGCGTATGGCCTACTGGGTGGGCATGGCCAGCTCTACATAGTTCGCATCAAGGGTGCCTATGGGGGCCTGGGCAGGAGTGGGACAGATCTGGGGGTCTCTGGCAGAAGGAGGGTCTCTGGGCCAGGGCCAAGGCAGTGGGGGCCATTCCCTCACTGTTTCCAGGGTGGCTTCATGGGCCACATGAAACCACTTCGCGGGCCGGATCCGGCCCCTGGGCCTTGTGTTTGACATGTCTGATTTACATCATTGTGATATGATTGAAATTATGTGCAAATCATAAGCTTATGTGTCTAAAACTATATATTGGTGCCACTCAGTTTCCAAATGATTTATGAGTCATAGACCTAATGTTCAGAAATACCTTAAAGCATTTTTAGATAAAGTCTGCTTCTCCCAATAGAATAAACCAATTTAGTAATAAAATTGGGTTATGCATAAACATTTCTGTCATTTATTTATTCACTTGGTTTCCTATACCACTTCAGTCCAAAAGGATTTTGAACAGATTACATTCTCCTTTCAGTAAGAATATATTTTAAAGTATAGCAAAATAACCACTTACCATTACAACTAAAATTCCCAAAATGCTGAGAAACTCTCAAACATCAAAGCACAACTCATCGAGGGGGCTCACAGCTCATACTAGTTCCATTCCCAGCATTCTCTTAAAAAGCCCAGTTTTAATAGCTTTCCAGAAGCTCAGTGGAGTGAGAGCCAGTATGATCTGTGGTTGCAAAGATTTGTAGTGGGGTGCCTCAGGGCTCTGTTCTAGGCCCAGTGCTCTTCAACATCTTCATCAATGATTTGGATGAGGGGATAGATGGGGAACTCATCAAATTTGCAGATGACATCAAGCTGGCAGGAATAGCCAATACTCCAGAAGATAGGCTTAAGATACAGGAGGATCTGGACAGACTTGAACATTGGGCACTATCTAACAAAATGAAATTCAATGGTGAAAAAAGTAAGGTTCTACATTTAGGCAGGAAAAATCAAATGCACAGGTACAGTACAGGTGGTACCTTGCTCGATAGTAGTAACTCTGAGAGAGATCTCAAAGTCCTAGTGGACAATCACTTCAATGAGCCAGCAGTGTGCTGCAGCTGCCAAAAATCCCAACACAGTGCTAGGCTCCATTAACAGAAGGACAGAATCAAGATCACATGAAGTATTAATACTACTTTATAATGCCTTGGTAAGGCCACACTTGGAATATTACATCCAGTTTTGGTCACCATGATGTAAAAAAAGATGTTGAGACTCTATAAGAGTATAGAGAAGAGCAACAAAGATGATTATGGGACTGGAGGCTAAAACATATAAGGAACGGTTGCTGGAATTGTTTATATCTAGTTTAATGAAGAGAAGGACGAGGGGTGACATGATAGCAGTGTTACAATATCTCAGGGGCTGCCACAAAGAAGAGGGAGACAAGCTATTCTCCAAAGCGCCTGAAGGGAGGACAAGAAGCAACGGATGGAAACTAATCAAGGAAAGAAGCAACCTAGAACTGAGGAGAAACTTCCTGACAGTTAGAACAATTAACCAGTGGAACAACCTGCCTCTAGAAGCTGTGAATGCTCCAACACTGGAAGTTTTTAAGAAGAAACTGGACAATCATTCCTCAAGCAATTGCATTCTGGAAAAGTTGAGGTTCCTGGGTGGTCTTCTAGGGCAATCCAGTGTATTACTAATGCTGTTGAGTCTTACACATTGCTGGCACTTTAAGAAAATCGAATATCCTTCCAGACATTAATTTGCCACATAATTAATCTGACATTGATTTTTTACTAGAAGAGCCTTTCACATAAAATATTATAACTCATCCATAAACTAAAAAATACCACAAATTTACAATCTAAACCACTTTTATTTTTAAAAGATCCATTAAATCCACATGATTTACTGGAGGTAAAAAAAAGCCAGGTTGGGTGTCTTAACATAAAATACATCTTGCAAAAATGTAACTCATGGGATAACATTTGCCATCCACAAACACAGAGCATTTCATCTATTTCACAAAAAAGTGGGCCTTTTCATCCATATCTTCAGAAGGCTATGTCTTTGCCTCCTGCCCATCTCTTCCCTTTTTAAAGAACCAAGGAATATACTGCAGACCAGAACATGATACAGCAGCCATGAAGACCTTGGAGAAGATTTTCATCCATCCATCAACGCCGTGATGCATCTTTACTAACAAGGACCAGAATCATGCAAGCCATAGTATTCCCTACAACACTCTATCGAAGTGAAAGTTGAGACCTTAAAGAAGCAGAATAGGAAGAGTATTGACAGTTTTGAACTTTGCTGTTGGAGAAGATTCCAGAGTAGGGGTCCCCAACTCCCAGTCTGTGGACTGGTAGCAGGCTGCGGCACGCCAGCAATCAGTCCACACAAATAAGCAAAGCCCTATCCATGGAATGCAGGCAGAACACAAAACCACGCCCTCTATGGTCTGTGGAAAAACCTTTCTCCACAGAACTGGTCCCTGGTGCCCAAAAGGTTGTTGACCTCTGTTCCAGAGTATACTGTGGACAGCCAAGAAAACAAAGCAATGCATCCTTGAACAAATCAACCCAGAGTTCTCATTCAAGGCCTTAATGAGCAGACTCACATTAGCCTACTTAGGACATATTATGTGAAGACTTAGCTCTCTGGAGAAGGCTTTAATGCTGGGAAAGGCAGAACAGAGGATGACCAGCAGCAAGGCAGATGGACTCAATTACAATGACAATGAGTGCACCATTGGGAAACTTGAGGGAACAGGTTAAGTAAAGAGATTATTGGAGAAAATATATCTGGTCTCTAAGAGTCAAACATGACTTGATGGCACATAGAGTGGCAAATATCTGTAGCTCAGGTATAGGATGAGGGTGAAGGTTCATTCTCGGAGCTTGAAGGTTGGTTTCCAAACATTTTGTTACCAGGCTAGGTAACATCTTCAGAGGTGTTTAGTGGATGTCTGTGTCAGTGTTTTACTTATAGAAGGGTTTCAGGTGTGGGAGTGTCCAGTGAGGGTCCTCATCACAAGCCTCTCTCATGACTCACAACTGGTCCATCACAAGACCCTCACTGGACACTCCCACACCTGAAACCCTTCTATAAGTAAACAGTGCTGAAGATGTTACCTAGCCTGGTAACAAAACCTTGGGAAACCGATCCTCAAGTTCCGAGAACGAAGCTTCACCCTCACCACCGTAAGATTTTGATAAAATCCATCAAAGATCTTATAAATTGGCTTCATGCCCTAAGGTGGTTTGTTAGTACAAACCCAACTAAAGGTATTTAATTCTGCAAACCGGGATTAAGCAAATCATTGATCATGGCGCCATGTTACCAATAACACATCCCAAAGTAAACCTGTTCTACAGCCTAAAACAGGTTGAATTTCAATTCTACGTCAAATGACATTGCCACCAGACTTGGCACCTGATTTATCTGCACCAAGGCTGAACCGGCGCCCCAACGGAGCGCAGCAGGCAGAACGGAGGGGCGCCGCAGCCGAAACGGCCGTGGAGAACAAGGGGAGGTAAGACGGGCGGAGGGATAGCAGCGGAATGAGGACGTTTCCAATAGACTTGCGACACAAGCCGGTCATTCCGGGTTTTTCATACCTTCGCGGGCACGTTTGAAAAGAGTTGGCAGAAAGCACAGTTGCAAGAAACAAGGTAGGGGAACAACGACAGAGGGCGGGCAAGCCCCGCGCGAGCGAGCGAGCGAGCGCTGCAGCCACGAGCAAGGAATCGCAAACTCAATCCGGCGTTGCTTCGGAAACAGGTCCCGATGCCTTACTCAAAAGTTCTGGCCCCGAGTAAGGATTACTACACAATTGCAAACAGGACAAACACTCGCAAGGTCGTCTTCCTCGTCTACGTGCAGAGGGTCAGGACGAGTACCCCCCCCAACTAAGCACAACAACATCGAAGAAAGGCGCCGCGGAATCCCTTCCCCGGATCAACTGCAACCAGGGAAAAGAGGGAGCCGCCGACGGACTCCGCGACCCACCGAGCAAGTTTTTATTAATTCTCCTCCGCAGCCCCGCGGCGCCGCCCCTCCCGAGCGGACCACGTGTCACAGGGGCTGCCGCGCAGGCTCCGTGATTGCTCCTCCTCTCCGCCCGCCTCCCCCCCCGCCCTGCCGAGAAGTCTGGCCGGAGCGGTGGATGAAAATGGCGGCCGCGAAGGCGGCTGGGGCAGACGGCGGCGGAGGAGGCGGCGGTGGGAGCCGCTGAGTCGGGGCCGGGGTCGAGAGCCCAGTCGGGAGTGGCGGAGGCTCCGGGCGGCCGCGAGAGACTCGCGCGGTGAGTGGGCGGGTCGAAAGCACAAGAAGGGCTGAATGGGGAGGGGAGGCATCTGCGGGCTATGGCATTTCCCCCCCCCCTCCTTTGCACCCCACACCGTCCCCGGCCCTTTGGAGTCGCGCGATTGAACTCTTGTTTACCCGCTACCCTCGCCTCCCGTCTGTAGTGGTGGCTTCCTGGCCGAGCGCTCTCGTCGCGTTCGGGTTGCTCGGAGTTGTTCCTTTTCTTCTCCTTCCCGGCTGAAAACCCAAACAAAGCTCTGGGGCCACAGGCGGGGGGGGGACCCCGCTCTGCGGCTCCGCTGAGCCCCGGGCTGTCTTCTTCTGATGACTTCTCTACTTTAGCCCTTCTTTCACACCCCGATGGTTCACTTTGGGCAGCCTCTTGCATATGCACTTGTAAGAAACGTCCAGCCTTTTATCTCCTTCTTCTTGGTGGGTGACATACACGCGTGTGTCCCAAAGCTCGTCCTTCTCTCTCTCTCTCCCTCTCCCTCTCCCTCTCCCTCTCCCTCCCTCTCCCTCCCTCTCTCTCTCTCTCCCCCCTCTCTCTCTCTCCCTCTCTCTCCCCCCCTCTCTCTCTCTCTCTCTCTCTCCCTCCCCCTCTCCCTTTCTCTCTCCCTCTCTCTCTCTCTCTCTCTCTCTCTCTCTCTCTCTCCCTCTCTCTCTCTCTCCCTCTCTCTCTCTCTCTCTCTCTCTCTCTCTCCCTCCCTCTCCCTCCCTCCCTCTCTCTCTCTCTCTCTCTCTCTCTCTCTCCCTCCCCCTCTCCCTTTCTCTCTCCCTCTCTCTCTCTCTCTCTCCCTCCCTCTCCCTCTCTCTCTCTCTCTCTCTCTCTCTCTCTCTCTCTCTCTTCCCCCCCCCCTTTTCGCATTCTTCAGTTTGGCTCCCCTGCCTGGTTCCCATTCTCTACTTTGCAGCAAAGATACTCCACACTTTGCTACTGTAAGCTGAATTGCTGTGTGCACCGTCTTTCTCTTTTTCTGCTCCTCTTTCCCCCCCCCCCCGCTACCTTTTAGGGTACCTTGCTATTTAGAATGTCTGAATGTGAGTCTTGGGGTTCAGGGCTTTGAAATTTGTGCTTGTGCAAGAACTTTACACATCCTTCGAATTCATACCGAAGTGCTGAACAGAAGCAGAAGAAATCCTCTCGGATAGGTATGATTTAGAAAGAGTCTTGAAAAACTGACCCAGCAGTGAGGATCCAGTGATCAGCATTCCTTGGCTTGTTTGACCAGAACCTATCCTGTGAACACTTCTGTGGGACTTGCTTCCAAGTAATTGTCCGGAAAATTGTGTTTTAAATCTGTCTGTGCTGCCCCTGCTGGCTAAATAAGCAAAGAGTAACCTCAAGTCCCACAAAGGGTGTATGGTTTGTGTATTGAGCAAGTGCATCCATGCTTACTCCAGCCCCTATGCAATTTTTTGCATTCTTGTGGACTTGACTCAGATGCCCAGTTTTCTATTTGTAAATTATAGTTTCTGCTGATCTTTGCAGAGATATAAGAATGAAATTGCACACTGTATTTTTCACCTTGGGATGAATCTTGCAAAATTAAGTGTGGTTTTCCTGGTGAATCTGTATAGTTTTTTTCTGCCTGTAGTACAATAAAAGCTTTTCTAACCAATCTTTGATATGGCCTGATTATTCTTTTCCTTTGGAGGCCCATTGCTTCTTTGGGGGTTTTGTGTGTGGTGGTTGGGGGGTCCCCCCCTTCAAATCAGTGTTAACTCTTAGTGACTGCCTGAAATAGTCCTGAAGTTTTCCTGATTTGCAAGATTTGTAGATGTATTAGGAAAATGTAAATAATAGAACAGAATGGGTAAAGTAGCTTCAGCATCATTGAAAACTGCTGAAGAATGGGTGTACTGTGCTGTCTTTAATATATAAATTGTCAGGCTTAGAATTATTAGCAGTTGTTAGCATCACTGATTAAAAGTTAAGAAAGAGGCTGAATCAATAAACTTACTCATTTGAAAGGAACCACTGAACTCCATATCTGGAAATTTATGCCTAGCCACTTACAGTATTTTTTGCAAAGGGAGATTGTTTCTTGCTTTTGTCACATATTGGTTTTCTGAAGTCCCCAACTGAAGATTCTTGCATTTCTGGTTTTGGCCTCAACAGTTCCAGTTTCTTGCCATGGATCAACTAACTTTGTGTAGAAGATGCAATTAAATCTGTCTCCGGTATTCTGCAGGTACTTTCCCATTGACAAACATAGATATCTGTGAACTAGTTCCATATTTGTTTTAAGGATAGCTTTTTCTTTTGCTATTTTTGCACAAACTGTCAGATTCTCCTTGAAAAATAATATAGATAAGTGGACTATTATTCTCTTAGTTTCCAGAGGAGTTGCACACATGCATGCTGGAGATGATAGATATTTGGAATATAATAGTGATGAGAGAGCTCATTTCTTGAACTAGATTTTTGTTGCAACCTATTTTTTCTGTAATTTGTCCAGTAGTGGACACCATAATAAGTAGAATTTTTCATGTACTGTAACCAATTAACAGATTTGTCCTGTATCAAAAACTATTGCATGTGAGTAATTTGTACCAATTTCAAAGCATTTGTATACTGATAGCAATTTCTTCTGTATTACAAATGTACTTTAAGAGATGTTTATATTAAAACTTGAAATAAAAAAGTTATCTGAAGATATTTTTGCAAATATTAATCCTATTGCTTACATGTAAATAGTAATGATCGATTCAAAACAGGGAAGTTTTTATATATCTAGTATTTTTTCACATTCTAGTTCTTGTTTATTAAAGTATAGTTAATATTTCCTAGAGTAGAATTTGATGTCATGAAGTTTATAATAGTGGACTTCATATTGAAGAGAAACACTCAGTGCATCTTAAAAGCGTTTAAAACCTTCGCTCAGTTCAGAAATGATACGAAACAGCTTCTTCTTAATTCTGCTGTGGTTTTTGGTCTGGGTTTTTCCCCCCTGTATGTTACAATTAGAATTCTTTAGGCTACACTAATAATTTAGTCAATTCAGTTTATGTGGCAACCCATCTCACCATTGTGACCCTGGATGGCTAACAGCAGTTAAAAAGACACAACCAAGAGTAAAAATAATTAAGAGGCATTCCCTTAAAACCCATGATTTTAAAAGAGACAAAACCGTTGATGCAAAACTTGTACTTTTGTACTTGTATCCTGATATCAGGGTTAGGGTTAGGGTATAGTATATGTCATGTTTTTGTGTTGTGATGTTACAATATATTTCATAACTTAACATTTGGGTGCCAATGGTTGTAACCATGGCTCAGAGTAAAGTAACATATTAATATTTAGAGGTCATAAAAAATCCTAACTGGCAAACTCTAGACCAGGGGTCTTCAAACTTGGCCCTTTTATGACTTGTGGACTTCAACTCCCAGAATTCCTCAGCCAGGCATGCTGGCTGAGGAATTCTGGGAGTTGAAGTCCACAAGTCATAAAAGGGCCAAGTTTGAAGACCCCTGCTCTAGACTGTGTTTCCACTTATGATAAACTATGCACCAGGAAAGGTAGGAAACTAGAAAAGGAAAGAAGGAAAGGAGAGTAAGAAATTATAACAATTTTGGGAATTGATACATGTCAATTGGCATTCTTACTTCAAAAGTCTTCTGGATTTGCTGAAGCTTAAAATATGAAACTAGTTGTGATAGAATGGGATTGTCAACAGTTCACCTGTGTCAATTGGAGATGAAATGCACTATGATGGTAATGGAAAAATGATACCATATAATATGTTACTCCATTGCAATATTACATAATGCACCCTGCAGTAAGGATAAGCAACTTGTTCAGTTAGTAGATTGCATTAGAAGATTTTGCATGAATAATATATGCCATTCTATATGTAGATTTTGTTTGCAATTCCGTAGATTAGAAATTTATTTTAAATACTTGTTTCCTTTTAGGATTTTAATCTCAGAGTAGGTAAGGCTACAAGTTATCTGTTGTTGGCCCAGCAAGCTCAAGGAATAATAATAAAGCTACACACTTGCCTTGAATAGCAGTTCTGATATCTGAATGAAATGCTGATGTCACTGAGCTGAGTGCAGAGGTGGGGTTCTTCATTTGTCTATATCAGGGGTGTCAAACTGCTGGCCCGCAGGCTGGATGCATCATGCCGAAGCCGCGCCCACCTCATTGCCAGCAATGGAAAAAAAGTTGTGATATGTCGTGACATGTCATGTGATATTGTGGGTTTAACACCCCTGGTCTATATAGAGTGCTGTTCCTAACAGTACAACTAATAGGTGATACTTTTCACATCTATAGCTTTCTGTAGTCGGAGTAAAGTTCAGTAACAAGCAAGTGTGACAGTGAAAGGTACTTTTTAGTGATTCAAACTTCCTTCTGTAATAACTTTGCAACCTGCCAGAACTGTTCAAGGGAATTTTCATAATGTGACATTTTGAAGAAAGCATGCCTCATGATGTGACAATTTGCAATAGACATGTTGAATTATAAGTGTGCAGTAAGTGAAAGCCAGGATGGTGAGCTTAGGCCAGTTACTCTCCATGGTTGTTGTGGGGAAAATAGGAGGAAGGTGGATAGGTTTGCTGCTTTGAGTTACTTGTTTAAAAAAAGGCAGGATACAAATAATTAAATAGATAAATATCCAGAATGATTCAAAATTATAATATGAGAAGAATTGAACCTGAAGTTTCATTGTTGATGAGAAAATGTGAACAGAAATGTCCCTTATATAAGTTATTACATTGGTTTAAATTATGCTTTAGGTCAATATCTTTTTTAAAAAATATTTTTTCTACCATTCTGTTTTAATTGGAACAATCTGGACTTTGATGAATTAATTTTAATTAATTACCTTATATATACATATACCATTGCAGTGTTGCAATTAGGCATGCCATTTGTTGCTAGTTGATTTTAAAGTTGATAGTGACACATGGAATATAAGACTTGTTTTCACAAGTGATCTCAGAATACATGTACCAACATGCTGCATTATTGTGTTGTCAGATCTGGAGAATGTCTAGTTTTCTTGAAAATCAGTGTGTAGAAGTGAATAAAGAGTTTAGTCAGACAGCAGTTAATAGCCCAAGTTAACTTTATTTATGATTATGCTGCTCAGTAGAGTGGTTAAATGCTGTTTGAAGTTACGACAGCCATGACCTGGATGACCGAGAATCTCCATGGACAGGAACTTACTTCTTCAGAAATGGTGATTATGGCCCATAAAATGTCATGCATTCCCCCTTCCTGCAATCAGATGACCACATTTCAGGTGCTTGGCAACTGACTCACACATTAATGACCACTTGCAGCATCCAACAATCACATGATCAAAATTTGCAGCTTTTTTTTTTTGCTATTTTGGGTCCCCCCCCCCCCCCCCGGTTTTCTGGCAAAATTCACCCATTTGGGAGAATGGATTCACTTAACAATCATGTGATTCAGACTTAATGGCCGCAGTAAAAATGGCTGAAAAATCTGGTTCTGTCAGGTGGGCAGCTCGACTTGCAACCAGAATGACTTATAATAAAAATTGGGGTCCTAATTGTGGTTGTAAGTTGAGGTTAACTGTAGTGTGCTTTTAAGATCATGTATAACCTCTTCTGTAGTGATTATGTCAAATAAACCCCTTCTGCTGAATGTTTGCTGCCAACAGAATAGTAAAGTTGATTCCTCCAGCAATCTTGAGCATCTCAAAATCTTTGCTGTTGGCATGGGTAACATAGTGGGGCTTGAAAAAGCAAGGGAGATCCTTTTCCAGTATTCTGTTTTAAAAGAAAAGACAGTCTGATGGAGCATTATGTGATCAAGGAAACCCTTAGTAACCTTGAGTTAGTGAGAAGTTCTGGATTGTTACACATCTGCAGGATGATCTCTGATCTTTGTTTTTTTGTCCAGAATTGGAAAGTGGTTGAAAATTGCTATGCTTTTTATGGCAAATGAAAATCTCAGTGCCAATTTTTAAAGTACTTTTGTAAGACAGAGTTTTATAATTATTTTTGTTGTTGCCTTCTGCTTCATTATCAATTTGTTTTCTTTCGGTTAATTGGAATCCCCAAGGTGATTTTTTTTTCCTGCCTAAAAATCTGAAACACAACAACTAATTAAAAAGGATTAAGGACCTAAGTTCACATCACTTTTCCTGCTTTTCTAGCCGTTTTGTTTGATAACAATTGCCTGCAGCATAAGCTAAAACCCAATACCAATATAATTTAAAAACATTTGAGTTAAAATTTTGCAAATTTATCTGTAGCACATGTAGTATTTGACTTACTACCATTTGTTTAGCAATCATTTAAAGTTACAACAGCACTGAAAAAGTGACTTACAACTGGTGCTCACACTTGCAACCATTGTAGCATCCCCAAGGTTGTGTGATCAAAATTTGGATGCTTGGCAACCAGCAAGTATTTATGACAGTTGCAGTGTCCTGGGGACATGTGAATACCATTTGCAACTAACTTCCTAGTTGGCTTCTGACAAGTACAGGGAGTGCAGAATTATTAGGCAAATGAGTATTTTGACCACATCATCCTCTTTATGCATGTTGTCTTACTCCAAGCTGTATAGGCTCGAAAGCCTACTACCAATTAAGCATATTAGGTGATGTGCATCTCTGTAATGAGAAGGGGTGTGGTCTAATGACATCAACACCCTGTATCAGGTGTGCATAATTATTAGACAACTTCCTTTCCTTTGGCAAAATGGGTCAAAAGAAGGACTTGACAGGCTCAGAAAAGTCAAAAATAGTGAGATATCTTGCAGAGGGATGCAGCACTCTTAAAATTGCAAAGCTTCTGAAGCGTGATCATCGAACAATCAAGCGTTTCATTCAAAATAGTCAACAGGGTCGCAAGAAGCGTGTGGAGAAACCAAGGCGCAAAATAACTGCCCATGAACTGAGAAAAGTCAAGCGTGCAGCTGCCAAGATGCCACTTGCCACCAGTTTGGCCATATTTCAGAGCTGCAACATCACTGGAGTGCCCAAAAGCACAAGGTGTGCAATACTCAGAGACATGGCCAAGGTAAGAAAGGCTGAAAGACGACCACCACTGAACAAGACACACAAGCTGAAACGTCAAGACTGGGCCAAGAAATATCTCAAGACTGATTTTTCTAAGGTTTTATGGACTGATGAAATGAGAGTGAGTCTTGATGGGCCAGATGGATGGGCCCGTGGCTGGATTGGTAAAGGGCAGAGAGCTCCAGTCCGACTCAGACGCCAGCAAGGTGGAGGTGGAGTACTGGTTTGGGCTGGTATCAACAAAGATGAGCTTGTGGGGCCTTTTCGGGTTGAGGATGGAGTCAAGCTCAACTCCCAGTCCTACTGCCAGTTTCTGGAAGACACCTTCTTCAAGCAGTGGTACAGGAAGAAGTCTGCATCCTTCAAGAAAAACATGATTTTCATGCAGGACAATGCTCCATCACACGCGTCCAAGTACTCCACAGCGTGGCTGGCAAGAAAGGGTATAAAAGCAGGAAATCTAATGACATGGCCTCCTTGTTCACCTGATCTGAACCCCATTGAGAACCTGTGGTCCATCATCAAATGTGAGATTTACAAGGAGGGAAAACAGTACACCTCTCTGAACAGTGTCTGGGAGGCTGTGGTTGCTGCTGCACGCAATGTTGATGGTGAACAGATCAAAACACTGACAGAATGCATGGATGGCAGGCTTTTGAGTGTCCTTGCAAAGAAAGGTGGCTATATTGGTCACTGATTTGTTTTTGTTATGTTTTTGAATGTCAGAAATGTATATTTGTGAATGTTGAGATGTTATATTGGTTTCCCTGGTAAAAATAAATAATTGAAATGGGTATATATTTGTTTTTTGTTAAGTTGCCTAATAATTATGCACAGTAATAGTCACCTGCACACACAGATATCCCCCTAAAATAGCTATAACTAAAAACAAACTAAAAACTACTTCCAAAAATATTCAGCTTTGATATTAATGAGTTTTTTGGGTTCATTGAGAACATGGTTGTTGTTCAATAATAAAATTAATCCTCAAAAATACAACTTGCCTAATAATTCTGCACTCCCTGTAAAGCCAGTGTGGGAAGCTAGATTTTTTTAACCACCATGTGATTCACTTAGCCACCATGGCAAAAAGGTCATAAAATTGGGCACAACTCATTTAACAACCGCCTTAATAGTGGAAATTCTGGTCATATTTTGAGGACTACCTGTAAAATATTTAAGTTTAGTTGTATACTTGACATTAACAGTTGCAACTATTGTAAAGCTTTCTACCAAGAATGATCTGGTGTACCTTTACTTTCTCTTAGCTTCCTGGAAATAAACCAACTGTTCAAAAGTCGTCATTAAATTTAATAAAAATGTTCACTTAAGGAGTTGCAATTGCATTGGGTCTTCATTCTTCATATGTCTGTTCTTTCTTAATCACAGAAAATTTAATGCAGATAGTGAATTCTGAACTCCAGTGTTCCAAGTCAGAAGTTTTGCTGTCATATGGTATGCCACAAATAGTATGTTTAGGTGCAACTTGTATGTTGTTTTCTTCTTTCAAATATATTACAGCAACCTGCTTCTCTGTTTCTGATAATAAATTACACTACTCATTTTTAATTATTTACAGTGAATGTGACCTGTAGGCAGCCATCTTGGGCATACCGGTTTTTTAGTTCCTACTCCTTGCTTGTGACAAGTGTTCTGGTGTGTTCTTTGGATCATATTTCTGATTCTTTCTAGTTCTGTGGATTACTGTAAGCCATGCTACCTACTATAGCAAACTTTTCATTAATCCAACCATTATTTATGTTCTGTTTTTAAAAGAGAAAGAATGGGGAGAGGGATAGGAAGGCAGTTGGTATCAATGATTTGTTTTGCTTCAACTATCAAGATTTCATTTTAAAGCAGCTGGAAACTCTGTCTATTGTAAGCATGAAGTCTTATGTCTTCTTTGTGTTGGAATGTAAAATGTAAGAAGAGCCCTATTAGATGAGGCCAAAGCCGAATTCTAGCCTGGTATTTTGTGTCACATAGTAGCCAATCTGATGTGTTCAGAACAACAAGGCAATAGCTTTCTTCCACTTCTGGACCCTAGCAACTGATCTTTAAAACAGTGTTTTTCAACCTTGGCAGCTGTAAGATGTGTGGACTTCAACTCCAATAATTTCCCAGCCAATATGCTGGGGAAAATTGCCAAGATTGAAAAGCATCGTTTTAGAGTGTATTACTCATGATTTAGGAAGTACAATAGAACCGTGAAAATTAGTATCCAATTAAAGGCTAAATTGCCAACAGTTTTTGTCATATTGCACTTTGATGTCAAATGGCATGCGATTGTTTCGTAACAAACAAGCAAAGTTATCCATGTGTTAGGAAATTATTATCTTCAGAAAAATCCCTGTCCACATTATGGCTGCAAGTATGCTGAACGGATTCTGGTGTCTTTGCTGATTTTTTTTAATGAATGCTCTCCCTCCAAGCATGTTCTGTTTTTCTTCTGTCAATAGTAATTGGTGCTGGCTGCAGCCCAAAGGACCTTTGCTCTGTAAGAATATTTTAATATATTTTTCCGACCTCCATCTTTAAAATATCTGAGGGCATTTCATCTGAAGCCTGAATAAGCCAAAGGCAATGCACAATTATGGCCGCAGCAGTCAGCACCAAAGCTGCAGGAAGTAGAGGCAAATAAATGCATTGGAGTTTTTCTGCAGTAGCACCTAAGCTTGCTGGGGAAATTTCTGCTGCATGTTGACAGAATGTGAACTGCCATGCCAGTTGCATGAGCTATCCGGGATGTCATAGCTGGCAAGAAGCATTTGTAGTTGAGCAGAGTTTTCGAAATATTGAAGCAGAAGTGGTACTTCTACCCAATACTAAAAATCCACACTAGCTATTTTGCAAGATCACTTTCTACCTTTAGAACAGATATCAGAATATATTCTTCATGTCCAAGGGAATTGATGATAATAATAATGATGATGATATTGGAAGGGACCTTGGAGGTCATCTAGTCCAACCCCCTGCTCTGGCAGGAAACCCTATACCATTTCAGACAAATAGCTGTCTAGTCTCTTCTTAAAAACTTCCAGGTTTGTGGCATTCACAACTTCTGGAGGCAGATTGTTCCACTGATTAATTGTTCTAACTGTCTGGAAATTTCTGCTTAGTTCTAGGTTGTTTCTCCCTTTGATTAGTTTCCATCCATTGCTTCTTGTCCCACCTTCAGGTGCTTTGGAGAGATATTGGATGGCTCTTTGTTGTTAGGAGAGGAAAAATATATCTCAAGAGGAAAATATGAAATATGTTCATGTTTTCCTTTCTAAAAGTGCCAGTGACAGCAGCTACAGCAATGTCTGGGATAACAGCAGGCAGTCTTAGCAGAAAGAGTGATTCTGGTAATCTCTATCCAGGGTATACATGAAACATGCTGGTATAAGCGATGTGTGCATGTGTCGGGGACCAGTATAATATAAAATAAGGTAATGTCGGCTTTGATAAGTTTGCTGTTTTCCTCTTGCCTCATCATTCTATTCCCATGTATGTTATGTCTGTTAAATTTTATGTGTGAAAGAAGGTAATCTCTTGCCACAGTTTTTTGTAAGCCATTTTTGAGGATGTTCTAATTTAATTTAATTTATTGGATTTGAGTGCTGCCTGACTCCCAATGACTCCGGGTGGTTCACAATATAAGACAAATAAAATGCAACACAACTACAGGTAGTCATTGAATTACAGCCATTCATTTAGTGACCATTTGAAGCTACAAGAGCACTGAAAAAAGTTACTTATGAATGGTTTTCACACTTCCGACCATTGCAGCATACCCTTGGTCACATAGTCAAAATTCAGGCACTTGGCAACTGTGTTTTTAACAGCTGCACTGTCCCAGGGTCATTTGTAACTTTCCCAGATGTCATCCGGCAAGCAGAGTCAACGGGGGATGCCAAATTTGCTTAACATGTGGATGAATCTCTTAACAACTGCAGTATTCACTTAACAATGTGGCAAAAAGGTCATCAAATGGGGCGCAACTCACTGAACAACTGTCTTGCTTAGCCACAGAAATTTGGGACTCAGTTGTGGTTGTAAGTTGAAGACTAGATGTAATCCAGAAAAGGATGTCCCAGATAAAGTTGTACAAAGGCCTTCTGGCCGTGCCTGTCACCTGCGCATCAAGCAAGAGGTCTGAGTCTTAAGAAGATTCTCCCCCAGATTGCACCTCACCCTTGAGTGAGAAGTGCAGTCCAATATTAGAATATCCCCAGATCTAGGGGGCCCTAACAATCGCAGCCTCTCAGTCTTGATAGGATGAGATTTAGGTGTTGTTGTTGTTGTTAGTTGCGAAGTCGTGTCCGACCCATCGCGACCCTATGGACAATGTTCCTCCAGGCTTTCCTGTCCTCTACCATCTTCTTGAGTCCATTTAAGCTCACGCCTCCTGCTTCAGTAACTCCATCCAGCCACCTCATTCTCTGTCGTCCCCTTCTTCTGTTGCCCTCAATCTTTCCCAGCATTAGACTCGTCTCCAGTGAGTCCTTCCTCCTCATTAGGTGGCCAAAGTATTTGAGTTTTAGCTTCAGGATCTGGCCTTCTAAAGAGCAGTCAGGGTTGATCTCCTCTAGGACTGACCAGTTTGATCGCCTTGCAGTCCAAGAGACTCGCAGGAGTCTTCTCCAGCACCATAGTTCAAAGGCCTCAATTCTTTTGCGCTCAGCCTTTCTTATGGTCCAACTTTCACTGCCATACATTGCAACTGGGAAGACCATAGCCTTGACAGATTTAGTTACAGTGGTTGATTTTGTTATGTTGTTTTTATTCTGTTTTAACGATTACTTAAAATGGGCAGTCGTATAACTTCAATATGAATAAATAGTGCACAGAACATATATAAGTACTCATCTTTTCTGACTGAATTAGTGTCTTCATCTGTTTCTAGTTTTTAAGAATTGACTCTGGTAAGAAGGAAACAGTTGGTTTTCTTTCTTTAAAATCCTGAAAGAAAATACAGACAGAACGAGACGTGTTTGTCAAAACAATCTAGTCTTGGCTGTGTGCTTTTAAAGCAGTTCTGTCAGATCTTTGCAGAACTGTATGTAGCTTGATCATAATTTGCCAAGCTTAGTTAATAAAATGGAAGTCCTTGATGTCTCTGGAGATCTCATCTGTTAGGTTTCTTCCTTTGTCTGCCCTTTATTTGTCTACAAAGTTGTTAATTTGTACTTAGAACTATTTCTCAAAATGACAGATCTGAATTAATAAGCTGCACTCACATTGAGAGAAGTGAGGCGGTACGTTAGGCAAAAGCACCATATTTATTAGGTTTTTCTCATCATAACTTTGAATAAATAAATTCCTGTCTGAACTTCAATAAGTTGCCATATTAAGGCGAGAATAGCCTGTCCCTTCTTATTTTCTTGTTGTAGTTGTATGATACAATTTAAAATAAAGAAACAAAAGCAATTTCACTAAGTAAGATATGAACCGGATTGTCTTTTTTTGTATGGAGAAAGGAATAAAACAAGACAATTATGAGCTTTTGGCAGATACATCACTCACTGCCCTAGTTAGAAGCTAACATTTTCCATTTTAATAGGAAGAGCAATAAGAAAAATAATGTTTTTAATCTCTTTCCTCCTTCAGCAGTGTATGTACATCAAGATAATCCATGAGAAATTCCTTTAAAGGAACATAAGTAACTGTAATCCCAGGGCAACATGTGGCCATTGACAACTCTTGGAGCACCCTTTGGCCATGGCAGTTTCTTTCATTTTAAACTAGGAAACAGAAAAAAACGAAAAAGAAAACAAAATTGGCCGATTCACTGCTTCTGAAGGTCTACAGCAGACATTTCAAACTCGCGACGTCACGTGACGTTGCACAACATATCAGGAGAGTTTTGCCATTGCCGGCAATGGGGTGGGTGCGGCTTCCGGATGACGCATGCGGCCTGCAGGCCGGCAGTTTGACATCCCTGGTCTACAGTGATTAGAGCCTTGGGTAGAATTAACTATACCACATAAGTCAGTAACCTTTTTAAAAAAAACATAGTTAAAGGAAATTGATGAAATTGATGTTAATCATTCAAGCTTTCTGTGGAAAAAATTAACTTGAATATTTTGACAAGGCAAACCAATGCAGGGTCACAAAGATTTATTCTTTTTCTTTTGTTTGTAAACAAGTTTCATGTAACAACAAAAAAGCTTAATGTATATTGGACATCTCGCAGAATGTTTTATAAAAGCTTAATGTGTATTGGACATTGCATGGAATGTTTTATAAGGATTGTTAATGTTAATGAAATGTAATTCATTAGACCATTTGGTTGGGGCTTGTCCTCTTGCCGCATATGAGACTGAAGTCAGTAGGGATTGTAAAGACGGGTAGTGCTCGGTTAACAATCATATATTCAGCATCTGTCTGAAGTTGCAACTCTGCTGAACAAGTGTTATTTATGACCAGTCCTTGAAGCTTTGGCCATCTCAGCACCCTTGATCACAATTTGGCAATCAACTTGCATTTACAACAGTTACAGTGTTACATGATCACTATTTGAGACCTTCCCTGCCCGCTTCCCACAAGCAAAATCGATGGGGAAGCTCACAGGGAAGGTTGCAAATTGCTCCTACCACTTTTTCTCCTAAGGTAGGGGTAGGGAACCTTGGCTCTTTTATGACTCGTGGACTTCAACTGAGCTAGGCTCAGGAATTCTCGGAGTTGAAGTCCACGAGTCATAAAAGAGCCAAGGTTCCCTACCCCTGTCCTAAGGAGTCCCACTATGGAGTCTGAGATCCCAGCGATGCTTGGGCCACAGCACCCTTTCCCTGACCACCAACAATCCCCTTTCCAGCTTGCAAACACTTGCCATAGCATCCACGCCCACTTCACTCCGTAATACTCACCTGCACATCAATCTCTCTGTGAGCCACCCAGGACTTGTGATTTCCTACCAGCTTCCCTATTGACTTTGGCTGTGGAAGCCAGCGGGAAAATTGCAAGTTGTGATAATCTGAGATCCTTACTTAATGACCTGTGCTCCATACTTAATGATGGCAGTGGGGGCTGCTGGGATAACTGTCATTAAGTAATGCGATATATATGACATTGCATTTAACGGCCCACTAATTCCAATTACTGTCATTAAGTGAGGACTACCTGTGAGACTCTTTGATATTATGGGATTTTTAGATATTGTGGCTTGATGAAATATTCAACACTGAAAAGAAAAATACACATTTGATTTGCAGTAGATTTTCTAGAATAGTTGTATTTATAACCAAAGTCTTTATTTTCCTACCTTTCTACTTTTTTCCCTTTTTCTTTTGATTAGTATCATTACAGGTAGTCCTCAACGTATGACCACAATTGAGCCCAAAATTTATGTTGTTAAATGAGAAATTTGTTAAATGAGTTTTGCCCCATTTTACGACTTTTCTCGCCACATTTGTTAAGTGAATGACAGCAGTTTTAAATTAGTAACACTGTTGTTAATCTGGTTTCTCCATTGACTTTGCTCATCAGAAGGTCACAAAAGGAGATCATGTGACTCCAGGTCACTGCATCCGTCATAAATGTGAGTCAGTTATCAAGCATCCGAATGTAAATCTAGTGGCCATGGGGATGCTGCGACGGTCATAAGTGTGAAAAATGGTCATAAGTCATTTTTTTTCAGTGTTGTAACTTTGGTCACTAAATGAACTGTTGTAAATCAAGGACTACCTATATTATTAATTTTAAGATGATGTTATGCTGTTAATACTGCTAGTGTATAGTTTTCTTTTATTAAATGATTTAATGTATTAAAATGAAGACTAAAGCAGAAACGTGTTTTTGTTGAAATATAACTTTTTCATTCCCTCACATCCACTCTTTTCCCTACGCTGTAGTTTTTCTTATCCATCCCCCAAAAATGTTAAGCATAGCCTCTGGCAATTAAAAAGTTGCTCAGTTCTGTTTTCATGACACAAAGTATGATTGAGAGCAACAACAAACATTTTTGAAGAATGAATTTTGGGTGATCTAGCTAGGCTTGATGTTACTGTTATAGTTATGTGTTTTGCTGTACAAAATGTGTTTTGTACACAAAATACATTAGTAATGGTTTGAGAGTTTAAAGGAAATATTCATTCTTTTTGAAAATGACATTTAACTGGCCTTTTGCAGTCCCTTTTGCTGTGAAGGAGAGAGAGATGGCTTTGGGAAAATGAACTGAATTGAATAAATTGTCCCTGGGTATTTTATATTGGGACCTATAGTTTTTAACATCTAAAAATGATTTAGAATTTGGGTGAGCCATTATTTAGGTAAGTTTGCAAATGACATCAAATTATGATGAAACCCCAGGTAGCTGGTAAAATGTTCTTTTCCATGGATTAAGTGTCCTATACCACACACTTAATGATATTTCATACTTGAGGCAGATAATGTTATTAGACATGGAAACTTGATAAAATAAAGCAGTCATGCATGTAATTAGAACAAAGTTATAAAAACAAATTATTTAGCTGGTCTTGCTAACAAGTTGCAACAATATTGGTTGTGTTAACATGAATTTGTAGCACAATTTTTCAGAATACAATAATAAATATATTTTACCTTTCTCTCCACATCGCTCTTAAAAGTAATTTGCATACTTCTTTTAACCTTATTGTTCAGAATTAAAAAGTGGATACCAGAACACAATAATATTCCAACTATAGGTGAATAGATGCAGGCAGATTTATTTTGGGGTTTATTGTTTAATCCAGGGGTCTTCAAACTTGGCCCTTTTATGACTTGTGGACTTCAACACCCAGAATTCCTCAGCCAGCTGTGCTGGCTGAGGAATTCTGGGAATTGAAGTCCACAAGTCATAAAAGGGCCAAGTTTGAAGACCCCTGGTTTAATCTGTGCAAATGTTATACAGACTGAGATGAGGGAAGGATGAATGCTCTTAAGATTCAAGAAAGGAACTGGTTATTGAGAAATTATCTAGCTTCCAGAGGAATATCTATGCACCTGATTTATTCTTGAGAGTTTCCCTTCCGTTTTCCCCAAAAGTTAGACTAATGTTTTTTAAAAACTAGTTTTCATCTGTGGAGTCCTTGATATTCTCTGAGCTCAGTTGTTTGCTTGCAGACATTTTATTAACCATCTGGATAACATTAATGCTGGTGAGTGTGGGATTTGCAGTCTGTTTATGTACAGTAGCTTACCCTTCCTGTGTTAGCAGGACTGTGGTTTTCTCCTTGATAGCTCTTTTTTGGTAGAAAGAAGAAACCTTTCCACCTTCATCCCCAACAAGCACTATCAATATTAACTTTTCACTGTTTCTTAAAACCAACCATGTCTTCATTCCTTATCTTCACCCCATTCTCTATAAACCAGTCTTTAAAATCTAATTTGTCCATTTTAATTAACAAAATTTTATTAAAGATTGCCAGTAATAATTATTTGTAAATTATATTTACTAAATCCAATTTGAACCCTTCCCTGTATAGTTATATCTCCCTTTCTATTTAAACGTACCCCCATTTTCTCTCTTCAGATAAGCAAAATCCTTGAATCATCATACAGTTCTAATCAGCAAAAATCCATTAAACATTCCCAAAAATAGCAACCCATTTGTGTTAATCTTGATCAAACAAACCAGTTTTGTATTAATTCTTCTTTCTCCCAACAATCTTTAGTTCTCTCAAACAAACTCCTAACCTCTGCTTTCTCATGGTCTCCCTGTTTCTTTTCTCAGAACCATTGGCGTCTTTGTGAAGTCCCCTTTGTAATTCCAGTAGAAGAAAATTATCCACATCACTGTTCATATTCTGAGTCTCTCTTCTCACAAAGCTTCAACAAATTCTTTTTATAAATCCAACATAGACACGTTATTCACATCACTCTTGGTTTAATGTTTGTATGTAGTTTGTATTAAATCATTGTCCAGTTTCATTTCTAAATCTGCTATTTCTATCTTTCTTATAGGCTATCATTTTAAATTCCACATTAAAATCAATTTCAGTTTGATTTGATAGAACTTGTTCCTCTTCAATAATACCTTTTAATTCTTTAATAGCATATAACTTTATGATTGCATTTTTGGCCCATTCATCATAGAACTCCCATAAAGTAGCCATTGATACATTAATTTCCTTTTGGTGCCCTCTAGTGTTCAACTTTCAAAGTTGTTTTGTCAGTTGTTTCCAGATACAAACATGACCCTTCCCATGGGAAAGATTCTTTTAATTAACTTCAAAGGCCTTTTTTAACTGAAGTCCAAGTCTGGAACTCTTAATCCGTTTAGCATTATCTGAAATCAACACTGTAATCACCCTTTTTGTCATTTATTCCCTTCCATTTTGTTTCTTGCAAAATTGTAAACTCACAAAATTGTAAATTCACATGATTAAAGCAGGACTCACCTAATGAATATGAGCAACTTGGGGTTCTGAAGATTTTCAATATTTAACAAAAAGTTTTAAACAAAGTAAACTCCAAAGTGATTTAAGAGTGAAGTTTGGTTAAACCTTAAGTCCGTAAAAGACTAGATTAACATCTTTGAGCTCAGTAAAAATCTCGTGATTCCTATCTGTTTGCAAGAGACTGCAAAACATCTGTATCTGCCTTCTATTCACAGTAAAAACAGCTGTCCAGAGTATGTATGGGCAATATCAAGATCTCTCCTTTCTCCAGAGAGATTTTTGGTGGTCCACATCCAGCATCCATCTGCCTTTTGGGCTGTAATCTCTCCCACTAACCAGGGAATATCAGTTTACCACTCCTCACTAGAAGCTTCTCTGCTGTGCTCTTAATTTATAGAGTAGGATTTTTTTCCCTTTTGACTCATATTACTAGAGCACATATTAACGATTCCTCTGTAGTTTAGGTTACTTTAGTACTTTGAGAGAATGTGTATGGTTGGAAAAAGAAAGTATAAAATACTTGGCTGTATAATAGGCATTTCTGCACTGTACCTTATCATTTAATCTCTTTGAAATACCATTGGAAAATTATATGAAAATGTTGGTGTTGAGAGGAAACTTGTTTTCAAAGGTGGCTGTTACCCAAGGCCCAGTTTGCACACATAGCTTTTGTTGAATTGAAGAGTTTGCTGTAAGCCTAAATGCCTCATGTTATTGTCAGTTTTTTGGAACTTTCTAAAATTGTCAGAAGTGGTAGGAACTCTCAAATTGAGATACTTGTATTAGGGACACATGTAGGAACTGACCTTACATCATGTTTCAGTTTTGATTTTAATTTGGGAAAAGCCTTTCATGCATTGTATAGTGCAATTATGTGCATTTATCCTGAAGGTGGCATTTATTTAAGAAGAGTTACCATTTCTCAATTCCTTAACTAATAGTATATAATGATGAATGGAAAACCATAATCTTAAAAAACAGTGGAAAAATATTAGTGATTGGTTTATAGTCCTCTTCCAGAAATCAAAGATTATAAATTTTGAATGTGAACATCAGGACTAGAGAAATATTTTCGATTTTTAGGCTTTGGTTTTATATTTTAAAAAAACTCATGAAGTTTTTCTGTTGAATTTTATAATGGCTATATATAAAAGGTTCAGAATCTGGATCTTACTTCTGGATAAGTATGCATAGAATTGAAACTTAAGATCTTTTAAAAGTTGGGCTAGCCCCACCCAGTTTTTAATCAAACTTGGCTCTTGGAAATTTCATGTAGCAATCTCTGCAGTTTTTAAAAGCATTTTCAGTTGCTTTCTTCCAAAGACTGAGACAGAGTGATTGGCCCAAAATTGCCCAACTGGTTTCACGTTTAAGGTAAGACTAGAACTCGTATCTCTTGGTCTCTGGCTCAGTGACTTTAACACTACACTATACTGGAAAAATAATTGCTAGAAAGGAAAATCTAAACTTTAGTCAGTATGCCTATTTTCTAAAACAGCCCACCCAACCTCCTTTGTAAGTTGAATTAGGAGGACAGGAGGAGATTTGTTGCCTTCCAGATGTTTGATTTTAATTTCTATAATCTACAGCAGGGGTGACAAACTCAATTTCACTGAGGGCCGCATCAGCATTGTGGTTGCCCTCAGGGGGCCGGGTGGGTGTGGCCTGGGTGGGCATGGCCTATTGGGTGGGCGTGGCTAGAGTGCGTATGGCCTACTGGGTGGGCGTGGCCAGCTCTACATCGTTCGCATCAAGGGTGCCTATGGGGGCGTGGGCAGGAGTGGGACAGATCTGAGGGTCTCTGGCAGAAGGAGGGTCTCTGGGCGGGGGCCAAGGCAGTGGGGGCCGTTCCCTCACTGTTTCCAGGATGACTTCGCGGGCCGCATCCAGTCCCCGGGCCTTGTGTTTGACATGTCTGATCTACAGCCAGTACAACCAAATCTGGGGGCCATAAGACAATTTAAAATGATTTCATTGCATCTTCCAAACTGAGCATAACTACAGGTAATCATTTAATGACTGCCCATTTAGCAACCATTCACACTTAGGACAGTGATTAAAAAGTTTATAACCAACCTTCTCAGGTCTATAAATGAAAGGAAAACTAAAGTATGATCTTATGCCCTTTCATATAACAAATGTTTCGTTTATCGACTAAGTTGCCAGTTCTAATTATGATTGCTAAATGAGGACTACCTATGTGTGAGCAATCCTAAACTAGGTAAGAAGGTTGCAGCAGTTGTTCTATTCATTCTTCATTGTTACATGGTTGACAGTGCTGGTGCGGGGGACACAATCCTCTGATCTAAATATTTTGCGTTGTTTACCTTAATTGATGAATAATGTTTGACGTTACCTGAATACTTTTTGTTGTTTTCCTGTTTGACACAAACTACCTATTGAATGTATATTCTTCTTTTCTACCCAGAATGAAAAAAACAACTAATAAGAAGGAAAAAATCCTGCTTGCATATTGTTGGATTTTGATCTTATCCAGCTAGGTCAGGGGTCCTCAAACTATGGCCTGTGGGTCAGATGTGGCCCGCCTTGCCTTTTTATCCAGCCCGCCATGTGAATGTTGGTAGTACAGTGCAGCGCAGGACTTGTGGGAGGAGGGAATGAGCCAAAGCGGCACGGCGCAGGACTTGCCTTGAGAGAGTCATCAAGGGCTGCTGGGGCCAGACAAAGGCCCCAAGATTGGCACTTCCGGCACACCCAGAAGAGAAAGGAGGAGGAGGGCGGAAACGGGAGGCTATAAAAGCAGGTGGTTTTGGCGGGAGAGGGGAAGAGTAGTCAGCTGGAGTTGCACCAAAGAGAAAAGAGGAGGGGAAGAGAGCAGAGGAGATTAAACAGGTCAGCGTGTAGCCGATCCATAACTTCATGGCAGCCATCCCCTTGCCCCCTTCTCCTGGCCTATCCTGGTGATCTCCATCCTACCGCTAAGGATGCTTTGGTTATAATCATTTTTTTTCAAACTGTGGTCCAGCCCCCCAACAATCTGAGGGACAATGAACTGGCCCCCTGTTTACAAAGTTTGAGGACCCCTGAGCTAGGTGATTATCTGAATCCTGGTGAAGGTCTTATAACAATGGAGATATAACAGTGTAATTATCATCATCTATCACAGAGCTCCCCAACCTTTCCAGCTTGGCAGTCTGGAAGGAAAGGGAGCAGCAGGGAAATGAGCACGTGCACAGCCACACGCACACATACGTAAAAGGGTGTGCGCACGATGGCAGTGCTAGCGTGTGTATGCATGCACAAGGAGGCCACGTGCACCCATGGCGCTTGCGCTGGCACCTGCATGCATGCGCAAATGGGCCACGCGCACCCATGATACACATGCTGGCGCATGCGCACAAGGGCATGATGCTGGCATCAGTGTTAGCCTCATGATGCTGGCAGCAGTGCTAGCCTCCCTACACATGTGCAAATGGAGTCGCTAGTACCCATGTGGTGGTGCTACTGCGAGTGTGTGGGGGGCTGTACCAGACTGCGGACCATAGGTTGGGGACCCCTGATCTGTCAGGTTCTTTCAAAGAATGGCTAAGTGGATTTTATTTTTAAATTTTGGAGTATTTGGGCAATAGCTTTTTGATGAAATTGGCCTTTGCATTATGAGCTACCTCACTTCCAAATTCTCATATAAACGCACACATGTTGAACAAGCTATGACAATCTATCAAATAAATTAGAATCTATGTTGCACTTAATATTAATGTAAAAACACAGACAAAATAGAGATTTTATCCCCTCTTATAAAATGTCTTCTAATTGGTTTCTTAGGGGTTTGTTGTTTCCGGTTTTCTGCTGTTCCCATCCATTATCTAATTTTCCTTTAATTTTTTCCAGTGACTAATCCTCTTGCAATGGAATTTTCCCATATTCACTGGAGAAACTCATTGTGACTTAACTACACAAATGCATGGTATCTCCCTTGATTTTAGGACTTTTAGATAAAAAAATAAAAAGGAAAAAAAACTTAGTATATTGTCACCTCTATGCTTGAGAACTTACAGCTAAATATGAGGAGAGAGAGAAAAATAGATTATTAACTTGTGTTTTCAGGAATGTGTGTACTCTCAGCCAAGTATAATAGATATAGAAGATTTCTTGATTGTGGAGGGATACTGGAGAACAATACAGTAGAACAAATAAGTAACCTCCAGATTGAGCAATTGTAAAGTCATGATTTGTACAAGAATAAAACATGATTTGGCGATGTATCTGACAGTTTTGTTTGTGAAATTGTGTTCCAGCCCATTTGCTAATTTTAAATAATCTTTTATTTTGAAGTATGTTAAAGTATTTGGATTTGTATAACATTTTTAATTCCTACAAAGATCATTCGGTTTGTTGCATGCATAAATATAGCAATAGCACTTAAAGACTTCTATACTGCTTCATAGTGCTTTACAGCCATCTCTAAGTAGAGTCAGTATATTGCCCCCAACAATCTGTGTTCTCATTTTATCAGCCTCGGAAGGATGGAAGGCTGAGACAACCTTGAGCTATTCAGAATCGAACTCCTGGCGGTGAGCAGTGAGTTAGCCTGCAATACTGCATTCTAACAACTGCACCACCATGGTTCATATACATACTTGATAGGGACTAGAACAGGGGTGTCAAACTCGCAACATCATGTGATGTGTCACAATGTATCACAACTTTTTTTTCCCATTGCCAGCAATGGACTGGGTGCGGTTTTGGCATGACGCATCCGGCCCACGGGCTGGCAGTTTGACACCCCTGGACTAGAATTCACAATTTCTCAGTTTCTGGGCTGGTGCCTTAACCACTAGACCAGGGGTTAGCAACCTGAAACAGTGAAAGAGCCACTCGGAACCGGTTGCCTCACAAAAGGAAAAACTGGGAGCCGCAAAAAATGTGTGCGCATGCGCGTACATGCGCGCATGCGCAGAACAGGGTTTGACTGAAGAGTGGAGCCAAGGCGAGATATGCACCTATCCAGCATATTTGAATTGATTGGTTGAACTTTTTTAATCCCACTTTTTTTTTTTGGACTGCACATGGCAGAGGACTGGGAGCCGCAAGAGATGGCTGAAAGAGCCACATGCGGCTCCGGAGCCGCGGGTTGCAGACCTGTGCACTAGACCAAAGTGTCTCTCTTTAAACTTATAATAGCTATTATCCAGCTACTTTGTAGAACTGAACAATAAAACCCTGTCCCCTTTTTCTTTTAATTCTGAGAAATATCAAATCTTCCTCAATTCAAAAAGAAGCTTAACACAAAATTTAATTAGAATTTCTTGTAATAATAGCCAATTAACTATGGCCGTGTAATAGTATCAGCACTAAAAAAAATTGTTTTAATAGTATCTCCAACTTAATGACTGTAAATTAAGTTTTTCTATAGTCCGTAAACATTTGGTACCTCGCACAAATCCATGTTCCATTGCTGGTAAGAGAATGTTAGCTTGCCCATACATAATGTAAATTATATTTAAGTGCACCATACTAAAATCTGCACGTTATATAACTATCTTTTAGCTGTATTACCCATTCAGTCTTTGCTGTAAGCTTTTTGTTTTGGATCTTAATTTTTTGTGTTTTGTTCCTGCCTGCCTTCATAATCTGTTCATTCATTTTGAAGGTTACATAATCTAGCTACTGTATATTATATTGCAGTCAATGGCTTCTATGTATACTGTTTGTAGAGTATGTGTTTCTAAACCAACATCTTTTATGTACTCATAAATTCTAGATATTAGGATTTCATATCTCACAAACTTTTATAGGTGAACTTTTAGTTCATTTGACAAAATAGGTGGATGCAAAATTAATTTTCAAAAATGATTAGATTATGCATGTTTACTTTTAGCTGCATTAATAAGAAAACTCACTACAAATAGTATATGGTCACTTAAATCATTACAGTGTTCATGTAACTACTTGGAAAGGTAGTAATATTATGTTTGCAATTTTTCAGAAATGGGGAAAAAGCTCCTACTTGAACTGTGTCTTAAGTTCTATCATGGGTTATGGAATTGTGCGCTGATGAGCCAGGAAGTGGAGTGCTCAAGTGACTAAAGAAGATGGGTGCTAATGCTTCAAACTATCCTCATTCGTGTTCCCCAAGGGTAGGGGGAATTTCTCAGGCGCAACAGACATTCATAGGTAAGTATTTCCGTTTCTCCGTTTAAAATGTTTACATTGCTTATCCAGGCCGTATGTTGTCTGTAATCATGGCTAAATCGAAGGCAGTTTTGATATAATTTATATTAAGCAGCAGTTCATTTGATAAATCTATCATACTATTACAAATTCTGTTCACATGCAAAGGATACTTATGAACAGATGAGAGGAAATGGATAATTCTGTCTCATTTGTTAAACCTGAAAGTACCCAAATGCACGCTGGGAAAACCAACTTTTTTATATCAAGAGACAAAGTGAGAAAGGATGCATATTTTAGAAATAGCTAAGTCTTGAAGTTATCTAATGGGCAGCTTTTAAAATATAATTGGCACAGAAAAACGTAACATTAAAGGTGTTCAGAATTTCAGAGCTAATTCTTGCAAGGATCTTTTAAATTTCTGTCTGTTGCCACAAAAAGACAAACCAGAATAGATGGGGTGATATTTAACCACTGGAATTTTTCTTCTGTGGGTTCTAATTTTGATTTCAAATTTAGAATGATAGAATTCTATTTTCTTAGGATATGCTAGCAGTAAAAACTTGATATAAGTACATTTTTAACATAATGAAGTTAGCAGACCTAATGGTAGGTCTGCTAGAGATAAATCTTAAGCATTAATTAACTCTAAGCCCTGTCAGGGGTTCAACTGAAACCTCAATGACTTCAATATTTGCATCTTGTAATAAGTTATGTTCTGTGGTCCTTTTGTTCACTTTTTTTTGGAATATTTTAAAATCTTCTGTCTTACTCATGTTAAAAACTGACCACTTGTGGTCAGGGTTTAAAATGTTTAACAAAATGGATCTTTTGGAATGCATAAGTTTATGGGTCTTGCTAAGCTAAACACCAAAAAGGATTTTACCATGTTTTCCCAAAAATAAGACGCGGTCTTATTTTTGGGGTGGGGACCAAAAGACCAAAGATCGGGGGACATCATATATTGTGGCCGCCCACCCACTCTGTCCACCATCTGGATGCTCATGTCCACAATGGGGTAGGAGAACGCACATCACATCAGTGCTGCTGCCACAAGGTGAGGCAAGGCAGGTGTGGGTGGAGCTGCCCCACAAGCCCTGCACCCACTTACCTCATGGCCCCCACAACCAGGCCACTCCCAGGCCATTATAACTTGACTTCACGACTAGATTAGCAAAAAGTTTCAACATTTATGTTGAGAAAGTGTGCCTGAGGTCATATAACACTTAATAGTAGCTTATAGGTTTAGGAGAGAGGAAGTCTTGTGCAACAAATCTTTAAAAAAGTATAGCTATGTCATAGCCTTTGCTAAATATAAATTCTGTGCATGTTTGGCCAGGTCTATAATCCATTTGCAAAATTACAAAAGAGTCAACAAGGAAAACTCAAGCAAAAATCGTCAAATATAAAGAACTGTATGGTGCTCATTTAGGTCAGACATTGCTGTGGTTGAAATAAATACAGTTAAATATACATCAGACTAGATTAAAAATAAGACTAAAAATTAATCTTTAGTTTTGCCACATGACCAGAAATATTTCAAAATGCTAGATGCACAGCCATATACATTATATGCCAAATTTTCAAGAAGATCAAATAAAAAGAAAGAATAATCAAGATTTGGAAAATAATGACAGATGTGGGCAGAATTCAGTAATTGTGTAAGATGTCTTTTAATATGTTTTTCATGGCAAATCTTACAAGATATGTTAGTGTATTAGCTTTCCCCAACTGGCAAACAAGATTAATCCACAAAAATGGAAGAATGAAAGACATGGGATAGACAAAAATAGTAAAACCACAGGAATGCAACTAGGATTTTTCCAGTCAGTTACATATTCCAGATGAAAGATAAATGACCCCAGCCAATTTTTTTTTCATATCTGTAAAAAGAGAAAATTTGTTTATTTTCTTAAAAATCTTTTCATATAACCATTTTGACTTAAAATCAGTTCCTAGAATACTGCCATCACTATTTTGTTTAAGAAAGGTAGAAAGAGAAAAAAGTAGGGTAAATAAATATTTTATTTTTCAAAATGTCCGTGTATTGCAAATTACAGCTAAATAAAAGTTTGGGGTCTTGACAATTGAAAACTGCCAGGATTGATTCCTTTGTTGGATAGACCTGGGTAGTCAAATAAAAATAATAGCTTTTCCACTAGTTTTTTTTGTATGCAAAATTTTGTACAACATTTTCTTTATAACTACATTTTGCTAAAGGTAAAAGTAAAGGTTCCCCCGCACATGCGTGCTACTCGTTTTCGACTCTAGGGGCCGGTGCTCATCTCCGTTTCAAAGCCGAAGAGCAAGCGCTTGTCCAAGGGCGTCTCCGTGGTCATGTGGCCGGCATGACTAGACGCCAAAGGCGCATGGAACGCTGTTACCTTCCCACCGGAGTGGTCCCTATTTTTCTACTTGCATTTTTACGTGCTTTCAAACTGCTAGGTTGGCAGAAGCTGGGACGAGTAACAGGCGCTCACTCTGTTACGCGGCACTCAGGATTTGACCCGCCAAACTGCCGACCTTCTGATCGACAAGCTCAGCATCCTAACCCACTGAGCCACCCACTGAGCTAGTTTATTGTAACCTACGCTGAACATTTTCCATATAATAGTTTAAAACTCCTATCAGTGCATTTCACTCATTTTTTACACCCTAACTCTGGGCTTCAGGCAGTTGTTTTTTTTCCCCTTTCTTTCAGGAACATCATCCTATTCCCATCAAGGTTATGGCTGTGAATCTAAACTTTATAGCCTTGAGCATGGCCATGAGAAACCTCAAGATAAGAAAAAGAAAAGCTCTGGCCTTGCTACCCTCAAAAAGAAGTTTATTAAGCGCCGAAAGTCCAACCGGTCTGCTGATCATGCCAAACAGATGCGTGAGCTACTCTCAGGCTGGGATGTCAGGGATGTCAATGCATTAGTGGAAGAGTATGAAGGCACGTCAGCCTTAAAAGAACTTTCTCTGCAAGCTAGTTTAGCGAGACCAGAAGCCAGGACGCTGCAGAAAGACATGGCTGAACTGTACGAGTTTAAATACTGCACAGATGTTGATCTGATATTTCAAGAGACTTGCTTCCCTGTGCATCGTGCAATTTTGGCTGCAAGGTGCCCGTTTTTTAAGACCCTACTTTCTTCCTCACCAGAATATGGTGCAGAGATTATAATGGATATCAATACAGCTGGCATCGACCTGCCCATGTTTTCTGCTTTGCTACACTACCTATACACAGGTGAATTTGGGATGGAAGATTCGAGGTTTCAAAATGTTGACATTCTCATGCAGCTTAGTGAGGAATTTGGAACACCAAATTCTCTAGATGTTGATATGCGAGGGCTGTTGGATTACATGTGCTATTATGATGTGGTTCTCAGTTTTTCATCTGACTCTGAACTTGTTGAAGCTTATGGCGGAAGTCAGAGCTGCTTAGATGAGGAGCTCAGAGCACACAAAGCTATTATTTCATCGCGCTCACCTTTCTTCCGGCATCTACTACAAAGGAGGATAAGAACCGGAGAAGAAATTACAGATCGAACACTAAGGACTCCAACAAGGATTATACTAGATGAATCTATCATACCAAAAAAATACGTGAGGGTAATTTTAAACTGTATGTATACAGATTTGGTGGACCTCTCTATTTTGCACAGCAGTCCATCAGTAGGGAGTTTAAGTGAGGTCCAGGCTCTTGTAGCAGGAAAGCCAAGCATGACAAAGGCTGAAGAAGCTATGGAACTTTACCACATAGCACTTTTCCTGGAGTTCAGTATGCTTGCACAAGGTAAATAATTATTTTATCCTTTAAAAGCACACTGCAATGTTTAAATCTGAATGGATTTTTAAAATTTCTTTCTTTAAAATATATTTCTTGATAGTTCCTGCCCTTCTTTTCTAGGTGAGGTTTCTAAAATTATCCTGCTCTGGAATTATTAGTTTCATGTAATTTTAGTCAATTAACTATGTTTTTCAGAATAAATTAACTGAACAGAGCTATATTTAATGAGGTTTATTTCCGTGTTGTGTGTGCTTGTGCGCGCATATATATATATATATATATATATATATATCTGTGTGTGTGTGTGTGTGTGTGTGTGTGTGTGTGTGTGTGTACCATCTTTAAGTTGTAGAGGGGAAAAAACTTGGTTTTGATGCATGCGTGGCTATAATAGTCAGCGTACTAGAGATATTCCTCTTTTTGTAAGTTATGGTGGACATTATCAGCAATGTACTATTTTACAAACAGTTGGCTCCTAACTTGATCGATCTCTTCAAACAAGCAGAAGATAACTGTATTAGAAGTGATTAATTTATATAGCAGTATCTATATGAAACTGTTCTTTACAGTCAGATTATTGTTTGGTCTTGCAAACCAACCGATAGCAGCTTTCTGGGGTTTCAGGGAAAGGTCTTTCACACTTTTGTTTGGGAGATGTGGAAATTAAATATTGAATGTTTGATGTTCATTTATTACTTAAATAGAGCCTCTCCCAAATAACCAAGCAAGTGATTTAGCAGTTCTATGAAAGTTCACTACCCAATAAAGAATTTTCTTGCTAATTAATAGATTTATTTTAAAAGATTTGCTAGAAATCTGCTTTATTACATAGTTACAAAAAGGCACATTCCATCCTGCAAAATGGCTTTAATTTTGAAAGCCTATTATTGCTTCGCATATGAACCTACATTTCAAAGCATATTATATAAATCAAAAGTATTTAGATGTCTCTGCATGGATTGGATACAAAAGTCCCTTCCAGGTGCACAGGAAGGAGATTTATACAAGCTATAGCAGGGGTGTCAAACTCAATTTCATTGAGGGCCGCATCAGCATTGCGGTTGCCCTCAGGGGGCCGGGTGGGTATGGCCAGGGTGGGCGTGGCCTACTGGGTGGGCGTGGCTAGAGTGCGTATGGCCTACTGGGTGGGCATGGCCAGCTCTACATCGTTCGCATCAAGGGTGCCTATGGGGGCCTGGGCAGGAGTGGGACAGATCTGAGGGTCTCTGGCAGAAGGAGGGTCTCTGGGCCAGGGCCGAGGCAGTGGGGGCCGTTCCCTCACTGTTTCCAAGATGGCTTCGCGGGCCACATGAAACCACTTCGTGGGCCAGATCCGGCCCCCAGGCCTTGTGTTTGACATGTCTGAGCTAGAGCATTGCAAAAGAAATTCCAGAAATAAATTTGCATCTCTAGAACATGTATCTGTGAGGAAGCCTGTTTGAACATAATAGGTTTTCTGAATAAAGTTGTGAAAAATTGCAGGATTAATGCACAAGGAGTTCTTGGAATTATGGAAATTCTAGTTCCAATTGTGATTTTAAGTCAATGCAGCCATAAAGCGAGTCGTCCTTTGTTGATTTTACAACCAATTTTACCAGAGCCATTAAGTGAATTATTGACTTTGCTTGTTGAAAGCCTGCTGGAAAGTCACAATAATGTTACCACAAAATGTTGCAGTTACCATAAATGTGAGCAGGATGCCAAGCTCCCAAATTGGGATCACATGACTGTGGGAGTGGTGCAATACTTGTAACTAGTCGTAAGCCAATATTCTGAGTCTTTTGTAACTTTAAATCACCATTAAATAAACCAGCATAAGGCAAGGACTACCTGCACTTACAGAAGTGAAAATACGTGACATGCAGTATCAGTTATGTTTCTCTATGGACTTCTAGACACATTCCTTTCAATACTTTGAATTTCACTCAGATAATTGCTGCACTTTTATCCTGAAATGTGAGTTTGGAAAAACATTAATATCTGTATATGATATGCAAATAATATAATTTAACATTTAGCTGGGGGTATAAACCAGGCTGATAGAAATTTGTCAAGAGAATACAATGGTCATAGCAAACACTCTTTTCCAACAACCCAAGAGACGGCTCTACACATGGACATCACCAGACGGTCAACACAGAAATCAGATTGACTATATGCTCTGCAGCCAAAGATGGAGGAGCTCTATACAGTCAGTAAAAACAAGACCAGGAGCTGACTGTGGCTCAGACCATGAGCTTCTCATTGCAAAGTTTAGGCTTAAACTGAAGTAAGTAGGAAAAAGCACTAGGCCAGTCAGGTATGAATTAAATCATATCCCTGTTGAATATACAGTAGAGGTGACAAATAGATTTAAGGAATTAGATCTGATAGACAGAGTGCCTGAAGAACTATGGACAGAGGTGCGCAACATTGTACAAGAGGTAGCAACCAAAACCATCCCAAAGAAAAAGAAATGCAAGAAAGCAAAATGGCTGTCTGAGGAAGCTTTGCAAATAGCTGAGGAAAGGAGGGAAGTGAAAGGCAAGGGAGAAAAAGGCCCAGTTGAATGCAGAATTCCAGAGAACAGCTAGAAGAGATAAGAATGCCTTCTTAAATGAACAGTGCAAAGAAATAGAAGAAAACAATAGAATAGGGAGGACCAGAGATCTTTTCAAGAAAATTGGAGAGATGAAGGGAACGTTTCATGCAAAAATGGGCATGATAAAAGACCAAAATGGCAGGGACCTAACAGAGGCAAAAGAGATTAAGAAGAGGTGGCAAAATTACACAGAAGAACTATACAAGAATGAGCTTAATGTCCCTGATAATCACAATGAGGTGGTCACTGACCTCGAGCCAGACATCCTAGAATGTGAAGTGGGCCTTAGAAAAGCTGAGCAACAACAAAGCTACTGGAGGTGATAGTATTCCAGCTGAGCTATTCAAAATCTTAAAAGACGATGCAGTAAAAGTGCTACACTCAATTTGCCAGCAAATTTGGAAAACTCAACAGTGGCCAAAGGATTGGAAAAGATCAGTTTACATTCCAATTCCAAAGAAAGGCAGTGCCAAAGAATGTTCAAACTACCGCACCATTGCATTCATTTCTCATGCTAGTAAAGTTATGCTTAAAATCCTACAAGCTAGACTCCAGCAGTATGTGGACCGAGAACTACCAGAAGTACAGGCAGGATTTCGAAGAGGCAGAGGAACTAGAGATCAAATTGCCAACATAGGTTGGATCATGGAGAAAGCTAGGGAGTTCCAGAAAAACATCTACTTCTGCTTCATTGACTATGCTAAAGCCTTTGATTGTGTGGATCATAACAAACTGTGGCAAGTTCTTAAAGAGATGGGAGTACCAGACCATCTTATTTGTCTCTTGAGAAACCTATATGTGGGCCAAGAAGCAACAGTGAGAACTGGACACGGAACCACTGATTGGTTAAAAATTGGGAAAGGAGTCTGGCAAGGCTGTATACTGTCGCCCTGCCTATTAACTTATATGCAGAGCACATCATGAGAAAGGCAGGGTTAGAGGAATCAAAAGTTGGAATTAAGATTGCCGGAAGAAATATCAACAACCTAAGATATGCAGATGATACCACTCTAATGGCAGAAAGTGAAGAAGAACTAAAGAGCCTCTTGTTGCGGGTGAAGAAGGAGAGTGCAAAAGTTGGGTTGAAACTTAACATTAAGAAAACCAAGATCATGGCATCCGGCCCTCTCAATTCCTGGCAAATAGATGGGGAAGAAATGGAGGTAGTGACAGATTTTATTTTCCTGGGCTCCAAGATCACTGCAGATGGGGACTGTAGCCAAGAAATTAAAAGACGCTTGCTCCTGGGGAGGAAAGCAATGGCAAATCTAGACAGCACACTAAAAAGCAGAGACATCACCCTGTCAACAAAAGTGCGTATAGTCAAGGCTATGGTCTTCCCAGTTGCAATGTATGGCAGTGAAAGCTGGACCATAAAAAAGGCTGAGCACCAAAGAATTGAGGCCTTTGAACTATGGTGCTGGAGAAGACTCCTGCGAGTCCCTTGGACTGCAAGGCGATCAAACCGGTCAGTGCTAGAGGAGATCAACCCTGACTGCTCTTTAGAAGGCCAGATCCTGAAGCTAAAACTCAAATACTTTGGCCACCTAATGAGAAGGAAGGACTCACTGGAGAAGAGCCTGATGCTGGGAAAGATTGAGGGCAATAGAAGAAAGGGACGACAGAGAATGAGGTGGCTGGATGGAGTCACTGAAGCAGTACGCGTGAGCTTAAATGGACTCCAGAAGATGGTAGAGGACAGGAAGGCCTGGAGGAACGTTGTCCATAGGGTCGCGATGAGTTGGACATGACTTCGTAGCTAAAAACAACATAAACCAGGCAAACCAGGGGAAAACATGAACAATGACATATAGCTAAAAAATGACAGAAACCAAATACTGTCTTTCACAAAGAGTCCTGTATATTTTAGAATATCCAGAAGTATGCCTTATAAATTAGAACAGAGATTCTGATTCAGTTTCAAATTCTGGACTCATAAAATCACAAACACATCCTTTTTTAGGTCTAGCTAGGAAGTATATATCTGCATGAAAGCATGCTATGAAGTGAGAGATTATAGCCAAAGGAGAGTTTTAAAGAAACATTTGTTTTGTGGCCCTGTGAACCACAATATTAACTTTGGTAACTGGAGTATTACCTACTGTATCATGTTGCTGCTGTTCTCAGACATACAGTTCTTTAAAAGTTTCTTCTTGGATCTGTGGTTTTTGTTACTGGGAGAAAGAGGCAGATGTTTGCTGAGATCAGTGCACTGATGTAACTTGTAAAAAGCCTTCTTTTTACTGTTTATAATTTTACTGGGTGAAATTGGAATATTGTGATACTCAGATATTATGTTTTTTTCCCAGCTGCTCAGCTGTTTTATCATGTGAAAATCTAGATACTCAGATACCACATTAGGAACAGTGTTAACTTCTTGATATAAGTGAATGTTTGTCACAGTTTACTACTGCCTGGGAACTTAAACTAAAATCTACTAGGAATAATAACTCAAATCCAACCCAGTTTAAATAAAAAAGAAATATACTTCAGGACCAGTTGAAAAATGAGGCTGGCTTTTGAAATCAATAGATATTCCATATTGGACCTTTCTTTGATTATGGCAGTTTTCCCTTGGGGATGCAGTCATGTTTTTCTTACAACTTTTTTGATAGCTGTTGGATCCTCTGCATTTCCATAAGGAAGCTTTCTGATTTCTGAAAGAACAGTGTATTTTTGTAAAAACAAAAAAAAACAAAGAGCAGATTATGCAAAAACATAACTTGACATAATTTCTTTGACATATTGAGGACATATTTGAGAAACTTAAGATCAGTGAGAAGCTTATAAAAAGGCATTGGATTATTATAATTGAAAATGTAATGCAGGAAGAACAATGCATGCATATTTGTAAACTGGCTGTGCTATTTGCCAAAAGAATGCATGCTCATTCCCTCCAACCTCTGAGAAAATAGGACAATTATACAGATTACAAATGGACACAGATTTTTTCAATATTTATTTTATTCACAAAGTTAAAATACAACCCCCCCAAAAAGGAAAAAAAATACAAGACATAAAAAGCAAAACGTGACATAAAAATGTGTCAAAAAACCCACATACGTATAGATCCCCCCAATTGAATACTGATAAACATATTTCAAGAAACGGGCCCACAGTTTATGAACTTCTACAGTTCTGTTTACCAACCAGTTTGACCTGGCATTTATTTACTATATAAAAAAATAGTTAACAGGTAAAGCCAATAACAAAGTTAAACTCCAGAGCTCCCTATTAACAATCTGTATTGTATTTATCTTATAGAAAGTCCACAACAGCTTCTGATCTATTATAAACCATTGCAGTCATTATCTTTGATCCATCCAGAATCAAATATCCTTAATTGATTCTTTAACAATAAAACTTCCCCTTAAAGTTTTTATTGGGATTTTTTCCCCAACAATTGTATCTCACTCTCCAAAGTCATAAATCTCCTTTGTAAATATCTCACAGCATTTGTTGTTCAAAGAATTTTCCTGCAAGTCGAAATGCAACATCTCTTGACAATTATTTTCTAATTGGATATAGTAAGTTCAACCCCCAATCTCCATCAATTTTTTTTAAAGAAAGTTCAGGCCATCATTCATCAATTCTGTCATCTCTTAAGTCTTTTGAATTCATGCCCCTTTTAGCCTTCTCCAACAATCCTGCAATTCTCAAACCAGGCTCATTCTCCTTCAGATCTGCAAGCAACAAATAAGATTCCAATCCATCCAATTTTAAGTCTTATTTAGCTGCTGTTAACCTTTGTAAATTTATCAAAACAAATTCTGAATTTTAAATTTTAAATTGTAAGTTAAAATATATATATATATATATATATATATATATATATATATATATATATATATATATATATATATATATATATATATATATATATATATATATATTAATATATTAATTAATATATATTTAATATATATATATATTAAAAAAGTAAAAAAGGAGTCACTGCAGATTTTACTCTGCTAGTCATTGCTGACTATAGGGCAGGGGTAGGCAACCTCGGCTCTTTTATGACTCATGGACTTCAACTCCCAGAATTCCTGAGCCAGCATAGCTGGCTCAGCAATTCTGGGAATTGAAGTCCATGAGTCATAAAAGAGCCGAGGTTGCCTACCCCTGCTATAGTGGGCATGTCTCTGGACAGCACTGGCTCAGTGATCTTGAAGCCAGTGCTGTCATCTCTGCTTCAAGATCACTGAGCCAGTGCTGTCCAGAGACATTTCTGTGGTCTTGTGGCCAGCATGATGTCACAGAGTGCTATTACATTCCCACCAAAGTGTTGCCTATTTATATACTCACATTTGCTTACTTTCGAATTGCTAGGTTGGCAAGAGCTGGGGCAAGGATGGGAACTCACCCTGTCACATGGAGCTCAGGTCTCAAACCTGGGTTACCGGCTTTCCAGCCGACAAGTTCAGCTGAGCCACCGCACTGCTCTATCATATTCAAAATCCTTAATTTATTGTTGTTTAATTTTCTAATCTAGCCCCAAATTCCCTTGTAGCTGAGCTTTCACAACAAAACATAAACGTCTCATGGACAGGAGAAGTAGATGTACCATAACAGAATGACTGCAGAAAAAATTGAGGCAATAAAAAGTGAACAGAAAAGAAAGGGAAGTTCCCAATCAGAGGTTAAAAGAAATAAGACCAGCCAGAATTTCTAAAAATTAATAAAATGAAATAAAATAAAGTACCAAACTAGTAAACCACTAAAACAAGGCTTTTCAACCAGTGGTACAGGTACCACCTGTGGTACATTGGCACCTGGCAGGTGGTACGCGACATCCTAGAAAAATGATAGTAGGGGAGGGGAACAAGCTGAACGAGAGATGGCTGGAGCCTGAGCGAGAGATGGCTGGAGCTGCAGGGCTGTCAGGGCTCAGCGGAAGCGCCAGGATCAGCGCTTCTTCAGGGCTGTCAGGGCTCAGCGGAAGCGCCAGGATCAGCGCCAGGCTCCAGCTGGAGCTTGGTGTTGATCCTGGTGCCTTTGCTGATCCCAGAAGAAGCACCAATCAGTTGGAATGTTGCAGCATCTCCAGGGACTTGTGATTTACATTCAGATGCTTGACAACTGATTCATATTTATGACAGTCACAGTGTCCCAGGGTCATGTGAAATGACCAAAACCTGCTGCAACCACCCAGCACATGGGGGGAATAAAAACCAGACACCACCCCACACCACCCCTGCTGCTAATCCTCAACAGAAATGCTCACAACAATGAAAACCTCGGACAGGAGGAAGAGCGCCACCGGGCGGGCAGGCAGGTGTCTTGCTCGGCTGTGGCTTGGGGGGGCACTTTTTTCAGTGCCATTGTAACTTCGAACAGTCACTAAGTGAACTGTTGTAAGTCGAGGACTACCTGTACTTCATCACTTTTTTCCTTTTTGGGTTGGGTCATCAGGTTTTTGACACTTTGCTAGGCGACTGGTGATACTCGGATGTTGCCATATCCTAAAAGTGGTACAATGGGTGAAAGGGTTGAAAAGCCCTGCACTAAAATACGAAATCCCTGTAGTAAAAATCTGGTGTAAATGTCAATGAAATCAGACCACTTTCACTACCCAGGGAACAGTCCTCCCACCATCGACCTCCACATGGTGAAAGTGATTCACAATTCCAAAAAAAACAGTAAAAATGCACAAAAAATTAACATTAAAATCCTGCAAGGGGTTAGAGGAAATCAACATTTAGTCAGTCAATTAACAGTTGAAGATAAAAGTCACAAAGAAAAAGAAAACTAAAGCGTGCAGTCAAAACAGAGGCATATTTTTTTTAAAAAAAAATCAACCAAAAGGAAAAGGGGTTAAAAAACATGGTATAACTGCAACTTCTTAATGCTCCTACCAAGAATTGCAGCCATTGAGATTCCAATTCCCAGGTAAAAGATCATCTGAGACGGTTGGTTATTCAAGGGTCATTTTGAGTCATTCCTAGTTGCTCCCATTTCAATCTGGAGAGCATACTGTCAAAGAACCGGCTTTAGCAGGAAAATTAGCTGTTTTTTTGGCGGGAGGAAAAAGCAGCTGGCCACTCAGCGTGCCATTTTTGGAGGACTCTATGGGCACAAAAATTCTGTATGCTGCCTATCTTCCCTGCTTTGTGAGCTTATGCTGTCGCTTCTCTATTTTCTGAACTATTCCCTGCTTCTCACTGAAACTAATCCTGCCTAATTTTCCTCCAAAGGTATGTATGCATTTGACGCAATTATATATGCACTGGCGAGAGGCCACACTGGAAAAAACAGAGCATTAAAAATTAATTTTAATGAAATTTATTAAAATTAATTGCCCCCCCCAAAGATTCCCCATTTGTAAACTAAATTGATTCCCCCCCCCATTAACAGAAAATTTTATTTATATTTGACATTTCTAAGCCATCTCCCTCAAAGAGAGACTCTGGACAGTGTACAATAAAACATCAAAATATAAAACAATATATAACAATGTAAATGTTAAGCTTTAAATTTTGAGTTACAATTTTTAAAAGATCATAAAAAATTTTAAGGAGGTGAGAATAATTAACCCTGTTAAAAATTGGTTGACAAAGGCAAAGGGACGAGGGCTCTCATGGCATAAACCTACCCCAGGACTGCGCCTCCTTTGGGTTTTCCACACAAAGCCGCAGAACCATGTTTTTACCCCTTTTTGGAGAGGCATGGATATAAATAGATATGGTTTACTATGTAATAAATCCTGTTGAGTTCAGTGGCTATTATTCCTAGGTAGCCATGCTCTTAAGACTGCTGTCATGCTAGAAAAAGCTCTGCTTATCCCTACAGACTTTACCTGGAGAAATAGGAGAAGAGAACCTATGGATGTTTTCATTTTGTTTGCTGTTTTTTTTTTTTTTGTAGAATACAAAAATGCAACTTTATGCTGAGTTGCAGATACAAGGAAACTTTAATATGTAAAGTACTATAATCAATCCCCCCAGTGAGTTCAACATATCTTATACCCAGATAAGTATATGTAAAGTACTATAATCAATCCCCCCAGTGAGTTCAACATACCGGTATCTTATACCCAGATAAGTATATTTACAATTTTACTTCTGGTGATTCTGTTTTAGTTGTCCTTTGTGTCTGTCTTTACCTGTCCAGTGTTTTCTTGTTTTAATTTATGACTTAAACCTTACTGCTAACTGTTTGAAGATTGCCCAGAAACTGAGTTGGCAAGAATGTAGAGGTACAGATGGTGCCTCTGAAAGGTGGCACATAGCCCTTACAGATTTAAATGTTGATGGTTGGTTGCTTTCCAAGCATATGACGCAATTATATAGTTGCCGGCGTCAACTCCCCTCCGCACTGTGCGTGCCCACAGAGAGGGTCTCCTCAGGGTGCCTCCGGTCAGGGAATGTCGACTGGTGGCCCCCAGGGGGAAGGCCTTCTCTGTGGGTGCTCCGGCACTATGGAACCAACTGCCGGTTGAGCTCCGGATGGCACCGGACCTCCGCTCCTTTCGCCACAGGCTGAAGACCCACTTCTTTGAACTAGCTGGTCTGGCCTGATGGGGAGGGTCTTTTTAACGGGTTTTTTATTATTTTATTGTTATTGTATTTTAATTGGGCATTGGTTTAATCTTTTTTAATTTTTGTACTGTTATTTATTTATATATGCCCTGTTAACCGCCCTGAGTCCTTCAGGAGAAGGGCGGTATAGAAATCGAATAAACCTAACCTAACCATATTCATGGTGCTTACCTTGATTTACAAAGACATACTTGCTCCAGGCTCAACTTACCTGCCCTGGATTATTATAACCTCAAAGGGACAACTTTTATAATCCTGCCACAAATATATACTAACAATGACAATTCTGCTTTACCTTTCATAGAGTTACTACAAAGGAATAAACTGCTGTTGGAAGATGAGGTTTTCCCCTTTGTTCGTTACAGTTAAAAAAGACAGTCAAAATACTTAATTTTTATCAATGCTCTTTAGTGTCAGTTTTAAACCAGGGAGAAATTTTGTTTAATATAGTCCTTAACAGTGTTAGGTTACATCAAGAAAGTAGACATCAAGTATTATGTGGTGATTACATCTTCAGGGGTGGAGAAAGGGGGAGATGTTATGCTGAATTAAGGAACACATTAATATTTGTATTGTTAGGTCTAGCAGGCCTTGTTAGTGGGGTTCTTAAAAGGGTCAGCATGAGTCATTGTTCTGCTTCAGGTATTCATTTCATATGCCATTGTACTGAGCAAATGTTTTCTTAACGTAGGAGGATGCCCAGAGTTCATACATAATAAAAAAAGCAATCTGCAACCAAAATGGTCTATGAAAAGGTATAAATAATGAAATATTTTTTTAAAAAAAATGCAATTATAGATCTAAAAAGACTAAAATAATCCTGAATATGATTAGTTCATAATGAAAAAGCATGTTCATTCATTTGCCTCTTCCTAGCAATTGGAATCGGGCTACTGAAAAAGTGAGAATTAATTAGCTATGAATGTCTTGGAAGCAAAACTGGAATTTAGTGGAAAATCAAGAGTGCTGATTTAGCTATAGCTGAAGAATTATTTCCCTGCCAATTTAATGATAGTTAACGAGTTAGCCACCTGTCCCTTTCTGATTATTAGGCTATAATTAAAAATACGATAGTCTTCTGAACCTTTATGCATCGAGTTTATTTGTGTTTCTTGGTGTAGGATAGACAAATTCCACTGAAGCAGAATGTTATCTGATCGTATGTGCTGAATGTAGACTGAGTCAGGTCTAGACACATCATACTAAGTTTACTATGGCTTTGGTTTAATGTGTTATACAAACCCATTTCCCAAAAAAAGAGAAGAAAATGTGTGGTTTTAATATTTTTTAGATGTTGGGTTTTATAAATGAAGATTTTAAATTGAAGTTGATATCACCATTATATAGTAACTGAAGTTTTAACAAAATTTGTTCAGATTGGTATACTTTACATGTATTTTGCTATTCAGTTTAAACATAATTTGGGACAGTGGTAGAAGAAATAACTTTAAACCTCTCCTGTCTAGAGATTCTCTTTGGGAAATACCTTATTTTATAACCTACGAGTAACCTTCCTAGATGTTTCAATGGGATGCAACAATGAACACTGAGGTTTTTCTAACCTTAGGGGAAAAAACTGCATAAGCTTGCAAGTGTAAATTTCTGTGTTTCATTTAAGACTGGAAATCACCTAAAACAGACATGTCAAACTCGCGATGTCACGTGACATCGCACAATGTATCGGGACGATTTTGCCATCGCCGGCAATGGGGTGGGCGTGGCTTCCGGATGATGCGTCCAGCCCGTGGGCCGGCAGTTTGACACCCCTGACCTAAAACAAAACACACAAATTTAAAAAAAAAAGTAGTTTAAATATTTTGTTGACTTCTCTAGAAAGATAAAATTGGAACCGCTATGGAAACTATGGTAGCAAACAAACTTGAAATACTTGAAATTTGACCTCAGTCTTTGGTGTTCAAATAAATACTGCTGAAAGCTTGTTGTATTTCTTTAGCTCTGTTCTTCATCATCTTTGTTACTTATCCTCTGTCTTGCCTATTCCTTTTCCATTCCATCAACCAGACATCAAAACAGTTTTTGGAAGGCTGTATTTTTGGCATTAAACTTGTTTGCCATCTGTTACCTCTTAGACTACTCACTTTATACACTGTTTACCAGTTAGATTCGTGCCTAAGAATCTGTTAAAAGTGATGCCATTTGAGCCAATTGATTTTTAGTTCAATAATATGTATATTCCTAAATTACTGCAAGGATTTAATCTTTTTTTAAGGTAAGGTTTTGAATAGTTATGCATTATACAGGGAGTGCAGAATTATTAGGCAAATGAGTATTTTGACCACATCATCCTCTTTATGCATGTTGTCTTACTCCAAGCTGTATAGGCTCGAAAGCCTACTACCAATTAAGCATATTAGGTGATGTGCATCTCTGTAATGAGAAGGGGTGTGGTCTAATGACATCAACACCCTGTATCAGGTGTGCATAATTATTAGGCAACTTCCTTTCCTTTGGCAAAATGGGTCAAAAGAAGGACTTGACAGGCTCAGAAAAGTCAAAAATAGTGAGATATCTTGCAGAGGGATGCAGCACTCTTAAAATTGCAAAGCTTCTGAAGCGTGATCATCGAACAATCAAGCGTTTCATTCAAAATAGTCAACAGGGTCGCAAGAAGCGTGTGGAGAAACCAAGGCGCAAAATAACTGCCCATGAACTGAGAAAAGTCAAGCGTGCAGCTGCCAAGATGCCACTTGCCACCAGTTTGGCCATATTTCAGAGCTGCAACATCACTGGAGTGCCCAAAAGCACAAGGTGTGCAATACTCAGAGACATGGCCAAGGTAAGAAAGGCTGAAAGACGACCACCACTGAACAAGACACACAAGCTGAAACGTCAAGACTGGGCCAAGAAATATCTCAAGACTGATTTTTCTAAGGTTTTATGGACTGATGAAATGAGAGTGAGTCTTGATGGGCCAGATGGATGGGCCCGTGGCTGGATTGGTAAAGGGCAGAGAGCTCCAGTCCGACTCAGACGCCAGCAAGGTGGAGGTGGAGTACTGGTTTGGGCTGGTATCATCAAAGATGAGCTTGTGGGGCCTTTTCGGGTTGAGGATGGAGTCAAGCTCAACTCCCAGTCCTACTGCCAGTTTCTGGAAGACACCTTCTTCAAGCAGTGGTACAGGAAGAAGTCTGCATCCTTCAAGAAAAACATGATTTTCATGCAGGACAATGCTCCATCACACGCGTCCAAGTACTCCACAGCGTGGCTGGCAAGAAAGGGTATAAAAGAAGGAAATCTAATGACATGGCCTCCTTGTTCACCTGATCTGAACCCCATTGAGAACCTGTGGTCCATCATCAAATGTGAGATTTACAAGGAGGGAAAACAGTACACCTCTCTGAACAGTGTCTGGGAGGCTGTGGTTGCTGCTGCACGCAATGTTGATGGTGAACAGATCAAAACACTGACAGAATCCATGGATGGCAGGCTTTTGAGTGTCCTTGCAAAGAAAGGTGGCTATATTGGTCACTGATTTGTTTTTGTTATGTTTTTGAATGTCAGAAATGTATATTTGTGAATGTTGAGATGTTATATTGGTTTCACTGGTAAAAATAAATAATTGAAATGGGTATATATTTGTTTTTTGTTAAGTTGCCTAATAATTATGCACAGTAATAGTCACCTGCACACACAGATATCCCCCTAAAATAGCTATAACTAAAAACAAACTAAAAACTACTTCCAAAAATATTCAGCTTTGATATTAATGAGTTTTTTGGGTTCATTGAGAACATGGTTGTTGTTCAATAATAAAATTAATCCTCAAAAATACAACTTGCCTAATAATTCTGCACTCCCTGTATTTGTATATTGCAATCTCCAAATTCTCTCAGCATTTAACAGAATATTAAAATATCCAAAGAAGTATACAGTCCTTGAAGATCAGGAACAGGCTGTAATAATAAAATAATAACATGGAGTATTAAAAACTTTAGGCAATGTTACCTAAATTATTCTTACCCCAGAAATAAAGGGAAAAGAGAGGAGGCTAATCCAACATTCTGAAGAGTAGATCCCATTAGTAAGAAACAACATCTCTGAATTGCAGTTGACCTTATTTCATGAAAGCAAGGCACTGGAAGCAACTTTTCTATAGAAGCATGTATTGGGTAGATTGATGCCATTTGAAAGTAAAGTCATTTGAAAGTCTATAGTTACAACCATCATTTTGAATTACAACCAGAAACATATTTATAGCCAAAACAGGGCACAATATCAAAGTAATATGATATGCATCTTCAAGTAGGCTGCTACATTTTGCACCAGTTGGAGTTTCCTAATGGTCTTCAGAGGCAGCTCTGTGTGGAGCATACAACGAAGAGGTGATGAGGGCACAAGTTCCGGCTTGCAAGATCCTTCTATTTCGTGTCAGGCCAAAAATAGCACACCGTCTAGAGCTGGAAATACTGTATTCTACTTCATATCGCTTTCTTTAACTAGCAATTGGTGCTTATAGCGCATTACAATTAATTCTGGAGATATCAGATAGATGTTAGGACTAGCATACATTAAAGGTAAAGGTAAAGGTTCCCCCGCACATGCGTGCTAGTCGTTTCCGACTCTAGGGGCCGGTGCTCATCTCCGTTTCAAGCCGAAGAGCCAGCGCTTGTCCGAGGACGTCTCCGTGGTCATGTGGCCGGCATGACTAGATGCCAAAGGCGCACGGAACGCTCTTACCTTCCCACCGTAGTGGTCCCTATTTTTCTACTTGCATTTTTATGTGCTTTCGAACTGCTAGGTTGGCAGAAGCTGGGACGAGTAACAGGCGCTCACTCTGTTACGCGGCAGTCGGGATTCGACCCGCCAAACTGCCGACCTTCTGATCGACAAGCTCAGCGTCCCAACCCACTGAGCCACCGCGTCCCCTTAGCATACATTGCCAAACCTTTTTTATTAATTTGTCTGGTCTTGAAACTGTTTAAATTGATGGACATAACCACATCTGGAGGCAGTGACTTCTGAGTAAGAAATTTCAAAGTAACCTTTGATTAGTACAATACTGAGTATAAAGGTGATCTTTTATGAATTTAGTAATTTTAGTTCAAGCGTATGTTTAGTGTTGTCTATTTCTTGTTTCCCTAATAGCAATAAAGGATCACAGATTTTGCTATATATAATGTTTTATTCAGATGGTATACTTCTGGCATTTGAAGAAGCTGCCAATCATAGTTTCCCAGATGACTTAAAGTCAAGAGAACCAGAGAAGCATGTTCAAGTAATGCTAAGGAAAACAGCAATATTGAAAATAATTTAGCTTAGAATGGCATTTCATTTGAGGTTCTTGGCTCAGAATAACATCTCACTTCCAGTTCTAATTCTGCAGGTGTTCTGAATTTTTCTGTAGTCATCAAATTGCTGCTTTTATGAAAAGCAGTTTCTAAATCAGTAGTACATCAGTAATTTGAAGAAATGCTTCTTATACTAACAATCTTGGAATTTTGAAATTAGTCTACAAATAGTAACAATTGAGATTATTGTAAACACGGCATCTATTCCATTCTTATTTTATTCACCTGCTAGATATTTGTTTAAAAACCCATACCAAGATGATGGGGATGGAAGGATTTTGGTTTCATTTCTATAAAATAGCCAAATAAAATACAAAGTTTTCTGATTTGCTAAAGAAGAAGGGATGTGTTAACTGGAATAGTCAATCTAATATTAAACTGCTTATGTGAATAGACAGTTGATTTCATACAAAGCTAATTTCAGGGTACTGCATTTAGGAGAGGAGGAAGATTGTTCCGTAAAAGTAATCGCAATCGGGGGGAAACTGTGGATTTGATCCATTGAGAGCTCAGTACGTAGCAGCGGCCACACGTGAGACTGTTTTGGGGCAGTTGTGTGATGGTCTGAGAGTGGAGGCTATTACCTTCAACCTCCAGCATAGTCAGATTACTTGCTGCTTTCTCCCCCCTTAAAGAAATAGGACCCACTTGATTGGACTATCCCAGAGACTAATGGACCCTGTGAAGTTCCAGTAGTAGCTCGGTGTTTTTTCTTGAGGATCCGATAGGGATTTAACTGAGTCACTTGGTGCTGTCTGGAATGGGCATTGACAAAGGCCCTGGATCGCATTGTTTCTATGCAATCTCATTCTGCATTAAACCTCTGGTCATACAATCGCCATTTCCAACCTTGGCTGCCAATAAACAGTCAGTGGGGGAGCCAGCAGGAAGTAGTACATAGAAATCATGTGATTATCAGATGCTGCAACAATGCAAAAAGGTTGACACAGTCATGGAACATCATACCTTACAACTGCATCACTTAATGATGGAGTTCCTGGTCCCAATTATCATTGGTAAGTGAGGATTTCCTGTACATTTTTGAAAAGCACAGATGCAGGTGTTTAAGGAGCTCTAACTCATGCTACAACCTTCAGAATCTCTTGGTTTCTTCCTGTGTCAGAATATTTATCAATATATTTCTCAATAGAAAAGATAGGAGGTAGTTTTATATGTATGCAGCATTTGCTTCTGAAGTTGTATTGGAAACTCTTCCTTTTTGAACTAGAAGTTCAGTGAACTGAAAGTAAATTTTCTCATAAGGCCAGTGGTAGCTGCCTGCAGAGATACTGGCCGTGCTTGAGAATACAAGGTCTCCGATTGTTTTTTTAATGAATTTAACTACCTGACTAGCAAATTATTTTTGGAAACACTGTCATGGTATCTTTCCTTGCCAGTAATATACCGGACCAATCAGGATTTTGCACATAGCAAAATTAATAGACAGTATTATATACACAAGGGACGTGCTGGCTCAGTGGGTTAGGATGCTGAGCTTGTCAGTCAGAAGATCGGCAGTTCGGCAGGTCGAATCCCGAGTGCTGCGTAGCAGAGTGAGCGCCTGTTACTCGTCCCAGCTTTTGCCAACCTAGCAGTTCGAAAGCACGTAAAAATGCAGGTAGAAAAATAGGGACCACTACGGTGGGAAGGTAACAGCATTCTGTGCGCCTTTGGCGTCTAGTCATGCCGGCCACATGACCACGGAGACGTCCTTGGACAAGCGCTGGCTCTTCGGCTTTGAAACGGAGATGAGCACGCATGTGCGGGGGAACCTTTACGTTACCCTTATTATATACACAAGACAACAGTATAGCAAATCAAAGGCAGGCCTGCCTATACCGTATGACTTTCTAATCAAAACCTATCATAATATATTTCCTTCATAATATGTTTTTATGTAATTGCTTAATATCCATATAGTATGCTTATGGCTTGCAGTGTAGAAATACTGTTTTAATTTCACAATTTAAGGCTGTTTGTCTTTAAAAGCAAAACACCTATAACTGCTTTCCATTTATCTGATTATAGCTCTCAGTTTATATCTATTTATTCATTTTGTTTTTCCTTTGTCATTGCTTGGTATCATGGCTTAAGTATCTGGTTCTGCAGAGAGTCTCTGAGTCAGAGGCATTTCCTTACTTGTATTTACACATACAAGTTCATTTATGTGGATGAATGCAGGATACAGGATAACTCAGCTTTTCTTCCATTTTCAGTGAATTTTTTCTGCAGACATTGAGGCTGAGTAATGCAAGAAGTTGGATGAGAAATTGATCTAAATTGTGTAATCTTAAGGGCGTTTAGACAGAGTAAGTCCTCTTAATTTCAAGCAGTTCCAGATGAAAGTGCATTTAGTACTGTATCCTTAAGTATTCCTTTGAGGTCATTTGAATGTTTTGTTCTTATACCTAGCATAAGCACTTCAAAATAAGATGGGTAGCAAAGTAATTTAATTAAATAAATAGCATATATAATTCAGTATTTATTTTACTGATACCCCTGTCACAGGCAGATGATTCTTAATCATTAACGTTATATAAAGAAAAATAATTGAAAATCTCAATGGTAAATAGAAAAATTAACAGTAAAATAACAACTCAAATATTAAATACTAAAGAGACAGCTCAATCTGTTTGTTTGTTTAAATATATATGCTGCCCATTTCACTAACAAGCAACTTTACACATTCTTCACAACAGTTCTGTTTTCAGCATCTGTTTTTGCACTCAGTCAGGGAAGAACTGGTTGACCCTGGGGAGCGGGTTTTCAGAAAACTGGTGCTACTACCAAGAAGCAGAGCCATCTCTCGTCAACTCCTCTTGCCTTCTGAAAATAAACTTTAGTGAAATATTCTTCATGATGACATAATAGGCCAGGTTGATTCTGATCAGAGAATATGGCCCTGTGGATACCTAGGTACCCAGTCAGCTATAACTAGCCTGATCTGCAAAGTATTTGCATTAGGCTATATTTTGACCCTTTTCTGAACATGGCTTGATATTTTTGGTAGAGTCCTGTAACTGTTGCACATTCACACTTGTGCAGAGTAGTACAGCAGAGCAAGGATTTATGTACATGAAACAGTGGGTAAGACAGTGAGTCAAAATAATTACATTGATGATTGTCACAATTACTATACCTTTCTTTGGAAGAAATCCTGAAAATACTGTGTGTTATGAGAAGATTATGCTTTAAAATAGTAGCAATAGTATATAAATTGTGGAGAGTGCCAGTTTCTCGACTATCGACCACAACTTAGTAGTTTTGTTTATATTTCCTAGTTCTATTGGGGGATGCAGATAAGAATATTTTTAGCACATTAAGTTAATTTAATTTGTATCCCGAGCATTTATTTCAACATTATTTCATTCTTAAAATCAAAACTCAAATTATCTTGTCACATTCTGACCGAAGAACGCCTGGAACATCTGATCAAGAAAATAAAAAAATGAGAATTTTGGCCTCTCTCTGAACATCAAAAAGACCAAGCTCATAACCAGTGCAAGGAATGGAAACATCAAAATAGAAATGGATGGTGAAGAAATAGAATGCGTGCAAAAATTCACTTTCCTAGGATCGCAGATCACTCAAAGTGGTGAATGCAGCCGAGAAATAAAACATTGGATTGCACTGAGTTGTACAGCAATGAACATGAGCAGAACATGAAAATGCAAGAACACCAGCCTGGCAACCAAATGTAGATTAGTCTGCTCTATTGTGTTCTCCATAGCTACCTATGGTTGTGAAAGTTGGACAGACAAGAAAGGAAGAAAATTGACTTGTTTGAGCTGTGCTGGAGAAGGCTCCTGCATCTTCCTTGCACAGCAAAGGTGATTAACAAGCAAGTCCTGGAGCGCATAACATCAGATATTTCACTAGAAGGCAAAATCACAAAACTGTGTCTCACTTATTTTGGCCATGTCATGCGGGGGAATTCACTGGAGAAAGCAATTATCTTTGGAAGCATTTGTGGTAAAAGGAAACCAGACCACCAAAGAACACGGTGGCTGTACACCATCAAAGCTGACACCAGTCAGCGCATAGAAAAATTCAAAACAGTAGTGCAAGGTCAGAAGATGTGGAGAAATGAAGAGTCGGACACGGCTGAATGGATCACATCATCATGTCACATTCTATTACATTGCAAGTTTTTTTTTATTTCACCTATACAAGGAGAACCTTAAAATTATTTCTGTTTTGCAATTCAAGATGCTCTTCTAGTGGCAACTCCACAACTTCTCTAAATTGTCCATGCCTTCTGTATAGGAGTTGGAATCAGCAATAGGGTATTTCTTAAACTAATAATTTGCAGATTATGAAGTCAAATATAGAAGAATAAGTATCTGCAGACAAGCAGTCTTCTCTTATTCTTTTTCCTTATTGATCCTTTCTGCCTCATTCAATCTTGATATCATGTAATTAAAAAAAGAAAAAAGTCTGATACTTATTGGCCAAATTGCAATAGCCTATCTTCATGGCATGAAAATGAATTGCACATTTGGGTGGGCTATAAATATTAATATTTGAGAAATGATCATTTTAAGCCCTTTCAATTACATAAGACTAAATCTTTTATTTATGGGGTTCACCTACATATAAAATTCAGCAAGTAATAGTAATCAGTTAAAAGTTTAATCTCATTCAGTCTTCATTTCAATTAATGTTAAAAGTAATGTTAACATAACTGGAAATGACACCACTTTTTATAATTAATCCTTTCCAGAAAAAGCCATGTTTTTACCTGTCTTTGGAAGATCGTAAGAGTGGACACCATCCTTGTGTCAGAAAATTGTGTTCAGAAGGAAGGGAAGACTATGTATGTGATTTAATTAAAATCCTGATTTTTTTTCAGTAGAAATCAGTAATCAGACTAAAATAATAGATTCATATTATTATAAGGGCTCAAATTCTTTTTAGTATCCCAAACATTTAGAAATGAAATGAAAAATGAACTTAATCATTATTTAAGCTATTTAAAAGGAGCTTTCTCCCCTACATATATGCTTCTTTTAAGTTAAGAATTTTATTTGCAGATAATTATATTTATCTACCCATGTGGGGGAAAGGAGGCCGGAAACAACAACCCATCGAGACCAGGATAAGGGAACAGGTGAGGAGTGAGTCTGCAATAACTCCCGACAGCTGAACACGAAAGGGGTGGGGACAGAGCGGATTGCATCCAGTACACTCATGTGAGAACGGAGATCGACTGGAAAGAGTGGAATCGGTCATATGAAGAGAGGAGAAACAGGAACAACTGGGAGGCGAGACAGTCATACGGGCATGCCCTACCCGAAGTTCGGAGGGGATATGACAGATCGGTGAGGGTGGAGCAATGCAGGGACCCCTGGAGGAAAAACAATGAGTAGAGGAGGATGGCGCGATCTGCAGAAAGGAGAAGCAAGATAAACAACAGCCGATTAAATGCGGACAGTGGAACAAGATCAGGAATGACCCTGCAAACACTCCAATCAACCGAACACGGATGAGACAGGGAGGGAGGATGCCACAACACGTGTGCACACCTACGCACGAGGAGCAACCTGCTGAAGGCAGAAAGCACAAGAAGACAGAAAATGATCCAGCAGCCACTCTGATCCACTGCATGCGGACGAGACAGGGGGGAAGGACATCACAGCATGTGCATATACCCACACGTGAGGAACGATCGGAGGGGATGAGATCGACAGGATTGAACGGCAGAGGGCGTAAACAATGGACAGATGCAGTAGAGAAGGAAGGTGGGAATGACAATATAGGGGCGTATACAGCGCCAACCCCGGACACGCAACCTATGATGATTGCGGGAGGGGGGCGCTTGGAAGATGGAATAACAATAGCATAACATGGCTGGATGCAGGTAGGGCAGGTTGAGAGGATAAAAAAGGCAGGGGAGGAGATACAACAACAAAGGTTAAGATTGACAGGTAGAATGGGCAAAGAAAGGAACAACAGGAAGAACGAAAGCAATAGGACGAACACGCACAAGGAGATGCGGAACAGCTAGGATATTTACGGTTAGTTAGGACGGGCGGCCCTATCACACGATCAATGGGCAGGGCACTGAGTCAACAAGGCTTATAAACAAACTCCCCACCCCCTAGCATTTACCCTGATGATGCTGGCAGTACCAGCAAAAGCTAGGTTGTTTTAGGTTTGTAAATAGTTGTTTTTATTGTTTTTACTATTTTAACAACAGACAGCTGTTTTATATTCTTCCCGGAGTTCGAGAACTTCATATGCTACACATAATTATATTTGTATTTAATTATTATCAGTACCCAAACAATTTATCTCCCAAGGCCAAAAATGCCCCCCCCCCATTTTTTGGTACATGCCCTTTTTCTACTACTACCAGTTTACAATAAATAACCAAAGCTTAGTAAGCTTTGAGACAAATTACGTATCTAGTTTCTGGATTGGCATCATCTGCTATTCTTTTTTCACATACCATCTTCAATCAAAGGACAGTATATGAAGAAAGCATAGTGGATGATGCCAATTTTTATGTATGCATTAAGACATACATAAAAACAGATATGCCTGAATTAAAGTAGTGCTTTTCAAGCAGTTGTGTAATTGAAGACCAGTAGGGCTCGAATATTGAAATAAAAAACAATTCAGGGATTGAAAAACCATTGCTCTTCTCATTGTTGTTCATTTAGGCTCAAGCTGTTGTTTCTGACTTATTTGTGTTACTTTTGATGTTCAGCAGTAAGCATGATGTAGAATAAATATATTTGTGTGCTGGAAACAAGGATTTGTCCTGTTACACCATTAAGCTATAATTGACATTTCAAAGGAATTGAACTCCAGCAGAAAGCCATTTGAAAGCAGTGACCTATTTTTCCCCCTGAAACAGCCTGTTTGTTTTCCAGGAATGCGGGGTTTCAAACAAATACTAATGAATATTGGCAGATTTTGTCCCTGCTTGCAAATTCTGCTGCTGCTTTCTCTACCCACTTTTAACACACATTCTGAATGGTAGCTCTTGCTAGTTTTAATTTGGTTTGATGGTGCTGTGTCTTTTACCCTAGAGCTGTGTCTTAGCATCCTAGAATCATAGAGCTGGAAAGAGCCATTTGGACTTCCGTGTCGCCACCCCGCCTCCACCAGTGCAGGAATCAATACTAAAACATGTTTCATAGATGACCATTGAGATTCCTTGTCAACACATCCAGTGAAAGAGAACTCATTATCTTCCTGGATAATTGGTTCTGTTGTTGAATTCTTCTTGGTATTGGGAAGGGTTGTTTTTTTTTAACATTCAATCAAAATCTATCTTTCTGTAAATGTGATTTCCGTATTCCATGTCCTGCAGTCTGGAAGGAAAAAAAATGCTGCATGGCATTACCAATAACTGCCCTGGCCCTATCCAAAAATGTTAATTCTGGCCTCTCAACATCGAAAGATTTCCCACCTTCACAAAAGGTATATTTATACTTGCAAAAATAGGTAAGCCCAACATACTACTTAGTCCAATTGTATTATTACCAGGGACCCTAATTTATAACATAGCCAAATAACTCACAAAACAGCTTGGGCTTCTCATAGAGAGGAGCGAATATTCTGTCAATTTTCTAGTGCCTCCAGAAAATCTAAAGACCTAAGAATAGATTAAATTATAATTTCATTTGATGACATAGCACTCTTCAGGTTCATAGATCCAAAACTAGTGAAAGAATTCATTACAGCTGTACCCGCAAAAAGTGGGGAACAGATGAAAAGGTTAGTGATTTGCTAACTTTTAATAGAAATGATCCATGTGAAAAAGCATTTCTGCAGCTTGACAAGCTTATTTATTAAAGGTCTGTAGGGGCTTGGCATATTTCTGTATTCTGCACTGGCTTAATTTGTGTAGAATGCAATATGTATGACAAGGATGAGACTGAATTTGATTTAAAGCCTACAAGTTTATTATTAGTCTTCATATTTTCTTCCAATATGCTGATAACACATTGGTAAAAGATGAATTAAAAATAATGCACTATATTGATTTTTGGATGATTTGAATTGAAATTTAAATGTTGAAATGTGTTTGTGCTGTATATACAAAATATTTAGTGATTTTGGCTAGCCTTCAGGGACATTAAGTAATCAGGGATGGTTTTAAAACAAAACATAAGGTTTTGACTGACAAGGCAGAAGAGATTTTTGAAGGACTACAAACGATTAACCTAAATTTGTATCTGCTTCTAAATAATTTTGAATGCTGTACATTTACATAGATTTGGTGTAGAATTTTTAAAATATTTATGTTCATGTGTTCCCTGTGTAAAGCTATTGCCTGAAAACTTTAGTAAACATTTTTTAGGAATCATTACTTTACTCTATAAGGCAGTGATGGTGAACCTTTTAGAGACCGAGTGCCCAAACTGCAACCCAAAACCCACTTATGTATCATCGGGTGCTGGGTGGGTGTGGCCCATTGGGTGGGCATGGCTGCAATGGTAGCTGCAGACTGGGTGGGACTAAAAAGTTCAATCAATCAGTTCCAACTTTGCGAGAACTTTTTTTTTCCCTACGAGAAGTTGAAATTGATTAATTGAACCTCTTCTCTTTTTTGGTACATGGCGGCGGAAGCCTAAAGCGAAAAGGTTTTATAAAACCCAGCTGAAGGCCTAGGACTGGGGCGACGGCATGCGTGCCCACAGACAGGGCTCTGTGTGCCACCTGTCGCATCCGTGACATAGGTTCGCCACCACAGGTATAAGGAATAATTTCAAGAGCCCAAAGTATTCTATTTCCATATTCAGAAGAAGGGGGAAAAAGGATTATCTTCTGCCTCTTCTTGTTCTGCCAACTTGACTAAATCTCAAGGCCAAGATGCAATAGAGCGAAAAACAGTCCATATTATTTGTATAGAATAGAAACAAGGACATGATTGTCTTGCTTGTTTGTAGAGGTAAAATCTGAAGATTGTGGAATTATTTTTCCCCCCTAAGCCATGTGTCCACCCTGTGATATACAAAAGAATAGAGCAACATGAGGGAATGAAAGAAGGCACTTTTCATTTAACAATTCTGCATTCATTATATTAAATTGATTTATTAGCATATTTACATAAGTTATGTCAATTGTAATTGAATTCTTTTGAATATATCAATCAACTGCACATTGATTCGTGCCTCACTTTTTTCAGGACCATTGTAACTTTCAATGCTTACAAACAAATAGTTTTAAGTCAAGGACTCCTTATATTGTAAACTATATTAACAGAATCCTGCAGGTCTGAAAGAACAAACTTAATGTAATTATTTTTAATGGCTTGATTTATTAGGATTTCCTAAGTTTCTTTCTCTGACTGTTAAGCAACTAAGGGCTCCTACATCTCTTGTCTGATTGTGTGGTAGGTAGCATCTCTTCCTTTCGTTCTCCAAGGTCATCCACAAATTCCATTACAAAAAGAAAGTATGCAAACCCAATGTCCTTTTGAAGGCGCCAACTGTGGTTTGGTTTGTTTCCTTTGTTTCCTCTAAACCCACCAGAGACCTCTCTGCCTTATGTTCTCCTTACAAGAAGCAATTGTATGGGACAATCTCAAATTGGGCAATCTCAAATCCTCCTTATCCAGAGAGGAATTACAAAGAGCTGATCTACTTACCAGCTCTTCATTCTGCTGCAGTCAATAATTCTGCTTCTTGAGTTCACCATGTCTTCCCTGGATGTCTCCCTAGCCAGTTAAGTTTCCATAGAGTAATTTTTCCTCCTGTGAAGCAGTGAAAGGGGAGAAGATACTGGGAGGAAAATACAGCCCTTGACTTACAACAATAATGGAGCCTGGAATTTTCATTGTGTGTTATGATGGTTGTAAGTCAAGGCACCCATGTGACTGAACTGATTTTTGTGGCAGTTCTAAGCAAATCCATTGTGTGCAATCAGTGGTTTTTGCCAAAAATCAGGCAAAAACATTATAAATCTTGGTCATGTGAACGGGTCTCTACACATGGCTGTAAATGTAAGCCAGTTCCCGAGTGCCCAAAATTCGATCTTATGACCATGAGGGAGGAATCTCAAATCCAGATTGTAAATACATTTTAGGGGTTGCATTGTAACTTCTAACTGTTGCTAAGTGAACTGTTATAAGCTGAAGACTACCTGTAAGTTTTCAGTTGAATGGGATTATTCAAATCAAATTGAAACATAAGAAATTTGCAAGAGCCTTGGGGCTGGCTTATCATCTAATTCCACACCCAGCCTGTTGTAAACCTTACCAGAACATTCCCTTGGCAACCTATAAATCTATCCTCAAGATGCCAATGAATAAAATCTTCTTGCTAACATTTGGCACCCTAAATTTTGATTTGTTTCTTCTGGCTGAGACAATTGTTTCCTTTGAAGATAGTAGACAGCAGAATGATATTAGGTAACCTGAAATTTATTAGTTTATTACATATATATATATATATATATATATATATATATATATATATATATATATATATATATATATATATATATATATATATTTATCCATGCATCATTTCCCCTTTTTCTGAAATATATAAATATCAGTGCATCTCTTTGGTTTAGGGGGCACTCTGAGGTTTAGAGGGGCAGCTCTCATTATCCTTTTAGTGAGTTCTCCAGCACAGTACTATTTATATAGTAAAGCACTGCAGTGAACCTTGATTTTTTTGCTTTGTGACCCATGTTTTGATTTCCCCAGAAAAAGTGGTGATTTATTCCATATTGGTATAGCTGAGGATCCAAAATTAGGTTCTTTATGGAGAAATGGACCAATCTGCCTCTTGCAGCTAATGGTGGGAACATATGTGTTGGAGGCAGAGCTCAGCTTGACTGTAGAAGATGCTTCTCCTGGCAATAGAGGCAAATCTGTGGAGGATTACATCTGCCAAATCCTAAAGTCTAGACAGGCAGCATGTGGGAAATGGGGAGGTTAGATTGCTGAATTAAATAGCTAAGAAAACATTAACTTTCTTTGTTCTGTTTCTTATTGATTCTACTGGACATGTTTTCTGCCGTAACAAATCCTAGCTCTACTCAAGCGTTAAGTGGGCATTAAAATGTACTTTTACTATTCAACAGCAAATTGGGTCATTGTTTCAGAGATACTTCCTTACCTAAACAGAGAAACACAACCTCTGCAGGCAGGCAAAAAAATTCAGTAGCAATGGGAGCAATGTTCAACTTCCTGTTGGCTTCCCATTGAATTTCCTTGTGGGAAGCGGGCAGTGAACATTGGGAATCTTCCTTCCTTCCTTCCTTCCTTCCTTCCTTCCTTCCTTCCTTCCTTCCTTCCTTCTTTCTTTCTTTCTTTCTTTCTTTCTTTCTTTCTTTCTTTCTTTCTTTCTTTCTTTCTTTCTTTCTCTCTCTCTCTCTCTCTCTCTCTCTCTCTCTCTCTCTCTCTCTCTCTCTCTCCTTCCTTCCTTCCTTCCTTCCTTCCTTCCTTCCTTCCTTCCTTCCTTCCTTCCTTCCCTCCCTCCCTCCCATTGAGTCATCGTTTCAAGGGTGCTTCCTTACTGGATTCCTCCGTGTCTTCAACAGTGACACAGCTTCTAATATACAGCCTTCACTGGAAAAGTTGGGATACATTCAGATATATGTCTGCCTTGAAAATAACTCATGCTGAACTGTATATCATAGTCAAACATCAGCACAGGAAATGTTTTATGACATTTTATATTATGTCATAAACTGCTTTATAATACTATTTATATCATAGAATGTTTTATAAAATTTGACAACTTTCATTTCCGGAGGAATCATGGGCTCTGGATTTTGGATACATTTTGGAAGCTAGCCCATTTGAAGTACCTCAGTTGAAAATGTGTTACACTATATAGTGTACCATTTCACCCAGTTAAAGATTACAGGAATCAAGAGTTCAGTAATATATAGATTGTACATAATAATCTACTAAGCACATTTACCCAAAACAACTCTTTAATTATGTTTACTGGTTAATATGGTTTTGTGAAAAACAAACTGTTATGTGGATGATTTGGCTTATTTGGAATCCTGGAAAAATGTGTGTGTGTGTGTGTGCACATGTGTGTACACGTGTGGATGGAGATGGATATTTTAAATTGCCCCATAGGAGGCACAGTCATTATATTTACTCCATTTGTGTGGAATCTGGATTTAGTTTTAACTTCCTTGGTTACATGATCTCTGATAGTAATTGGGGGGGGGGAATCCTTACAAAGTTACTAAACTGCTGTTTCTAGAATATTATTTTGACTACAAGAAGTCCTCATTAAGCGTAGGGTGACCATTTGTAGTTATAACAGTGATGAAAAAGTAACTCTGCAGTTCTCACATTAACAACCTAGGCAGGCCTTCAAAGCAACAGAAAGCTGAAGTAAAATCATAAGCACAGTCACAGTTTCACTTAATGACCACCTCACTTAAGTGAGTTGCTGGTCCCAATTGTGGTGGAGGACTACCTGTAGTTACTTTTGAGACACTGTGCCTATTGCAGCTATATAAGTAACAGATATTGGCAGGCCAGTTTTTAAAAGAACTTTGCTTAAAAAGACAGTTGTGGTTTTACTTACAACTTCTGCTGAATAATGGCAGTTCTTGAACATGTAAACCTCATTAAACGGCATGTGTTCTTTGTGTAGGCTGTGAGGATATTATTGCCGAGAGCATCTCACTGGAAACCTTAATTGCCATTCTCAAGTGGAGCTCCCAGCCTTATGGCTCCAAGTGGGTACACCGCCAAGCACTGCATTTCCTCTGTGAGGAGTTTTCCCAAGTCATGACTTCAGATGTCTTTTATGAACTTTGCAAAGACCACTTGCAAACTGCTATCCAGTCAGACTACTTACAGGTAATTGTTTCTTCCTATTCGATTGTTTTATTAAGTGCCGAATCATGCTTTCTTACTAGTGGTATGGAACAGAAGCATGCAGATCCCAAAGCTTTGACCACTGGAGAAAAACAGAAGAAGCAGCAAAACCTTGCTTGAATTATTATGTGCAGAACGGGTTCTTCCTCTTTCCTTCTTCTGGTATTTATACACACAAGTTGCTTGCAGAGGTAGTGATTAAGGAAAGCATTCGCCTTTGCTGGCATATAACCCAGCCCAAACTGACAATATAAACTATTGCTTGAAAGCTTAATAATAGCCTAGAAGCAGTTGCAAATTATTTTAAGTGAAACTCTTTTAGGCTTTAATTTTGGTCTTGCCTTTTCAGAGGTTTATAGAAATTATATAGTAGATTCACAACTAACAACATATATTTGTGGCAAGAGAATGGGAAACCCAGGCTCCTCATTGAAATACACTTTTCTTGTTAGAAAGGTACTAAATCTCCTTAATTTTGACCACTTTTCATTCGACCACACTCCTGTTCTAGTTCAGTAAACTAAGAAAACTCCATTGATAATTGTTACCTAGTTCAAAAAAAGCCTCTCCTCTGCATTAAATATTACCTTGAAAAATTCATCTTTGTATGCTTTTTTGCTCTGATTATATAGCATGGAAATTGGAAACTTTGGTTCATATACTTTGTCTATGGAGATTCTCAGTCATCCAGGTCATAATTATCCCAAAGGTGCTTTTTCACGAGGCAGCTGTGGAGTTTCTTGTTTTTCTTTGAAAACATTTCACTTCTCATCCAAGAAGCTTCTTTAGCTCTGATTGGATGGTGGGGAATGGAAGGATTTATACTTCTTGTGGACAGCTGGGCTTTTGCATTCTTTTAGAGAGTCGTTGAGGCCACCTGGAGGTTTATCTGTGTCATCAGAGTCACCTGAGTAGAAAGATAATATCATATCCCTCCCCTTCTGTTGAGAGAGGGCTGTGCAATTTTATTTATTTATTTATTTATTTATTTATTTATTTATTTATTTATTTATTTATTTTATTGCATTTATATACCGCCCTTTCCCTGAGGACTCAGGGCGGTTTACAGGGAGTTAAAAATCAACCATACAAAAGTTAAAACCCAATTTAAAAAAATATTAAATCAACCCTGTACTATTAAAAACCCCAATTAAAATGAATGTCTCCTCAGCCTGGGCCCGAGAGCTCAAAGAGCCAGGTCTTCAGGCCCCGGCGGAATGATCGGAGGTCGGGAGCAGTCCTCAGCTCCACCGGCAGCTGGTTCCAGAGGGCAGGCGCCCCCACTGAGAAGGCCCTATCCCTGGGTGTCACCCGCCAGCAAACTCTTACCGGCGGCACCCTGAGCAGACCCTCCCTGTGGGAGCGCACTGGGCGAAGGGCGTTTGATGCCGGCAGCAGGTGTTCCCTCAAATACCCCGGACCCAGGCCATGTAGGGCTTTATAGGTGATAACCAGCACCTTGAATTTCACCCGGAGGGCAACCGGAAGCCAATGCAGCTCGCGGAGTAGAGGTGTTACATGGGAGTATCGGGAGACCCCCATTACAACTCGCGCGGCCGCATTCTGCACCAGTTGAAGCCTCCGAGTGGTCTTCAAGGGCAGCCCCATGTAGACAGCGTTACAGTAGTCCAAACGGGAGGTCACAAGCGCATGAGTAACTGTGCGTAGGGCGTCTCGGTCCAGATAGGGACACAACTGGCGCACCAGGCGAACCTGTGCAAAAGCCCCCCTGGTCACGGCTCCTATGTGATCTTCAAAATTGAGCCGTGAATCAAGGAGGACGCCCAAGTTGCGAGCCCTATCAACGGGGGGTAACACCTCACCCCCCATCATTAGAGGTGGAATAACTTGGTTAACCCGAGATGCCGATATGCACAGCCACTCAGTCTTGGCGGGATTGAGACGCCTGTTTCTCCCCATCCAGACCTGAACCGCCTCCAGGCACCGGGACATCACGGAGAGGGCATCACTGGGTTGGTTCGGGGTGGAAAGAAAAAGTTGGGTATCATCAGCGTACTGGTGATACCCCACCCCGAAGCCACGAATGATCTCGCCCAGCGGCTTCATATAGATGTTGAACAGGAGAGGCGAGAGAACCGACCCCTGAGGGACTCCACAAATGAGAGGCCTCGGGGCGGATCTCTGCCCTCCCGTCAACACTGACTGCGAGCGGCCCTGGAGGTAGGAGGAGAACCACCGTAACACGGTGCCTCCCACTCCCAACCCCCTGAGACGCCGCAGCAGGATACCATCGTCGATGGTATCGAAAGCCGCTGAGAGATCTAATAGGACCGGGACAGAGGAGCAACCCCTGTCCCTTGCCCTCCAGAGATCATTCACCAGCGCGACCAATGCCGTCTCCGTGCTGTGTCCGGGCCTGAAACCCGATTGGTACGGGTCCAGATAATCAGTTTCCTCCAGGAACAGAGGGAGCTGATGCGCCACCACACTCTCAACAACCTTCGCCAGAAAGCGAAGGTTGGAGACTGGACGGTAGTTGTCTAAAGCAGCCGGGTCCAAAGCAGGCTTCTTGAGAAGGGGTCTCACCACCGCCTATATCTCCGAGCAGTGGCGCGCTCCGACCCTCCGGTTAGCACCCTCTTACCCGGGGATGTGGGTGATCAGGCCCCTGAGCTCAGGTTGGTCTATTTTAACGCTAGATCCGTAGTTAACAAAGCTCCCCTCATCCATGATCTGATCAAGGAGGAAGGTGCGGATCTAGCGTGCATCACGGAAACTTGGTTGGGTTCGGAGGGAGGGGTGCCTCTCACCGAGTTATGCCCGCCAGGTTTCCGGGTGCTGGGCTCAGGGCAGGGGTGGTGGGGTGGCAGTGGTTATTCGGGAGACTTTGTGTCCCCAGGAGGCCACCATTGTCCAGATGGCCGGGAGTGAATCCCTCCTCTTGAGATGTGGTTCTCGGGTTCAGTTGGGTTTGTTGCTTACATACCTGGCGCCCAGCTGTGTGGCAACAGCCCTGCCTGAGCTGCTCGACACCCTCTCAGGGTTGGCGGTGGAGTTCCCCAGGCTTATAGTCCTGGGTGACTTCAACCTGCCGTCACTGGGAGGGTCGTCGGAGTTAGCTCGGGAGTTCATGGCTTCCATGACAGCCATGGGCCTGACCCAGGTTATTGAGGGCCCGACTCATGTGGGGGATCATACTCTCGACCTGGTATTCCTGTCTGGACAGTGGTTGGATGATCTGGGAGGGGGCTCCCCGTCCATCACCCCTCTGTCATGGTCAGATCACCACCTCCTGAGGCTGGTTTTCCGTTATGCCACCCCCCGCCGCTGGGCGGCGGAACCGACCAGGTGGTTCCGCCCCAGGCGCCTAATGGACCCTGATCGGTTCCAGAGGGCGCTTGGGCCTATACCTATCACCCTTACCCACAGCCCAGTCGATGCTCTGGTGGAGGCCTGGGAAACGGCTACCACCAGGGCACTTGACTGCGTTGTACCCACGCGACCTCTGACCCGGCGCAGATCCCGTTGGGCCCCATGGTTCTCTGTGGAGCTCCGGGAGATGAAGCGTCGGAGACGAGGTCTAGAGAGCGGTTGGAGATCCAGCCGATCCGAATCCGACCGATTGCAGTTAAGAACCTTTATAAGGTCTTATCTTGCGGCGATAAGGACGGCGAAGTCTAACTACTTTGCCGCCCTTATCGCGTCCGCAGATAATCGCCCGGCCACCCTGTTTAGGGTGACTCGCTCCCTCCTTAACCAGGAGGTGAGAGAGGATCCCTTGCAGGGACGAGCCGAGAAGTTTAGTCATCATCTGGCGGACAAAATCGCTCGGATCCGGACCAGCCTGGACTGTGACTGGGCAGAGTCTGATGTGGAGGAATCAGGCAGTCTTGAGCACGTTATCTGGACTGAGTTCGACCCTGTTTCCCCTGATGATGTGGACAGGATCATGGGGAGACTGAGCACCACCACCTGTTTGTTGGATCCGTGCCCCTCCTGGCTAGCTTATGCGGCTCGGGAGGGAACACGAGGCTGGTTCCATGCAGTAATAACTGCTTCTTTGACATAGATGGCCTCTTTAACCCCTCTTTCAAACCAGTGGTCTGTCCAAAATGTGGACTTCGCTGTCCTCAAAAGAGTGGCCTTTGTGTTTTAAATGCCTTTGTCTTTTAAATTCCTCAATATTGGAGAAACAAAAGAATCACTTCATAAATATATAGGAGAACAAACCAATCAGGACAAAATTCAGCAGCCCATCTGCATTTAAAGACACACAATTTACACACACGTACATGTAATGAAAAGTAGAATACTGTAACAAATTTCCTTTATAGAATTAGCAGTACTAGTAATAAAAACTAGGAATTTGACTGAAATGCAGTGAGCAACATAGAATATTGTGTTATAAATCTTTGAAATTAAGGAGCTTAATTGGCTGTAATTTATTATTAATCTAAACTTCATTAGAATAAGCACTTTTTGGCCTAAAAGTTAATTTGATGGTTCTGTGGATTGGCCTCAGACTATGTGTTTTTATGCTTTTAAATCCCTCTTCAACAGGCAAGTGAACAAGATATCTTGAAATACCTTGTGAAATGGGGTGAACATCAGTTAATAAAAAGAATTGCAGATCGAGGTAGGTGTTTAATAGATACTATGTTTCATTGTTAAGGAAATTCTCATTTAATTTTTAAATGCTGACTGTAACATGCTTTTTAGTATGAAATGCAGTGCTTAGGAAGCTGACATTCATTCATCATTCATTCATTCATTCATTCATTCATTCTATCCACTTTTGTCTACAATACTACTAATACTTGTATGTCAGAAGCACCGAAGTGCTTTCCTAGTGAAATGATTTGCTGGTGATATCACCATTGCCTAGGGGAGTACCCTGTCTATTAAGAGCAGCAGAACGTAGCCGGGCCTTTTGGCACATTGATATATGTTGCAGTGAAATTCTTTATATTTTCATCTGTTTATGTTTTGTATGTGTGTGTTTTGCTAGCTAGTTTAACTAGCTAATAAGTGTGTGTACAGTAGTGCGCAATTTACAACCACAGTTGGTACTAGAATTTTGGTCATAAGTCACTGCGATCATAAGTTGAGGCACCACCTGACTGGACTCAATTTTGTACTTTTTTTATGATCATCGTTAAGCAGGTCACAGCAGCTGTTAAACAAACCATGTGTTCATTAAGTGAACCACAAATTCATAAGTGTGAATCCATTTTATCTAATTGGTGTTTTTTGCCAGAAAATGGCAAAAAAAGTCAGAAAACATAAGCATCTAGCTGTGGGATGTTGCAAGCTGGTTGCTAAGCACCCAAAATGGGATTACATCATCATGGGTGTGGTCCGGCAGTCATAACTTAGAGGACATGTCATAAATAACTTTTTTCCAGTATGTCATAATGTTAAATGACCAATTTAAGTCGAGGACTACTTGTACCATGCTTTTTCTTTAAATTAGAATATTGAAGGAAAAATCTCAGTACATACCTGACAGTCCAGTTTAACAAACCACCACATTTAAATGTAGTCCATATATTTGACCGGTGTACTGTACATTGCGATGATGATGATGATGATGATGATGATGATGATGATGATATCCATTCAGTCATGTCAGACTCTTGGAAATTCTATGGGTCATGTCTTCCCACATCTTCCAATCTTGCACTGCTTCTTTGAGTTGTTCGATGTTATGGATGGTGTCAGCTTTGAACGTATATTGCAGTGATGACAAAACAATTCTAAGATGTTATGACATTAAAATCCTAAATAAAGTATAAATCAGCATGGGTCTCCCAGAACTCCTTTTCTGGTCAGCAGAGCTTCCACTCATTCAGAAGTCAGAAAAACTGTACGATGAGCATTAAAATAAGCTTAATAAAGCTTTCCAAACAAAAGGAAAACAATACTGTTCCAAAAATCAAAGGGCAAAAAAGTGGAAAACTCCAGTCCCTGTGGTTACCTCAATTTTAGCTTCTAGCATCTCTGTTTTAGGAACATGCTTATATGTAAGTAACGGTAATGTTACTTATATGACAATAGGTCTCAGATCATCTTACAGTAAAAATTAACCCAAATTAAAAAAACTAAAGCCATTAAGAAAAACTTTAACAATAGCATTTTTAAAAATATATATAGAAGTTCTTTTATTTGGGTTAATTTTACGGTAAGCTAGTCCGAGATCTGAATTTCATATACAGTAGTGGCCAGAATTGTGGAAACCTTTTTGGGAAACGTACATTTGAGGTTTGATGGCTAATAACACCACTTTTGGGGGGGGCAGTAGTACCATAAAATTATATATCAGTGGAAAGATAATTTAATCAAGAATGTAATGCAACAAAGTTTGTTCAGTTATCTGTATTCTATGAAAAGTTATAGCCAAATAATCAGAAAATAGGAAGCACAACTTGCTTAGGTTGATATCAGGTAGCTTTCCTTCATCTGATTGTAATAATAATAATAATAATAATAATAATAATAATAATAATAATAATAATAATAATAATAATAATAATAATAATAATAATAATAATAATAATAATAATTTTATTTATATACCGCCCTTCTCCCGAAGGACTCAGGGCGGTGAACAGGGCAAATATATAAAAAATACAAAAATACAAAAGTTAAAAGAAAATTAAACATATGCCCGACTAAAAACAGTAAATACAAATGTTAAAAATGACCAAAAAACCCAACCCATCCCCCATCAGGCCAGGCCGGCTTGTTCAAATAAGAGTGTCTTCAGATCGCGACGGAAGGAGCGAAGGTCGGGTGCCATCCGGAGCTCAACCGGCAGCCGATTCCATAGCTCCAGGGCACCCACAGAGAAGGACCTCCCCCTGGGGGCCACCAATCAACATTCTCTGCTCGGTGGCACCCTGAGGAGGCCCTCTTTGTGGGAATGCACAGGGCGGAGGGAAGTTGATGCCGGCAGCCAGTGAGCATGAGTGTTTAGAGAGCCAATCAGGTGTCATCTTGTTTTGCAATGAGCCAATCAGATCACAGTAGGATTCAGTTATTGATGTCATGTATTGAAGCTGAGAGGAGGACATTTGTCAGTGTGTTATGTGATCACTATCAAGTTGGTTGTATTTTTTGTGTGTGTTCTTTCATTTAGTGAGCTTGTAAAACGTAATAAAATTAAAGTAATGGTGCAAAGAGTTGACTGGTTGCCCAGAAAGCGATATAAAATAGTATTATTAAGTGAACAAGGCTACAGTTATAAAGAAATTAGAAGAAAAATTGCTGGAAACTTAACCAAAGGTGGCATTTCTAAGTTTTGAAGAGGTAAAAGGAGACTCAGTCACTACAAAACCACACTGGTAAAGGCAGGAAAAGGTGCTCAGCAGCAAGTGATGATAGAATAATTAAGAGACTGTGCCTACGTGACAGAAGAAAATCATCTGGGTGTATGCAAGATGAAATGGCACAATGCAATGTGAAGTTGAGTGCAAGGACTGTTCGGCGCAGAATGCAGGAATTTGGCCTAAACTCTAGAATTCCATGAAAAAAGCCACTTCTATCTCTCAAACAAAGGTTGAAAAGACTAAACTGGGCTAAAACCCATGTTACCTGGACAGAGGAACAATGGGACAGTGTTATTTGGAGTGATGAGACCAAAATCTCCCTGTTTTGTAGTGATAGCATAAAATACATAAGGAGAAGAATCGGAGAAGATTTGCATCCTGATTGCATTACGTGTACCGTGAAACACCCAGTCAGTGTTGTGATCTGGGGTTGTATGACATCAAAAGGTGTGGGCAGAATTTGTGTGATTAATGGGAATATAAGTGGCCAAAATACATTAATGCAATACTTAAGCCCAAACTGAAGCCTTCTGCACATGATATTTTCCAAGACAATGAAGCATTTATATTTCAACAGGATTCAGCTCCATGTCATGTTGCTGCTGTGTGCAAAAAGTGGTTTCAAGATAATAATATTCCACTGCTGGAATGGCCTGGGAATAGCCCAGACCTTAACCCAGTGGTGGCGAACCTATGGCACGGGTGGCAACTGTCTCTCTTCAACCAGCTGCCTGTTAATTTGCTGAAATCCCATGTGGCTGAATGCATCCCGGCACGGCTGGTTTCCCTTCCCCCGTCCCGTCCCTCCTGGCCTCGCATGCTCTCCTTTTCCAAGGCACGAACCACTGCATCACCTCCTCAGCTATTGGCCAACCATCCATCTCAGAGGTGGCTTCTTTGAACTGCTGGTGACGGGCTGCGGAGCCCCAGAGTGCACCTGTCAAGGGGCCGGCAGGCTGTGGCTACTGATGGACCCCGTTGGCCCCCATGCGGTCGCTGGCCTCTGTGTGCGGGGGCCGATGGTGTCAGGCAGCAGCTGCTCCAGCCCTTGCCTTGCCCCATGGCAATGGCACCCCCACTCTGCCTCGCCTCACCTCCTGATTCTCCTGCCTACCACCCCACCTGCCAGAGACCTCCTGCAGCTCCCCCAACCCTGCCCAACCCCACAGGTGTCCCTCCCCACGAGCAACATTGAGGTGACCATACCCACCTTGGCCACACCCACCCAATCTTCCATGACCACCACAGCCACACCCACCCAGTGGGCCACGCCCACCTGGCACCCAGCAATAAATAAGTGGGTTTTGGATTGCAGTTTGGGCACTCGGTCTCTAAAAGGTTCGCCACCACTTCCTTAACCCAATTGAAAATCTATGGAGCCAACTAAAGAAACTTGTTAATTAGAAGCAACCCAGCAATAAAACACAGTTTAGAAGCAATCATTCAATCTTGGTTTTACATTATAACAGCTGCAGAACTAAAGGACTTGGTTCACTCCATGGGAAGACGTTGTAAGGCCGTAATTCATGCTAAAGGTTACCCAACTAAGTATTAACTGTCATGGTGATTATTTTTGTATATCTCATTTTTTCTATGGTAATAATTTTTGTATATCTTGTTTTTTCTACATGTTTCACTTTTCTTCTTTATAACTGCTATTCTAATAGCAAATCCTTCATAAAAGTTATTGCATTACATTCTTGATTGAATTATCTTTCCATTAATATATAATTTTATGGTACTGCTCCAAAAAAAGTGGTGTTATTAGCCATCAAACCTCAAATGTATACTTTTCCCAAAAGGTTTCCACAATTTTGGCCACTACTGTAAGTAATGTTCATAAGTAAAAAATAACAAAAATTTAGAATAAATATGCCTTTAATCATTCTTTTAAAAATATTAGAACACATAAGTAAAACAATTTATTTAATTTGTCAGAACCCAATTTATTGAGTGGCACGGCTCATAGTGTGAACAAGCGTGGTGTAAAGAGGCGAGATCTTGATATTGAGGAATTAAAAGAAATCCTTTCCCCTCTCTTACCGTTCGTCCGCACTGAGCACATCCTGCCTATGAGTAGCGAAGTACTGACAGATTCAGTAAGTATATTTTAAAGTTTCCTTTGAATCCTGCTGCAGCTTTTTATGCTGCTGTCCATGAGAAAAGTACAGAAAAAAATGGGCTGGGAAGAGTTCAGTCAGGTTCAGGGGGCTTGTTCATTTGGTGATATCTAACAGATCAACAGATCACCATCAAAGAACAGATCTCTCACCCCTGATTTAGATCATTATATAAAATTTATTGTGGTTTTGGAAGCTTTGGGCTACATGCTGTGATTCTCGGGTTTTTTTAAATTTGTATAGGTACAGTTCTATTCTTTACTGGTGACTATCATCAAGCCCTACATGGTTTGTTCTTTTATACTTAAAAATAATTGTTACCTTTCTGATGTGATGTTTTCTTTTAAAGATGAAGAGAGGTCTCATTAGTACACCTCCTTCGGACATGCTGCCAACAGCAGAAGGTGGGAAGTCAAATGTGTGGCTGCGACAAAAAAATGCCGGAATTTATGTGAGGCCGAGGCTGTTCTCACCGTATGTGGAGGAGGCTAAGGTAAAATGATGTATTAATGCTGCCATCCATCTCATAGCTTGCGGTTTACCTAGCCTGCCATGTAACTCATCTGTTTTATATTCAGAATGGTATTTAAAATTTATTATGAGTTGGAAGTGCAAAAGTACCTAGGTTAATATGACTTTGAAAGCTTTAACAGACATCTGCAGGCAGACGTCAATATTGCTGAATACTAAGTCTTCCTTTTTCCAGGTTCTCATCCTGGATTCACTAAGGATTCTTTACAGTATATGACTATCTGATAAATTAGAGCAGAGGTCCCCAAACCTTTGGGCACCAGGGACCGGTTCCGTGGAAAAACGTTTTTCCACGGACCGGAGTGTGTGTGGGTTTGTGTGCTGCCTGCATCTCACGGATGGGGCTTTGCTTTTTTTGTGCAGACTGGTTGCTGGCATGCAGTCCACGGTACCGGTCCACGGAACAGGGATTGGGGACCTCTGAATTAGAGGGTAGACAAGCTTCCATCTCTTTATTGCTGGTATCTCCAAAACAACAACAACAGGATTTCAGATTTTTTCTTCCACTCTACCCGCTGAACACATTTGAAAGATTGATTTAATCTCTTCTCATCTCTTTGAGTTTTCCCTGAGCATGCTCCATCCCCTTCACCCCCATACACATATACACATTTGCAGAGACTTTCCAGCTTGTCTGGACAGAGGAAGACATCCTCTCCCTAAACAGAACTGAGCCGTGACTCTCAGCCTCCTTCTGCGTGTACAGGAAGCGACTGCGTACTTTTATTTACAAGAGAAAGAACTGCACACTCCTTGTGAATGTCTTCTTCTACAGACAGCTTTGAAGGAGAAAGGCTTCCCAGCCGCTTTCTGCTCACCAGAGGTGCAAGGGGAGATAGTCCAGATCTTTGATGCAATTCAGTTTCCAAGAATGGTCGTACAATCTGAAATTTGATACCGTTTTCTGTTTGTGTGTTACTTATTCAAGACAGTTTGTACTGTAATGCAAATTTTGTATGAAGAGTTGTTGTTTTTTTTGCAACCTTTGTTCTTTGTACAGTGAAATCCTTTGATATTTTTGGTTATCAGCAGTATTTCAGCTAATGTGCAGGTGGTTTGTGTTTGTAAGATTGATGAATTAAGACCCACGTTAGCAAAGTAGCTTCTTTGAATATTAGTGAGCCCATTCAAAGTCATCTGAATGATGTGCATGAAACAGAAAGGATTGGTGAGTCATAACAGTAGAAGCTGCCCATGTTTAATGTCAAGAATATATAAAATTATATGTAAAGGAAATAAAACTATACTTCCTGAAATGTAACATTTTATTATCTATTCTTATCTACCATTATAGGGTCACTTTTTTTTTAAAAAAAGAAGGCTATATCTAGTATTTATATCAGTACATTAGAGCAAAACATTTCTTTTACCTTTGTTGTTTCAGTCACTTCTGGATGAGATGATGGTAGAACAAACTGACCTTGTCCGTTTACGGATGGTTAGAATGTCCAATGTGCCAGATACCCTCTACATGGTGAACAATGCTGTTCCACAGTGTTGTCATATGATAAATCACCAGCAGATGACCAGTAATCAGTCCAGTCCTCCTTCAGTTGTAGCCAATGAAATTCCAGGTACGTTTATAAACCCAATTCATAAATACATTGTTACTGGTTGCAAAATTCTTTAACACTGAAATACCAGAGTCGACATGATTAGAGTTTCATGGAAAAATAAAAACAGGAGGACAAGTGTATGATAATGAATATAAGGTCATCATACCCTGATAATTTTTAACGAGGCATTTCTAGATCTCTTCATTGCAAAGAGAAAAAAAATGAATGTGGGAATTTTGTCCTGTGCAAGCTGGTCCAACGTAAATATGTTGATAGAAAAAATATTTCTCCCTTTTCCCATTTCTGTAAGTTTAGACAGAAGTAAAATGTATTAGTTCATCCGTAATGCATGCTTGCATAATTCATAAATTCATATTAGTTTGTTATTTTTGATGAATGTAAGACTCACTTTAAAAATACATTTCTGCATAATCAAAAAAGAAAGTCGTGGATGTTTATGTTTGACACAATATATTCGTGTTAAGAAGTACCACAGAGATTGTTGATATAAAACAAGATGTAGCCATGGTTGCCTCAAGTTTGGGGTACAGCATGTGTATTAGAACATGCATAAATGGTGGATGGTGTTCAAAGGTTCTTGTGATGCCAGATATTTTTATGGGCATTCTTCATTTAAAGTTTATATATAAGAGAAAGACTTTTATAAAGCAGTCGTCCAAGTGCTGACCTTCATTGAAGCTAATCCAAGAACTAAGCTTAAATGAACTGCCAAAAGTGAATTTCAGGAGAACAAGTGTGGTGCCAGCACTCAAGAATTAGCTTTTTTGCCAGCTGCCAATATGGTGTTGGAGGTACAGCTATTTGATCCTGTCCCATGCTTTGCTACTCACAGCAATCCACCAGTGGTAAGAGAGAAGAAAACGGGATGCCCAGATTTGGCTAGAAAACTGCTTTTTATTACATGCGTTCCTCCGCATGCAAAAAAAATCCTTGGGAGTTGTGAGCAGCATAATAAAAACTGAGCTGCATAGCTACTACAGTTATCTTGCGGTTACGATCAAGAAAATTGTTGTTGGAACACAAACTGTCAACCCTTGAAATTAATTCCAGTCACTAGATTGATATAGGATTATCAGCTGGTGATGATCAGCCTTGATCAGTGACCAGAATATTTGAAGACACTGAGCCAAGTTGGATAGCACTTGTAAGGACAAATAAATTTGTGATGGTTCGGGTGACTTTGAAAGCTTTGGGGGGGGGGGGAAAGGCCACAGTGGGCAACATTGATTCATAAAGATAAATGAAGCTGGAATATTTCAGGAGGATTTTTTTTCTGCTTTGGGAGGTAGTTGGATCCTTTAAAAAAAACCTATAGAAAGCTTGTCTTACATAGCAGTTTTCATTTATTTCCCCAATTCAAAATAACAAAAAAAAAATACAATCGAAGAGGGAACTTCTGGAAATTAAATCAGACCGATTTGGAAGCTGCAACAAAACTCTATTAAAAATTATCTTACAATGTATTTAAGGGACAGAGGACAGTACAGCTGAATTTCCTTCATTTCCATCTTATAGTAAACCCAACTGAAAACTTTACCATTTCAGACCACCTGAATTCAGTATAAGCACCAGAGGGCAGGAGCAAGAAACATCGAATGGAAACTAATCAAGGAGAGAACCAATCTAGAACTAAGGAGAAACTTCCTGACAGTTAGAACAATTAATCAGTGAAACGATTTGCCTCCAGAAATTGTAAGTGGTCCAACACTGGAAGTGTTTAAGAAGAGGTTGGACAATTTGTTTCCTGCCTGTGCCGGGGGATGGACTAGAAGACCTCCAAGGTCCATTCCAATTCTGTTATTCTGTTACTCATATTGGCTAAACTAATGGAAAGAGGTAGAAGAGATTTACTGGAAAATATCATAACAAACTGTGGCAAGTTCTTAAAGAGATGGGAGTACCAGAACATCTTATTTGTCTCTTGAGAAACCTATATGCGGGCCAAGAAGCAACAGTGAGAACTGGACACGGAACCACTGATTGGTTCCAAATTGGGAAAGGAGTCCGGCAAGGCTGTATACTGTCGCCTTGCCTATTTAACTTATATGCAGAGCACATCATGAGAAAGGCAGGGCTAGATGAATCAAAAGTTGGAATTAAGATTGCTGGAAGAAATATCAACAACCTAAGATACGCAGATGATACCACTCTAATGGCAGAAAGTGAAGAGGAACTGAAGAGTCTCTTGTTGCGAGTGAAGAAGGAGAGTGCAAAAGTTGGGTTGAAACTAAACATTAAGAAAACCAAGATCATGGCATCCGGCCCTCTCAATTCCTGGCAAATAGATGGGGAAGAAATGGAGGTAGTGACAGATTTTATTTTCCTGGGCTCCAAGATCACTGCAGATGGGGACTGCAGCCAAGAAATTAAAAGACGCTTGCTCCTGGGGAGGAAAGCCATGGCAAATCTAGACAGCACACTAAAAAGCAGAGACATCACCCTGTCAACAAAAGTGCGTATAGTCAAGGCTATGGTCTTCCCAGTTGCAATGTATGGCAGTGAAAGTTGGACCATAAGAAAGGCTGAGCGCAAAAGAATTGAGGCCTTTGAACTCTGGTGCTGGAGAAGACTCCTGCGAGTCCCTTGGACTGCAAGGCGATCAAACCGGTCAGTCCTAGAGGAGATCAACCCTGACTGCTCTTTAGAAGGCCAGATCCTGAAGCTAAAACTCAAATACTTTGGCCACCTAATGAGGAGGAAGGACTCACTGGAGAAGAGCCTAATGCTGGGAAAGATTGAGGGCAATAGAAGAAGGGGACGACAGAGAATGAGGTGGCTGGATGGAGTCACTGAAGCAGTAGGCGTGAGCTTAAATGGAGCCCAGAAGATGGCAGAGGACAGGAAAGCCTGGAGGAACATTGTCCATAGGGTCGCGATGGGTCGGACACGACTTCGCAACTAACAACAACAACAACATTAGTGGGGAAATACTGTAAAAGGAGTTAGACCTTAGTTGTACCGGCAGCTCGACTGCATAGCATTAGATAGGATTCCCACATGTGTCTGCAGAGTGCCTCTCAACCCATAGAGCAAATTTGGAAATACTTAGGAGGATGGGTAGTGTTGATGGTCCATTTTGCATAAGGAACATCCGGGAAAGATAACAGAATTGGAAGGGATCTTGGAGGTCTTTCTTCTGGTCCAATCCCCTGCTCAAGCAGGAAACTATACCATTTCAGACAAATTGTTGTCTGATTTCTTCTTAAAAATCACCCACAATTTCTGGAGGCAAGCCGTTCCACTGGTTAATTTTGCTGTCAAGAAATTTCTCCTTAGTTCTAGGTTTTTTATTTTTATTTTTTTATTTTAATTCCATTTATATCCCGCCCTTCTCTGAAGACTCAGGGTGGCTTACAAGTTTAGCAGTAGCCTTCATTCTATGTATATGCCTGCTTATTAGGGCTTTCACACACACCCCAAGCGGCATTATTACAAAGTCAGCTTAATTGCCCCCAACAATCTGGGTCCTCATTTTACCTACCTCGGAAGGATGGAAGGCTGAGTCAACCTTGAGCCTGGTGGGACTCGAACCTGCACTAATTGCAGGCAGCTGGTGTTACTTAAGGAGGCATTAGCCCACTGCTCCACCAAGGCTCAATAGGTTGCTTCTCTCCTTGATTAATTTCCATCCATTGCTTCTTGCCCTGCCTTCAGGTGCTTATACTGAATTCAGGTGGGAAAACTGATCGGAATGGTAAAGTTTTCAGTGGGTTTCACTATAAGATGGAAATGCAGGAAATTCATCTGTACTGTTCTCTGCCCAACTTTGTAGCCTGAGTCATTGTTGCCGACACATGTCTTTCTGAACAGTTGCTTTTGGATAAGTTCTTTCTTAGCGTAGATATCTGCCTTAAATAAACCTGGGCTCTGTTGAAGCTCATTACAAGGATGAGGAACAAATTTCAATTCAGATTGTTTTCGGTTTGTCTTTTCTCAGTTCCTCATCTCTCTGTTGTTAAAGAAATGGTCAGACGGCTGCAAGAGCTCCGCCATACTGAGCAAGTCCAGCGAGCTTATGCTCTGAACTGTGGAGAAGGAGCCACGGTCAGTTATGAGATTCAGATCCGTGTATTGAGGGAATTTGGACTTTCTGATTCTGCTGCTGAGTTACTGCAGGTATGAAGTGATGAAGGCAGCATGCAAGTAAGCTGGTGGAACCTGCATGCATTCAATGCCAGAAGTAACCAGCATGTGCAAAAGTGTTGAAGAGTGCACTCATTCACGGAGGAAAGCTTAAAGGGAACATTGCAGTTACATATTGTAATGTCAAAAAAGAATGGGTCAGATTACCTGGTTTCTAACTGATGAGCAAGAAAGTATTCCCATTGCTTTTTTCTACTGCTCTGTTCTAAATATGAGTTATCTACCATGCAAAACAATGAGAATGCTTAATAAAAATTATAGCCATCTAAAGCTTTAGATTCAAATATGCTGATAAAACGATGTTAAGAACCCTAGACTAGAGCCCATACAGTACAGAGCCACCCTATGGTGATTTACAGGATGAGAATTTATGTAGTTTTATGCTTAAGGTGGAATAGGAAGAGTTACTGTATTTTGCCCATTTGTCCACTCTGTAATTAGATATATATATTGATCCCATTGTGCTGGCATGTTATGTTTGTTTTGCCCAGGCAAAGTAATTGTAATGCAAACATATCATGTTTCCATATTGTTGGCATGGAGGAAAAAGTACGACCATACGTTTATCTGTATTAGTAGAAGGGTTGAAATGCAGAAGTTTGTGTGATCTCTCCCTGCATTTCTTGTTATGTCTTTCTGCTGCAGAATCCTCACAAGTTCTTCCCTGACGAGCACTTTGGAGACGAAAGCCCACTTCTGAGCTTGAGACAGTCAGGCCGATGTCGTGTGAACAGCACGCCCACTGCAGAAACAATGTTTACAGACCTAGACTCTTTTGTGGCCTTCCATCCACCACTCCCTCCCCCTCCCCCTCCTTACCATCCACCAGCAACTCCAGTTCACACTCAGTTCAAAGTTGGATGGAAGCAAAGAGCCCAGAGTCAGCATCCCTCACGTTCTTTTTCTTACCCTTGTAACCATTCACTCTTCCATGCCAGAACAGCTCCCAAAGCTGCCCTGCCCAATTATTTCTCCAGTGTGAAAGGCACACCTCCAGATTGCACTAACACTACAGGCCTGGGAAGACAGACAGTTGCAGCTGCAGCAGCTGTGGTGGCTGCTGAAAAGCAAGTGGTAAGAGCGTCTTTTTATTTTATGCACACAATGCATTTTTAAATTTAACAGATTTTTTTTAAAAGTTGTATATATTTTGTTAGGACGCTGAGCTTGTCGATCAGAAGGTCGGCGGTTTGGCAGGTCGAATCCCGAGTGCCGCGTAGCAGAGTGAGCGCCTGTTACTTGTCCCAGCTTCTGCCAACCTAGCAGTTCGAAAGCACGTAAAAATGCAAGTAGAAAAATAGGGACCACTACGGTGGGAAGGTAACAGCGTTCTGTGCGCCTTTGCCGGCCACATGACCATGGAGACGTCCTCGGACAAGCACTGGCTCTTCGGCTTTGAAACGGAGATGAGCACCGGCCCCTAGAGTTGGAAACAACTAGCACGCATGTGCGGGGGAATCTTTACCTTTACCTTTAAGTTACCCAGAGTCATAAATATGAGATGGGTGGTATATATAAAGTAGATAAATAAATATATCAGTATTAATTTACTACTGCAGGGTGCTGCCAATAAGACTTGGCATTTTAAGTTTACCATTATAACTGTTGGAAATGGAGCAGGCTTCATTTTGACACCGTTGATTGTGATCAAGCACTGTGGCATTGAATTGTTCTACAGAAGATGGTACAAGCTGTTATATAATTTCCCTGTGGTCTAGGTTGATAACCAATGACTCTTAACAAGCCCTCCAGATAGATTTATGTGACAAAGCAGATTGGTTTAATAAATTGACAATGAAGATGCCAAGATTGCTATGTAGCATTAGTGTACAAAAAATAAAGCAAATATTTGTATGGTGTGAAGAAGAGGTAATCCAGTGAAGGTTGAAATGAAGCAGGAGGAGAAGCTAACACAATGGGCAGCACACCAAGTTCTTGTTCAAGGATTCATTTTGCTCCAAAGGCCATCAAAGGAACTTATCAAAATGGTAAACCATTTAAATGGTAAACTTATTAAAAATGGTAAACCAGAATAAGCGAATGTAGTAGCTGGGAATTTTACTCACTTATTAAATCATTTCCTATAGATTGCATCCAAATTTTCTGTGAAGAGTTTTCCCTTACACTTTTGTTAGTTTATGCATAAGATACTAATTTTTGTTCTTCTGTGTTTTTATCAAAGAAGAAAATGAAGAAAGTGTATACTTTATTTTTTAAATCCCATTGCCCATTTTCAGCCAACAGCTGATGAAAAAACTTTATAAGGTAGCCATTCAATGTATAAATATTTATTTATTTATTTTTCACATATTTATACTGCCCATTTTTTCACTTAAGTGACTACAGGTAGTTTACAATAAAATCATATCACAAGATATAAAAGCATAAATAAGAACAAAAACAGAATTATGCACACAATACATTTTTAAATTTAACAGCCTAGCAAGGTAATCTAAATAGTTAACAAACATTTAACACATATCTCCCTTGCTTCTCAGCTAACAAAGTGAGATAGAGCTTGTGGCCTAGAGGTTAAAACAACTGCCTAATGTGCAATCAGCCCAGGTTCGAATCTCAGAAGGGTATGGCTGACTGATGAAAACAAATAAGTTTGAAATGCATATCAGTCTCCCTTTAATTCTTTGTTAGCAATCTAAAATTTTTACACACACACACACACACACACACACACACACACACACACACACACACACATATATATATATATATATATATATATATATATATATATACAAGATTGTTTAAATTATTTACAATGGATTTACTTTTAAATGAAAAAGTGCTATCAGAGTGTCATAGAATCATAGGATTGGAAGGGATCTTAAGAGGTCTTTTAATCCAACCTCCTGATCAGGGAAGGAATCCTAGTAGACTTTGTTCAGTAATTGTAATAAAAAAACAGGTACAGGAGTCCCTGCGTATTTTACTCCTCTAGTCCTTGTCAACTCTGTGCTCATCTCCGTTTCAAGGCCATTGAGTCAGCGCTATGCGAAGACATTTCCATCATCATGTAGCCAGCATGATGTCACAGAGTGCTGTTATCTTCCAACCAAAGTAGTACCTATTTATCTACTAATAATTGTAATAATTGGGTTACAAATAATTAACGATAGTAAAAATATACTAGCATAATGTCATTATTTGAACATGAATAATAATAAAGATATAGTCACAAGCACAAGTAACTACGATAGGAAAAAAACACCTATTGGAATAGGTGCTTAGAACACCTATTCCAATCTGTGATAAATTTGTTGCTGACCAGTGTTACCTCTATTATCAACAAATCATAAAGCATTCTATGTACAGTTATTACTTCTTAGAATCTGCCTATTGAATTAATGAATTCAGTAGGAGCTTCCCATTAATAAGCAATCCAAAATGCATCTCTACAGGAAACACACAAAATTCACAGGCCTGCACATAGGACTATACAAAAGTTCTGCTTTTGGTAAGATTTTGGGCTATTTCACTTTTTCTACATTAATACAACTATGTTTGTGTCATGTGTGAATTTTTAACTAGTTTGCTTAGAAAGCCTCAATTCTTTGTGCTCAAATCAGAGCCTTTGATTTCAAAAGCTAACGTCTTATATAAACATTAGTATAAAGTACTATATAGTTTATGAATAATTATTTCTTATTAGCTTTGAAAAAGCAAATACAGTATGATGTATAAAACAGGGCAAGTTGAATGTCAGACTTTAAACTGTGTAATGTTGGATTTTTGTAGGGCAATGCAGTCCTGGCACAGCAAGATGACAGCACAAGTTGAAATTGATTTTCTCTTTTTCAGGGTATTCAGCCTGTTCTCAATGAGCTAATGCCGGATATTGCAATGGGTGTGTCAACTATGTCTCTGAAGGACAGGAGGCTGCCAGAGCTTACAGTGGACACAGAGCCTGTTCCGGAAGTTACACCAGGACCACCTCAGCACATTTCATGCATTCAGACAAGGCACATACATAGTTCACGGAAGAAACATTCAGCTGAGCAAAAACTAGATCCTAGAGAGAATCAACAGGAATATCCTGATTTCTATGATTTCTCAAATGCTGCATGCAGGCCTTCTACTCCTTCCCTTGCCAGGCACATCCCTTCACCTTCCCAAGGTATCTATTTTGGCCCAGATTTATATAGCCACAATAAAGCATCACCCAACGGCTTAAAAACCACTCAGTTACCTAATCACATCTCTCCTAAAAACCTAGAAGATCCTAGGAGAGACTATGCACTTTCTCAAGAAGGGCATTCACACAGACAAAAAAATGAAACGATACACCTCAATGTCTTAGAACAACCTCCCCAGCGGTTGGACTTGGCTTTGGCTGCCCAGGAGAACCCTGGGAATATATCCATTCATGCAAGGGGACGAACAAAAATGGAAACGGATTTAACGTACGGCCTAACCTCTAGCAGACCTTCCCTGCCTTTGTACAGGGAAGAAATCCATAATGAACCATCGAGCAGGAGATTGGCCAACACGGAGCCTCTGGAGAGTGAAGTCCAGAGAAATGCAGATCTGGAAAGAGAAGAGGCTGTGAGTAGAGGAAGAAAGTCTCCGGACTTCCTATACAAAAAATCTGCCCTCTGAAAACCTTCCACCTCCACTTCTTCTCCGTGCCTAAGACTTGTGAAAGATCAGTCTTTGAAGTCCTTGGCCTGAAATTTTCTCCGGCCAGTTGTTTTTTTTCCAATGCCAGCCCCTATATCATTTTTTTTAATTATTATTTTTGTATATACATGGCTTCATTAAGAAATGGCATGCTCCCAGTTTTTTTGGAATGCTGCTACAGGGTTTATGTTTTCAACAGATTTTGCTAAAATTCTCAAAAATATATTTTAACTGGCACCTTTAAAAAGGAAAATAAAAGGTAGCCTTTTGCACCTGTACATTAATTTTATTAATTTTTATATTGGTATGTTAAACTTCTACTGTCATATTTTATAGGACTGTATGTTCATACTATTTTGAGTGTCTTTTTTTAAGAAATCATTTCCCAGTATTCAGTGTGCATTAGGCTGCATACTTGCATACTTAAGATGTATTTTCTTACAAGATGATGAAAATATCTGTCTTTATTTTTTAATGACAATAGGAATTCCAAAGAACAGCACACTTACAAAACTGCTCTGGTTAGGTTTGTAACCTTTCTGCTTTACCACTAATACAAGAAATCCAGTCTAATGTGTAAGCTCTGTTTACCAAGTTTCAGGCTGTTGATGTAGCAAGTGCTCAATAATATCTGTGGCCAGGATTTTCTTTAAAAGTGAGGAGTACAAGTCCCTTCACAATTTCTGAAAATATTCTTTTCCTTTTGGAACGGGAACACTTTGAAGAAACACTTTCCAAGCCCCTTGGTGACAATGCAACTAGTGCTTCAAATTTGTGAGTTCTGTAGATGTGCTTTTCTGATTCTTCATTTTAGAAAGACACATAGAGGGTAAGTATAAGAAGGCGAGAAAATAATTGTTTTACCATTTGACATGGATGTTAATGCTACATTTTGGTAGAACAGCCCTCCTCAGTGGAGAAGTCCAGAGGAATGCTTACTGCCTTTTTTTATGCCTCTGAAGAAATCAAGGGCTGCGGTTTTAGTAAGGTTATATATACTTCGTTTTGTGGACAGAAAGCTTATTGAAGAGTAATGTCTACAACTTAATGAGCTATAAACAGTTTAGCACTTAATTTCTTCATTCCTCTCTTGAATAGTTTGGAGTTTGTTGAAGTTGGTTAAAACGTATTGAAATAGAGGTTCTTTGGGGTTTTACGAATACAAAGTAGATATGCTGGGCTGATAGATTATTGCCACTAAGAATGGCCATTTCAGCAGTCCATTGTTTCAGGTACTTGCCACGTATTTCTCTTTCATGGACTGGAAAAATTTCAGTACCACTGTGTGGTAATATCTAGCAAAGGCTTGACTTGATATGGTGGTTGATTCTAAAATGCAGCTCTTCCATCACTTGAACCTTAGCAACGTTGAATCTTTTTTAACATTGTAAGCTAACCTTAAATCTATTTTTAAATACCATACTTGAGACTGTTGAAATGTACATTTTGTTTAAGTGTTTTTAATTTTTTCTGAGCTCCACTAATCTTTTATTTCCCAGTCTTGACCCTTTAAGGGGAAACACTGTTTAAAGAGGAATGAGAATGAATACCCTGTCCAGATAGTTTACATTATATTAATTTCAACATTGTGTTACATCTTTGTGAACTGAAAAAAATACATTCTGTGAAAAGTTAAATAATAAGACAGCACTCCGAGGATAAAATAATCATTTATTGTCACTTGTCAAGCATCTTGTTAATAATCTGGAATTTAAACATGTTTTCTGTCAAACTTGTTTCAAGAATGATACTTTGCTTCAGTTTGGGCACTGTTAAAAATAAGAATCCATTATTTTGTCATCTCCAGTAGCAGCACTCTCTCTCTCTCTCTCTCTCTCTCTCTCTCTCTCTCTCTCTCTCTCTCTCACACACACACACACACACACACACACAGACACACACCAATCTCTTATGATTTCTGAAAATCTTTCCTTTTTCAAAAATGAAATTCAATCTATGTACAGTATATTGGCTTTGCTTGTAGAGATCATGGTTAGGGCTGCTTTGATAGTTTCCTGGATTTGGGTACACTCCCAAAACAAACTATAGAAAAGTCTATTTAAGAAGAGACTGGACAGCCATTTGTCTGAAATTGTATAGGGTTTCCTGCCTGAGAAGGGGGTTGGAGTAGATGACCTCCAAGGTCCCTTCCAACTTGACTATTATGATTATGATTATATTAACATTCTATTTCAAATAGCTTTTTTCCCAACTCTACACCAAGCCAATTTACTAGTAAAATATGATGTAGCAATAGCACTTAGACTTATATACCGCTTCACAGTGCATTACAGCCCTCTTTAAGTGGTTTACAGAGTCAGCATATTGTCCCCAACAATCTGGGTCCTCATGTATGTATGAGAAACTTGCACAAATTTTCACTCTCAAGAGTAGCTATTGAATTGATTCATATAATTCATTTGGATTCAGTTTACTTTTTCTTACTATGGAATAGCTTATGAGCATAAAAACATACACTCCATAAATGAAGTAAGCTATCATTTGTAAGAAATGTTTAAGATAAAGGTAATTCTGTAGTAGACTGTTGTACTACTTTAACAACCTAAGCCTAAATATTCCCATTTGAGCAGAAGACCTAGAGTTTGGAGAGGCTGCAGAATTCGGGCTTATTGTCTTTTCCTGGGGCCACATATAAATGGAGTATTAATCCCTATCAACATTTGAGCTTTGTTAATTACTAGTGTGTTTTAATTACATCTAATTATCTGTGGTCCTCCAGGTAACTCTTCTGACTTTGCATAAAGAATTTCATCCTACCTACCCCTCCCTTTTTTAAAGTCATCTTGATTTTATCCTGTGTTTGCAAAAAACAAAAAAACATTTTTTAGAAATATCTGACCCAATAAATCACAGGAATGCAATAGTTTCCTCCCCCCTCAATTTTGCCTAACAACAAATTAGTAAAAGAAATTGTGTCATAATTGAAATTATTTTTACATTCTGGTGAACAGGTAATTTACCATGAGATGTATTTAAAGCTTTTGTCTTCAAAATGCAGGAGGCACAATCAACAAAATCTCAGCTCTTCCATGTTACTGTAATAAATGATTATGTACCATTTTTCAAAGCACAGTACATTTTTTGAAAAAATCTTAATGAAGTATTGGAATAAATCCATCTGGAGTCATTTCGATACGAGATGGGTGGCAAATAAATTTAATAACTAGATAAATTTGTTAGAAGTCCCAATTATTCTGTAATCACATATGTATGGCAGAGATAGTAGCTGAACTAACATAAAGTAGCTTCAGATAATTGTTAATATTGTTTTGAATGCATCCTGCAAATGAAAAAGGGGTTTTAAACTGCAGCTGGGATCCATTTCCATGCATGTACAATATTTGAGAATGTTTAAATCTTTCATAGGTACAAGGAGCTGATGCTGCGTTACCAGTATGTGGTCAGCTGCATTTTTCAGAAGACAAAGGGCTGCTATTGTAGAGGGAAGTGCCACACAAGGCATTTTGACATTAACCCAATGTGTTTTACAATTTTTGTTTTTTGCAATACTACAAAGCTACTTCTTGTAGTAGTCCTGCAAGCTTAAAGTAAAATTGCCCTGCTAGCCGTTTAGTATATCTTGTATTTAAGCTTGTCTTCAGTCTTTTTCTGCCTGTTAAGGAATGGAAAAGGGCTAATATCTTCTCTTTCAATACTTTTTTTTAACCTTGAAATATAAACCATTTCCAGCTGTTAGGTAAGTTATTTTGAAAAGTTCCGGAGATACCACTTTTACTCTAGTTCCTTCCAATGACTGTGTGTTTGTTTATATGGTGGATGGATATTTGGGGAATGTTGGGGAGGCTGAAGGATGTTTCTATACTTGTATGTATTTCTGAAAGATGTTAAGTGTCCATGATAAAATTCTCGTGCTGTTACTGGTATAAAAAGTGCCTTCAATGCTAAAGGCTCAGAAATTTTCTTAAACCCACTTCATGTCCTATGCAAGTGTTTTTTCTACAACCTGCATAACCAGTACTTTGTAAAATTTGTTTACGCTTCAATTGTACATAATTATTTTTAAGAAAAATAGAATTTTTATTTAGGTACCGCCTAGAATTGAATTCTAGTCTTGTGTGATGCATTGTAAAACAATACATTTCTCTTTTGAGTACCATTATAATTGTAAAAAGGTTTTCACCTATTTTTCTACTGTTGCTGAGAAGCATGTTAACACTGACTTTATCCTACATATAGTTGGTATTTCGAATAAATGGCTTGTCTAGAAAAATGCAAGTGTAACATACTTTTCATTACCAAGTTCTGCTTCTGTGAAACTAAGTTTTCGAAACTTTTTGAGTATGACACATATTAATTTGAATGGGCCAAACATATCGCGATAATATTCATGACCTGCATGCTTTAAAAGTACAAATAAAACACTGAATTACAGTAGGCAATATCTTTATTTGAAACAATTCAAGTGCCATATAATGAGCATTAAAGGTAGAAGCAGGGAAAAGAAAAAGCAGACCACGTGTTCTGAAATAATTGGGAAGGTTATGGAGGTAGGTGTGCCACAGAATATAGATAAAGAAACAACCTAAGCTTTTCAGTATATTCATAAAACTCTCATCTGAAATTTCAGGATTTTTCTTTAAAGTCCACTTTTCATCTTTTGCACTAGTTGTTTAACTTTCAGGTTGAGTTCTGAAGAAAACTTAACTCAGTGCCCCGTATTTTTGTTGGTTCTAATTCTATATGCTGGCTGACAGATTTGTTTTCTAGCCTGAGACCATTCATTTCACTTTTAAGCAAGATGATTAAAAGGGGTTTCTCTTTGTGAGTCATTACTTACTGCGTGACGTGAAGCTAACTATTCTACACTCCAGCAATTGATGGCTACTCTGCCTTTTAGTGACTTTACAATATTCAAACTACCGGTAATTGAATTGCCTTAAGAATCATGGACTATCAAAGCTGCCTTAATGAAATGTATTCTTTATCCTGTTCAAGTGTTTATTATGGAGCTCGCTTGATTTCTGGCCAGTCATTAAGTCAAGCCACTTACAGGATTGTAGTAATATAGATGCATAATTTTTTTTCAAGTAATCCATATCCAAACTGAAGCACGCTTTGGCCCATATGTGAAACAAAATGGATGGTTTTGTTCTGAGATGAAGTGATACAGGGTGGGGGAAAAGAGCTAAGGATATTGGCAGCAGTAATTGAAGGGAAAGCACTGGGAAGATTTGGAGAAGTAGGTGGGATATGCCATACTGGGAACTGCTGGAAATGATGCACACCAGCCTTACCCTACTTTCCTTGTAGAATCATTCTGTATATTTGAATTTTGTTTTAGCCCAAACTCATACATTATTCAGTCTTTTGTCCCTGGTCAACTGCAGCTGATCTCAAAGGCTTGGCAGAATTAATAGAATGTGATGGTTTGTTCCTGATCTGAAACAAAGCATTTTCCTTTCCATGAATGATCCTACTATTATGCCATTACTAGTTATACTTCACCTCAAGAAAGGATGACATAACAAATTAGCATATCCAGGATTTAAACAGTCTCACAGACAGTAGTAAATATTGCAAAGGATGTCATAGTAGGCATTCCAGCCTGCATTGCTTGCATTTGAGATGACTCTAGAGTACCAAACATTCCCCTCATTACTGCATTCTACTCAAAGCTTATAATCAAAACAGTAACATGAGGAGTGTCCAAATACAAAAATAGGAAAGAAGAACCTGTAACGATAAATCTTTTGAGACAACTAAGAAAAGACATATTTGTTCATGAAAATTTTGTATGTGCTGGTGCAGGTTATCTATTCTGTAGAAAAGTGATTACCTATTTATAACATCAAACGGTTACAACAAATCTGTAATTGATGAATTTAATTGAATTATATTACAGTTTGCTTAGATCTAATGGTTGATTTATGTGTGGACTTTAGATTTCTTACTGGATAGAGTAGAAAAAATAATCATTTGGCACTTTAATATCCTAAACCAGTCATAATTCAAGTTTATTGGGGTAATTTCTGTTTGGTATTGCTCTCCAGCAAGGATAGATTTTTATTTCCTTCTGTCCTATTATGTTTGTCAGGAGTAAAAAAAAATGCAATAAATTGCAATTTGGCAATACTTGGAGGGCTCTCCTTATGTCAACAAAGACTGTTGAAATTGAAACATTCTGTCCGCTAGCGCTTCTTCAATGCATACTTACCATACTGGGTCACTCACTCTTAAAACATTCTCTGTAATTATGTAAGACAATTGCTTATTAATTCTAATCTGGCATGTACAGTAGCATTCATGAAAATCATGTTTCTTATTTTTCATACCGTTCTAAGAGCAATATAAAACCACCCTGCACTCAAGAGGCTATCTTATGGCTATGGCAGTGACTCTTAAATTTAAAATATAATGAGAAAAATCATAACCAATGAGCTTTCTGTGATGATAGGAATTGGATTGAAATATCCTACTAGATGAGCAAATGCATAATGTGCTTTCAAGTTTTAATGTTTAGAACTAGCCTTTGCTATTACAACACTCACCAACTTAAAACATTAAAATACCATTTTATTGAGGTACTGGTATACAGCATGTGATTGCTGTGAATTTCTAGTAGTTAGGTGATAAATTTAACCAAGAGAAAACAGACGCACTTAAATGATGTTTTAAACATTCTCTGCAGTATTAAGGGCTTGTGTTCTCTGACATAATTACAAAAGATCATGGCCATATTTTAAAATTTGGTAAATAGTTTTGTGGGCTGCTCTTCCTAAACATTTACAATTACATTATGTCAGTTTCAGATACTCCTTTCATTCTTAAAAAGTCAGTAGATAACCTGATAATTGTGACCTACCCAAAAGCAATTTACACATTCTGTGTTGGCAGTCAAAACATATTGGTGATAATATCACTAAGCCTCTGCACTACCATTGCCTACCAGTTAACCGCTGTTTATATTACATACTCTGGCCTCAGTCATATTCATTCAACAGTCATGAATGTCTAATTATAGCTAAAAGTTGTACTTCAACTATTTCAGCAAGCCATAAATGATCCAAATTGGCCTTTTAATAGCAACAGCTAGCAGAATATATCATAATGAATGCCCTAAAACCAAGCAGATATGAAATCTTGCATTGAAATAAGTCTTTGAGAAAGGAATACCTTGACCCTGAATGCTAATCCATTAAGACCTCTATCTAGATTTTTCCTTTAAGTCATAAAAATATTGTTACCTATACTGTGTCAAAAGGTGATCAGTATAGTTTCTAAATAAGTATCTTCTGAAAACTAACCAGCTTTCTTTGACACAAGTGACATTCTGTGAATCCATAATTTCACTTCTCAGTATAGTTACTAGGAATTGATGTACGCATGTGGCTACAAATAATAAATGCTGCCTTCTAGGAGACAAATCAAGATGAACACGAAGTTAGATTTAAATTGGGAGAGAAAACCCAGAATTTAGCAGAGACAGCCATATATGTAGTTTTTTAAGACTTCCAATCTAGTCTAGCTACAGTAGTACTGCATTTGATCTACCCTCCTCCTCTTTCGAGATTGAAATTCTTCGAAAAATTGCTGAATGTCCTCTCGTTTAACAACCTGTTAACAAAAAAAATAAAATAAAATAGGACAGTAGTATGAGTTAAACTATAAAACATTTCACTGATGTTTCAATAGTTATATTTAGATGTTTAAGAATACAAACTCAAATGCACCAATCTAACCAAAACAAGAAATGTTCAAAATTTATCAATATCAAAATTCAAAAGTTTTCAAAGAATCATAGGGGTGGGGAAACTTGTCAAATTTCCAGTGCATTATGTGATATTTAAAGTGGCTATAGTTTAGTCAAATACCTTCAATAGGATGCTGCAATATAGAATTTTTGAACTTGAATCATTAAAAACTCAATTCTACTGTGTCACTTAGAACAGGATACAGGATTTTTTCTAAGCATCCTTCAGATTTTAATTTATCAATGTCGGTTGATTCAACTTTATTCAAAATTCTGTTGGTGCAATACACTTAAAATCATCTTACTACCTTTTATATATAGTCATTTCATTTATATTAATTTTCAAATTTATTTCAAATCTACTGCAACAGAAGCAGGAAGAGGAAACTAAGCAGCAAACTAAAGTAATGAGAATGGATACCTTTTTACTATTTATATTTCCACCATTCCCTTTCTTGGAGTTCCAAGAAAATTTGGAAGCTCTGAGATTTTACAAGACTTCTGCACCCCAGATACTTGAGGTATTTTATCAAAAAGACAAACAGCAGGTCTCTCCATTTCAACTGCTAGATTTAAAAACAGTAAGCCTCAATGTTCCAATTCTGCTATCCTCATGAACACAGAACTAGCAACTCAAATAACAAATTTTGAATATCTTCTATAATCATAAGTTTACTTATCAAATAGTACTTAATTGCTACAAAGTCTGTTACATTTGTTTCTAATTTGCAAATAAGTCTTCTGATTTTAATTTAAATCTGTATACTTTCATAATCATCTATGGCTAATTGAGAGAAGTTCAAGCTTCTCTTCCCCATTTTCAGACCACTGCTCTAACAAAGAACACAGCTAGGCATATTCAGACCAAACTACCATGAATCTGATATTGATTAGCAACAGCATTATACCAAACAGAATTGTAGAATATTTCTAAAACTGGGCAGATTGACAAAAGGTCTTCCAAAATACTGATTGGTCAGCTTAATCTTCCCTCTTTGGAAGCTACTCCAAGGTCTTGGAACATTTGCTCAATGATCCTGCTTTGGCTTCAAGCAGTTAACAGAGAGCGAAGACCAGAAGATGCTGTGGAATTATGGAATCACCCTGTAAGAATGCCTAAATATGTTTGATAGATCTCAAGTAATAAAAACAATGTTTCTGTGTTATTTTATTTAGTAACTGACCATTTCTTACTCTTCCCTATAGAATTCTTTATTGAAGTGTATTGAGATGAAAATCTAATCTTTTTGCCTAGCTTGGAATACATTTTATCCACGCTCTAGAGATACTGGTAGTACATTCCTGCTTGGCTCTTAAGGGGGAAAAGAGGGGAAAGCACTGGAAATACAGTTTATCTAAAGAGCATAAGATGTGCATTTTCCAGATGATTATTATTAATCCAAATTATATGGGTAACAGCAGCATATTTATTTCTCAAATATGAAAAAGGGCCCTAACAGTCTCACTTATCTTATACAGCTGGAGATCCATATATGCAGTTTGTCAAAGTGTCACAGATAACGACGGCTATATTTTTAAACCATTCAAAGAATATCTTAATAGTATTAAATGATATTGTATACTTACTGTTCCTTCATCAGCAAATCTTCTCAAATAGTCTGTCAATTCTGTTTTCAAATCATTGTACTCTGAACCAAATAAAAATGATTTTATTGTAGCTGTGTATTTATATTAGACTTTTTTTTCCTCCTTTGTGGCATGTCAATCAGCTTTAAAAATGTCCCCCCCCCACAAAGTATTGCTTTTGTTATACTACAATTATACTGCCCCTCTACTTCCCTGTACGTTTGTGGGGTGTTTATTATTTATAAATAAAAAATTCTCCATACTCCTTATTGCTGAAGGACACTTAGCTTATCTAAGTTAAGCATTTCTGATAGATTGCTGCTGACAGTATACTACAAGGACAATCTTATAAATTCTTACTCAAGAGTAAGACTTGGTAAAGTCAGTAGAATTTTCTTCTGACTCAATAGTCCTAAGCCAATATTCTTAGTCAACTACCATGAACAATATTGTATTAGGTTTTTGTGGGCTGATTTTTTTAAAATTAACAAAAATGTGGCTGGAGATTCATTCTCTGAGCTTATGGGTTGGTTTTCGAATGTTTCGTTACCAGGCTGGGTAACATCTTCAGTGGAACTTATGGAATGTCTGAGTTGGTATTCTTCTGCTTATAAGGGCTTTGTATGGTCAGTAGATCTTGTGATGGGAGGGTCACATCAAGTGAGGGTCTTGTGATGGGTCAGGTGTGGAACACGTCAGGTGAGTGTTTTGTAATGGATTTTGTAAGGGTTCAGATGTGGGTCATATCAGTTGAGGTGATGGGGAGGTCACTTCAGGTGAAGGTCATTGGCAGGTGAAGTGCTGGTGATGGGCGTTGCGTGAGTTGGTTGAAGGACATTGATGTTGCTGGTTAGCTGTACGGTTGATTTGAATTCTCAGGGATTCAGAGGTTGGTTGTAGGTTTATCGATGAAATTGCTTGTAGAGTGCCAGGCTTCGATAAACTCACAAGCGTGGCGGGTGGTAATGTGGCCAATGATTCTTGTATTGCTCCAATATAATTGATACTGCTTGGTGTCAGTGTGGGTAGCAATTAGGGATTGGGGATTGTGGCAAATGATTGACAGCCAATGTTAATGGATTCTGGTTCACAAAACCCTCACTTGAAATGACCCACACCTGACCCATCACAAGATCCTCACCTGACATGATCCTTCCATCACAAGAACTACTGACCACACAAAGCCTTTACAAGCAAAAGAACACCAACTCTCACATTCCCTAAATTCTGATGAAGATGTTATTAGCCTGGTAACAAAACATTAGGAAACCAACCCACAAGGTCAGAGAACAAACCTCCAACCTCATCCTATATCCAAGCTACAGATATTCACCACTATCACTAACAAAAATGTTTTAGAGCATCAACCTCTTTCCCAATTCTATTTTCCTACAAAAAGTGAAAGCCTATCCAGACTATTTCTCATTTAATTACTTACCACAGATGAGCTCTACCTGCTGTACTCTGTTCATGCTGTTAAGTGTGTCCATTAGAGGATCTCTTCTATCTGCTTCTTGGTCATTTGTCCCTTTATTCTCATAAGCCAAGACAGTATCACATTCATCCGTTAGGAATGGGACTTCCATATCAGAATACATTTTCTGAAGAATAAGAAATTACTCTCACTGTACATGTTAATTTATAAAATATTTTATGAATCGAAAATAGAAGCAAATTCATTTTTTCAAATTCATTTTTTTTAAAAAAAAAGTAGCAATAGATATAGGAATATAGCCAGCCGTACCAAAATAGCTTTTATCCGTGGGCTATTAGGCTTTTAAATGAGACATAATCTTATGCAGAATTGACTTGGGAGGCCGGTGTGTGGTGTAGTTGGTTCACATGGTGTGGTAGGATGGAGGGTTTGTGTGTTGGGGGGAGAGAGCACGGGGGGGGGGGAGGCTCAGCTAATCTCAATGTACACATGTTGTACTTTGACAAAAAAGGTTTATTTATTATTATTAATAATAATAGCACATATGAGAGCATATAAATAGCTTTAAAATAGTGTAAAAGGAAGTGATAAGCAAACATAAGCAGTTCAAAACAACTCTAGCAAGCTTATGAGTGGAGAAACAAACAACTGTGGCTCTACAATAAATGTATAAATTCTAACAGCAAAGTCAAAAATCCCTACACACAATACTTCTTTACCCCCACCTTTTCATAAAATTTTACATGAGACAAATCTCTAAAAGTGATTGGTTATGTAGATTTTCAAATGACAGAACAAAACATAAACACTCATATGTTTCTAATGTACTATGTTTTAAAGACATATTTCTACCGTGTGAAATCTTTTACAAGGTTTCAGTTTTTACTGCCAGGTTTTTTTTTATCTTCCAAAAAGGAAGACAATGAATTTAAGATGAACTGAGAGAGCCAGCTGGGTCTAGTGTTAAGGTGCTGACCTAGAAACCAGGAGATGGTGAGTTCTAGTTCCTCCTTAGGCATGAAAGTCAGCTGGGTGACTTGGAACAGTCACTCTCTCTCAGCCCAGTCCATCTCACAAGGTTGTTCTTGTGCAGAAAATTTAAAAATCTTTTTAAAATGGTAGACATAAAATTATAAACATATACTAGCCTCTCCTCCTCAAGCAGAAACAGCCCCCCCTGAAAAAAAAACATGAAAAAGCAGTCCCATTTAGGTGCTGAAAAAAGAATAAATTCAACCAGATCAGCACAGATCATACACTCATTTCCCAGGCAATTGTTTCAGAAAAGAACTATATATTCTTCAACAGCTCATATAAGATACAGCAATTTAAAAATTCATACCACACATTCTTTGCAGGTGCACAATTTGCTTCGCCAGTTGTGTGGCCAGAAGGTGGCTGTATTTTGTTTCAGATTCTGCTTGGCTTGAAGTTCTTGCAGCTTGCACACCAATATTTTCTTAATTGGCTGCAGTAAAATAAAAGTTACCAGTGCTATTTAATTTCCTTATCCTTTGCTCATTCCAGTCTGTTTAGCACTCCAAATTTATTGTTTATAGTATAATACTATGCAGTTCTTCACCTGCACATTGATATAGCTAATTTTAGAAAGGCATATTCCATATCAGAAGAGTTTGGTAAATGTATTCAACTAATTAACAGAAACCTTCTCATAGTTTTAAGTTAAATGCATGAAAACAAAAAAAGACAGATAATATATGGGGTGGGATTTATGAACTCAAATGCTATAGTTGAGGGGTGTCAAACTCAATTTCATTGAGGGCCGCATCAGCATTGCAGTTGCCCTCAGGGGGCCGGGTGGGTATGGCCTGGGTGGGCGTGGCCTACTGGGTGGGCATGGCTAGAGTGCGTATGGCCTACTGGGTGGGCGTGGCCACCTCTACATCATTCACATCAAGGGTGCCTATGGGGGCCTGGGCAGGAGTGGGACAGATCTGAGGGTCTCTGGCAGAAGGAGGGTCTCTGGGCCAGGGCCAAGGCAGTGGGGGCCATTCCCTCACTGTTTCCAGGATGGCTTCGCGGGCCACATGAAACCACTTCGCGGGCCGCATCCGGCCCCCGGGCCTTGTGTTTGACATGTCTGCTATAGTTCTATCCACTTCCAGGCAGCATTAGGTATTTGTGTGAATTAGATTTTTTGGGGGAGGGGGGGTGCCTTCAAGTCAGTCTTGCCTCCTATTGACATTGAACTATCCTTGCAGTTTCCTTGGCAAGATTTTCAACAATCATTTGCCACTGCCTGCTTCCTAGGGCTCAGAGACTTACCCAAGATCACTCAGCTGGCTTTATGCCCAAGGCAGGATTAGATCTCATGATCTTCCAGTTTCTACTCCCGTGCCTTAACTGCTACACCAAACTCATAAATTAGATTAGGCTACATGACTCTACTTAATATATATCATGGCAACGACGCAGCCAGGAATATCATGAGGTCAGAATTACAGCTTTTAATAATATGGTGCAAAACAAGAAATGCAGGACCTACCATTGAACATTCATTGCCAGAACTGGTAGATGGTTCATTAATTTGTATTGTTTTATCTTCAGTCTTCATTTGATCTACACTGTTTTCATTTTTGATTATTTCAGTTTCTTCAACATTCAGCACAGTTCCATTATCAGCTGCAGCAATAACTTTGGTCACAGTTGGAACTACAAGAAATAGACACCTTGAACTATTAGAATAACTATAGTAAGTGCTATTTCTACCTCAATTAGCTAAAATAACTTTGCATAATTAAATATCAGTGTAAACAATGAAACTAACATTGCTAAAAAGGAAACAATGTCACATGATAACACGATCATTTATTTATATTCTATCTCCAAAAAGACATTTTTAATTTTAATTTAATTTTAATTTAATAACATTTATATACCGCCCTTCTCCCTGAGGACTCAGGGCGGTTCACAGGGCAGAATAAAATAGCAAATACAAACATTAAAAAAAGATTAAACAATTGCCCTAGTTAAAAACAATGGAAATACAGCGCTAAAAACCCCAAGAAAAATTAAAAGACCAAAGATAAAACAACCCCAGCAATCCCCATCAGGCTAGGCCAGCTTGTACAAACAGAAATGTCTTAAGATCGCGACGAAAGGAGCGAAGATCGGGCGCCATCCGGAGCTCTACCGGTAGCTGATTCCACAATGAAAGTATTGCAATTACAAATAATAATCCACATCTTTTAATGAAGTGTAGACTACTGCTCTTATAGAGTGATGTTTAAAAGTTTGCAAAACCTTTTCAATTTTCAGTATCGTATATCCAAATATTTGAGTATCCAATATATAGTTTTTGATCATTTTTCTCAATAAATCAGTGAACAAGAACTTGTTTAATTGGCTCCTCTTTATCTAGTTTTAGGACTTGTGCAAGACAATCCATTATCAATATTATATTGTTTATATTTATGCAAGAATATTAAAAATTAAAAAGAGTTCACAAACTTTTAAGTACAGCTATATTTTATGTCCCAGTGGAGAAAATACCCAAAATTCCAATGCTTTTGTGAAAAAAAATTCTGACTGCGAAAGAAAAGTATGTCATAGTGGCAGGACAAACTTTGTTATATAAATTTATATTCCATTAGTTTAATGCTATGTCCTCAAGACCCTGTATCATCTTCACTGACATTATGAAAAATAATGAAACAGGTGCTTCTTTGAATTATATCTGATTATTTTCATGCTTTATTTTAACAATAGTGTCCAATTTCTCAATACAATTTTTCCCCAGAATAACATATAACTAAACTATTGTATTGGATAACTACCTCACCTCTTCACCTTCTCATGTTTTTATGCAGTAATAATATTTAAGCTAAGTTTTCAAGTCTTTCTCTTGCAACATTCTAATGACATAAAAATTGTCAAAACACAGCTAATTAACTTGAAATGTAATTTTTTAATAAAAAATTAAATGAGTCATTTAATAAGCCTGTACCTAATATTTTACAACATGCTACTAGGCACCTATATTCAGAACCATCAGAAAGCAGTAAAACCTGTCATAGCTGTTGTGATTCAGGGTCAGCCTGTGGGTTTGGCAATTGGGTCAGACGACTCAGAGGAGAAGGAGGAAGGGGGTGTTGAAGAGCTTGCTGAGGGGGTTGGACAGCTTGATGAGAGCCCTCAGCCAGGCCCCTCTCACCTGGTCACAACGCAGACCCAGCCGTGTGAGCCTGACAGCGTGGATGAAGATGACCCACAGCTGGACCTGTTCAAGGACGCCCGACGCAGGAGGCAGTCAATCAGGAGTAAACAGAGGAAGGCAATGGGGCTCCTCGGAAGGAGGCAGAGAGAAGCCACGCCCTGAACTGTATTTAAGGGGGAATGCGTGGGAGGGCTGGTTTGCTGAAGGCAATCGCTTGAAAAGCTCCTGTTTCTTGGTTCGTGTCTTGTTCTATTTGTTTTTGTAGCAATAAATTTGGCAGGCGTAATTCCAGCCTCTTCCCTTCTTGTAAAAGGGGTTGTCCCTGCCTTTTCTGCAGGGCCGGTAGCAGGCTGGTACAGAACAATAGCTGTGATCTAATATCACAGGGCCTTAGAAAAAAATATTTCTTCAGTAATATATATTTTGCTGAATTATAAAGACTAAGGACTATCTGCTGGACCATAGTAGAGAAGCCCAAATGCTTATCTTTATTTTCTTCCAACAAACCAATCCTTATTACGCCAAAGTTACTCGAGTAAGTGACGTACTCACATAGAGTCATGTGAAAAAGAAAGTACACATACAGAAAGCAATTATTTCAGATTATTTCTGCTACAGACGGTTCTACAAGCTATTCATCATAAGCAATACTTAGCTTTTTTACACATGGCTTCTCCATTTTGGCTTTCTTTTTGTAAAATAAATGATGACACGGTATAATGTGTCATGTGTTGCTGTACCTTTGAGGCTGTATTTATCTACTTTTGAGAACGGCTAAGGACGAGATGTTTTTTATTATGTTCTGAACTCGGAGGGTGTACTTTCTTTTTCACATGACTGCAGATACCATTAGGTGAGAATACAATCTCTTACAAGATTGTTTCTCCCTAACCATAAACTGAAAATTTTCAAAACAAAATTACAAAAGATAAAATAGAAGTTTGAGCAAAATATTTGCCAGCTAAATAGTTTCTTGGTCTCTGCCCCATTTCAACTCCCAGTAAGCAGCTGACTAATTGGTCAGATTTAACTTTCAGGGCAGAATTCTTTTCCATGCAGGCATGTTTAGTATTTAAATTTTAGTTTGAATATCATAAAAACTTTGATATTTAACCCCAAACAATGCATTAAATTAATAAACTACAACAAGATGAATGCATATTTCACTCATGCCAATTAAATTAAAGCATCTAATCAAAAATCTTCCACTTCACTGAGTTGTGATACTTGGTCAGGATTAAACATTAACTCAACAACTGTTATTTTTCCTCACCTGCTAATCGCGAGGCATATGCCCACAAGAAAGGGCAATGATCCATGCAAGACTGACATATCATTTCATGAAAATCCCCACTATCTGGAGGGACAACACCAAGATGCTGAGGAGAAGCAAATGGAAATGCAGAACAATTGTGTATTACTGACAAACAGTAGGACTCTTCATTAAAATTAGAACAAGGGATATAATATCACAGAATTAGGGCTCTTGTTTTTCATCTTAAATTTTTATAATCCATGCAGTGTATATGGCATAAACTATAGACACTTGCTGAAATATTAGCTTTATTTTCAAAGCTATCACTCCTTGAAAAGGCTGTAATTCATACGTATTATTAAATGTTTCTCAAACTAAAAGATTTCAGTGCCCAAATTGTTTTTAATGCAGATATTAAGGACACCTTGTATGGGTTTGAAATTCTGAATTCACTTATTTAAGGATCTATGCAAACATTCAAGACTGAAACATTCAAGACTGCAAGAAAAAACTGGTTTTTACAAGTTACATATTTCCAATCCTTTTCATTTATGATACAATTTTGTTACATTTGCTTACCCTTCCATGAAACCAATCTTCACAAACTATGCACTGGATCATTTCATCTGGAATCTAAAGATAGAGTCATAGTACTATATTATAAAATATACTATTACTTCAACCCTTGAGAAACGGGTCTTTGAAATTACAGAGAACATGTAATAATTATATTGTCAACACACTGCTATATCCAGTTCAAAGGGCTTATTTTATATCATTAAAGCTCCATGTCACTGAAGAATATTCATTCCACTTTTAACTTTCAACACTGAAAAAGTGAATGTGGAGCAAACCCAACTCACCACCAAAAAAATCTAATTACTGTTTCTTTCTAACCTTGTAAATACTTGCATTTATATTAATTTGAAATGTATTTATAACAGCTCTAAATTTTTAAAATAACTTTTGATGGTTAAACAGATTGGGAAAAACACATACATTTCTATGTCACATGCAGCTTATTCAATATTTCTGGGACAAAGTACACGTAACAGATATTCAAACCACTGGGTGATTAATTTAATGAAAATAAAATTCCTGAGAGATAATATCTGTCTTATCTTATTACAGCCTCAGAACAGGAATATAAGCTAGGCTCCTGGATCTAATTTCTCTAAGAATGGCTTATTTCTAATATCCAAAACATAAAACTACAGTGGTCTTTTATTTTTCAATTGTACATGTAAAAATCCTGTTTTTCACTTGAAAAGGAATAATAAAAAAAATAAATTTATTACATCTTATGATCTGCATTTGCACAAAATGTATTTCCATCTTTTACATATCATTACAATACAATTTACCTCATCATCAGGGTCTGGGTATGGTCTTTTACAAACACAATATAATCCATAAAAATTATCATTGTATTTATTTGCTGGATTCACTGTTGCCTTTTCCTAAAAAAATGTAAGACAGGTACCTTAAATAGAAGATAAATCAAAAAGAAATTGTATAGAAAGCATTTTATTTACTCTGTGCATCCTACCTCAATCATCTCAGAAAAAGACAATAACCCTTATCAATTGTCCTTGATGAAGGCAGATTCAAATATTGTATAAAATAAAATTAGGTCTTCTAATTATCATTTGACTGAGTGGCTTACAATTCTGCCACACATAAACATGTTTAAACAGTAAAGCAAGGGGCCAAACAATAAATATTACACAATGTATTATTCCTATACAATTGAGAGAGAGAGAGAGAGGAGAGAGAGAGAGAGAGAGAGAAGGGCTGCCTCTGAGAGTCCTATAGATGATACTTTTTGAAAGAGGGAATCTGGAAGGAGCCCATTTTTTCCTGTTTTAACTGGGCCAGCATAAATTATTGGGGGTAGGAGATCCGAAGCCCCAGAAATCAAGTGATAACCTGCGCAGATCTTGAAGTAGCTGTTACCTGAATGAACCAAGGCATGCCCATAATTACTCAACTGCTGCATTCCAAAGTAACTATAGCTTCAAGGGCACTCCCATTTATAGTCACTGCTACAGTTTATTTGGGAAGTGAAAAGGACATCTCTATGTTCTTGCTTTGGCAGTAATTCCAGCTGCTCGGATTCCTCTTGCAGCCTCCGACTTCTCTTACATTAGGGTTAGGATTTTATAATTTAAATCAGATAAAAAATAAGTTTCGCCACCATTTTTTTCTCAAATGTAAACCTAACATTTATACTTACAGGATGTAGTTTGCATTTCAGATTTTTGAACTTGCTGTTTCCACAATCACAACAGAAGTTTCTGGGGGGGGGGGGAGAGAAAGGGCAAATTCTGAAAGACAGTGTCATAATCTCCATATACTTAAGCAAGCTATTTACAAACTATGTTCATAATACATGGAAAACATCTTCAAAAATTATTAATTATAATTATTAAATTGTATTTACCATCCATTTTTTTCAAACCAAAATAAATGTCTCTTTAAGTATTTACACAGCTAATTTCAGTTATAAAGATGTCATGAAGCTTTCAAAACAACTTTTTAACTCATAGAACTATATATTGTGATTATATTTTGTACTGAAGTAGCACTCTTCTCTAGCTGGAAATTAGGAACTTGAAAATTATATCTATTTACTTAAGCATTTCACTTTTAAAATACAGATGTAATAATGCCCTGAGTCCAATAAATCTCTAATAAAAAGTGTCACAAAATTATGTTTTTCCTTCTGTTAAAAAACGCAATTGTATTCTATAGGCAATCCTCAACTAACAATCATTCACCAAACATTTGTTGCAGCATCCCCAAGGTCACATGATCAAAATTCAGGCCTAACTGCACTTCAACTCCCCCTCCCACCTGTTTTCCCTCCATCTCTGCCCTCTTGGGTGCCTTGCGTTCCACCACGTATTCCTGCACTCTGTGTTTTGCATCCTTCCTTCTTTCCCCTTAGAAAAACTGTCTTTTCTTCACAAATACCTACAAGGAAAAATGAAGAAATCCCCCTGTGTGTATGGCAGAGCCTGCAAGGAAGATGGAGCACAGCTGCAGGCTTTTAAGCCTTGATTGAGGTATATAAGAAAAGACCATCTGTCTAGGAATCCCAGCACCCAGTGCATGTGGCAGCATGTGGGCATCTTTGTGGGCACTAAGATATCTAAGTTGCAAGGGGCCTCTTGCATGATGCCTAGGAACAGAAGCTATTCAGGATCCTGGTGGAAGCAGATGGGCAAGGAAGCAGGTCTCCCACCCCCAATCAAGATTTAAAAACATAGGTCCATGCCCTTCTCTTCTCATGGCCACTAGCACTTCCCCTGCCATCTGTGCTGAGGATTGCTCCAGTAGAACCCATCCATACATGCTGGCTTAGAGCATAAGCTATACTGTCTTGGCTGGCAATACTTGTGGTCAGTGACCAATCCACCACCACTAGGCCTACTGAAGGGCAGCTGGCTCCAGAGGCCACACAAGAGGAACTGAGTTGCTTAGAAATCCCAGGCCTACTGCATGTGGCAGTGTGAGTATTTTTCAGGGTGCTTGGACACCAAACAGCTAGGCTCCTCTTGTATGCCTCAGTCATGGCTTAAAAGCCTCCACTTGTGCACCATCTTCCTTGTGGCTCCTAGCCCAGTCTTTGCCACACACGGGGGGGGGGATTCATTTTTCCTAGTCAGTATTTTCAAATAAAAGACTAAACATTTATAAGCAAGAACAAGGAAAGATACAAAATGCAACATAGAATGCAGGGCTGATGCAGAAATTCTGCTTTGGGGGAATATATTGTTTTCTTCTCTGCAATGCCTAACTCAAATGCTTATCCACTGGTTGCTCTCATATAAACAAGCAGTGAAGTTGGGGAGAGTTCTCAAGCACCTCTCCTTAAATGGCTACATCATGTGCTATTCGCCTTCTGATTGGCTGAATCATTCATATATATATGATTGAATATATATATATATATATATATATATATATATATATATATATATATAAATCCTTCTCCACCCAGGGAACTGCCACCACCTCTTCCTTCTCTCCCTGTGTGCATCCCCGGCTGCACTTTCACCCAGCACTTGGCCATCCACAGAAGATAGTAAAGGCCATTTGCGGGCAGTGGGTGACCACGGTGGCACCAGGGATATGAAACAGAGTGTGAGGCACCCAAAGGGATAGAATGAGGGGGCAAGATTAGCTGGTGGGACGAACTGAAGTGAAGGCGAGTGTGGCAGGGCAGAAGTATGAGATCCTCACCTAACAGTACTACTGTCCTAGCCTAACAAGTGTTAATGGAACTGCCATTGCTAAACATGCAGTCATCTAACATTTCACATAATGACTATAGTGATCAAAGTTCCAGTCCCAACTATTGTTATAAGTTGAGGACTAATTTAAATAGCTGAAGACTGATAAATTGGCCTAAAAATGATGAATTTATTTTCTCTTGGCTTACCTTTTCGTATATAATTCAAATAACTTGTGAGAGCCATGGCATTCATAGCTGCATGCTAAACAAATCCCTGCTGGTTCTTCACCTGGTGGTGTACATGTACTGCAGGCATATAACGCCTGCCTCTTTACAGCACCCTAAAGACAACAGCATAATAATGAAAACAATCAGGAAAAGTACCATGTTAAGATTTTGCTTTTACAGAGAAATCCTAAGACAACAAACCTGAATCCTAGAAGTTAAATAGTTTTATTCTTACTGGAAATTTAAAAGAACTCTTCAGTAACCATGTCCTAAAACATAGGTCACTATACTTATATTACACCTAATTCAACCAGGAGTAAGTGATTATAACTAATTTTCATTTAGACAAGTAGATGAACAGCAAGTAACAATACTCTGTTAGATAATCATGGAAATTGGTTATCTGACAGAGATAACTCAGCTTTTACTCCTACTGTTAAGGACAGGGGCCTTCAAACTTGGTCCTTTTATGACTTGTGGACTTCAACTGCTCCACCAAGGCTCTTCTATGTATATGCCTGCTTATTAGGGCTTTGGGACACACACACACCCAGCGGCATTTTTCCTTTTTTTATACCAAAAAGTTTTTGTATGGTAGAATCCATCTGTTTATATAGCCCATTATACAATGGTAATTTTAACTTATAACTTCTTTTGTTGAAAATAATTTAAAAAGATTGGCATTTACTTTTTTTAAAAAAAAGTCTGAAAACTGTAATTAAAAGTACAAATACAGAAATTTAGCATATTTCAGTTATTGTTGGAGCTAATAATAATTGGTTGATTATATTAACAAAACAAAACCCACAGATCAAAAAGGTGACAATATCTTCTTGGCTGATCTGAGCTTTAAAGAGCCAATTTTGTGTAATGTTAAGACACCAGGTTAGAAATTGGAAGGCTATGAACTCTAGTCTTGCCTTAAGCACCAGCCAGCTGGGTGACCTTGGGTTAGTCATTCCTTCTCAGCCCTAAAAAAGAGGCAATGGTATCTTACTTCCCAAATTTTACAAAAAACCTGAAGAGACTAGTACAGCAGTTGGCATGTCAACAATGACTCAAAGGCATGCCCCTGCGCACACGCACACACACAAATATATGGTTATCTTCCCTTTTTCATTAGACTGCTGCTTATTACTAATAGCTTGCGAACTTATCTTTTAAATTTACCACAATACTCACCATCACCAATAAGCCAAAAATAAATTATAGTACTGTCAGCAGCAGCAGCATCTAGTCAAGTTTTTTTAAAAAAATCCCATTTATATGGGATCGAATTTAATTATTTTTAATTGTTTTTAATTTTTGTATTGTATTGATGTTTTAAACACCTTGTAAACCACCCTGACTCCTACGGGAAAAGGGCGGTATATAAATCTAATAAAATCTAAATATCCTGCCCTTCTCGGAAGACTCAGGGTGGCTTACAATCTAAGAAGCACAAATCAATGTGCTTAGCAATAGCCTTCATTCTTTTCTTTTTTTAAAATCCCATTTATATCCCGCCCTTCTCCGAAGACTCAGGGCGGCTTACAATTTAAAGCACAAATCAACGTGCTTAGCAATAGCCTTCATTCTATGTATATGCCTGCTTATTAGGGCTTTCACACACACCCCAAGCGGCATTATTACAAAGTCAGCTTAATTGCCCCCAACAATCTGGGTCCTCATTTTACCTACCTCGGAAGGATGGAAGGCTGAGTCAACCTTGAGCCTGGTGGGATGCGAACCTGCACTAATTGCAGGCAGCTGGTGTTACTTAAGGAGGCATTAGCCCACTGCTCCACCAAGGCTCTTCTATGTATATGCCTGCTTATTAGGGCTTTGGGACACACACACACCCAGCGGCATTTTTACAAAGTCAGCTTAATTGCCCCCAACAATCTGGGTCCTCATTTTACCTACCTCGGAAGGATGGAAGGCTGAGTCAACCTTGAGCCTGGTGGGATGCGAACCTGCACTAATTGCAGGCAGCTGGTGTTACTTAAGGAGGCATTAGCCCACTGCTCCACCAAGGCTCTTCTATGTATATGCCTGCTTATTAGGGCTTTGGGACACACACACACCCAGCGGCATTTTTACAAAGTCAGCTTAATTGCCCCCAACAATCTGGGTCCTCATTTTACCTACCTCGGAAGGATGGAAGGCTGAGTCAACCTTGAGCCTGGTGGGATGCGAACCTGCACTAATTGCAGGCAGCTGGTGTTACTTAAGGAGGCATTAGCCCACTGCTCCACCAAGGCTCTTCTATGTATATGCCTGCTTATTAGGGCTTTGGGACACACACACACCCAGCGGCATTTTTACAAAGTCAGCTTATTGCCCCCAACAATCTGGACCTCTTACTTCCACGGCCCCTAAAATTGTGTCCAACTTCCTACCCTGAGCTCCCCAGATCTTATGGTCTGCAGTTCCCATCCTCCACTGTCAACAAACACTGACTTTAAGGGCTAAGAATAAGAGAGTGGTAGTCCACCAGTAGTCCGTGTTGCTGTAGTGATTAAGAAGACCTCAGGCTACAAACCCGGAGAGAGCGAGTTATTTATTTATTTATTTTATTTTATTGGATTTGTATACCGCCCTTTCCCCGAAGGACTCAGGACGGTTTACAGGGAATTAAAACAAGAAATATCAAAGTTAAAAACAATTAAAAAGATTATAATAGTCCCTGAGAGAATAAAAACCCCAATTAAAATTAAAATTAAAATTCTCAGCCTGGGCCAGAGAGCTCGAAGAGCCAGGTCTTCAGGTCCCGGCGGAATGAACGGAGGTCGGGGGGGGCAGTCCTCAACTCCATGGGCCGCTGGTTCCAGAGGGCAGGTGCACCCACTGAGAAGGCCCTCCCCCTGGGCGTTGTTGTTGTTAGTTGCGAAGTCGTGTCCGACCCATCGCGACCCTATGGACAATGTTCCTCCAGGCCTTCCTGTCCTCTACCATCTTCTGGAGTCTTTTTAAGCTCACACCTACTGCTTCAGTGACTCCACCCAGCCACCTCATTCTCTGTCGTCCCCTTCTTCTATTGCCCTCAATCTTTCCCAGCATTAGGCTCTTCTCCAGTGAATCCTTCCTTCTCATTAGGTGGCCAAAGTATTTGAGTTTTACCTTCAGGATCTGGCCTTCTAAAGAGCAGTCAGGGTTGATCTCCTCTAGGACTGACCGGTTTGATCGCCTTGCAGTCCAAGGAACTCGCAGGAGTCTTCTCCAGCACCAGAGTTCAAAGGCTTCAATTCTTTGGCGCTCAGCCTTTCTTATGGTCCAGCTTTCACTGCCATACATTGCAACTGGGAAGACCATAGCCTTGACTATACGCACTGGGCGTTACCCGCTGGCAATCTTTTACCGGCGGCACCCTGAGAAGACCCTCCCTGTGGGAGCGCACTGGACGAAGGGAGCTTGATGCTGGCAGTTCCAGCCCCACCTTAGACACAAAGCCACCTGGGTGACCTTGGGCCAGTCACGCTCTTTCAGCCCTAGGAAGGCGCAATGGCAAGCCAAACCTTGCCATTCTCCCCATGAATTTCCCCGCTCTCAGTTACCAAGCTATGGTAATATGTGCAGGGAGCTGCTCCAGACAGTCTTCGAAAATCTGACAGGGCTAAAAATGGGAGGGGGAAAAAAAAAGTTTTTTTAAGTCCGACATAACTGAAGGCAAGAGGTTAAAGGCAGCTTTCTCAAGGGCCTTGGCCAGGGGTAGGCAACCTCGGCTCTTTTATGACTCATGGACTTCAACTCCCAGAATTCCTGAGCCAGCCAAGCTGGCTCAGGAATTCTGGGAGTTGAAGTCCATGAGTCATAAAAGAGCCGAGGTTGCCTACCCCTGGCCTTGGGAGAAGCGAGCCTCCCAGCAGGCCGGCCTTAGCCAGCCCCGCCCTCCTCTCACCTGAGAGTAACTGCAGCGCTCGTGATCGCTCCCGCCTAGCACGGCGCGCGCTTCGTTCTCCAACTCCTCGTTTTCGGCCAGCACCTCGGCTAGCGACACGACGGGCTCCTCGGCGTTCCTGTCCCCGTCTTCGCCGCCGCCGTCCTCTTCTGACGAGCCAGAAGCAACCGTCGCCCTTTCCATCCCCCTGACCTAGCCGCTTCTCTGGCTCCGTCGTCAAAAGCCCGAGGCGGAGGAGGAAATGGCGGGAAAACGCGAACCCCGCCGCCAGGCGACGGTTCCGCGCATACCGGAAGCGGAAAAAACCAGTCGCGACGAAGAAACAAACGGGGAGGGAGGGAGGGAGGGGCGGGGCCCTGCCCGCGTGTCAGCGGCGACAGCCAATCACGAAGGGGAAACGGAGGCGGAGGCCAAGGCACGCCGAGACGCGCTCCTCCTCCGACGGTCGGATCAACAACAAAAGCCCGCGGGATGGGTGACGCGCATGCGCTGAATGAAGGGAGGAGAACTGGAAGAGCGACCTCTCCTCCCCCCTCCCGTTTCCTGACGTGTGTCTGCGGGGGGGGGCGTTTTTTTTTCCCCCTGACAGTTTCGTCAGAGGCGATACGCTAAAAGCCGATTGGTTCCTCGTTGGCGCCGGGAGCCGAGGGATGGAGTTGCGGGCGGAGCTGATTGGCCGCGATGGCTTGAAACGAGCGTGGCGAGTCCGGTGTGACCCTCCGGGAGAGCTGCGGGGGCTGCTGGCGGGCTTGTCTCAGCTGCGGGAGGAAGTCGCCGCTCGGCTTGGCCCTCTGGTGCAACAGGAGAGCCTCGCTGCCGCCGGGGACCGAGATGAGCGTGGAGGTGAGGGCCGGATATTTGGAACCGGGTTTTTGTCCTTGATATTATGACGATGGTCGTTCGTACTCTGTGCCAGAGGTCTTCAAACTTGGCCCTTTTACGACTTGTGGACTTCAACTCCCAGAATTCCTCAGCCAGCGTGCCTGGCTGAGGAATTGTGGGAATTGAAGTCCACAAGTCATAAAAGGGCCGAGTTTGAAGACAGACCCCTGCTCTGTGCGGTAACCTGTGAGGACAGATTCGATTGCTCTATTTCAGCTCCCAAATGAAGGAGGACGCTTTGGGAATACTGCGTCCTCTGAGTGAGGATAAAATTGGACTTGGATGGTGGTTGGGGCATACTAATCCAAACTGACCCGGTGTAATCCTTATTGTTAGCAGGGGAGGTTGCGTTTGGCACGGATGGGATTAAGGCTTGGTAACCTATACCCCATCTTTCTATCTTACCAAAGAGAATCATCTGAAAACCTTGTCTAACATGGATACGTAGACTTCAGTAAGGCATTTGATAAAGTAGACCACAACCTACTCCTTGGTATGCTAGAAAAAGGTGGAATAAATAATAATAATAATAATAATAATAATAATAATAATAATAATAATAATAATAATAATAATAATAATAATTTAATTTGTATACCGCCCTTCTCCCGAAGGACTCAGGGCGGTGAACAGGGCAATACATAGTAAAAAACCAAGAGAAAGAGGAAGGATGTAACAGAGCTGAATGAAATTGCCTGATCTTACGGAATAGAACTGCTGAATACATGCAGAAAAATTAACTTGTAGATTTCATTATGAATGAAAGGGCTAAAGCGTATGTCAGAAAATATAAATTGGTGTCATCTAATTGTGAGTATATGAAAGTAGGAATCCATAGGTTAGTGACAGACCCATTCATAAAACCAAGAATGAATGATATCTGATTGTTTTATTGAATTGAATTGAGATCCTCAGAAGGAGAGGTGAGAGAATCATGTATCTTTGAGAAAGGTTGTGATGCCACCTGTTTTGAAGACAGGAGTAATGCACCCTCACTAAAGCCCTCCCTGGAGCAATTCATTTTTTAACACTTTCACTCAGTTTCCAACCTGCCCTTTTTAGAGAGTTTTGTTGAGCATGGGTGACTTAGAGCCAATCACTCTCAGCCCAACTTGCCTCACAGGATGGTGGTGGTGGTTGAGAAAATAGGAAGAAGGTGTGTTGGATATGTTCGCTATCTTGCCGTATTTGTAAAAATAAAGGTGGGATACAGATAAATAATAAAATGATCTAGGTCACTATCATACTTAATTTTTCAGCTGTTTTTCCTTTTACAAAGACATTACTATTAATTGGTAAAAGCTGACTGAGCACTACCAATTTATCCAACATCAGTGAATCTGGCTACTGTTGATGCAAAATCAGATAACTAGGTTTTTGAACTCATGCACTTGTTCATTTCGCTCATTTCTAAAGGCCATGTTAATTTCTGAGTCATGAGGTGACATAGTCATGTTTTGTTTAGTCCAAACCTCTCTGCTCCTTTATGACACCTAATGGTTCCTGTGCCTTCTGTTCTGATTCCTCTGTGAAAACAGTCATTGGTTTATGTTGCATCTGTGAAATTCAGTTTATCTGCCTTACATTGAGTTCTTGTATTTCTGACTTTTCTCCATTATCCAATCTATCACCTCATTGAACAACAATGGTTATAATACATACCCTCATCACATTGCTGTTTTGACTATAAAAGGACTGGTTTTATCATTGTGCACTTCTGCACTTAACTGTGTCCTAAAATGCAGCAAATGCTGATCACCAAAACAGCTTTCTACTCAAAATCCCAGTGGAAACTCTTAAAGGTAGTCTTAATATATATATACATACACACAGCCACGGTTTGCTCTGAAACCACCTTGTTCTTTCTTGGTGGAAATTCTCTTATCCGCTATATGTATTTTTTGATAACTTGCACAAGGGCCTTTCCAACTATTGTCAGGGGTCTAATTCAGCAATAGCTTTCACATCATGGCTTTTCAGCCTTTTTATACACAAGCACAATATCATCATGTGTAAATATCCTTATGAAAAACCATTCAAAACTGTCAGAGAAAACCATAACTACTTTTTAAGGCTCAACAGGAACAACAAGCCCATGGCATAATTAACAGCAGCAGAGGAGCGTCAGAAAAGTCAGCATCAATTCTTAACCGATATTGAGGACTACAGTAATGTCTCTGGTTATGTTGTTCAAACAAGAACAGGGGAGTTAACAGATGATTAATTTTTACATGTTACAGAAATCTAGATGGGCCCTTCAAAAGTAAGTCTGCTCTGGGAAAACTGGCTCTGTGATTTTCATAGTTCATCCCCAGTAGCCCAACTGTAAAAGGGAGTTAGAAAAGCATTGGGAAGGCTGAATTTCTATCTGTGGTGATGCTGACTGCAAATTAGTAGAGTTTTTATTCTGAATTTTCTGAAAGATTTTATTAAAAAAAATTCAAAATGATGACTTCCTGGTCATCTGTAAGTAACTAGGCGGACACTGATCATTCAAACTCACAATTCAGTCAGGAGAATGGTTACCCTGCATTGCTAGTGTATATTGGTATGGATGTATTCTGGGGAAGTAGCTGAGTGCATCAGTTGTCATTCAAACACAGTGTAAAAGTACAACTAATCAACTATACTTAACGATATATCTAATTATTTCTAAAGTATAAAAGCACATAATCTTTTGCTCACATGTATTTTGAACTTGAACTAGCAGAGAAAAATTGAATTCTATTATGGAAATAAGTTTATCACAAGTAGAATGGTACTTTAGGAGACATTTGTTAATAGAAAAAATAGTTCTATGTGATGATTAATATTTTTGTAGGTGATAATGGAGATGAAGATGAGGAGGAAGAGGAAAATGAAGAAGGGAAGCATATCAACACCAAAGGATATTCAGATGAACCACCATTAAAACGGACAAAACCACACTCCTGACGGAAACTATAAAACTTTTTTAATTAAAGTTCCTATATACTATGAAAATTTATCTTTAAAAAAAATCAAAGGCTGTTTTGATTGGATGTTGATTTAAAATTGTTCATAAAGTTTTGTATCTGTTATTTGAAATTATTCAACAAGAAGATTGTATGTATGAGCAAGTAAAAGAGAAGCAAAGTTGAAAGTGCCCTTTGTGATTGGGAAAGGCAGCACTGAAAAACGCTCGACTGGAGCAACTACTGCCAGGCAGAAATACCCTCACTTCCCAACAAGGCTAGGCTCAGCTAATTCCCCCCCAAGTTTTATAGCCCAGATATCAAAAAACCTCATGGGGAAGCACTGGGTTGCTCTCCAATCTGCTGAAAAAGAGGCAAACTGACCAGCACATCATCCATCAATTCACAGTTGGCCAACCCTAGCTTTTGACGTGCATTACATCTACAGCTGGCAAGTTTAGCCAGTTTTTTTTTTCAAGGTCCTTAGAAAGCCAGGTTAACATACTTCACCCCGCCAAGCTTTCGAACTAGAAAAACGAAAGCCAAACTAGAGGGGGGGGTGTGAGCTGGAGAACTAGAAGAGAGGGCAAGCAGATGGAAGAAGAGGGTAAACATACTGAGACTGCCAAGACTGTTATAGCCCTTCAAGGTAGACCACAGGCTTGGAAACCAAGAATCTGCATGCTAATACTCCTTTTGCTATAAGATTATAGTAGCAGAATCTTAAAAGTCTGAATGTACTTCCCCCTTTTCCCCTTTGTCTTCATGAGAACTAGAGTGGATTTTTTCTGAGATACTTATTCAGTTTACAGTTCTGGCCTCTGTTTTTTTTTTACTTGCCTTATTTCTTTTTTGTTCATACCTGGAGGTGGGTGGTCTTTTTTGTTTATTGATGTATTTTTCTTGTTTTTAATATTTTATTTGTAACCTCTCAAGAGTTGGGAGTCAGGAAGCACACATATTTTAGTAGTGGTAATTTTGAATAGTATAAATGTATGTTGTTATTTGCAAGGATTAAAAACTGATAATGGGGAACTTTCTGTTGTTGCGCTCCAATTTCTATTTATCCAAGTTATTAGAAATAGAATTTGTAGATATTATCTGAAGATCCATTGTTTCCCCATTTCTGCACCCAAATAACCTTCCCAATGGTGCGTCTATGAGTTTACAGTTCTCAGAAATGGTCAGTATTCAGAATATTGCCACTGAGACCTGTAGACTGGATTTTAGTTTGGTTCTAGTTATTTTGTATAAAATGCATTTTATTATCTTTGTAATGATTCAGGTACTTGATTAGAGAATGGAATATTAACTTGTTTTTGAAACATGAGTAGCATTACATTTTAAAGAAATTATGCAGAAGTAAAATATATGATCAAAAAGATAATTTTCTTTTAAACACGTGTGCAAAAGGAATCTCGTTTTATTTAGTGCAACATCATCAAAGAAGAAAGGACAATGTCTCAATGCCACTTTTATAATAATTCCAAAGTTTACACATAAACATAGGCCAAGTCAATTTTCAGCAATTCCCTTATAGGAAATTTGACGTTTTGAAGGATGCACAGTGAATTAGGGTTTCAAATATATATTTACTCTAAAATCTTCAGATGGAGTGTAGAAATTCTGCTTTGTAAGGCAAATATGAAGAATGTTACCCTCTGTTCTCAAAGAACTTTTCACCAAATAGAATACCCCCTCAGTTAAAAATCATCTTGTTAAAAAAAAATAGGTTGGTAGGTGCTCTGTCCAGAGGTTAATGCTGAGGGGGAAAAATTCAAGTTCCTTTCAGATATTCAATAGATCTTCAACTTATCAAAAACTAGCCACTGGGGAAGGGGAGAGAGCAAGCCACATTGATTTCCTTACGTGTCAATAAGCTGCAGTCTGCTGATTTGATTGGAGGCCTTTGCAAATGTTTGATGACGATTGCAAACCACAGCCAAGCAGATAGGAATTATGCAGTAGCCCACTGTTTTAGGATCAGCCCTTGTACACGAGTAAAGAAATAAGAACATTTGTAAATAAGGTATTAAAAAGACAATGGTCCATAGCCAAAAGGGTACAGAGAGAAGACGTGTTTTTAAGGAATGCATCCAACTGATTTCTTGTTTAAATTTCTCTGGGGGTTGCTGAATGTGTTCCAGTGCTAGTCGATTGTAAGTCTCATTGATTTCGAAGACATAGTAAAATGCTGCAGCACTTGCTATTAGATACAGTCCCACACCAATCCATCCCATCCTCTGACGGAAATTCATCATTCTCCATGCTCTGCACCTTAAAAACAAAAAATAATAATTAGCCACTGTGAGGAAAAGTAACATACAATAGTACACAATAATAAGAGTTGCTCAGTATAAGGCAGTGTTTTGCAACCTTAGCAATTTTAAGAACCCTGGAACAATTCCCCAAATTCCCCAGCCAGCCAGGAAATTCTGGGAATTAAAAGTCATAGTATTAAAGTTGAAAAGTATAGGCATAATAAGCAATTTTTGGCTTTTTGATTTTAAGATCTGTTGACGGTAACAAGGTATCTGATATTAGGATTGCCTGCAATATGCTAACTATAAAATGTTTTAATAAACCCCAGGAGGAGAGTGTTAGGCTTCAGGGTTTAGTGACCATGGAAGGGGTTCCCAATCTTGGCAATTTTTAAGATGTGTGGACTTCCAACTCTGTTTCCCAGCCAGCCCATGCTAGCCAGCTCCCCTAACTTCTAATTGCCCTTTAGCTGAGCTGATTTCTCAGTGGGGCAGATTGATGAGTTTTTTTCTTTTTTGTCTGAAATTCGTTCAGTTTTTCCTACTTGCCCTTACTATTTTCTAGTATTTTTTTCCTATGGAATATTTTTATTCTATATGCATAAAGGTAAAGGGTTCCCTTGTCCAGTTCTAATCCAACTCTATAGGGCAGTGCTGATCTCCGTTTCTTAGTCAAGGGAACCAGCCTTGTCCGGAGATACTTTCATGATTATGTGGCCAGTATGACTATATTGCCAAGTCACACGGAATCCTATTACCTTCCCACTGAAATGGTACCTAATCTCTACTCGCATTTGCATGTTTTTGTACCGCTAGATTGGCGGGAGCTAGAGCCAGTAACTGGAGTTCACCCTGTTGCACGGTGTTTGGCTCTCGAAACCGGCCTCTCCGTTTTCCAGCTGACAAGCCCAGCAACTTTAATTGCTGAACCACTGTGCCCTCTTTCTATATGCATATGTGGTTCTTATGTAAGTATGTGGTGGCTTTAAGGTAACTAGGCCTGGTTCTGGCAAACTCGAATGTCATGGTTCCAACAGACAGAGACAAATAAAGCAGATCTCCAAGGCTTGCAAATTCCTCCAAGAACATGTTTATTAATACAAAGTATTGGCACTTCGAAAGTGAAACCAAGTCTGAAGAGATGCATAACAATTCCCCAATACAAAGTTAAGAAATCCCACCCCTATGGCTATGCAAGCAATTATGTTTCCCCACTCAGCTTGTTGGCAGGCTTTTCATGAAACGCCCAGCCCGCAGTCTCGGGAGCAGCCAATGACCTTGGTTCCCATGAAAGAAAGTCCTAGAGATAAAGTCTGTTTTGTCCAGCGCAACATATGACAACCCCCCTCCCTGTGTGCTATGTGTCAACTAGAAATGAGAAGGAAAAAATGGCTGCAGCCATGCTCATTCTAAAGTTGACATCAATTTCATTCAACTATAGAGCTGACTGGATGATTTTGGACTTGTCCTTCACTCTCAGCCCAACCAACCTCACACGTAATGGTGAAAAGGTTATATACCGTAAGTAGGTAGATAGCAGTATAAACACAGAAATACATAAAACCTCTTTCAATATGAAGAGTGTATGTGTAGGAATTGAGTAATTCACTAGGAATTCACATTTATTTTCGGCCTTTGTTTAAAGATCCCTTAGATCTTTAAGACAACAATGGTAAACTTTGTTTAAAGATCCTTTAGCAAATTAGCAGATAACCTCAAGTTTCAACTACACTCCTACACATTATTTGATAGCAATGCCACCATCACAGCACATAGATAATATATGTTCAGAGCTGGCAACTATAAGACTAATGCCTTCAATGAATTTTGTTTATTATGATACATACTCCTGTTTCATTACAACAGGACTACGGGACTGAATTATCTCTATTTTATGCAAGATATTGATCACTTTCCAACATAGACTAGTATCAGAATTATGTCTGATTATTATAAGCATTTAAAAGGGTCCCCAAGCAATGAATGGATGCTTATGGCATTCATTACTTGATTATTAAAGTTCCATTTGTTTTGTATGGAGGGTGGGATATGAGACATCTTCCATCTAGTATGAAAAGCAAGGAATTGTGTGTAAAAAAAATTTCCACAGAAATGGCTGCCTTTTTCTGAAGTTAGCAAAAACTGAAGAACTGGGATGCAATGATTAAAGCAAAACTAACAAAAAACAACTAGGGACATCAGAGTCCCTTCTTTGAAGAAAACCACTCTATAATTCTGATCATTTATCAAACACATAACAATATTGAAGTATATTTAAGTTCTATAAGCAATGACATTTGATTAAAATTATAACCTTCTCTACTTTCAACACACAAAGAGGCATGTTATTCCCAACTAGGAACTGTATAACTGTCAGTACCACTCATCCCAGTATGATTATGAGAGCTCTAGGCACATATTGCTCAGAAGAGTGATGTCAAACCAACTTTTATTCCTGCCATGAATCTTCTCAACATCCTAAATTAATTGCAGAACTTTAGGCATTAGCAATACATGGTTTTGTAGCTGTTAAAAACCCCTTTTCTTTTGGTTTCAATACATAAAGGCATAGGGGCCTTAGTTAATGATCAAAGAAAGTTTGAACTTTTCTCCAAACTAGGAACATACGGAATTTAGAATGGTGAAAATGAATGAATGAAATACACACACACACATACACTTGTTTTCAGCTTTCAGAAAAAAGCCAAAATTACACAATATATCAAAGGAAATATCAATAATTTAAAGCAAATCTGTTTTAAAGCACTATTTAAATAGAGACGTGGATATAGCATTAATTGCTACATAGACTCCTTCCTTTAATTTAGTATTATTTTTGTGAACATACTTTAATGATCCTAATTCTGAATTTCCAGAAAAATAGACCCATGTTTTTTAGCAATAATAGCTATGAAAAATAACAGGAAATACCATGTTCCACTTCTGAGCTCCCTGAAGTATTTGATTAGCTACTTGAAATAATTTGAGTGTGGTCTAAACAGACATTGGCCTGTTTCAAAATACAGTACTGAGATTTTCATGTTTGCAATAAACATTATTTATAACAAGTTTATAATAAATCGCTGTATATAGTTCACTGTTATCAAACTTGGGCATTGTTTTTCAAAATAGCTACATGAGATTTCAGGTTAACCATCTTTGCTTTACAGTCATTATCTCAAGATACTAAGTAGCCAAGAAACCAATCCATCAGATTTACCTGATTTTGCTTACATAGGAGAAAGGGCTACTTATATTTTAAAACAATTTAAAAATGTTTCAAGGACAATTCTGAAGTCCAAACAGTACCTTCAGGCCAACTGATCTGTATTGCAACTTATCTGCACTGCAGTTCTAGGCAATCATTTCACTATGAAGTTTATGTACTTATGAACAACTTAATATAAACTGTGGATACGTTTTAAAGTCACAGAACTGAGTTGTAATACCACAGTAATTAACTTAGAAAATCCCTACTTCAATATTTACTGCAGTCACACATCCTGTAGCATAGAGAGTCTCTTGTACATGACGCTGTAGTTTCTGTTTACTGCTATAATTGAGACTGAGGGGCAAACTGAGCAATCATTAAAATTACCCTAAACGTTGAACTATTTCATCAGCACAAACACCAAATAATCATCTCAAGGCAACACTACAGGAACTTTATTCCAGTTCTACAACATACTTTTACTTGAAGCATGTAGCAATTAGAACAATCTGTCCAGAGCTTGATTTACAGATTATTTTGCTGCCAATGTAATGACAATATTGTTTTAAAAAGTGTAATACTGTATCAGGATTCACTAGAAGGTTCTGACTATAGAAAGCAAAGAAAGTACAGAATATAATAGCTTTCTGACTAAATTTGGATTAATTCTCTTCACTTCTCTACTGATCCCCCTGAATCTATCACCTCTATTCACACTAAGGAAGAGATGCATACTTTGAAATTTTGGTGTTCTCTTATTACATATATATTAATCCCAATTTTCTTCCAAATAATTGGAGACTTAATTAATATGAAGATAACAGTCTTGTAAAAGCTTCACTGCATGCTTTTCATTTTACCTATAGAAAATGGATACCATAAAAGTATCACTTTCTATACAATATCTATAGTTCATGGAGAGCTTTTATATTCTGTAAGAGTGACACAGAGCCAGTTTGGTGAACTGGCTAGGGCATCACACTAGAACAGGCATATTCAACCTTTTGGTTTGCCTGAGCCACGTTGAGTAAAGAGGAATTGTCTTGGTTTAAACAAAATATATATTTAATTTGTTTTGATAATTTACATAGCCGCCCACTCACTTTCAGTGACTCTAGGCAGCTTACAAAAAATAAAAACCCAATATACAATTACTCTGTGTGTGTGTGTGTGTGTGTGTGTGTGTGTGTGTGTGTCTTGCCAAGAAAACTCAGAAACTTGTTCAGGCAGTCCCAGGGATCAATGTTGACTCAAAGGCATATACAGACACACACACACACACACAAACGAACGACATGGTAGCTATAATTTTCCAAACTATTTTAAAACGACATTATTTCCAAAGTTAATAATGTAGATAGTATTGGAAAACTTATGAAGAAAAGTTAAGTTATATTGCCACTGTTTATCATTTGCATCTTTTGTAACAACTGGTTTTCATTTGTCTTATCTGCCATATGGTTATTCGGTTAAACCACATTAATGGATCTTTCTCCGACATATTGATCTTTATCTACCCTGCTTGTCTGATTTTCTAAACATAGCACACTTTGACAGAACTATTCAAAGATCAAATCTATTTTAAATATACTGCTTGAGAGAGATGTACTGTATTCATTCAATACAAAAGGACACATTTCCACTGAAAGTGGTGGCAAGGAAGTCAGTTATTAAAATCATTAATACCAGGGAACTACAAACAAAATTCAGTCTAAAAGACAACTTTTTTTCTCACCCTTCCATAAACTGTAGAGAATTTTCTCTCTTTACAGCAAACCTCTTCAAAGTAAGTGGATTATCAAGTCTCCTTGAGATTGAACTCCCTTCCCTCTGGTGATTTTATGGATGTAACTTACATGTTTTCTTGGCAGCAGTACAGAAATAATTGGCCATGCCTTCTGGGATTTTCTTTAAAAAAAAATTCCCACGCAAGTTTATAATCTGAAGGCTTCTTGGTGGTCTCCAATCCCAATACTAACTTCAACGGATCCTTGATTTTTATTTTAAAGATTAGCCAAGCTCAGATCCCTGTCTATCTTCCCTAAATTTATAATCTGAAGGCTTCTTGGTGGTCTCCAATCCCAAAGGTAACTTTCAACGGATCCTTGATTTTTATTTTAAAGATTAGCCAAGCTCAGATCCCTGTCTATCTTCCCCGTCTACCATGTTTTAACCACCTCTCCAAAAACAGAGGTCTACATTGAACAATCAAACTCCTTCCAAGGGCTGGGCAAAGAGATTCCCACCTCCGGGAGAAAAAATGCGAGAGATCCCACCTTCCAGGATGAAACTTTCAAGAGCAGAAGCCCAAGACTCCAGGATTCCCAGCGCCTTGGTTGCTTCCCTCGCGGTCCCTCTCCCACGTTGTTGTTGTTGTTGTTGTTAGTTGCGAAGTCGTGTCCGACCCATCGCGACCCTATGGACAATGTTCCTCCAGGCCTTCCTGTCCTCTACCATCTTCTGGAGTCCATCTAAGCTCACGCCTACTGCTTCAATGACTCCATCCAGCCACCTCATTCTCTGTCGTCCCCTTCTTCTATTGCCCTCAATCTTTCCCAGCATTAGGCTCTTCTCCAGTGAGTCCTTCCTTCTCATTAGGTGGCCAAAGTATTTGAGTTTTAGCTTCAGGATCTGGCCTTCTAAAGAGCAGTCAGGGTTGATCTCTAGGACTAACCCTCTCCCACCCACCCACCCAAATTCAACCAGACCAAGGGCTGGCCTCTGGCACTTCCTCTCCGAGAAGCCACGCAGCAGGCATCGAGCGTGCCCCGAAGCCAGCGTAGACCACCAGCTTCCCCCACCCCAACACACACACACACACACACACACACACACACAAACACACACACACTGGGGTTTCAAGGGGAGACAAAAGTTGCCAGATGCCAAGGGGAGGGGAGGGACTCCTAGGCAACGCGGAGCATCAATCCCGAGAAATGAAGCCCCAGCCCCTTACTCGGGGAGAGGCTTCCGCCATCGGACTTTCCCTCCCGACCCTCGGCGGCGAGGCTGCCGCATTCCGAGTCCGCTCCCTCCCACCGGCGTTACCTTCCTCCGCTAGGAAACCCGGGAGCAAACAAGCCGGAGGCGGAGGGCAGGCGAGGGAATCCGTGGAAGGGACCGCCCGTCCGCCCAATCACGTCGCGCTCTCTGCGCCAGGTCCAGCGGAGGAAGCGCGACGCTCGGCCACCCAAGCCACGCTCCGAATCCCTCCGGAGCCGGGCCCCCTCCCCTCCATCCGTTTTGTCTCCGGCCGAAGACCCGCCCTCGACTCCCTCTGCTTCCGGGTAGTGCACGAGGACTGTCTGCTGCCTCGGCTCCCAGCTCTGGAGTCACGAGCGTCAGCCCGGAGGAGGGGGGGGGCTCCTTTTTTTTTTTTTTTGTAGAGAGACGAGAGAGCGAGCCAGGCTTCCTTCTTAGGTAGGGGCAGGGGAGATGGTTGATATCTCTCCCACCTCTTTGTGTTAGAGGAGTGGGCGAAAGATCAGTAGAGAAGCGCAGGGTTTAGGATCAGGGGTAGGCAACCTCGGCTCTTTTAGGACTCATGGACTTCAACTCCCAGAATTCCTGAGCCAGCTTGGCTGGCTCAGGAATTCTGGGAGTTGAAGTCCATGAGTCCTAAAAGAGCCGAGGTTGCCTACCCCTGGTTTATATGCTGCAGCAGGAGGGAAAAAAAAAACAACCTGCCACCTCCTTAGACCAAGAAGATTTGATTTTGTAAAAAAAAAAAAAGGTTGATTGCTCTGCGAATGGCTAATGTGAGCTTTATAGGTAAAGAATTTTGGGGGGGCATTTTCCTCAAGGATTGGACAAAAAAAAAGGGAGCCTCTTATCTAGAGATAGTTTCCACCCAGTGATACAGCAATGTGATGTAGTGTCAGGTAGTCCTCAACTTACGACCACAATTGAACCCCAAAATTTCTGTTGCTAAGTGAGAAATTTGTTAAGTGAGTTTTCGGCCCGTTTTGTGATTTCTTGGTGCATCTGTTAAGTGAATCACTTGCAGGTTGCTAAATTAGTTAAGTAACCCGGTGGTTCAAAGAATCTGGTTTCCCCATTGACTTCCCTTGTGAGAAGGTTGCAAAAGGTGATCACATGACCCTGGGAGACTGAGTGACTGGAGTTGTCAAGCATCAGAATGTAAATCATGTTATTATGACTAGGTCAGTTGAAGGCTACAGCAGAGGTCCCCAATCTTTTGGGCACCAGGGACTGGTTCTGTGGAGAGAGGTTTTTCCGTGGACCGGAAGGGATGTGGTTTTGTGTGCTGCCTGCTGGGGCTTGTTTGTTTGTGCGGACCAGTTGCTGGCATGCTATGGACCAGTACTAGTCCACGGACCTGAGATTGGGGACCCCTGGGCTATAGTATTCATACTGGGGTTTCTGGACCACTTCGTGTTATATGACTTAACAACTCCTGATCACTATATAGGGCCTGCCCACTTCCCAGGCGCTGATGCACCTGTGTTAATCTTGTCACGTTGAACTAGTTCTGTCATACTCAGAGAAACTTGCCGTGGTGAGAGTGTCAGCATGCTGATTGCAAATGCAGTTGACATGTCACATGACACTGCCACAGTGGGATACATGAACAGGAAATACAAGGCAAAGAACCCAAGCAGCAGCAGCAGCTTCATTAACATTTAGACAGAGACATACCCCAATCAAGGGATATACCGTATGTATTATGTATAGATACAATGAAGCGTAAACCAACACGTCAGGCTTGAGAATACTGAAAGACTAGATGACAACAGTGTTAGCACTGTCATCTGAGGAAATGATATGAAAATGACAATAGAGGTGGCACTTTTAAAATAATTTTGCTACCAGAATTGATTGGGTGTATTAAAAGATCAGTAAGAGCAATAAGAATGTCAAATCTTTAGTTGTTGTAAGTTTATAAACTCATTAACACCTAAGAAATATTTGGGACCAAGAAAAAACTATCTTTGAACTCTCATGTCCAGCCAGTTAAAATCACAATAGGACTAGGAGACCTTGTCTTGGATATCTTTGTTGCCTTGGATTATTTGTGTAAACAATAGAAATAATAAATAATATGATAAAAATATAGCCTGGAACACCCACACTTCACAGGCTCAACTCATGAAGAGAATTTGATAAATAAGTCCAAAAGCTTTCACACGAGCCAATCTACTGTTTCAGACAAAAATATCTATATTTTAAAAAAATAGTTAGGATTGCCAACTTTGCAGCCTGTTAAATCAACAAGACTCATCACTTAAGTAGATCTGGGGGTGGTCTTGATGAGAGGAACTGCTTTGGGAAATGCATTCTTGTCATCTATTTCAGGCAAAAAGTATTTTGAAAAAGCCATTTTCCAAAGCCAGCTAATCAGATCACACAGCAATAGAATATATAAAGTAATCATGTTACAAATTTTTTCCTTAAAACAAGTGGAATTCTATGAACATGGCAGAATATAATGTACCACGAAAAGGATATTAACTATACTGAATGCTTGTAAAAAAAAATCCCTGGGTCATTGCTCCATGTCTATGGATAAATCACTTTTGCTAGGATTATTGTAGTAAAAACTTCTTGGAATAATTTGCACAGCTGGGGCTTTTGAGGAGTTAATAAAAGTGTTATTTAAACGTTATTCCTAAGATAATGGAGGTCCTTTACTCAACTTTATGTTGTGTACCAGTTATACACTTTCCTGGATAGGAAGGCTCTCTGCTTGGCCACTGACATCCTGATCATCTCCCATTTGGACTATTGCAATGCATTGGGGCTATCTTTGAAAAATATCTGGAAACTTCAGCTGATACAAAATGTGGTCACACAGGCAATCTTAGGCACCCAAAGAATGGCATATATAACACTTGTGCTGTGTGAACTCCACTGGATGCCAGTTTGCTTCTGGGTCCAATTAAGGTGTTTATGGTGATCTCTAAAGCCCTACATGGCAGCATGGGGCCAGGTTACCTATAGAACTAGCTGTGGTTTGCCCCATCAAATTAGCCCATCCCACTCAGTCATGCAGAGAAGGTATGTTGTGGACTGTGTCAGTTAATGAATTCCAATTGGAAGGTCCCAGGAAGAGAGCCTTCTCTGCTGTTCCCTCTGCCCTTTGGAACAGTCTCTCCACCTCTACCCCGCTACCCTGCCTCCCTGCCCACCCCACAGTGAGGCAGGCCCCAAGTCTCCTGGCCATTCAATAATATCTAAAGGCCTGGCTCTGGCACTTGGGGTTCAGAAGGGGAGCCATGCAGCCCTGAGGCTGGTTTGTAACCTGAAGCCCTCACCCACCTTTTAATTAATATATATTATTTCGTTTTAAATCCTTGGCTCAATTTTAAAATTTTTATATTCAGTTTTTAAGTTTTTAAACTTTTATTTGTAGAGCTCCCAGAGACCCTTTGAAGAAGATGGGCAATTTCTAAAGGGAATGAATGAATGAATGCATATTCTCATTTGTTTCTAATATTATGCTGGTTTCAGAGACTCAGCTGAACAATTTTTAATTGTATGAACCCAGCATAGTCTAGTCTGTTTGGACAGATTCTAATTAAATTGTGGCCTATGTATATAAAAGTCATTGGTTTTGTTCATACAGGACATCATTACAGTGTGGTTTGATTGTGCTTAACGTGTTATTAAAATCCAGCCTTGCGATTGAGTTAATAAGTGGAGAGTAAACAAACCATGACATTATGTTAGGTAAATCAAACCAGATTCTTTATTCAGGTCAGAAGCACCTTCACATTATAAACATATAACATTCAACATTGACCAAATAAAATAGTTATAAAATAGGTCATAAAATATAACACATGTTAAAAGTATGTAAAATAAGTAGGATTAAAACTAAATGATATTCGCCCAGGATCGGGCCATGTCAGCACCATTTTCTCTCACCAGTATGAGATCTTCCTCCATATATGTGGAAGGAATTGTACACAATGTAGCACATGTGACATGGATTGTTTTTTTTCCACAGTCACACAGAGAATCTTCTTTTTTAAAAAAAAAGTTTTATTGGTTTCCAGTTTAACATCTATATTTTTAGAAAGCATCATGGTGACTGGGTAATCAAAAATTCAGAAACAGAGTTTTTAATACATGATTCAGGTTGCATTATCAAAACATCCTTCTCTATTCCCCTTAACATTTAAACATGTTTAAACTAATAAATTTTCAAGAATAACGTGGTCAGTTAAAAAAATTGTCAGTCCAATTTTAGTTAAACATATCCATGTCCTGTTTTCAAATTTTACCTAATTTTTGATTTTGGTTATAGTATTCAAGTTTAGCCTTTAACATCCAAAATAATATTCACAACCCAAATTTACCTTATTTCACTACACCAAAAATTGTAACATCTAACATACACACAATAGCTGAATAACTAAACTCTAGGTAATAAACATTTTCTGTTTCTCATTCTGATACATCACGTTACCAATAGAGCAACTTATATTTATCAATCTACTTCTTATACATAACCAAATTCTGTTTTAATTTTTATCTAATTCTTAGTTAAAATATTCAAACATCTTTTAACATCAACCGTGGGATCCATAAGCCAAATTTCCATTATTTCAGTACACAAATTATAATATCTAAAATAAGCCTGGTAAATACAACACAGAGAATCTTCTGTTGAGAAGCCCAGGATGGTTGAAAGTGACTACGGTACCATTTTTTCCTGTGTTTGAAATTCTGTTGAAGCCCACTAGATGGAGCACAATAGCTTAAAGAAAGCCAATTTTGATGAATAAATCCCTAAAGTGTTGCAGTAATTCTAAAATGATAAATTTGATTGTGGAGATTTTAGAAAAAAAAACAGCTTGTTCTGTAGACTTAACAGAATAACCTTTCAAATTGCAAAAGTACTGATTACTGTGCCAGAGATTCTTAATAATCAGTATTCACATTTTAGGATAAATATGCTTGTTTGGTTATCATATGAAGATGTTGCTTTTCCATGCATTTTTGCTAAACCAACAATAATTGTATTCTCCACGATTTCTTCTGTGTAGAAGGGAGCAGTGGCAATGAACCTTTGACCCAGTTTCTGAGAGGTGTTAGGATGTTGTGAGAAAGAAGCATAAATTCATGTGGAGTTGGAGTTCCTGCCCAAAAAGTAATACAGGTAGTCCCCAATTTACAACCACAACTGAGCCCAAAAGGTCTGTTGTTACGTGAGACATTTGTTAAGTGAGTTTTGCTCCATTTTACAACTTTTCTTGCCTCAGTTGTTAAGTGAAGCACTGCAGTTGATCAGTTAGTAGCCCTGTTAAGTGATTCAGGCTTCCCGGTTGACTTTGCTTGTTAGAAGGTTGCAAAAGGGGATCACAGGATCCTGGGACACCGCAACTTGTCATAACTATGAGTCAGTTTCCAAAGGTCTGTTTTTTGATCACATGACTATGGGGATGCTGCAATGGTCGTAAGTGTGAAAAAAGGTCATAGGTCACATTTTTCTGTGCCATTATAACATTGAATGGTCACTAAACGAACTGTTGTAAGTTGAGGACTACCTATATTGCAAAATCATTCAAGAAAGATAAAATCAGAAAGACTTTTGTATTGCACTTGCCTGGTACCCTTTCCTTCTTCTCTTCAGATTCTAATGACAGTGTAATAAATAATTACTACTAAGTATAAGTATGGCTATACATTTTAATTTAGCCTGACTTGCTTGTGCACCAGAGGATAAGAATCAGATGGATTCAGGACATAATCATATACAACAGCCACAACAATCCACTTTTTAAAATACAAGCCACAGAGTTCCTATGAAAAAGAGTGACTAGAAAAGGCAAGGATAATCTCAAAATTAAAGTAAAGCACAAATTATACAGAATTTTTGTGCAAAACCTTCTTGGAAGGCTTTTCTCCTTATGTGGATTTTTATTTCCGGTCAGAAATCTCCTTTACCCAGAAGAAAAAAATGCCAGGAAAAACAATTCATTTCAGTAGAATAGAGGGCCATTGATAGACTTTAAAATGTCATTTTCCACCTAATATTTTGATTGATCATTTTGGAGATATATCATAGAAATCTTTTGCTGTGAAATACAGTTAGAACTACATGGTAAAACAAACGACTTTCAGAGATCTTGTGTATGTTTCAGAACATTATGTGGAATAGAATTGAATGAAAGTCTGATCTAGTAGAGTGGAATTGATAAGTAGTGTTGTGCAGATTTATTAGATCTGTATTAGATCTGATGCAAGAAATGAATATTTACTGAATATTTACACTGGCTATGCATAAGCGTGAGCATTTATCCACCATGTATTATGGAGGTGAGAGTTGGAGTAAGGAGAAATATAAATGTAAATTGTATGCAAGGGGAATAGACTACTTGAGAACTATGAGTTGTACAACAGCACTAACACTTAGACTCGTATACCACTTCATAGTGCTTTACAGCCTTCTCTAAGCAGTTTACAGAGTCAGCATATTGCCCCCAACAATCTGGGTCCTCATTTTACCAACCTCTGAAGGATGGAAGGCTGAGTCAACCTTGAGCCCCATCAGGATTGAATGAGTTGTACAAGAAGTGATAGCAAAAATGAATCAGTACTAAATATGAATATGAATTGAATAAAAAAGTAACAGAGCAGTACAAAATACATTGAAGTAGTTTGATCAGAAATGAGGATCAAATTGTAGATCAGCTACATGAAGGAAGGATGAATGGATTGAGAGCGGAAGGTTGAGAAGATCCTTGCTGAATGGATTTTGTGAGATTTTTGAAATGAGAAAGACGATAAATAGTATTGGGGTAAACTAGATGTAGCTATGTTTCCTTCCTTTCTTATATCATAACTTTAATTGTTTGCCTTTCCCTTTCTTACTCTCTTTCTATGCTTTCTATAATCTTGCTTACCTCTAAAGGAAATAGGTGATGGATATGCATTTAGGTCCTTTTACTGTATGAGCTAATCAAGATTACATGAGGTAGTTGTAGCAAATATTGAAATTGCTGTATGAACTAATTGTCTTTTTTCATTGACTAAATCTGGTTTGTTTTCATTTGTGTTGTTTATGAAAAAGGACCCAGAAACACTATACAGCTATGCTAACCATTTTTGCAGACCAGATTTGTTGGTCCCAGTATTTTTATACAAATTTAACATCATGAATGTAACAAAGCATTGCTGGTGCTGTTTGTCTCTAAGACCATATTAAAATGGTGTACTAGTTCTCATTACTTACTAAGAGTGCAGCAAAGTTCCTCATTTCCTGAACCTAAATTTATTTTAGCTAAGGCCCTAGTCTATCTTGTTGTGTAAACCTAAAAGTGGATTGTGTTTGCATAAGATAACCCAAAGTGTGGATTGTTGGGTTGTCCAGATCAGAACTGACATATATTTTTAGGCATGTCATCTGAACCAGACTACATCTAACCACCCATTACACCTTCTGGGAAGTGGCACATACACTAGTACAGAAGCAACAGCAAGGAAAGCTAGCGCTGCAGCTGCATGTTTCCTTCATCGTTGTTCTTCCTTTCAGAAAGCAAAGGGACTAGGAGAAGGATTCAACTTTCCCTTCCTCTCCATTTATGGTTCTGATCCTCAGCAGGTCACTAGGGGTGTTTTTGCAAGAATAATTTAAAAGAAGGACTAATCAATACAACAATTGCTGGAATATCTACCTTGGGGAACAAAGGAAATGGAGGCTGCTGCCAGCATAGTACACTCAATTGTCTGTAGAACAGTGAGCAGGTGCGCTCATTGATTATGGTATATTAAGTGTAGTTTAGCTTATTGTATAAAAACACCCATAGCAACAACAAGGCAGACTTCTGGTAGAATTTAATCCTGGTTTGGAATTCATCAAGCAGTTCTATTTCTTCCAGCTTTTCTGGCAGAGAAGCCAGCACCCTAAATCAAGGAAGCTTGCAGTTCTATAGTGGTGCCATGACATTTTCACAGGCATCAGTAGGAAAATCATATACTGTACTGTAAACATCCCTTGACAGATCAAGCTCCTTATAAGATTTAGGACCAAGTGCAGGTTTTTTTTTAAAAAAAATGCTTTATAAATAAATGGTATAAGATAGGAATAGGTCATCCTTTGTGGGGCGGTGGATGCTTTTGTAATTTTAAGAGCATGTCATGGTTGCTCGAACAAAATTACTTCCATGGGGAGAGACTCTTACCCATTGATGAGATGATGAGTATGTCCAGTTTATTCTGCCATCTTTTCCTGCACACAGAATTTGCTCTATGTTTTATTGCTCAGAAGAGCTTACTTCCAACCAAACACTCTGAAGTCATATACAGTAAGCATTTTCTGAAAATGAAGAATGATGTTTGTTTTAACTTTTGCATTCTAGGCTTCACTGTTTCCATTTGTTTATTCATAAGATCTGGTCTTTTAATGTAGAGGAATTGGTTAAGATCCAAAGGACCACTCAATTACTCCTACACACTCAAAATCCCTTTGGTATTAATTGAATACCAGCTCTACTGGGTTTCAGCCATAAACATTATTAAGCTGCTCATTGTTGACACTTACTCATTTCCTCTTCATTTTTGCTTTTTTCTCGCACTTCAAAGAGCACTAGATTTATTACAGCTTCCTACCTATCTTTTTAATTTTTCCTAATTCCCATACCTACAATCACTCAGAGGCATTGTGGAAGATCAAAAGAATGGCTTGGCACACCTAAATAAACAATGCTATTTATGGGTCGTGTTATGCCACACTTTTTATTTTTCTAAAAAAATCAACCAAGTTTGTCACGATCCACATGCAATATAGAAATGGGAGTTACAGGACTCTCTGAAATGGAAATTCTGTGTCATCCAGATAGTGTCAAGTCTTAGATATAAATTTTTCAGTGAAATTTGTTCCCAACCTAGTCTTTCTTCCTCCACCCGTTGCCAGTCTTATTGAGTCCATCTGCCTTGCTGCCGGTCATCCTCCTTTTCTTCCATCTTTCTCAACAATATAGACTTCTCACAGATGCTGGCTTTGCATAATGTGTCCAAAGTATGATTGCAGCCTGGTCATTTGTGTCTTGAGTGAGAACTCTGCATTGATAAAGTTCAATGATCCATTTGTTTGGGGTTTTTTTTGTGTGTGTTTGCTCGGGTCTTCTCCAACACCAAAGTTTGAAAACATCAACAGTAAAGTTTTTGAAAGCATACTTTTTCTATCATGCTTTTTCAAATCCAAAGTTTTTCTTCTATGGGGTATTGTAGGGAAAACCATTGCTACGTAATTTTGATTTTTGTAGGCATATACGTATCTCAACATCCAAATACCTTTTCCAAGACCATCATAGCTGCTTTACCAAATGCTAGTATGTGGCATATTTCTTGAATGTTAGTTTCTTGGTCTTCTTTATATTTTAATCATAGTCCCCTTAATCTTAGTGAAGGTTATTAACATAGAATAATAGAGTTGGAAGGGACGTTGGTGTCTGTTTCCATCTTCAGTGTCTTTACAGATGTCATCATAATCTTGCTTCTTGTTTCTTCTAACAGTTTTTTTTGAGGTTGTTTAACTTTCTTCCTGAGACCTTTGTTTTCTTGGCTTTGGCTTCCTTCCTTCCTTCCTTCCTTCCTTCCTTCCTTCCTTCCTTCCTTGCTTTCCTTCCTTTTTCACAATTTGTTTTTACCTCAAATTTTTCCTTTTTCTGTTTCTTGGTTTTTTGACAGTCTCTTTTTAATTCATCCTTAACAGCTTCTTTAATTCAATTCCAGTTTGTCTCTAATTCCCTGTCAATGAAGTTCAAGACTAAAAAGCAATTTCTGATCATCTCCTTGAAAATGGTGGGTATATAGTCAAGATTCCCTCTAGTTTAACCTGACACTTATGCGCAGTATATGATCTGTTTCACAGTAGCCCCTAGTCTCATCTTTACTATTATAATTACATTCTTCCATCTCCTTGTACCAATAATATAGTCACTTTGATTTTTGTGTATTCTAATGATGTTGATGTATTTAAGCATCATTTGGTTGCTTGAAGACTGTTGGCAATGAAGAAACCATTCAGCTGGCAGAATTGTATGTCTTTCTTTTTGCTTCATTTTGGTTTCCTTTCCTATGCAACTTGAAACTGTGGATAATAATAATAATAATAATAATAATAATAATAATAATAATAATAATAATAATAATAATAATAATAATAATAATAATTTTATTTGTATACCGCCCTTCTCCCGAAGGACTCAGGGCGGTGAACAGGGCAGATATATAAAAATACAAGAATACAAAAATTAAAAAAGGATTAAACAAGATGCCCAAGCTTACTAACAGTAGAGTAAAATACAATTAAAACGACAATAAAACAATAAAACAATAAAACCCATCAGGCCAGGCCGGCTTGTTCGAACAAGTAAGTCTTCAGATCGCGTCGGAAGGAGCGAAGATCGGGCGCCATCCGGAGCTCAACCGGCAAACGATTCCATAAATCCGGGGCACCCACAGAGAAGGACCTCCCCCTGGGGGCCACCAGACGACATTCTCTGACCGGTGGCACCCTGAGGAGGCCCTCTCTGTGGGAGCGCACAGGGCGGAGGGAAGTTGACGCCAGCATAAGAAGTATATCTCCATGAATTTTGCCTAGAAAAGGCCTGGAATCCAGTGAACCTTTTTCTTAAAAAAAGAATCAAATGTCCCATTTAACTAGCCCACGTAAATAATATCAGTTCAGCCTTTTAGCCCAGCTTAAATTTCCAAGTATTTACAGTACATGGCAGTTTTAAGTAGAGCAGATTATTATCATAACCAATGAAGATAAGACATTGATACTATCAGATTGGGTAGCCTTGGCACCACATCTCTCAGGATATAAAATCTGACCTTGAAAAATGCATATAGGCCTACCTCGTTTTTTCAGAAGGTAAATTTGAAGCCCAGGGAATACATAGCCATCGGGGGGGGGGGAAGGATCAGTGTAATCCTAATTGAATACATATTAATTTAAAGCAGGTTGAATTCCCATTTTTGACCAGACGCATTTTTATTTCATCTGGATAGCTTTTTGTTTTCCTTTATGTAGGAATTACTAGTATTTGGACATAGTTTCAAAACTTGATTAGCTTCACAAGAGTCCAATAATAACTGAGTTTCAGGCAAAAAGATACTGTTATAAAGTCTACATTTTTCACTTTATATGTATTTTATATTGTGCATGTTTTAATATTATGTGGTTCTTTGGGTTTGTTGTTGGTTTTTCTACTCAAAATCACATTGTTTGAGTTAGGCAACTTTATAAAATTCAGCAAATGAAAAAATAAATAAAAATGAAATAAATGCTGAGCTAGAAAGACGTATGGTCTGACTTGTTATAAAGAAACTTCCCATATTCCAATGGTGGAGCATGGAATCCTTTTCCTGACCAATTATGAATCATCGTAAGATTCACATTAATTGGTTTCTTCTCTTCTGCCTCAACAAATCCATTAAGAATTCTGTGTACAATTATCATGTTTCTTGTGTGGAATTTCACATTAAGCAACAAGAAGAATGGACATAATAAGCAACTGTGTTATATTGCATCTTTGCTTCCCCTTTTCCACCACTTCAAATATTTAATTCATTTAATTAATGTATTCAATTGAAGCACCACTGACTCCACCCGACTGAGCTGTGTACAAGAAAACCAAAGCAAAATAGAAAATGAATACTATGTAATTGTACAAAGGAATTCCTCAGGTTCCTCCAAGGTACAGAGGTACTTTCTGAACAACACTGAGAGGGGATGTAGAGAGACTGCTAGAGAGGAGGGAATTATCCATAAATGGCCTTAGGACCTAAAGTAAGCGAACTTAAAGAAATTCACAAGAATAAAGTTTTTTGCCTTTTCTTCTTTGCAACAGCCCCTCACATTGAAAGTAAATTGGGGGTAAGGGAGAGTGCATTTATTTATTGGTGATATTTATGTATGAAAGCAGACTCTAGATCAGGGCTTTTCAACCTTTTCACCCATTGTACCACTTTTAGGATATGGCAACTTCCGAGTACCACCAGTCGCCTAGCTCCAGCCATCTCTTACTTAGGCTTGTGCGGTGCTGCCACCAGTTCAGCTCATTCCCCTCCCCCACTACCAATTTTCTAGGATGGTCGCGTACCACCTGCCAGGTGCCAATGTACCACAGGTGGTACCCGTACCACTGGTTGAAAAGCCCTGCTCTAGATGAACTTACTTAATGAAATCCTGGTACAGATACAGAATAATTTCTTAAAATAGTTCCAATTCAGTTTTCAGTTGATACTAAAAGTAAAAAAAAAGCTGAAATTATGGACTGGGGCCACTACAAAGCTCCAGAAGAGCCGTGTTTTCACCTGCTTCCAGAAGGACATCAGGGAATGGGCCATCCATGCCTCAGTGTCAGCCCTTCAAGGCAAATCAGACTTCGAATACTAGTCATCAATACTAAAATTACTTCTATTATTGGATTACAGTAACAGAATCTTGCAACTCTGAATGTGCCTCTTCTTTCCTTGTCTTTATAGATAGAGAACCAGGGAGGGTCATCTGGGAGAGTTTCTCAAATTCCATTTCTCCTTTGAGCTGAGATTTCCCTTATCTGATGATCCTCACCTAGGCTGCAGCTGTTGTGATTCAGGGTCAGCCTGTGGGTTCGGCAGTTGGGTCAGACGACTCAGAGGAGGAGGGGGGTGTTGAAGAGCTTGCTGAGGGGGTTGGAGAGCTTGCTGATGAGAGCCCTCAGCCAGGCCCCTCCCACCCGATCACGACGCAGACCCAGCTGTATGAGCCTGACAGTGTGGATGAAGATGACCCACAGCTGGCTCTGTTCAAGGATGCCCGACGCAGGAGGCAGTCAATCAGGAGTAAACAGAGGAAGGCAATGGGGCACCTCGGAAGGAGGCAGAGAGAAGCCACGCCCTGAACTGTATGAAAGGGGAATGCGTGGGAGGGCAGGTTTGCTGAAGGCAACCGCTTGAATAGCTCCTGTTTCATGGTTCATGTCTTGTTCTGTTTGCTTTTGTATCCATAAATTTGGCAGGCTTAGTTCCAGCCTCTTGCCTTCTTGTAAAAGGGGTTGTCCCTGCCTTTTCTGCAGGGCCGGTAGCAGGCTGGTACAGAACAGCAGCTCTTCCTCTTCTTTCACTGGTTATTCTCAGAAGTGAAGCTATTCCAGAAGAAGAGAGCTGCTGAAGGAAATGCCAGTTGTCAGGTCCCTCCTGCCATAGCCAAGGCCCCTTATTAGGTACTACCTAGTTGTCTGGATAAAATGGTCAGAAACTATTGAGGAAAGATGGTCCCTAAAATATCCAGGACCCAGGTCACATAATTTTTTATTTTATTTCATTTTTATCTACTGTCTCTCAGTCATTGTGACAAAAGTCTGTTGTACTGATAAAAATGAAAGGGTATCTTTCATCACCGCTCTCTTATGTTTTTTTAAAATATCTTTGAAATTATTTTAAAAATAATGTTTCATTTTATGTCATTTTATGTTACATGTTTTGTGCCAGCCATGGCAGTTCCCCAAACAGGTCATCAGATGGAGCAAAGAGGCTTCTTTGCTCCCCTGCAGCAGCCCCATTGGCGAGAGAGTTTTATGGCTAGGGAGGGGCCGAGACCCCCCATAAATACCTCTGCCCAGGGGCTGCTTCTTTGTTCTAGCTCTGCTTCTCTTTCTATCTATCTTCTATCTTACAAGCATGGATGCTTCCATGCCATATAGCTCTTTTTATATAACCTGTCGATGAATAAAGCTTCATAATGACTGCATCTCTGCATTCTGCCTATTTCACTTTGGAAGCACCTTAACGTTCCATCGATCTCTTGTGAAAGCTGCTTCACAAGTTGGTAGCAGAGAGGATGGTTAAAGGGAACGCTTCCAAAGCCTGCAGCTAATGCCTAGATTTGAAACTGAAATGGATGGCCGGAAATCGCAGATTGTGACCAGGAGTCTTCAATCAAGATTAACAGCTCTAGCCCCTGAAGCAAGCCCCGCTCCAGGTGAGAGCACAGATGGCCTCCTTCTGCACGCCACAGAGGGAAGCTTGGAAGTTTTACAGTCCGCCCAAGACTGTCAAGATGCAGCAGAAGCGCTCCGGGCCCAACGCAAGCAACGCGTGGATCAAATGTCTACACCAGAATGCAAGGAACTGCTTCTAAAACTCCTTGAAGTACAGGAGACCCCACAAGCCTCTCCACGGAGGACATCAGTGCAGAAGGACTGTGGATGCCGGGTAAGCCCCCCCTCAGCCACCACGAGGCCCCTCAATATGGCGCCTGCCACCCTGAGTAACCCCGGGACCCCAGGGCTTTCGGCGCGAAATCCCCTGCCTAACCGCGACCTCCAGCTTCCTGGGGCAACAGGAAACAAGATGGCTGCGCCCAGGGAGACCGCATGGCCCGGCACAGGAAGCAAGATGGCAGCCCCCTGTGCGCCCACATTTTCTAACAAAGAAAGGCCTCAATTAAGTCTGGAGGCCCAGCAACCCCTGGCATCCTGCCATAGCAACATGCAAACTCCTGGGCTCTCTCCAGCAGAAACCCTCGTGAGCTATGATGGCTATAAGACTGCTCATTACCCCCCAAGGCCCCCGACCCTCTCTCCGGGGGCCCCAGCCTTCCTTTCGCCCCCACCCAGGCGCTCTCCTTACTTGGCCTTCGGGGGGGGTTGGCCCCCTCCTCCAGCATCGGCTTTAGCCATCCCCAAGGTCTTCAGGGCCAGCGATGGGCTTCTCAAGGCAATCCAGGGCCGGGGAGGCTCCAGGAAGGATTTCCAGAGCATTTTCAAAACCAAGTGCCGGCCGGCAATCTTGGGCTCCGCCCACCCCCTGATCACATGTTTTCCGGACATGCCCAGTACGGGCTTTTTAACCCAGAAGGGGGGCCATCTGAAAATCAGAGAAATATACCACCAACGCCCACTAGAGGGGTACCTTTACCATTTTTCTCAATGCCAACCTCCCAAATGCTCCAAGAATGGGATAATACGTTTCTAATTGCCACCCCGTTGAATCCCAACTTTGAAAAATTGAAAATTGGGGGTGAGAACTATCACAGTTGGAATAGAAATTTGCAGGTATGTCTATTGAAGGATGGGATTCTTGAAATGGCCCTGAACCCACCACCTTTCCCGTGGAGCTCACGAGAAGAGTGGCTTCATAGACAGACTTTTTCCACTCTGATGGAGTCCATCGATGATAATATGTTCCCTAGCATTCCAGATGGACTCACAGCTTGCGCAGCCTTGCGCCTATTATACAATTTATTCAACAGCAAGAGCATGGGTTCTCTCACCAGACTCACAACTGAGTTTTACAACACAAGACTCAGGTTTGGGGCCAGCATGGCAGAACATCTTGGAAAATTAAAATCCCTCAGGGCGCAACTAATGTCCAAAAATTACCGAATACCTGAAGAGAACTTGGTCGCAGTTATTGTGGCTTCCCTGGACAAAAGTTGGAACAATTTTATTATTTCCCTGGAAGGGGGCAGGGATGGACCCATGCCTCTGTCCTACCTCGAGGGCAGACTCATTGACGAAGATAGCAGACGTAGACATACAGGAGAATACAACAGAGTCACCAGCCAGCCAGCCAACACACGACACCGCAACTCAGAGCGGGTTAATGCTCTACTCAAGTGTTTCACCTGTGGCTCTGAGGGGCACCTCAAGAAGGACTGCCCCCATTTTCAACAAGGCCCCAAGCGTGGTCCCAATCAAGGTAGGGGCAAGGGACAAGGAAGGGGCCGTGGCGGGGCCAAAAGTACTAACAATCTTGTGTCTACCTGTGCCCCCACCACAAGAGCTGATAGCTCCACTGACTTATGGTTGCTGGACTCTGGAGCTTCATCTCACATTACTAATGTGAGTCAAGGTTTTAAAAGAGTAAAGAAAATGAAATCATCTGTCAAGGTGGCCAACGGTGATAAAGCTTTGGTTATTGGGGAGGGCACGGTTTCTCTACCCGGGCTTGGAAAAGTTGAAGGTGTCTTACACGCGCCTTCTATTGCCAACAACCTGTTGAGCATTATCAAGTTATGTGACGATGACGGGGTGGAAGTTTTATTTCGCAAAGGGGGAGGTCATGTCACCCGGGACCAGAGGGTCATTGGAAATATAGCCATCATAGATGATTTGCCATATTTCTCCCCCTTAGAAGGGGCCTCACAGACAACCCCAAGGCTGCTTAACGACCGCAAAGGTGAAGCGGTTGCATCCAAGCCCCCACAGCAAGGCAGTGTGGATAAGAAATCCCAACCTCAGCTGTCACCTGAAGCACCGCTCAAGGCTACCAAAGCCAAGAGGGTGTCAGTCGGGAAGCCACTCCACGATAAGTGTGCCCATATTTTGCACCGAAGATTAGGTCATGCAAGCTTCCCTGTAGTTAAAAGGATGGGAGAGTTTGCTGAGGGAGTCCAGCTCAAAGATTGTGAGGTATTCCTGGACTGTGCAATCTGTAAGAAGTCAAAGAGGAAAGCTGCGCCTATCCCAAAAACATCACTGCGTAAGACCCAATTCCCATATCAACTAGTTCATGTTGATTTGGTCGGGCCTTTCACACCATCTCTAGGGAAAAGTCAGTATTTTCTCACTGCAGTTGATGATTTTTCACGGTACGGCCATGTGTATATCCTCACAGAAAAATCTGGAGCCTTTGACGCCATAAAATCACTCTACAACCTTGTAGAGACCCAGTATAAAACCAAGATTGCACAACTGCAGAGCGACCGCGGGGCTGAGTTCATGTCCCGAAAATTCCAGGACTGGGTAAAGCGTAAGGGCATCCGCCATTTTCTTACCGCGCCTTTCACCCCCGCTCAGAATGGTGTGGCAGAGAAAAGAAATGGAGTCCTACAAACTATGATGCGTAGTCTGATTGCAGACGCAGGGGTCGCAGAATCATACTGGGCAGAAGCGGTAAAATACGCCAATTATACCTTAAACCGCACTTGGAGCAGTGTTGTGAACCAGACCCCATATTTCCTAGTTCATGGTAGGAAACCAAATCTGGGACATTTACATGTTTTTGGGTCCTATGCATGGGTTCACATCCCCAAGCAGCTGCGGAAGAAGGGGAGATCTGTCTCCCAGAGACTGAGGTTCTTGGGCTACGCTCCTGGCTCCAAGGCCTACCGTTTCCTGGGAGAAGGGGGCAGGATTGTGACTTCCCAATCTGCCTCCTTCGAAGAGGACTCCAATTGGGCCCAGATACACTCCAATGATCTGAGCCCATATATCAACCGTCCCAGCAAGGGCACACCGACTACGACATCACCTGAGACTTCCACATACCCTGCCACCGACGAAAGTGTGGAACAAGACGAAGATGTCATCCCACCTGGTTCAGATGGGGAGGATGAGCCGTCCAGTTCCCCAGCAACGCCTCAGAAACCCGCGGAAGAAAAAGGCGGTGAGTGGCAGAAGGTAAGGAGGTCAAAGCGGTCCAACAAAGGCATCCCGCCAAAGAGAATTGACATTGGGCACATCGCATCTGTTAACAGCGTTGTGGTCACCCCAAAATCCTTCTCTGACATCCAGGAGCTGCCCATCGAAGAACAGGAGAAATGGCAGCTCGCGATGGAGAAGGAAATGCAGAGCTTAAAACAACTCAAGGTCTTCACCCCCCAGCAACCTCCAAAGGAGAGGAAAGTCATTGGCACAAGGTGGGTTTACAAGGCAAAACCACTTGCCAATGGCCTCTACCTGTATAAGGCCCGTTTGGTAGCTCAGGGATTCGCCCAACGCTATATGGAAGACTATGGCGAGACATACTCTCCAACTGTCCGGGCAGAGAGCGTCAAGACCGCCCTCGTGACTGCAGCTGCTCTGGGGGAGGAAGTCTTCCAATTCGACATCCAGACGGCTTACCTCCACGCCAAATTGGACCGGCAGATCTACGTGAAGGCCCCTCCTGGCTACCAGCAAGAAGGGGAAAATACATGGTTACTTCACAAAGGGTTATATGGTCTCAAGCAGTCAGGGAAACTATGGTATGACTGCCTTAGAAAAAGTTTAGAACGAGTTGGTTTCACTGCATCCCGTGCAGATAAATGTGTTTTCACACGCAACTCAAAGGGTACCACAGAAAGGGTGTTAGTTTATGTGGACGACCTACTATATGTAGGACCTGACAAGGAAGGGTGTGATGAATTTGCCAAGGCCCTGGAAGAAAAGTTCACTTTGAAATCTTTGGGGCGGGTTGATAAGTACTTGGGTGTGCATATTTTGGCCACTAAGGGGGGGTTCGCTCTATCTCAAAAAGAAAAGATAGAGGAGTTATTGGCCAAATGCAAAATGGCAGAATCTAATCCCACGCACAGCCCAATGCAAAGCGACTTTTACAACCATACTCACAAGGACGGTCCTGAGTTCACAGATAATACGCTTTACAGATCTGTGATTGGCTCCTTGCTATATATCAGCAATTGGAGCAGGCCTGACATAGCTTTAGCTGTAAATCTATTGTCCAGGCATGTGGAACACCCAAAGGAATTCCACTGGACTGCTGTTAAGAGGGTACTTAGGTACCTCAGGGGCACGACCGATGCCCTCCTTGTGCTGGAACCAGAGAAGGGGGAGACGGCCCAGCTCTCTGCTTACTCAGACGCAGACTGGGCTGGCGACACCAAAAGTAGGCGGAGCACTTCTGGTATACTCATATTGCTAAATGGCTGCCCAATACATTGGCATGTTAGGCAGCAAAAATTTGTTTCTTGCTCCACGGCCGAGGCTGAATATGCCAGCCTGTCAGACACGGCCAATGATTTGACTTGGTTCAATGAGCTGATAACGAGCATCTGGGCAGCTCCTCCTCTGCCCATCCAAATTCTAGAGGACAACACAGCCGCCATTGCAATCTCGGAGGCTTATGCAGTAGGCTCTAGATCTCGCCACATAGACATACGCTATAAAAATGTCAGACAGCTTGTCAAAGAGGGTTTTATACGTGTAGAGCACTGTAATACAGCTGACCAGATAGCTGATCTGTTTACCAAACCTCTTCCCATTGACCGGCACAACCTTCTGTGTAAGCGTTTGTGTTTGGCCTTCTGAATGTTTTTATACATGTCTATGACACCTGCTTGCCCCTCACACACATTCACTGGTCCCTGTCATTGGCTGGCAAGAAGGGGAATTGTTACATGTTTTGTGCCAGCCATGGCAGTTCCCCAAACAGGTCATCAGATGGAGCAAAGAGGCTTCTTTGCTCCCCTGCAGCAGCCCCATTGGCGAGAGAGTTTTATGGCTAGGGAGGGGCCGAGACCCCCCATAAATACCTCTGCCCAGGGGCTGCTTCTTTGTTCTAGCTCTGCTTCTCTTTCTATCTATCTTCTATCTTACAAGCATGGATGCTTCCATGCCATATAGCTCTTTTTATATAACCTGTCGATGAATAAAGCTTCATAATGACTGCATCTCTGCATTCTGCCTATTTCACTTTGGAAGCACCTTAACGTTCCATCGATCTCTTGTGAAAGCTGCTTCACATTTTATTTTATAAGTTGCATTAAAAATAATCAATTTACAAGTAAGCTTTTAGTTTAAATCGGTTTTCTAAGCCTTTTTCCCCTGACAAAGTTCTTGAAACAATTTTCAAGTCTCAGGGAATCCCTGCATAAAAAGTTATTGAATATAGAGTTGACAGAATGTTAATATAATTAGTATCCACTCATCCCACTGCTGCAAACAGCACTACACAGTGTGCAAAGTTCAAAAAAAACAATGTTTTTTTCATCATAATATTTTGTGGAATCCCAGTTGAGAAAGGCTGTTTTATAGGCTCAGCATAAGTCATAATCTAAAAAAGAAATAAAAAGATTTACAACATTGCGTATTCAAGGGGACCTCCTGACTTTACTTCATTTCCTCTGTTGGATTTACAGGAACCTCAGGAAGGAATCATTTTGGATACTGTCCTTGTGTGAAGTTCCTTAAGTTAGTATTTCAGATCCAAACCAAGAGAAATATTATAAAGCCAGAGCACCAATTGTCATCCCATATGTCTGTGGAGATTCTCAGTCATCCAGGTCACGGTTGTTCCAAAGATGCTTTTTCAAAAGGCAGTTGGACGTTCTTTGTTCTTCCTTGATGACATTTCGCTTCTCATCCAAGAAGTATCTTCAGTTGTCATCTGATGGTTACTCAATGATAATGACTCAATTAGACAGTGACTTGCGGTTGAATTAAAAGAGTAAAACTAGTTTAGTGCTGATCAGATGCAAAAGACAAATATTGGCACCCCACTGTTTATTTTCCTTATATTGACACAAATACTAATACCTCAAAGGCCAAGGAAGTTGCATCTTAGAAAAAGAAGAAACACAGTATGCACACTCTTAAATAAAAGCAGAACTGTTGGGAAAGGTGCATGAAGTACCATAGTGGAGAACAAACATGCAAATTTTCCCTCTTAACAAAATGAAAAGGTACATGAACAGCATGTCTGTACACATTCTCTTTGCCACTTTCTGCTAGTAGAATTTTGTGAGATTTTACACATCTTTGAGGGACCAGGAAATCAAGGTTAAGGAAAAAAAAGGATTTGCTAAAAATAAGATAGGATGTTATTAAACATGTTGAGCTTCAGAGGGCACTGTGGGTTAAACTATGCATCACTTAAAAAATATAGCAGGCAGCTACGCACCTTGGCCGTTTTTTTTTTCTTTCTCAAAAGTAAATATGGAGGCCTTCCAAATCAGGGAACATAATGAGGGGAACAAGCCTTAATTCTTCCCTCTCCAGCTGAGACTGTTCTCCAGGATCAGTACTCTGTACTGCAAAAGACTGGGATAAGAAAAGAACTGAAGAAGTCAATTCTCTTTCCAGAGAACTTGCTATGCAAAAAGAGAAGTTTGCTTTACCCTATGAGGCAAAGGAAGTTGACAGATTCAAGCAATAAATTTTGGATTCTGTTAAAAGGCAACAAACTATGCATTGTTTATTCACAGCTTCCACCAATCTGGATGATTTATGACAATAATTCCCAGAATTTCCTAGCCAGCATGTTTCTTTGTTTTAATTGTGTTTAAGAAACCTTTGGATTTGGCACCTGCTCTGAAGTGTATCTATCAAGGAACTATCTGTTGGCATGTTCTAATTGCCTTTGACGTGGATAATCTGTATTAAGCCACATTTGCTTAAGATTTTTTTTTGGAATGGATACCCATAATATGCTAAGACAAACCAGTGTCTATAAGCCACAATGGCTAAGTGTACACAAGAAGTCAAAACCCAGCTAACCATATTATTTCTTAACATTATTTTATTGCCAAATTTACATGGCTGCACATCTTACCCAAAGAATAAAACCAAGAGTTAAAATATGTTGCAAATCCATTAAAAGAACAATCATGTATACAATAAGAATATGACAGTAAAGATGTTTATCTACAGTATGTGTGTAGGTTCCCTATTACCAAGGGATCCTCTGGGTTGCTGAAACCCACTCACCCCATTTTGAGAGGTTTCCTGAAGGCTATAAGGGGTTTGGCCTAACTTCATTTCGGGAGGGACGATATTCCAGATGGCGGATACTCGGTAGAAAAGGCATGCTTCCTAGGTCCTATCAGATGGATTTTCTTTGCAGGTGGGACCCACAGCATGCCTCTCCTGCCAGACCTGACAGGATGGGTAGACATAATTAGGAAGATGTTAGTCCCCCAAATAACCTGGCCCCATGCTGCGTAGGTGAACAACATCTTCTGTTTCCAACAATTGGTTCTAGGCTGTAATTTTCCTAATATGCAAAATCCAGTGTGCTAATTTAATCAGGATAAGAAAGGAGCGCAGCTGCTTCCTTCCTTGCTTGCTAGTAAGTGTCATCTAGAGCAGTAACAAGGGCCTGCATTTCGCACTCCCATTTTCGGGAATTTATGTATAAATACCATAACTAAGTGTCAAGCTTTGCATAAGAGCAAAACTACCCCTTAGGCTTTGATTTCCCAGTTATTGCAAACAATTGCAGAATCATTGCTTACTATACTTGGAGCAAATATATTACAACATTTCTCCATTAAGCTTTTCTGTTCATGCTCTCAAGTTTCCCCTATAAGCCGACCTTTGCTACCTTTTTTAAAATAGCAGGGAAGACTTAGTAAGTCACACCCAGTCTGGTGAGTCACCAGGATAAAAAAAATATATTTCCTGCTCCTTGAGGTGCAGAAAGAACCTGCAGTTACATGAAGGGGGAAGAGATGGAAGGGCAACCCTGTGGGTTAACAGAAAGTGAGAAATACTTAATTTTGTTATCCACATAAAATGAAAACTGGGAGACCAAGCTTTCCAAGGTTTCCATCAAGAAGGCCATAAAATAGCCACAACATATTCTGTCTGTTTTGTTTTATTTTGTCCCTTATAAACCTTGGATTCACCACTTTCCTCCACTTGTCTGCTTGTGGGGAAAAAACACACACACTCCAGGCAGAGGGGAAAGTTAGACAAAGGGGGGCTGGGCAGGTCCAACGGAAACCAATTGTAAGGGCTTGCTTCCTACTTTATTGGCATATATTTTAATTCTCCAAGTCCCAACTGAGCAATCTTCCAATAAAAAAAGTCAATTATCTATGCTTATTAAAAAGATCTTGGCTCTCTCAAAGTCAAAGTGGAGGTGAATTTCAAACAGCTTCATACTAGCAGCATGACCATTGAAAGAGGTGGAAATAAGGATAGGTGAAACTGGGCACACCTACGCCACTATCCTGTATCTCTTGGGCATCTTCTTTGGACCTGATTGATGTCACAATTTCATTTTGGGGAGGGGGGGAGAGAGCTGCTTTTGTTTTCACTTTTGTTTACAGTAACTATTGTGATGGCAGATGTGAGGGTGAGCAGGAACTTTTGCCTCACTCCTCCTCCTACTCCAAAATCCAGTCATCATTGCTGTTCCTTTCCCTCCACCCTGCCCAGCCCCATCATCCAGATACTCCATATCTGATTCCTGGAGCTTCCAGTGACTCCACCGCTTATCTTTCTCAAACACCAATCCAACCATTATGACAACATACAATTTTCATAACATTATGAGAAGCGCCTAACTTAAAATATATCGATATGCTATAATTTCATTTTTACAAATCCAAAGACCTTTAAGTATAAAAAAGATTTGGTTCCAAAATAACTAGGATGCTTTAAAGGGGCTTTCAAAAAATTGTTTTACAATTAATCTTCTTGTGGATGATTCCATCCCCCCCCCCCCCCCCCGCTTGCAGCATCTGAGATTTTGAGGGCAAATGCTATGATAAATTTCATAAATCATTGCAATTATACCCTTTTTGTGTGGAAAGAACGGAGTTTTGTTATTTCATGGTCGTGACAGCTCAGGGGACATGATACCAATTGAATGATGTGTTTTTCGTCCATTTCTGAACGGGAAGGCTGAGCACTGATTGGTTCGTGGTGTTCTCTGTATGTTGAGATTGACAGAAGTGAAGATGAAAGCAGATCAGTTTTAGTAAGGTATTAGAAGAAGAAACACTAATGGTACAGAAATACACATTTTGTAGTTTGATTTCACCCAGTTTCTAATTTCCCTGACTTCAGAGCTGTTTGTTTGTTCTTTTTGCTCTATCAGATTGTGAATTGTTTTGCATCAAAATGTGCAAACATTTCCAAACTGGCACATTTTTATTATACTCTGCACATTTTTTTTACATTTTCTCCCCAATAGAATTGTATTTTATTTTCACCAACATGATGATGATGATGTTATCCATTCAGCTGCGTCCAACTCTTGGCGATTCTATGAGCCGGGTTTCTCCACATCTTCTGATCTTGCATTACTTCTTTGAATTTTTCTATGCGCTGACTGGTGTCAGCTTTGATGGTATCCAGCCATCGTGTTCTTTGGTGATCTGATTTCCTTTTTCCTTTTATCACTAACTCTTCCTCTCTCCAGTGAATTTCCCTGCATGACATGGCCAAAATAAGTGAGACACAGTTTTTGTGATTTTGCCTTCCAGTTACATGTCTGATGTTATGCACTCCACTACTTGCTAGTTAGTTCACCTTTGCTGTCTAAGGAATACACAGGAGCCTTCTCCAGCCCCTCAGTTCAAACAAGTTCATTTTCTTCCTGTCTTACTTTTTTAAGGTCCAACTTTCACAACCACAGGTGGCTATGGGGAACACATTACATTTGGTTTCCACGCTGATGTCCTTGCTTTTCCACATTCAGCTCATGTTCATCATGCAGTGCAATCCGACATTTTATTTCTGGACTGCATTCACCACTTTGAGCAATCTGCCATCCTAGGAAAATGATTTTTTTCCATGCATTCTCTCTCTTCATCACTAGTTTCTGTTTTGATGTTTCCATTCCTTGCAGTGATCTTAAGCTTGGTCTTTTTGATGTTCAGAAAGAAGCCAAAATTCTGACTTTCTTCTTTGATTTCCTTGATCAGATGTTCCAGGGGCCATCTTTGGTTTCTGAGAGTTGTACCATCAAAGTACGGTATATCAAAGATTATTGATGTTTCTTCCTCCAATCCTTATCTCAATTTTTGATCCTTTAAAATCTAGCTTTCTCATTTTTTTTCTTTGCAAAATGCATCTCACAATTGGGAAAATTAGATGGCTGATTTCAGTTTGTGCATATGTTCAGAAAACAAGAATTATAGAGTACGCTAATATTTGTCCACTAACCCTAATAAGAAGCTACATTTATCTCCCTATTGAACCAGTATTATCTATTATGATTGGCAATATTTCTTTGATTGGAAAGGCCTTTGTCATTATGTAAATGTTTCAGTCATTTCAATTTAATGAGATTGAAACCCAAGTACATGTTCCACCACTGACTAGCATTTGCAAGTGTTTTGAAAACTGCATATATGACTGTCTAAAAAGGCTTTGCATATTTTTGCACTCTCTTATTCTATCATGTGAGTGTGGTCTGTATTTATTACCCTCTTATACATTTTGCCCAAGAAACATGAAGAGAGAATAAGTTTAGATAGGCTTGGCTGAAAAATGTATGTTCACAAACGAAAACTATGGTTAAGCAAAAATTGTTAGTTCATCATACTAACTACTGTTTGATAATTGTGGCTTCAAAAAAATCCCAACAATTCATTCTGAATTAACTTTGAGCATATGCTTATTTTTGGCTTTTGGCCTACTCCAAGCATATATTTTCAAATAAATAAAAGAATGGTATAATAGAGAGGCTTTGCAAAATTATATGCTTTTACAATAGCTCCCTTCTGCTTACATTATATAATACAGCAGATAATAACTATTATAGGATTGTTCCCTCCACCCAGCAAATGTGGCTAGAAAGTCCAAGGTCCTAGATACACGTGGCCTGGCCAAATGACATAAGAACAGCATTCTGTGTTATATGATACCTTAAATGATAATGCTGGGAGTCTGTTGGCTACATAGTCACCATCATTTTATCCCGCTGGGTACTTGCATTTGAGGCAAGTTTTGTTTTGTTAATAGTGTTTCACTTCAAAATAACCATTGTTTTGGAGATCTGGAATTGGGATTTATACCAAATTCATCAGCTCTGGCATAATTGTGTGTTCTAATTTCCTTCTGGTTGGAGTCACACATCAAATTTAGTCATAATATGATGAGTTTACTTTTGACATACTCAATTGTGTGCAGCCAGCTACTGTAATTACTTAGCTTGTTGTAGGAAATCAGCCAATTATTATCTATTAAGCCATATTTAAGCAAATGACGATTTGTAATGACATCTAAAGTCAGTTGTAATCTTAGACTTGTCCATCATAGTGCCCTTCAAGTGTCTTGGACTACAGACCTCCAACCAGGATGTGAAGATTTATATAGTCTACTCTACTCCAAAGCTACTGAATGACATTCGTTTTCAGAGAAGATTGTTTTATGTAATGCCCAAAACTTTAAAAGGTGTGTGCATGGAATGGAAGGAGGAAAGACAAGAAGCAAAGACAAAGCACAACCATATTTGCATATTTTTCTCTTGTCCTTGTTTTTGCTCTTCCCTAGGGCCAAAAGGCAATAAATGGTCAGATCCTTAGCCTATAGCCATATGCCTGACAATGCTACCCACTTGTGGTGTCCCTGCATAGTTTTAGAAGGAAAGGGAATTCAAGGTTGAGTTCTCTGCCGCTTTACCTCGTTCTCAGAAAATGATGAAGGATGACTTTTCTGGATTTTATTAGAATGCTCTTACTTGCAATGGTATCAACACAAACAGATCTCTTACAGTGCACAAAAAGGGAGTAGGGAACCCGAATCTCCAGTCCAATCTGAAAAAGGGGGGGGGGAATTAGAGAAGGCACCCCATTTTTTTCCCCCTTCCATACCAGGTTTTTGTTTGCCCAATTGACCCAGCTGGTCCAAGGGTCCAGATGAGTCCATCCTTCTTGGGGAGACTTTCCGTCTTTTCTCCCCGGTTTTCCTCCACCTCCTTTCCTTTTTTTTTTTTGGTTTTTCCAAATAAAACGTCTCAATGGCAGATTTCGTGGAACAGCTGCCTCACGCCTTTAGCTTGGTAGCACTCCAAGCGGACGCCCAGGGAGCAGCGCGGGTGTTTTTTTTTTTTTAATAAAGGCCGTTTATTGACACGGGAGTAAGCCGTGTCATCCCGCGGGGTTTGCTTCCGAGGAAGCGGAGCAGCACGCCAAGGGATCAGCTCGCCGAAATCCACAACCTCGCTCCCCTGCAGCCTCCAAAACCTGGCAGGCAACTTCGATCTCCCCCCTCCCCACCACACACACAGCTTCCTCACGGAGATTACAATAAGGCAGCGTTTCCCAACCTTAGGAACTTGAAGATGCGTGGACTTCAACTCCCAGAATTCCCCAGCCAGCATAGCTGGCTGGGGAATTCTGGGAGTTGAAGTCCACGCATCTTCAAGTTCCTAAGGTTGGGAAACAACCTCGCTCCCTGCAGCCTCCAAAACCTGGCAGGCAACTTCGATCTCCCCTCTCCCCACCACACACACACACATACACACACACAGCTTCCTCACGGAGATTACAATAAGGCAGCGTTTCCCAACCTTAGGAACTTGAAGATGCGTGGACTTCAACTCCCAGAATTCCCCAGCCTCCAAAACCTGGCAGGCAACTTCGATCTTCCCCCACCACCACCACACACACACACACACACACACACACAGCTTCCTCACGGGAGATTACAACAAGGGACGAGTCGCCGCTCCTGCGCAGGAGAGGCGGCGGTGCCTTTCGCGGGCAAGCGCCTCCGCACGCGGCTGCCATAGCAGCGGCAGCGAGGAGGGTGTGTTCTCCAGCCCCCTCCCCTCGGTGTCGGAGGTGGAGACCGGCGGCGGCGGAGGCGGGTGGAGGAGGAGGAGGAGGAGGAGGAGGAAGTCGAGGCGGCAGAGAATAGCGGGCAAATGGAGCTCTGAAAGGCGGCGAGAGCTCCGGAGGAAGGAGTTGAGCGGGCGAGCCACTTCGATTCGCCCCTTTCATCGCCCAGCCCAGCCCAGCCCAACCCAACCCAGCCGGGGCTCCGGCTTATAAACTCTCAAGTGCCGCCGCCGCCGCCTTCGCTTCGGTCTCGACGGTTCTCCCAAGAAAAAGCCTAAGCGGCCGTGCCGTCGCTACCTCCTATCTATTCCCTCGCCCGGGCGGAGGAAGGGAAAGCTTTTTCTCCCCGCTCCGCCGGTGCTCGGAACCTTTCCGGATTCGCCTCGTCTCTCCGGAGGGCCTGCAGAAAAAGGTTGCACCGACCTCGCTGCTGCTAGCCCGCCCGCTCCTTCGCCTCGGCCATGCCGGTCGGTGGCGCGAGGAAGTTTCCGGATGGCTGCTGAGAGGTTCCTCTTCTCTTCTTCCACCCTTACCTCTCCGCTTCGGCCGAGGCTCGCCGTTGCTTTCCGCCGAAGCCGCCTCTGGGTGAAATGCTGAAGAGCTGGGGCCCCTCTTGGCTTTTTTCCTAGTTCGAGGCTTTTTTCTTTTTTCTTTCTTTTTTTTTGTGGAAACTTGAAAGGGTGTCCTCTTTAACGGCCGTCATAATTACTTCGGAGTAGGTGTCGGCATCCTTGGCCAGCGGCGGGGAGGAGGGTGTCCTTCCTGATTCTTCTCTTTCCAGAAGAACGGCATGCCCTGCTGAAGTGGCAACACGATGCAGACCTTCTTGAAAGGGAAAAGGGTTGGGTATTGGCTGAGCGAGAAGAAGATCAAGAAGCTCAATTTCCAAGCCTTTGCAGATCTTTGCAGGTAAGGGTTGGAATCTTAGATTAGCTGCTGGCGGGTGTATTTCTCACTGCCCTTTTTTCCCCCAGGGCTCGGAAAGTTGGAATTTCAACTTCTGCTTCCGTCTTGGACAAAGACTCTACTTAATTATCTATTTAACACATTTCAAGGCCAACCAGCTGTGAGACTCGGGGTGCTGTAAAAAAAAACATGGCTAACTAAGGCAGCGTTTCCCAACCTTAGGAACTTGAAGATGCGTGGATTTCAACTCCCAGAATTCCCCAGCCAGCTATGCTGGCTGGGGAATTCTGGGAGTTGAAGTCCACGCATCTTCAAGTTCCTAAGGTTGGGAAACGCTGAACTAAGGTATCAAAGTGTGCATAAATTCCACCTGGGTTAATGTTTTGGACTACCATAATCGCCAGCCAGCATAGTTTTGAAGTAGGTTGCCTGGAAAACTTAAATGATTTGTCACTTGGGGCATTCAGCAGTGTGAAAAAATGCCAGATTATTAAGGAAAAGATCCAGGGGGAGTGTGAAAAGCTTTCAGTTTCATTGGTTTCACTTGATGGACCTATCAGGTAGTCCACTTATGTCCACGATTGAGCCCAAAATTTCTGTTGCCAAGTGAAACGTTTGTTAAGTGAATTTTGCCCCATTTTATGACCTTTCTTGCCGCAATTGTTAAGTGAATCACCACAATTGTTAAGTTAGTAATATGGGTATTAAGTGAACCTGGCTTCCCCATTGACTTTGCTTGGCAGAAGGTTGCAAAAGGGGACCATGTTGCCCTGGGACACTGCAACTGTCATAAATATGAGTCATTTGCAACTGAATTTTGATCACATGACTGTGAAAATGCTGCAATAGTCATGTGAAAAACAGTCACACGACTTTTTTCAGCACTGTTGTAACTTTGAACAGTCACTAGATGAACTGTTGTAAGTCGAGGACTACCTGTATAATGTGAAGCTTTAGGAGTGATGTAAAGTGCATTGCAGGCAGTGCGTGTTTGAAATAATATACTGAGGAAAGTTATAGCCACCTTTTTTTTTCTTTGCTATTTTTTAATTTTCCTTGCCAGGCTAAAATACTATATCATAAATTGATCCATAAAAGCAGGTTCCTTCACTTTGAAAGAATCAGTAAACAAATTGGAAAGTTAGGCTTTCCATAGAACTGTTTTTGAAGAAACATTGTACAATTGTTTACACATATCTCTCCCCCCCTCAGTTTTGCTTCTTTTTTAAAAGATACCTTGCATCCTTTTAATGATATTTTTCTTTTCCTTCTAAGTGCAGTACTAAAATCATATGCCTGAATTATAAGATAGGTCTAAAGATCAGCATTTTTTTCAATTAAATACTACAAAACTCAAAATCCATGTTCAATCCATGCTCTTTCCCATCCTCCCTCTGGCTCTGTTAGGCTATTTTCAGTTCAAGCTTTCAGACCTTGTTACGGTAATTATAAAACTAAGAAAGATTTTTGTTTCTGGTTGGGACTTATTGGGGCTGGATGAATGAGCTAGTTGTTTTGCTATATAGCAAAAGCTATTGAGATTTTTCATAGAATCATCCTCTTACAGATAGTAGTGTTAATAGGATATTTGGGAAATTTCTGACTGGTTAAATAGGAAAGTCTCCATGTGTAAGTTTTTTTTATTATATTTCTGTACCTCCCATGTCATCTAAGTGACAAAGTGCCAAACAGTTATTAAACAAAGCTGGTATTATTTATGATAACCCATCATTGGTAGTTGTTGCTTTTTTCTGAAATTGTTATCTTTCTTGATCAGCTAAATTCTGCAAATCAAAATTGTTTAAAACCAGCAGCAAATGTACATTTACTACAGATAATAACTGAAGCTGTATGGATTTTATCCAGACATAAGTTTGATTGTTAGTACTTCCAGATATGTTTATTTGTATTAACAAAATTAAAACCCATTCAGTAGATCTAAATCTAACAAATATTTTTACTATAAATTATGAATACATCTGTATGTGTTAAGCAGGAGATGAATGTATTTGAATTTATAAATGTTTGTTTTATGAGGGAAAGTAAAAGAAGAGACAAACATCCTTCCAGCTTGTTAGTCTCCCTAAAATATTGGCATTCAAAAAGTGCTTATGTCTGATTCATGTTTCAAACTGGAGGACACAACAAGAACAGGCTTGGATTTGGGGCCTATTACTGTATATTAATGACATGGAAGAGAAACTGAAATGTATGCTTATAACATTTGCAGATTATTAGAAATGGGATAGTATAACTACCCTAGAAAATATCAAACGTAAAAACAATTTGAAGAAATTAACTGAAAATAACACTTGCCTCTCTTAAACCTTAGAATTTTTTGTTTTGGTGGGAGGGAAATCTAATACACAATTAGATTACTTATCAGCAACAGAACTTTTATTAAAGAGCTTGAAATTTTAAGCTGAATGCTGTGATAAAAGGTGTACTTGACATTAGACTGCAAAATGTACTTTCCAATTAATAGAAAATATTTTACTATATACTTGTTGATATAACCTAGAATACTGTGTTCAGTTTAAGAAGATTCAAATTAATCTGAATAGATTAAGGTCAGTAGGAAGGTTTGCGGAAACTGTGTGTGTGTAACTTTAAGAATAGAAGTTTGAGGGAGGTTGTTACAGAAATAGTCTAGCTGAAGAAAAATTACATGAAAGGTCCAAACTCCTCCTCTGTCTTCCCAGCAGATGGTGGACTAATGATCCTAAATTGTAGGAAGGCAGATTTTTTTTTAATTTTAGAAAATGTTTCTTAATAAAGGATTTGAATAGTGGGATCAATTATTTTAAGAAATTATGAGCTTTTATTCATAGGAGATATTGAAACAGAATCTTTGTGTGCTTTAATTTGAACTCCAATTTTTTGTAAGTATTTGGTGTATTTTGTAAGTATTCAGTGTCCTCTCAATGGTACTATTCCTAAGACTCATCTCAAAAAGTATCTATTACAGCACGGATTAAAAATGAAAACAAAATGAAATTTAGTTTCCCTACATCTTTATTTTCCCTTAAGTATTCCTTTGCCAACCAGTTATCCTACAAGATTTTCTGCTTTTGATTTATTAAATAATATTAGTGTGATATTTCACAACATCTTATTTTTTTTCTTTAGTTCTGTAGATCAGCGTTTCTCAGTCTTGACAACTTTAAGATGTGTGAACTTCAACTCTGACAGTTCCAATAGTCAACATGCTAGCTAGAGAATTCTGGGAGTTGAAGTTCACGCATTTTAAAGTTGTGAAGAGTGAAAACTAGTTTTTTTTATTATATTTCTGTACCTCCCATGTCATCTAAGTGACAAAGTGCCAAACAGTTATTAAGCAAAGCTGGTATTATTTATGATAACCCATCATTGGTAGTTGTTGCTTTTTTCTGAAATTGTTATCTTTCTTGATCAGCTAAATTCCGCAAATCAAAATTGTTTGTTTAAAACCAGCAGCAAATGTACCAGCAGCAAATTAAAACCCATTCAGTAGATCTAAATCTAACAAATATTTTTTACTATAAATTATGAATACATCTGTATGTATTAAGCAGGAGACGAATGATTTTGAGAATAGCTATATAGCCAAAAATAGTCGAGAATAATAGAACTTAAAATGTATAAAAGACAAAGGAAAGGGTTTTTCTATCTTTTTTATAGTTGAGCAATGGGAAGTCAATAATGCATTATAATTTGAAAGAATCCCTTTTTAAAAATCAAGTATTTGAATGAATTGTAACTATAAAGATGATTAGGGACGCGGTGGCTCAGTGGGTTAGGACGCTGAGCTTGTCGATCAGAAGGTCAGCAGTTTGGTGGGTCGAATCCCGAGTGCCGCGTAACAGAGTGAGCGCCTGTTACTCCCAGTTTCTGCCAACATAGCAGTTTGAAAGCACGTAAAAATGCAAGTAGAAAAATAGGGACCACTACGGTGGGAAGGTAACAGCGTTCCGTGTGCCTTTGGCATCTAGTCATGCCGGCCACATGACCACGGAGACGTCCTTGGACAAGCGCTGGCTCTTCGGCTTTGAAACGGAGATGAGCACTGGCCCCTAGAGTTGGAAACGACTAGCACGCATGTGTGGGGGAACCTTTACCTTTACCTTTATGATGATAGTGCAGAAAATCTAGTAAGTGCAAATAAAAATACTATTTCTCACAATAGGAAAAATAGATGGAGGAAAAATGAATCTGGTTGAAATGGCAATGTAAATTGTTTTAAAGAAAGATTTTATTTGGTCCTGTTTCCATTGGAAAATTATTTCTAGTTTTTATGCTTGAAATAATAAAAAAGAAACAAGACTTTATATTGAAGGTTGAATAATTGTGTAGCTATTGAAATGGCTTGTAATAACTAAATGGAATCCAAAAAGTGGAGGTTATAATTGTAGTTAGTATTTCACTGTATTGAAAAGAGTTGAAAGTCAATGCTTTTTTCCCTTTTTTATCTGGCGCCTCTTTTAATTGTTTTCATTGTATTTTATATTATAATAAATCTTAATAAAATCAGAATAGTTGTCGGGTGTTGGTGAATGTTGGTATGTCACTCAAAGTATTATTGTGTGTCATCTTTGACACATTGCCCTAGATTTAATGAACATTGGTTTAGCAGACTTCAGATGTAATAGACAAATTTGTATACTACTATGCATGGATAAAATCCCATTTGTTGTAATTTTATCTTACTCAACAGTCTTGAAGTTTTCATGGTAGTTATAATATTCTTATAAATGTGATATAAGAAAACCATTTTTAAAGTTACTTTGTGCCCAAATTTTTTGCTAAATCGCACAACTCATTTTATAGGAACAAGCAGGCCAAAAACTATAGAGATAAAAATGATAAAATTTTAATATTGAAAAGTGCCATTGAAATGATAAAACAAGGAGGGAACACTATTTCTAATAGTTTTATAGTTCTTTGTTAGATCTTTGCCTAGTGCCAACTAAGAGTTTACTTTAGATTCCAAAGTTAATATTAAGCACATTTAAGGGCATACTGCTTTGTTAATCAGATATTTTCAGTAGAAGGGATAAACAACTATGTTCTAATGAAGTTTTTAAATCCTGAGAAATCTTATTCTAGATGTTGATTTGGTTTTTGTTCAATTTTTGTATTAAAGCCAGGAATGAATTCTAATAAATGTGTTGGTATCTTGATTAGCTAAGCTTCATAGAAAGCACTAAGATCATAATTCTAAAATTTGCAATGTTTTCTAGTCAGGAAAAATTTACTGGGGTTCTTTTCAATGTCTTACACGATCTTCTTACATGGTAGTCTCTTCATTTAATTCATGACAATGGTGATTTTCTTTCCATTTATGTTTCCATTTTTTCGCCAAGCTAGTTTATGCATTCTGTGATTCCTGTATGCGTGTGTGTAGTTCCAATTGACCTGATTATTTAAATAGATAAACAGAACTGGGGAAGGGAGATTGTAGCTTGAGTTACCTCTAGAATATAGTCTTTGCCATATTCATTCATTATTGCATATTTTCTAAATAGAAGCAACAACATAATTGGAATGCAAGATGGCATTACAAAAGAGAATCTGTATATGTAGGGAAGCTAATTGTTTTGTTATCTGTAAATCTTCTCCTAAAATGCTTACCTAAGCTATTCTTTTTTTCCCCATTGAACGTCACCTATTCCTGTCTGTCTCTTCACACAGAAACATGCTTTCTGAGTAGGCAAATTCATAGATGATATTTGGATTACTATTAGATAGACAGAAGCACAAAGAAAACTGGTCAAGAAATAGGTTTTTGGAGTTTTTGTCACTGGGAAAAAGGCAAGACAGTTAAATGAAGGTGTGAGTAGGGGTGTCATTATATGCAAAGGAGTATGGAGATGGTCTTGAAGAAGACGTTCAACATCCATTTCCTAAAACCTAGCTTAAATTAACCTGAAGGGAGGAGTGAGCAAGAAAAAAACCCTCAAGATTGCCTTGCCTTGATTTTCTTTGATATAAGACAGGAGAAAGAATCTCTAATTATACTTTTAAGATTCTATTATTATTCCTTGTAATATTCTAATAGCCCTTGTGGAGGCCTTGAGAGGCCGAGAGGAGGCAGGCCTGGGCCTACGCTAGGTCTCCCAGGACCTTCCCCACCTTGAGGCACCCTGTGCTCGGCTTAATGACTTGTGTGTTTAGCGGCCTCATCGAACAGCAGCGGGTGTGCATTGTCAAAGCAAGGCCATCCCAGTTAACAGCTGTCATGACCCATAATGAACAGGCTCCAATACAGTCCTGTGAAGAGGACTACCTATACACATGTGATTCGTACATTATACTAGGCCTTAAAAGACTTTTTTTAAAGTTTTGGTATAATATGGCGCATGACCCCAATCTGTTCTCATTTATTCATTAAATATTTCAACAAGCAGTGGCCTCATAGGATTTGTTTCTTACATATTTAGTACCTTTTAAGCTAATACAAATACTGAATTATTATTAAGATAGCGGGGCTTTGCATTTTGAAATTCTTAGAAAGATTTCATGTAAGAAGGAAAATACAAATGTGCTATAGGGGGTGTTGATTCTTGTAGCCCTTGTTTTATTTATCAAACAGTCGTAGCTAGGGGGGCATTTGCCCAGATTCGCCTAATATACCAATTGCGCCCCTTTCTGGACTGAGATGCCCTATGTACAGTCACCCACGCACTCGTTACCTCCCATATAGACTACTGCAATGCTCTCTACATGGGGCTGCCCTTGAAAACCACCCGGAGGCTTCAACTGGTACAGAATGCGGCTGCACGGGTAGTGATGGGAGCTCCCCGATACTCCCATATAACACCTCTGCTCCATGAGCTGCATTGGTTACCGGTTGCCCTCCGGGTGAGATTTAAGGTGCTGGTACTTACCTTTAAAGCCCTACATGGCTTAGGCCCGGGATACTTGCAGGACCATCTGCTACCGGGAACGAATTCCCATCGCCCAATACGCTCACACAGAGAAGGCCTCCTCAGGGTACCGTCGGCTAAACAATGTCGGCTGGCGACCCCCAGGGGAGGGCCTTCTCTGTGAGAGCGCCAGTCCTATGGAATCAGCTCCCCCCTGAGCTTCAGATGGCCCAAAATCTCCAGTCCTTTCGCTGCGGCCTCAAAACACTCCTTTTCCACCTGGCTGACCTGGACTGACAGGCATTTTAATTATATTTACAATTTTTAATTTATTTTTAATTTTTAATTTTAATTTATTGCACAGATGATTTTAATTTTATTTTTATCTTAATTTCTGTACTTATTATATGTTTTGTTGTTAGCCGCCCTGAGTCCTTCGGGAGATAGGGCGGGATATAAATCCCATTAATAAATAAATAAATAAACAAACAGACATTTTATGGTATATAGAGCGCTCGGACTGTGAGAAAATAAATTTGCCCTAACAAAACATTACTTAAAATGTTACCATGTTTTAGTCTTAAGGACAATAAAAAAATTAAGTGAGAGACAGCTATCTATTCTTGTAAGAACAGTTTTTGAAAAGGAAAACTATTTTTGTTTGTTGTGTAATTTTGGGGTACTATTAGTAGGAAATATTTTGCAGAAATAGTGTACATTTTAAGGATAGTCTCTGGGGTACTAAAGTATGTCACTTATAAAATGACAGAATAGCTCCTGCTGCAGAGAAAGAGGATCATAGATTTTGTCTTTGATTGCCACAGTTTTTTACAAGTACACATGGAAGATGACCTGCAGTTATGATTTGACTGACTTGCATATTTTATGCAGTGTTTGATAAATAAATTGAATACAATTGTCGTTGATTTTTTTGCTACTATTAACAACTCAACATGAAAAAGCCTACATTGAATGTAATGCCTGTACATGCAACGAATACTTTTGAAAGAAAGCTTATATTCTACCAGTTTCTCCTGAAATTAGTGATTGATCAGTGGAAACTAAATATTTCTTACTTGTCATTATGTCAGCTAATTAGTTTACATGGACATCAGGTGGATGAGTGTTCTGTTAGCAGAAACATATTTTATTTTATTTTTTTATTTTAATTCCATTTGTATCCCGCCCTTCTCCGAAGACTCAGGGCGGCTTACAAGCTTAGCAGTAGCCTTCATCCTATGTATATGCCTGCTTATTAGGGCTTTCACACACACCCCAAGCGGCATTATTACAAAGTCAGCTTAATTGCCCCCAACAATCTGGGTCCTCATTTTACCTACCAGGACTATGTGGTAAAACATATATTTAAAAACCCAAGGTCAACTTGTGTCATTGGTTAGGAAAATTTAGGAAACCATTGCTGATCTGTGCATAAGCAGTTTTTCAATCAGATGTCCCCAAGATACAGTAGACCATGCCCATACATCCAGCATTAGTGAAAGGAGATGGGAATGGTAGTCCAGCAGACCTGGAAATCAGCAAATCAGACAGATTGGCAGGACCAATAATGAACTTCTGGACCTGTGGTCTGATTCAGTAGACATTGTTTCCTATGTGACTTCAGAACAGATAGAAATCATTAATAAATAGTTTGTAAAAATAAAAGACATTGGCTGGAATGTTCTACTGTTATATTTAAAGTTAAAGCCCACAGACAACTTTTGAAAGCCATTATTGTATCATTCTTTAATATTTTTAGCTAATAAGAGAACATATGGCATTTTATTGACAAAAGTGAGAAAGTGAGATGTTGGCATTATGCATTGTCCAGAACTTAGTGTTTTTGTGTTAAACTTGATTTTCTAAAAATCTCAGACAGGTGACTCGAATGCTAACAGTGTATCAGTATTCCCCAAGTTGGTGCCCTAAATGACTTGGGAATTATGGGAAATGAAATTTTATGCTAGGATAGGGTATGGTATATATCAGTCTTCTAAACTAAATTAAAAATACTACTGTATGATTTCTTGTTTAATATTTTTCAAGGCATTATTTCTTTACCAAATTGTCAGGGCTAATATCATTTTGGGGAACCTAAAATTCTATGAATTAATTTTTTAACATCCAGCAATTGCTGTAGCTAAGGGTGGACATGTGCCTCATTTCCACCTTTCCTAGTACAATATTTATGCAATATGCAAAACAGATTGTCCTCGACCTACAACCACAATTGGGACCAGATTTTCCATTGCTAAACAAAACAGTTACTAAGTGAGTTGTGTGTGATTTTATGACCTTTTTTGCAACAGTTGTTATGCGAATTGCTACAATTTTTATGTGAATCACGCAATTGTTAAGCCAATCTGACTTTTCCCATTGACTTTGCTTGTCGGAAGCTGACTGGGAAAGTTGCAAATTGTGATCATATGACTCCAGGATACTACGACCATTATAAATGCATGCCAGTAGCCAAGCAACCAAGTTTTGATCATGACCATGAATGCCGCAATGGTCATAAGTGTGAGGATTTATCATGTCACTTTTTCAATGTAACTGCAAATTGTTGCTAATTGAATGGTTGTAAATTGAGGACTGCCTGTATATAACTTTCTGAAAAGAATTGAGCACATGCTGTAACTTTTATGTCCCATTAAGTCTTTAACTTGGTTCATACACACGCTAAGTCAAAGCATGATTTGTTTGTTTATGGTTTAGTGTATTGCTTGTCAGTGTAGCTGATAGTAGTTTATGGTTTAGCATGCTATGCACACACATTAGGTTGTGGTATATTCTATAGAGCATGGATAAACAGCGGCTAAAGTGACGCATATCAGTTTTATGTCTCTATGAAACCTCAGAAGTTATCTGCTGCTTGTGAAGTTGACAAGCAGGTGCCCTTTGGGATAGCTCCACTATGAATGAAAAAAATTAGGTGAGACTGTAATTATTTAGCTAATCCAGCAGCTGTCGAACAGGAGTTCATTAATCAAATTGACAGCTAGATATACTTGGATATTCTGTTTTTGAAATAATATGACTGATTCTTTTTATCCACATCATGGGGCAGGGAAAACAAGTTGCTAGATCTGTTTCGAAATAAAGTAGCTGAAGATTGATTGGTCTATTGCTTTAAATATTTTAATTTTTCTGCATAAATGAAAGGCAAATTTTATTCTTTTCAAAAGTGGGAATGACCGTGCAGCTCTTCATGATCAATGACATTCTTATGTTTGAGGAGTATCCAAGATTGACCCTGTCATGTCTAATCTTGTCATTTATCAACATGCTAGTAAATGATTAGTCCAATTATAAAATTATAAGACAAAATATATTATGAAATATTTATTATGTGCCATATGACTGAGTCAAAGTAATAATTTAGTTCCCAAAACTTATTTTTGTGCTTAGTTGATTTTTCAGAGGACATCATCTTCAACACACCCAGAATAACTGGAGTTTCATGAGATGTATTTTGGGACTGTGTATCATACACTGTTTAAGAGACGCGGTGGCTCAGTGGGTTAGGATGCTGAGCTTGTCGATCAGAAGGTTGGCAGTTTGGTGGGTCAAATCCCGAGTGCCGCGTGACAGAGTGAGCGCCTGTTACTCGTCCCAGTTTCTGCCAACCTAGCCGTTCAAAAGCACGTAAAAATGCAAGTAGAAAAATAGGGACCACTACGGTGGGAAGGTAACAGTGTTCCGTGCATCTTTGGCGTCTAGTCATGCCGGCCACATGACCACAGAGATGTCCTTGGACAAGCGGTGGCTCTTCGGCTTTGAAACGGAGATGAGTACCGGCCCCTAGAGTTGGAAACGACTAGCACTCATGTGCAGGGGAACCTTTACCTTTACCTATCATACACTGTTTAGTATTCAGTGGCCAAAATTCCCAAAGCAAGGAAAGGTAGCACCAGCAGCTCAATTTGGAGATATTGCTTGTATTGAGTTGTACGCCAGCTTGGTAGGATGAGTCATAGCTTTCATCTTTATCAAAGCGAAAAAGAAAAGAGAGGGAGAAAGTTTAATGTAGAGGAATATACCACTTCATAGTGCTGTACAGCCCTCTCTAAGCAGTTTACAGAGTCAGCCCATTTCGCCCTGGGTCCTAATTTTAGCGACCTCGCAAGGATGGAAGGCTGAGTCAACCTTGAGCTGGTGAGAATTGAACTGCCGAACTGCTGGCAGTCAGCTGTCAGCAGAATTAGCCTGCAGTAATATATTAGCTACAATTCAGGTTGTTCTCTAAATTTCCATTGCTGGTCTATTGGCCACTATTAGTTCTTGTTTTTCTCTTGCATCTTATGTCCATTGATCTGTATAGATAGGTCAAAATAAATGTGTGCTTGTTACTATTATATGGATACTATTGTACCCCGAGAATCTTTGCATTTATAAGGATAGGATCTTTATTTAATAAATTAAAAATATTAGATCATAGCAGTTTCATATTTATCTTAAACCTTGTCTCAGTTCTATAGGTAAAACAATAGTGCTTCCAGCAAGTGAAACAAATTTGGCAACACCCAAATCAATAGTTTCCATTCATTGAAGAAAATAAATAGTATTATTATTCAGTGGCACTAAATAAATTGGTACATAGTTCTCTGTTTCCTATTAAGGAAAAATTGACTGCAATTTTAATGACTCCATTCAGTCTTCCAACGTTACTACTGCATTGTAGTAACAGGAAACTATGGCGCAAGCAAAACTTAGTAACTTTGCTCTCATCATGCTCATTGCTCTTTTCTGCTTACTCTGAAGCAGTTATTTCCTTATTAGTCTGTTGCTCTCAATGTACACAGTTGCACAAAGGGCATTGTTTCATGGGAGATCTGGCACATAACCCTTTTCCTGTCATATATTTTCTTCCTTAAAGTTAAAAAGTAACAGTCTAATATTATTTTATTGAGTAACTCTCCCAATAATACTTGTTAGACAAAGAGACAGTTGCCTTGGTTTTCCTTACCTCTGATAGATATAGAACATTCAGAGCATTTAATTTCATTTGTGCCAAGTTTAAAACTTGATAGCATTAGGATACAAGAATAATCCAAATTGAAAAAAAGAGATCAACAAGCAAGGGTGTATATTTCAGGCTCTTGATTGCTTTCTTCTGTTAATTTTCTGTTAAGTATCTAGACTCATTAAGGGGGTGGCTCAGTGGGTTAGGACGCTGAGCTTGTCGATCGGAAGGTCGGCAGTTTGGCGGGTCGAATCCCGAGTGCCGCGTAACAGAGTGAGCGCCTGTTACTCGTCCCAGCTTCTGCCAACCTAGCAGTTCGAAAGCACGTAAAAATGCAAGTAGAAAAATAGGGACCACTACGGCGGGAAGGTAACAGCGTTCCGTGCGCCCTTGGCGTCTAGTCATGCCGGCCACATGACCACGGAGACGTCCTCGGACAAGCGCTGGCTCTTCGGCTTTGAAACGGAGATGAGCACCGGCCCCTAGAGTCGGAAACGACTAGCACGCATGTGCGGGGGAACCTTTACCTTTACCTTTTTACAGAAACTGTCCAGGTTTATCAGCTAATTACCGTATTTTCTGGCGTATAAAGATGACTTTTTAACCCATGAAAATCTTCTCAAAAGTCAGGGGTCGTCTTATACGCCAGGTGCTGAAACTTTAGGGACAGGGCTGGCTGGAAAACCTGGAGTGGATCTCTCATTTGGTCTGCGCAGGGAAAGCGGGACCAATTGGAGAAGAAGCTGCAGTCTGTGATTTTTTACAGGCTGGGGTCTGGGCGTCTTTCCTTCTAAAGTTGAAGAGCAGCTGCAGTCTATCCCAACTTGAAAGGCAGGTGGGGAATGCAGCATTTGACTCAGGAACTGGGCGGGCTGGCTGGAAAACCTGGAGCGGATCTCCCATTTGGTCTGCGCAGGGAAAGCTTTAGAGTGAATGAGGAAACATTTAATCCACTTGCACTGTTTTATGTTTACATGTTTGATGACAAACAGCCTTATGTTTATAAGTGACAGTTTTCCTACTAAGTACCTGCATGTCATAAGCATTTGAATTAAAATTACCATATTAAAATCAAATCTGATGTTTTTTAATTTTTATTTGGTGTGCATTGGAAGAGGGGTAGTCTTATATGGAGAGTATAGCCCAAACCCTATAATTTAACAGGAAATGTAGGGGGTTGTCTTATACGCCCAGTTGTCTTATATGCCCAATCGTCTTATACGCCGGAAAATATGGTATTGTGTTTTCCTAACTCCTTAGATTAGAGAATATTGTAGGATCCAGGTCATTTTGTGCATTGTACAGAACGGTGTCTGAATAAGAGTTTGTCATTTTGGTATGTTGATTGTAGCGCATGAGATGAAGGAAGAACCAAGGAAAGGTAATACTGTATAAGATGCTATAATGTAAGTTCATGTAAAAATTGTGCCCTACTCTTCATTCACATACTTAGACAGAACTTTTATGTATGTATATTTATTTATTTATACATGCCTTGTATGTTTTTGTTTATCTCGATACTTCCTTCCTTTGTATTTTTTTAATAAAAACAAAAATTAAAAAGAAATAAGTTTTCCTACTTTCTTTGTCACACCTCTCCAGTATACAGAAAATAAGCTGTACAATAACTTCAATAATCATACAGAAGACATATGTTGCTGAATCTGTTTCTTATTTTCTCAGTTATCCAAACCTGCTGGAGTGTTTGGCAGATGGAAATGAAAGTCATTTTACTTATTTGCTTTGCTACAATCAGCATGTCTACTGTTTGCCTCTATGCTTTGTACATTCTAAGTTTGGAGGCCTCTAATTGACTCATAAGAATGCAACCAGGGCATTTATAGAACTCTTAAGGAGTAATTAAATTAAAGTTATGGAGACAGGACATGGTTCATTTTCTCCCACTATAATAATGAGAGAATTTAATTCCCCTACCATATGTTAGAAGACAAACTCTACTAAGGATGAACCTTCCAGGAAATTACTGACTTTTCTTGTATACAATTTTCTCCTTCAGAAAGTGAAGGGGGACTAAAAGAATCAGCTACACTTGTCTTGATGCTAATCAATAGGGAAGACTTATTTTTAGAATTGGAAGTAGCAACAACATCGAGGGAAAGTGACCATGTAATGTTGAAGTTCTTGATTTTAAAGGAAACTAAACTAAGTCATATATATTTTGACTTCAAAAAAGTGGATTTTAATAAACTCAGATCAGTGTTAAGATCCTATGGCTGAAAAAAGTAATGGGAGCAGGAAAAGTTAGGTGCAAATTCCAAAAATAGGAGATACAGGTAGTCCTTGATTTATAACAGTTCATTTAGTGATTGTTCAAAGTTACCACAGCACTGAAAAAAGTGACTTATGACAGTTTTTCACACTTACAACCATTGCAGAATTCCTGTTATCACATGATCAAAATTCAGATGCTTGATAACTGATGAAGGTTGTAGTGTTATGTGATTGCCTTTTGTGACCTTCTGACAAGCAGAGTCAATGGAGAATCTAGATTCTCTTAACCACATTACTAACTTAACCACAGTGATTCACGAAATATGGCAAGAAAGGTCATAAAATGGGTCAAAACTTAACAAATTTCTCACAGTAACAGAAATTTTGGGCTCAGGTGTGGTCATAAGATGAGGACTACCTGTATTAGATAGACAATTGTAGACAATTCCAAGGAGGAGAAAAAAATGGAGGACAGACAGAGTGATTCTCACAATTTTAGTAAAGTTCTAAAAACTATAAAGGATCCATAGAAGAAGTAGCTAGGCTATACAACTAACCCCACAGTTTGGAGCTGATACGTGGAAGATAAGCATACATAGCTAGTTAAGATTAATGAATATATGCTAAGAAAACCAAAAGGGCTTCTTGAGTTATTTTCAAAATAAAACTAAAAGTTCAATATATCAACTGTTCAGGGAAGATGACAAATTCCCAACTATTAATGAGGAAAATCATACTAATTATGCTCTCGTCATGCTTTACTCTTCAGAAAAATAATAACATGACAGTAGTGTGTAACTACTGGATGAATGGAGTATCCCGCTCTTTTACTAAAGGCATTTTTCTTTTGCACTGACACTGGAATAGTTCTGTGAAGTTTAGAAATAAACAAAGGAATGTCATCTGCGCCTTGTGCATGCTCACTCCATGCCCTAGTCATTTCTCAGTTGGATAACTGCAATGCACTCTACATGGGACAACCTTTGAGGAGCATTTGGAAACTATAGCCAGTGCAGAATGCATTGTGGCATACATGGAAACCTCCAGGCTAGCACATATAACACCGCTGGCAGTTGAGTCATGACAACTGGATTTCTTTTCTTTTGGTTTGACACATTCTGCTGCTTATCCAAGTAGCTTCTTCAGTCTGAGCAAGTTGGTTTGGGAGACACTGTATATGTTCTCCAGACTGATTGCATTTCTCATCTCACCTAATTTGAATAGGCTCATTAGGTGGTAAGTAGGCAGAGAGTTGTTGTCTTCTAGGTGGGTCATTAAGTGTGGCCTCCCTGGTGACCCTATGAAATGGTCTTCATCTTCCTGGGGACTGATGCAAGAACAGCATAAAAAACGGGGGACAGGTTGTGTCTGAGGCCTCCATCTCTACCATGGGAAGAATTTTCCATTCTTCCAGAAGGGTATTAAAGTTTGATTTTGCTGGTTGGCTTGGGGGAGGCACTCACTGCTAGATGTGGTTGACAGGGTAAGAAGACCTTACCCCCACACTCTCCATCTTGTTGGTTCTGGGTGTGGTTTGGGGAGGGGGTTGCATTGCTTTAAAATTTTAATGTGCGTAGTTTTGAAAATGTAATTGACTTTTTATTTATCTTTTTAGATTCTGTAAGCTGCCCAGAGTCACTCAATTGGGGAGATGAATGGCATGTAAATTTAATAAACCTGCAAATGAAAACAATTTGTATTCAACTAAGTTATGTACTACTTCATAAATCTCCCTGGGTTGTCTAATAGCATGAGCCAAGAGTTCCACAGAGATATTAAAAACCAAGGACTAAAGTAGACATCCTTGTCTAGTTCCTCTAAATAATGTGAGAGTAGGAGAAAACAGTTAACATACCATTAACTTTCACTTTAGAGTGAAAGACTCATTATATGGTATTATATTATTTTATTGTAATAATTTTATGAATTTCTAAGGAAATACAAAACTCTAGTATACTGTATTGGTCCAAATTGAAATTGTTGCCTGTGTGAAAATGTGGTTATCCACCCATTTAAGGAATATCAATTCTATACTTGTGAGGAATCCATTAAATATTTAGGTATTTGTATAGTATACTATATAACTCAGCAAAATATATAGAAGTTTCAACAAATAAATTCTTTGTTTACAGATTTTATGGGGTTTTTTGATTCTGAATATATTTACAAAAAATTCAGTAACCTATTATTGAGGGAGGATTCAGTGTTTTGAATCAGAAGCTGAATTATATAAATATAATTGGGCCAGAAAAGTAAAATTTTCAGATGATAATCTTATGAACTATGATTGATTTGGATGAAGAAATGGAGAGAATTATTAAACTTGTGAATTATAAAAAAAATCTGATATGTAAGAAGACAAATAAAATTCAAAATGAATTTGATAAAGAAAATGGCTGAAAGTAACACATTGAAGAGACCTGCAGAGTTTGTCAATTAGGAAGTCAAAATTAAACGCACCATTATAGGGTGGGAATATTACCTAGCCCAGGGGTAGGCAACCTCGGCTCTTTTATGACTCATGGACTTCAACTCCCAGAATTCCTGAGTCAGCAGCTGACTCAGGAATTCTGGGAGTTGAAGTCCATGAGTCATAAAAGAGCCGAGGTTGCCTACCCCTGACCTAGCCTGATAATATTTGCAAGAAACATTATTACAGTAATAGCTAATTGTAACTAGCAGTATGATGTGACTACAAAGAAGCAAAAGCAATTTTAGCCTACATAATTGGAAGTATAATTTCTAAATCACAGGAAGTGATTGCTCTATTACATTCTATTTTTAATACACATTCACACACTTGAGTATTGTCCCGATTCTGGCCATGACAATTTAAGTTGGATTTAAATAAATTAGAACAGTTCAGAGAAGGGCATCCAAGATGATCAGGAGAGTAAGTACAAAGACCTATGAAAAGAAATGGAAAGAGCCTAGCTTTCTTATGCTTGATGGAATATGACAGCATTTTTCAAATATCTGAAAGGATGTTACATAGAGGAAGGTCAAGGCTTTCTCTCTTGTTCCAGAGTGCAGGATGTAGAACAATGGGTTTAAATTGCAAGAAAGCAAATCTGTCAAATTTTTGAAAAAGCTTCCCGTAATTTGGTTCGTTTAAGAGGAGGAAGTCAATATGGATTCCTGCGTTGAGGAGAAGGTTGCATTTGATGGCCAAAATGACCCCTTTTTAAAATTATTCCTCAGTGCAGTTTGATTTTAACATAGAGCTGAAGATTTAATTGCTGCAAATTAAAGACAGTCTGGAGTATACAAAGTCAGCTGAATGGTTATGAGAAACTGAGAATCTAAGGTAGTATTAGCTACTAAAAAGTAACATGGTAGCTCATGTGCAGGAGCAACAAAATTCCCACACGTGTTTAGTCAACATGAGATGATTTTAGTTGAGTAATTTTCAGTCTAGGAGCAACTGAGGTGGCCGTGAAAGCTTTTTGCACTCAAAATTAATGAGGCTATTGCTTTTTATAGTTGCTAAAGCTAATTTATCTATTTTTGCAATGTTTTTTCAGTGTTGGTAACGTGTAGTCATTTTTCTTATTTGCACAGCTTAAATGTGAATGGTGTGTAAAAGGAGGAGAATGGTTTGGTAGTATGTAAGCACCATTGTAATGAATGGTTTTTAACAGCTTGTATATTTATAGGTGTTCCAGCTGAACAGCTATGAAGGTAAAATGGAACATAAATATTGTTAAAAATTCCCAAAAGTGTTTTGTAACCTTGCCTGGGATTGAGAAAGGTGCAGTATTGCTACCCTTAAATCCTGTGTCTGCTAAATAGAAATTATAACAGCTTTTTCCCCCTATTCTATGGAGAAAGAAATCCTCAAGTTATATCTCTTAATTATTTATTTGGTAGTGTTTTTTTCCATTTTTCTGCTTTGAGCTAAAAAGAGACATTGTCTACACATACAGGCATTAGCCAACAGATAAGAGAAAATATGGTTAAACTCTTGCCACAACTTGCAGCTTTGAACCCCAGGAAGTTCACAAAATTAACCCCAAAATCTGTGGGAGGTGTCTTCACCGAAAGTAGTCTGTGGTCAGAGGTTGCCAAGTTTCTTCAGTTTGCAACTGGCATGCTGAAAACTTTGTAGCCATCAAGTACCCATTTGAGTACCATCCTGTTTTTCCGTGATAGGCTTCATCAGTTGGTCTATGGAAATTCTTTTCTTGCTTCTACCAGGCAGTGCATTCACTACATATTAAGACTTTAAGTTGAGATTTAATTGCTTTCCATTATCATCTAATGTGCCAATAAAAAGGAGACTAGAAGTTTCCACTTTGGTTAAAAATTATAGCACAATGTGATAGTTAGATTGAAACTTTGATGAATTTTAACTACAATTAACTGAAATAATTTTCTAAACTTTGATCTGAATTTGACTTTGGGCAAAAGTGATATTTAAGTTTATTTACTCTGTAGTGTTAACTTTGCAGATGGGGGGAGGAGAGATATGTAAAATACGTGATGATGCAGATAATTCTTATGAAAAGAACATTATGATTTAGCATTGTGCCTAAATGGGGTTAATCTGATGGATGGTAACACTTTGGTTTGTGATTTTCCCCCTCCCCATGTGTGTTCTTCATTGGATTTCCAAAAATGTTTTCTTTCCCTCCCCCCTTTCTCCCGGTCTATTAAGGTTAAAAATATTGCTATAATGAATTTAGTTATCTAGCAGTTGAATTGATATATTGTTTGCAACAAAACATCATTGCTGAACAATAATATTAGCAGTAAGCTAAGTTGAGGTGTTATAGTACCCCTAATGCTATAGGCATTAAACCGGTCAGTCCTAGAGGAAATCAACCCTGACTGCTCTTTAGAAGGCCAGATCCTGAAGCTAAAACTCAAATACTTTGGCCACCTAATGAGAAGGAAGGACTCACTGGAGAAGAGCCTAATGCTGGGAAAGATTGAGGGCAAGAGAAGAAGGGGACGACAGAGAATGAGGTGGCTGGATGGAGTTACTGAAGCAGTAGGCATGAGCTTAAATGGACTCCAGAAGATGGTAGAGGACAGGAAGGCCTGGAGGAACGCTGTCCATAGGGTCGCGATGGGTCGGACATGACTTCGCAACTAACAACGACAATGCTATAGGCTACTGTTTCTTAAAATCAGCAACCTTGGACCACAAATGAGAATTTAGAAAAAAGAGAGTCTGCCCAGAACTGGGTCAAGGCCAAGTAATGCCCTGAACTCAGGAATTCTGGGAGTTGAAGTCCATGAGTCATCAAAGAGCCAAAGTTGCCTAACCTTGCCCTAAACACAGGCCAATAGAGGTGCCACTTGACAGAATCAAAATGCTCACACCAGGGGACAGAAATACAAAATTCAATTACATTTTCAAATCAAACTTTTAAACTGTCGTCGCTTAACAGGTTCCCCCTTTTTTAAAAAAACCCTCTTCTTTAAACAGCAGTTAAGGTCAATTATAAAAACAACAACTAAAGTTGAGTGTGGCAGTGAAAGAGTTAGGGACATGAGGAAATAGGGGGAAATACTTAGTAGTACCTTTCTTCCTTTGGTGCTCTAAGCACGTGATTATTTCACTTAATGGTTAATCTAGGACTGAGACTACCCAATGAAACAAACAATCCTCTCTACGTTTTCATCTTTAAGAGCACAAGAATTCGTATATTTGGCAAATTAGAAAATGACATTGCATTTATGTATGCCTTACCACATTTTCTATTTTTAAAGGACTTTAAAAATTATTTTAGTCATATCAGAATAGGAACATCTCTTAACACAAACCTATTGGGTAAGAATTATATTCAGTAGAAACCCCATAAATACTAAGGGACTAAGAATGGATGGACTTCAGTCTGGTAAAAACCTATATTAGTCATCATTGTATTTGTAATTTGTACTTTTCTTCTGAGTGGTTTGTACAAGATTACAGTTACATTTAGTATAGCAGTGTACATGTAGATTGAGAATCAGATCTGTGCTGAAGGCCTGTTGAAAATTCAAATTGCTGAAACATTGTACTCATGTTGCTGCTTGTATTATCACTTTCTTGCTTTTAGTGAAACAGTTTTTAGTAACTGATCCATTCTTGCAAACTAGCTGACCGTGAGGCCATGTGGGAAGGCAGGATGTATGAGGAAGATATGGCAGACCATCTTGGATCTCTGCAGACAACACCTTAAGAATCACTGACTTAGAGTACAAGTAAAGAAAAATTCTGCATAGTCTTACATAATCACAGTAATTTGGATCATATTTAAACTATATTGAGGAAGGTGTCTGCTTTACAATTCACATGGCTTTTTAGCTCTCATTTAAGTGAATATTATAAGGGACGCGGTGGCTCAGTGGGTTAGGACGCTGAGCTTGTCGATCAGAAGGTCGGCAGTTTGGCGGGTCGAATCCCGAGTGCCGCGTAACAGAGTGAGCACCTGTTACTCGTCCCAGCTTCTGCCAACCTAGCAGTTCGAAAGCACGTAAAAATGCAAGTAGAAAAATAGGGACCAGTACGGTGGGAAGGTAACAGCGTTCTGTGTGCCTCTGGCGTCTAGTCATGCCGGCCACATGACCACGGAGACGTCCTCGGACAAGCGCTGGCTCTTCGGCTTTGAAACGGAGATGAGCACCGGCCCCTAGAGTCGGAAACGACTAGCACGCATGTGCGGGGGAACCTTTACCTAAGTGAATATTAGATTAATAAGTTAATCACAAGCAAACATAGTTGGGGTTTAAGACTAATTTATGAATAGTCACTCTGAAATATTTCTCTTCTATTAGGTTACATGGGCAACGTATAGTTGCCAATTTTCCCCCCCCTCAAAATGTACCTGTTCTAAAAGGAAAAAGAAACCAAAACTTGAGTATATTGTTTTGGCTCAGCCATCCATTTCATGTTTTAAAAGTAATTTGATAGATAAGCCACAAGCACCAAATTCATACAAAACGTGAAATCAAAACCATACAAATCATAATTTGACTTGATGATATGAATAAACCCAGTAATAGTTCTGTCTCAGATGTGAAATAAAGCAAAATCAGACAGAATAAAGGCTTTCTGGATTTGACTAACAGAATTTTAGGTAATAGCTCTACTATTTTTCTAGAGTCCAAATACTATTATGACATTTCTTTCTGTAATTTTCATTTGGTAGGAATGCTTAGGTTGCTTATACAAATGATAGCTAATTTGTCGTAAATGACATTTAAAACTTTTAAAGAGAGGCAAACACATTTCTGCTAATTTGCCCTATTTGTGGCAAAGATAATGACTCTTAAGTTACGCACTGCTCTTATTTGCTATTTTTACAGAGTACCTTGAACCATATTAAACTAATTGCTGTGTAACTCCTTACAATTAATGGAAATTTTCCACTGAGGCACACTGTCATCTTTATAGCTATACAGTGGCCCCAATCATTTTCATTTTGATTTTTTTTTAGTTTACCATACTCACTTGATCTATTAACACATCAGCATGTGGTATTTGTACTATAATGAATCATCTACTTTGGAAACTCTGTGGCTGCTTTTATTCAATTCTGCCCATACTTAAGTTTGGCTTGTATCCTACTGAGTAATATCCTTGGATAATCACTTATTCCTAACCTTGTGTTGCTGTATATAAAAAAAAATAATGATTTTGATGCAGATCCTTACTGATTTTTATGCAAGTGCATAGCGAAATTATAAATTACAGGACTAACCAACATGTTATATTGACCAGAGTGATAATAGTTGTAATCCAGCACATTTGGAGGAAGATAGTAATAGTGATAGTAATAAAGTTGGAAGGGACCTTGGAGGTCATCTAGTCCAACTCATTGCTTAGGCAGGAAACCCAGCCTTTACCATTTCAGACAAATGGTTGTCCAGTCTCTTCTTAAAAACTTCCAGTGATCTAGTAGTAGTGCTTTTACCATTATTTATATCACAATACATAAACCTATCATTAGAAAAAAGCTGCATAAATTATATGTACATGGGTCACAGAAATGAATGACATATATTAATTCTTTGTTGAATAAATCACTGCAAGCTCAATTTTTCATTTTTTTCAGTTATATCACTTTTATCTTTATGTTTGAATGAAAATAAAATATTAAAATATATTGGCCGTATATCTTAAAAAAGAAAAAAACTTTACATTGTGTGAAGCTATTCTTTCAAATGTTTGTATGCTGATTATGTTAAGTTCTGGAATGTTCTTAAGAAAATAGGAATCTCAACACTTCACACTGTCCTCATGTTAAATGTAAACAAGTATAGGAGACCACAATCTAAACATGGGGAAAGCGACTGGCTGCAGGTTGGCAATAGAGTGAGACAACCTTGTATATTTTATCCTTATGTTGGAAGGAGCAGAATTGAAAGAAGATTCTAAGTATGAAAAATGCTGTGCATTTCTATAACAAATTTCATGGCTGAAATTAATGCCTGGCATTCATATTTGAAGTTCAGTATTCTGATCTTAGAGGAGATCAACCCTGACTGCTGTTTAGAAGGCCAGATCCTGAAGCTAAAACTCAAATACTTTGGCCACCTAATGAGAAGGAAGGACTCACTGGAGAAGAGCCTAATGCTGGGAAAGATTGAGGGCAATAGAAGAAGGGGACGACAGAGAATGAGGTGGCTGGATGGAGTCACTGAAGCAGTAGGTGTGAGCTTAAATGGATTCCAGAAGATGGTAGAGGACAGGAAGGCCTGGAGGAACGTTGTCCAAAGGGTTGCGATGGGTCAGACATGAATTCGCAGCTAACAACAACAACAACAACATTCTGATTCATATGATCCAGATCTATGCAGTGACTTAATTCTTATTGTTTCCTAAGAAATTCTCATTGTTACCTGTTTACACGCTTTTCATTTCTTTCATTTTATTGGTGTAATCCTTTTTATTATTGTAAGCCTCCTAGAATAGCCCCAGGGCAAGATAGGTAGCAAATAAATTTAACAAATAAAGCAATAAGAATAAAACCTATAGGTTTAGGAAGCAATAAATTATTTAGCCTCTAAATGTATTGTATCATAGTATTGTTGTGAACTTCCCAGTGTTATTTTTTACAGGTTGGGTGATTAGATAAACTTTATAAAGAAATAAACAAGTAAATAATTTCCCAAAGTTCATGACTTCTTATTTCTTCTTAGAGATTTCTTAGATTTCTATGCCTTGCTGACTTTATATTGTCAAAGCCCTTTTAATCTAATATGTTGATTAAATGAATTTGGAGCCAGTAAGTAGAAGAATGACCATTTTAGGTCTAGGTTTCTAAAAAAAAAATAACATTTTAATTTCATTTACTGAAGAACACTGGGATGTTTCAGTGTATTAATAAAATTTCAGAATACTGCCATGTAGATTATGTATGAACCTCTTAAAGATATTATGGCTCTGTGCCTGTGGGTATTAGTATTGCTACCTTAAGTATTTTTAACTGTTAACTTTGTTTGTTGACAGAGGAGGAAAAATGAAAGAAACTAAACATCTAGTTCAAAACATCCCCCTACCAAAAGCAATGGATGATTAGTTTCCTCTTTTTTATATCTCATTTATCACAAATCTGAGCTCTTTTTTTTGGCATTGTTTAGGTAACAAGCTCTAATAGAGAAAAATGGACTTTCCTTTTTAAATAGCCAGGTTTTCCATCAGTGAGATTATGGTTTAGACTTTATATCAAAATATTCCTTCATTGTGAGACTTTTACCTAATCTCATTCCGTTATAAAACTTGAAAGTACAACAAATTGAGTTCTGGTTCTCTAAATTTGTTGTCTTTATTTTAATCTCCCTTAACTTGTTCCCTGCATGATGAAAAACTTTGACATTAAATACTGGTGGGTGGCGGTTTTTTATCCAGCTTACACTGAGTCTTCAACGGGGTTTCTGCCTTGCTGAAAAAAGCCCTGTCAAAGCCCTTTTAATCTAATCCAAGACAGAAAGACTGCAAGTGTCACAAGTTCAAGAGGAAAAGGATTTAGAATGCTATTATGCGTTAAAGAATCCTGATTAGTGAAGGTCAGATCATCTTTCGCTATCAATCTTGGAAAAAAATTACTACTCGTGATGTGTTCTTGTATATTAGAAATGCTTTGAGTAAATATTTGGTCTAGTGGTTGGTTAAAGGGACCAAACTTGAAAGTGGGAGATCATGAATTCTAGTCATGCCTTAGCCATGAAAGTCAGCTGGGACTTGGACCAGTCCATACTCTCTCAGCCTGACTCACGTCATAGGGTTGAGGTGGGGAAAATAGGAGGATGAAGGAGTTTGTCGCCTTGAGTTATGTATTAAAAAAAAAATAAAGATGGCATGCAAGTAAATAAACCACTCTTTGTAAAATAAGTTATTAAAATATAACCAGTGTATTTTAATAAAACTTTGTTTCTGATTAAATCTTAATATCAATATTTCTAGAAAAAGGGCTGTAGAAAAGATATGAAACTGCTTTATACAAAATCTGACATTTAGAGCTGTCACGTCCCTGAATAATTTGGTCACTTGCTTCTTGATGCTTCTTTAAGGAAATATGCTGAGGGTCAGTGCAGTGCAAGATTACTTTTTGCAATAGAAACATCATTAAACTATGGTCCCTAGTAATATGATATAATGGTCCATCTCTTCAGTTCAAAAGTCAATTTAAAAAGAAAAACAACACTCACGTGCTTGATTAACACTCGGTGAAGCATAAAATATGCCATAGGTTAAAATATGCAATTTTAAAAAATCAGATAGACTTTCCCTTAGTTGGTCTCTTTCTGTTCCCCAGAGCACATTCTTTGTCTGTTATGCTTCTGTTTCCCTTTGGTCATTTCATATTTCTAACATGGAATATTTACTCCTCTTATAGTTTAAAGATTTATCCTGCAAATTCCTTCTTAGTTGCTTTTGAGCTGGTTTTGGGAAAAGTATATGGATTTCTGGAATTGATTGCATTTTTGCCTTATTGCCAATTTGATTTTTAGGAATATCAAATATAAGCTTGAGATAATGTATGGAGGAATCTATGAAAATATAACTTCTTAAAGTAATTATAACTAGATGATGCCTCAGATATTATTTGTTGGGTTTAATTGGTTTGGATATAGGGCAGGGGTGTCAAACTCAATTTCACTGAGGGGCGCATCACCATTGCGGTTGCCCTCAGGGGGCCGGGTGGGTATGGCCAGGGTGGGCGTGGCCTACTGGGTGGGCGTGGTCAGCTCTACATCGTTCGCATCAAGGGTGCCTATGGGGGCCTGGGCAGGAGTGGGGCAGATCTGAGGGTCTCTGGCAGAAGGAGGGTCTCTGGGCCAGGGCCAAGGCAGTGGGGGCCGTTCCCTCACTGTTTCCAGGATGGCTTCGCGGGCCACATGAAACCACTTTGCGGGCCGGATCTGGCCCCCGGGCCTTGTGTTTGACATGTCTGATATAGGGCTATGCAGTACTTTAAATTTGCTATGGAAGAGGTGCTTTAGAACCTCCACTAATAAATGTATCACCTGACTCCAACTCATTAAAGCAACGTTGTATGTTTCCAGGATCATGTGGCCACACAGCAGGGAGACTTCATGTGTGTGAAGGGTTTCTGTTACAGCCTTGGAAATATATGTATCTGCTATAATGAGTTGCAACAAGCTAATGAAGTAACTTATTTTAAAATTTTGTTCATTCTTACCAACCATTTTTTTCAGAATCATATATTTTCTCCTTTAGATTTTATGTGTGAAAACAGAAAGAGAGACTGAAAGGATTCTGTCAAATTTTCATATTGTCACAAGTATGTTTTTCAAGTGTAAAAACTAGGGGTTTTTTCCCATACAGGAGATGTATTTTTTTATTTTTCACACTGAACTCTTTTGCAGTTGATGTCTGTTTTTTAAGAAAAAAGAATTTGTGGTTTGATGGTTACAATGGATACTCAGTGAGCTATATTTTAATAGAGTTTTTTTAAAAGTACAACCTACTTATTTTGTAGATTTATATATCACTTATTTTCTCAATTCACAAAATATCATACTTAGTATGATCCAATTTCAAGGTTTTGTTCATAACATTGTAGTAATAAGTAAGGCATAGACTGTGATAGTGTAGTATAGTGTAGTGTAATATATAGTATAGTATAGTATAGTATAGTATAGTATAGTATAGTATAGTATAGTATTAAATATACTGTGCCAGTTGTACTACCAAATTGTAGTTTAAACAGACCTTGAAGTTGAAAAATATTGTTTTTATGCTGTTATATTAATTATATTTTGTTTTGGAAATTGAGATTATAAAATGCTTGAATTGTAACTTCTGAGTATAAAATCTTCTAATTAAATATTTACTTTGCTCAAAACTAAATGCCATTAACTTTAATAGAACTTGGTCACAAATCAGTAAATAGTATACAAATTTATCACAAAAGTTTTAAATTATCAAAGGAGTTCTTCTGCTGAATTAAAAGTTTAAATATTCAGGTGTAAAATTATTTCAAATACTATTTTACTGATGTTAAACTTATAACTGGTTGTGCATTTCCCTAATATATATTTTTTTCTTTTTTCCCCCTTTTTGTTTCCTCAGAAAAAGAGGGATAGAGGTTATACAGGTGAGTGCATTACGTTTGATTTCTATTTTAATAGTTATGTTTATGCTTGTATGGCATCAGTCTCTTCTGATCTTTCTTTCTAATATACATATATAAAATCATTTATATAAAATGATATCTAGCTCTAAAAGTTGAATAAAGGGAATCCTTGACTTATGATCAGGCGTTTAACAATTGTTCATAGTTTTATTGTGGCCTTGAAAGGGGTGCTTCATGGCCTGTAAAGCACTTCTGTAAAACGTTGCTCCCCTGCCCTCAGCCACCTGACTGCATTTTGGGCACTTGACAATTGGCTCATGTTTATGACCGGTTGTAGCATGCCACATTCATGTGACCACAATTTCCAACTTTCATGCCGGTTACAACCACATGATACACCTAATGGCCACCATAAAAATGATGTTTGGTTATGTGGGTGCTTCAACATATGACTGTGAGTTACAAGCAACATTCTGGTCCCAAATGTGATTGTAAGTTGAGGATTATCTGTAATTTATGAATTTTTATGAATAATAATTGCATATATGGATAACCCCAAATATTATTGTATTTAAAATTTTCCTTGGTTTCCTTGGTAGATTTGTTACTTGTGTTACAAAAGAACAACAATTCCAATTTGTACAATGTGGCAGATGGAAGCCACTTGGTTTTCGCTGAATCTAGCAATGTTTCATATAGAGAAGGAGAAGTATGAGGACTTTAATTTAATTGACCTCGTATATTTTCACTTCCTTCAATTTTTATGCAAATCAAATCCGTGCTGTAGCTTTGCAAATGAAGATAGACCATTTCAAATTCCTGTAATTCTCCTGATATGTTATGTCTGTTTCCTTCTTTTCCTGCTTTCCTCTATAATTTAGTAATGAAATCTGCAGTGTGATTAACTTCAACTTATATTTATCAGTATTGCACAAAATGGAGACCAGAAGGGGGCTTTGTATACTGTGTAGTAATGCTTGCATTTCTAATACAGGTAGTCCTTGAGCTAAAACCATTTGAAATTATGATAGTGCTGAACAGTAGTAGTTAGAATCGGTCCTCAGAGTTCCAGCCTCTGCAGTCACATGATCATGATCTGGACACTTGGCAATCAATTTATACTTACAACTGTTTAACAACACCACATGATCACTTCCCTGCTAGCTTTCCCAGAAAGTCAATGGGAAGCTGGCAGGGAAAGTAGCAAGTCACTGCAATAAATCGCCCACATCCATTCACCCTCCCCCAGCCTTTCTGAGCTCATGCCATGCCAGCCACTCATTCATTTCATTTTCATTTTCATTTTATTAACTTTATATGCTGCCCTTCTCCCTGAGGACTCAGGGCAGCTCATAACAACAAAAATTAAAAAACATAGAGTAAAAAATTTAAAAGAGAATTAAACAATAAATACAAAATTACAAAACAATTTAACCCAGTAAAAGCCTAATTAAAAATTGTAGTCAGTCCAGGCCCGCTTGTTGGAACAACCAGGTCTTCAGGTCACGGCAGAAGGACCGAAGGTCAGGGGCCGTGCGCAGCTCCGGGGGTAGTTCATTCCAGAGGGTTGGCGCGCCCACAGGGAAGGCTCTCCCCCTGGGGGTCGTCAGCCGGCATTGCCTGGCCGATGGAACCCTGAGGAGGCCGACTCTGTGGAAGTGAACCGGGCGATGGGAGGTTGACAATGGCAGCAGGTGGTCTCACAAGTACCCCGGGCCTAAGCCACGCAGGGCTTTAAAGGTTATTACCAGCACCTTGAATTGCACTCGGAGGGTAACCGGAAGCCAATGCAGCTCGCGCAGGAGTGGTGTAACATGGGAGTACCGAGATACTCCCATAAGCACCCACGTGGCCGCATTTTGCACCAGTTGAAGCCTCCGGGTGTTCTTCAAGGGCAGCCCCATGTAAAGAGCATTGCAGTAATCCAGGCGAGAAGTGAACGAGGGCGTGGGTAAGCGTGCATAGGGCATCTCGGTCCAAAAAGGGGCGCAACTGGCGCACTAGGCGAACCTGTGCGAAGGCCCCCCTGGTCACGGCTGTTAGATGATCTTCCAAATTAAGCCGTGAATCCAGGAGGACACCCAAGTTGCGAGCCCTTTCTGTGGGGGGCAATACCTCCCCCCATCAAAAGAGATGGAACTTGTTGTACAATACGAGATGCCGGTATCCACTCATGTACCCTTACTATGGCTACCTCATACTCTGCACACCCTTTCCAACTCAGGCTTCACCCTTATGCACCATCTGTCGGGCACCCTCCCTGAATCATGCTTCTCATGCAACCCCATGCATTCTTTCTGACCCCACCATGCCTCTCACACACCATCTTACACTTGCTTAGAGTCATGCAATGCATCTCAGGCACCCTCACACAACTTCTCCAACCTGCCCCTTACATATCATGCTGTACCCTCCAGGCCTTCATTGTGGCTCCCATATATTCCTTCACTTCCTCGCACACCCATCCTGACTTATGCCTCTCACGCATTCTCCGTGTCCGTCCCCTTCAACCCCGCTTACACTTTCCCTATCTCTGCGCTCATGACATGCTAGCCATTTGCATACCCTCCTCACCCTCACTGCGCCTCCCTTGCTTTATAATCAGATCACTTAGCGATGAAAATTCCAGTCCCAATTGCCATCATAATCAAGGACTACCTATAACTGCCCAAATCCATTCTTTAAGGAGACACTCCTAGCAAAAAATAGTACAAAGTGAAATAGCGACCAAGTATTTCATTCTAATATAAATACCTTCAAACATATAAATATTTGGTGCCCCATAGATTGTTCTTAGTAAGAATTATCTTGTGACATATGCATTAATTGAAAACTTTGATATTTATCTGAAGTTGAGCAATGGTGAGATAGTGTCTCTATGATGAAAATTTCTAGATACAAAGCAACAGAGTTAGAAGAGACCTTGGAGATCTTCTAGTCCAACCCCCTGCTCAAGCACAAATCCCTATTCCATTCTGGACAAATGGCCATCCAAACACTTCTTAAAATCCTCCAGTGAGGAAGCACCCACAATTTCTAGAGCAAGCCATTCCACTGATTTAATTGTTCTCACTGTCAGGAAATTTCACCTTAGTTCTAGGTGGGATCTCTTGATAAGTATCCATCTGTCACTTCTTGTCCTGCCCTCAGATACTTTGGAGAACCGCCCCTCCTCTTCTCTGTGACAACCCTTCAGATATTGGAAGATTGCTATCATGTCACCCCTAGTCCTTCTCTTCGTTAGACTAGACCAGGGGTCGGCAACCTGAAACAGTGAAAGAGCCACTCGGAACCGGTTCCCTCACAAAAGGAAAAACTGGGAGCCGCAAAAAAATGTGTGCACATGCGCATACATACGCACATGCACAGAACCGGGTTTGACTGAAGAGTGGAGCCAAGGCCAGAAATGCACCTACCCTGCATATTTGAATTGATTGGTTGAACTTTTTTTAGTCCCACCATTTATTTTTTTTGGACTGCACATGGCAGAGGACTGGGAGCCGCAGGAGACGGCTGAAAGAGTTGCATGCGGCTCCAGAGCCGCGGGTTGCAGACCTGTGGACTAGACATACCTAGTTCCTGCAACTATTCATCATATGTTTTAGCCATCAGCCCTCTAATCATCTTTGTTCCTGTTCTCTGCACTCTTTGATTTCTCTGATTGGCAGTGCCTCAAAGTTTTTAATTTCAGTGACACTAATAGTGATAAGTGTCATAGTTCCGACAGACAGAGACAAATAAAGCAGAACTCCGAGGCTTGCAAATTCCTCCAAGAACATGTTTATTGATACAAACTATTGGCACTTCAAAAGTGAAACCAAGTCTGAAGAGATGCATAACAATTCCCCAGTACAAAGTTAAGAAATCCCACCCCTAAGGCTATGCAAGCAACTACGTTTCCGCACTCAGTTTCTTGGTGGGCTTTTCATGAAACGCCCAGCCCGCAGTCTCAGGAGCAGCCGATGACCTTGGTTCCCATGAGAGAAAGTCCTAGAGAGAAAGTCTGTTTTGTCTAGCGCATCACCTGGCAGCCCCCCTCCCTCTGTGCTATGTGCAACTAGAAATGAGAAGGGAAAAATGGCTGCAGCCATGCTCATTCTAAAGTTGAAAGATAGCTTTTACTATAAGAATTAAGTAGCTTGCCTTTTGTAATTTTCAAATTCGAAGCACTGCTGATACTTATTCTTCAAAACAGAACATTTAATGTTTCAAAATATATCTTAATAGTTACAAAGGCATATGGAAGAGAAATTTATGTTTATATCTGAAATCAGAGAAAATGCTTTAGGAATCCCCCAAATTCTTGGGGCTTGATTTGCTGTAGGAAATAAAATGTGGCTGATCTGCATAGTGAGTTAGAGGTAGAGTAATGCATACTTTTTAAAATTGATTTTGCTTAGAGCAATCTCCTGCCTCCCCATATGTGTTAGGCTGCTGGATGGAAAGGACAGGAATTGTAGTCCACTATATCTTGGGGGTACCACACTGAGGAAGATTGAATTAAAGAATTCAAAACGGTGTTCATATAATGAGGATTCAGGAGTACCTCAGCTTAAAATGCTTGCACTAGCCTAGATTACATTGTAAGCAAATCAACCTTTGTGATTGTTATGTGTGAATCAGGAGTTGGGTGTTGAAGAATCTGTAACTTGTATTCTATGTCTGTGGAAATGCAATCCACTTTAATTTTTATTTATTTATTTAAATAAATATTATTTATTTAAAATATTGGTATAGTCATTCTTGATCTAAACAAGGGCTAGTTCCACACTGGAGGCAGCTGCTGAATTGATGGCAGACTCCATCACTATCTGCTGTCCACCCAACCATCTTTGTTATGATATTGATGTATTCTTGTTGTTTTCTTTTTCATTGTTTATTTCATTGTTCTATTATTTTACTTCTGTTTTGTTTACATTCTTTTCATTTCTTCTTTTTTATTGTTGTAGTAAGCCGCCTATGGTAGCTCCACAGTGAAAAATGTGGCAAATAAATGTAACAGATAAATACATAAATTATATGAATGATGCAATTCTAGAACGTTTATGGTCAGAACAATATTAGGATTTTTTTTCTTCAGTTGTTGCCCTGATGACCTTGATGCATGTAAATAATAGTTATAATCAGATTAGAAGTATGCAATCCCCTAGAGACCATTAAAAAGGTAGAAAACCTACTGTAAAAAATAATCAAAATGTGGTACACAGTACACATTCCAAGAAATGAAAATGTGGTAAAACATCTTGAAAGCAAATTTTGTTTTTAGACAAAATAATTTAGTGTGATTTTACATCTATAACTTCAATAACTCAACATTAAGAAAACCAAGATCATGGCATCCGGCCCTCTCAATTCCTGGCAAATAGATGGGGAAGAAATGGAAGTAGTGACAGATTTTATTTTCCTGTGCTTCAACATCACCACATATGGGGACTGCAGCCAAGAAATTAAAAGACACTTGCTCCTGGGGAGGAAAGCTATGGCAAATCTAGACAGCATACTAAAAAGCAGAGACATCACCCTGTCAACAAAAGTGCGTATAGTCAAGGCCATGGTCTTCCCAGTTGCAATGTTTGGCTGTGAAAGTTGGACCATAAGAAAGGCTGAGCACCAAAGAATTGAGGCCTTTGAACTATGGTGCTGGAGAAGACTCCTGTGAGTCCCTTGGATTGCAAGGCATTCAAACCGGTCAGTCCTAGAGGAGATCAACCCTAACTGCGCTTTAGAAGGCCAGATCCTGAAGTTGAAACTCAAATACTTTGGCCACCTAATGAGAAGGAAGGACTCACTGGAGAAGAACCTAATGCTGGGAAAGATTGAGGGCAATAGAAGAAGGGGACGACAGAAAATGAGGTGGCTGGATGGAGTCACTGAAGCAGTAGGCGTGAGCTTAAATGGACTCCAGAAGATGGTAGAAGACAGGAAGCCTGGAGGAACATTGTCCATGGGGTCGTGATGGGTGGTACACGACTTCGCAACTAACAACAACAAACTTCAATTCTGGATGGGTAGTTGATCACTTAATATTGTTATAATATTAATGTCATAATAGATCAAAATGTATTAATGGTAATTATTCATATAACAAGAATTGCCAATTACTGCCTTAAACTCTTTCAGACATTGTTTTCTTTTTTCTTAATTAGTGTGATGTCTGAACCTATCCCAAGGAACAAAGCATGGTTTACAAACTAGAGGATGGATGAATACATATTGGTGCCCAAGCAAACATTGCTTAATCCGACATGATCGTGTACTCTTAATTTAGAATATTAACTTAGAAAATTATCTGTATAGATTAGTTAAAAATTATTGTATTATATATGAAACACTCAAGATAGGGGATATATTTGTCAAAAAAATACTTTGGTCCTTTCATAATAAACACAAATGTACATTAATACATGAATTTATATCAAGCTTGAAAGTTGAAGTTTGAGTAAATAGAAGTTATAATATGTTTATTGAGTCTGAAATAGCTGGTAGAATAGATCTTTTAAAATATTCTATTTAATATTTAGTTGTCCTTTGGAAAGTGAGATTTGAAATACATTTGCAGATGGAAGGTGCTAATTTGTCTCCCCTTCTCACTGAATCAGTGTTGTGGTTAATAGGTTCTTCTGAATCTGTACTCTGCCAGAAGTAATCTGAAGATTTGGTTTAAATGGCAATTCACAAATAATAGAAAAATACCCTTGCAACATTCTATATTTTAGTAGTTTATCCAAGTATTATTAAATCAAGTCCTGTTAGGATTAGGTATAACATCAATCTGAAACTTTTCTTGGATAGTAAAGTCTTAGATTAGTGTATATGAAAAGAAATGCATTGCTTTGTCCTTTGCTATTTTTTATTTCCTTTGCATACCCCAAAATATTTTACCTTATCCTTGTTATTCTCTAGAACAGGGGTCCCCAACCTTGGCCACTTTATGACTTGTGGACTTCAACTCCCAGAATTCCTCAGCCAGGAATTGAAGGGAGTTGAAGTCCACAAGTCATAAATAGTGGCCAAGATTGGGGACCCCTGCTCTAGAATACAGTAAACCCAATGCTATTCCATTAGTGGACTTTCAATTGGTTTTTATAGAAGTGCTTATGTACAGCAAGAATAGCTAAGGGGTGTAGGTGACCCTCCAAGTGTTGTGAGCCAGCGCGATGCCTGTTATCTCTCACCAGTTACTTTTGTTAGCTAAAGCTCATGGAGTCCAACAACATTTCATAATCATAATAGTAAAGTTGGAAGGGATCTTGGAGGTCATCTAGTCTAGTCCAGCCCCCTGCTCAGGCAGGAAACCCTATACCATTTCAGGCAAATGGCTGTTCAGTCTCTTCTTAAAAACTTCCAGTGTTGGAGCATTTACTGCTTCTGGTGGCAGGTTGTTCCACTGGATAATTGTTCTAACTGTCAGGAAGTTTCTCCTTAGTCCTAGGTTGTTTCTCTCCTTGATTAGTTTCCATCCATTGCTTCTTGTCCTGCCTTCGGGCGCTTTGGAGAATAGCTTGACTCCCTCTTCTTTGTGGCAGCCCCTGAGATATTGGAACACTTTTGAAGTAACACAAGTTGCCAATCTTGTTTTAAAAACAAATTGATTATGCTAAGACATCAAAGCACACTAAATTTCAAATCAAATCTTAAATTCTGTGATGCTGATGGATTCTAAGAGTATGGCATGCACTAAAACAGCGTGGATAGATCCCATATACAACCATTAAAAAATAGCTTTCCTTTATAACTGAGGGGAAAAAACACCTGTTGTTTCATTCCTTCTGCACAGAGAAAAGTTACTGATAACTTTTGTTATTCAAAGTTGTTGTTGCGATTTAGTCTGAACTAGCAGATTAAGTCCAAGAGAACATTGTACTTTCTCAAATATATTTTGTTTTTAACCTTGACTTGATACCGTCCTCTCTCATGTGCTTGCTATGGCAACCTTTGTGAACTGTCCTCCATGTTTGTGTATAATTTTACTAATTAAGCATTCTGTTACTTAATAGCAAAAAGATTACACATTCATGTTAGAGGTTTGAAATAGGGAACTAACTGCCCACTATCAAAGCTCTGTTGGTTATATATTTGCTTGTTTCTGCAAAAGTTTTTTTTTTTGGGGGGGGGAACATAGCAAAGTCTGATAAATCTTTAATAAATGCATAGCATTAAATCACTAGGTTGTAATTGAAGGTGTCAGTTCTCTGCTGCTGAACTATTCTGATTGCTATGAAAAAATGTGAAGGTAAAAATATATAGCCTTAAGGCAGGGGTGTCAAACTCGCAATGTCATGTGACGTCGCGATGTATTGCGACTTTTTTTTGCCATTGCCGGCAATGGGGTGGGCGCAGTTTCGCTATGATGCATCAGGCCCGTGCACCAGCAGTTTGACACCCCTGCCTAAAGGGATTTAACTGAAACGCTTATTTCTGAAAATGGACAAATACTTAGCGAGGTGAAGTTTACATATTCTTATCTTTTTTCCTTATACTAATAAGGAAAATAGCAATCCTAACTATCCTAAACATTTAATGAACTGATTGGAGGAACATTTGTATTAACCAGCAGAGTTGCTTTTAATTTTTCTTTCCAGTGTTACATACTGTTTAGCTAAGCTTGATATGGCTGGCATGAGTCACTCTCCCTGAGTGGTTAACAAAATAAAGATTAAATCATAAAACATATAATGTACAGAAACAAATTAAAAATAACTGTAGCAAGTAGAAAAGTATGGGACCTATTCGTTTTCTAATTCTTGACTAATTGCAGTTTGTATTTGAGCAAATGGACGCAAGGGCTTAGTCTTTAAAGATGCTGAGCTTGTCAGCTGAAAAACAACAGTTCAGGTTTGAGAGCTGAGATTGTGCGATGGGGTGAGCTCCTGTTACCCAGTTCAGCTCTTGCCAATCTAGAATAGGTAGACATTTTCATTTGTGCTTGTCACATACAAAAAAGCACTCGCATGGGTATTTCTATATCATATTTTGAAATTGGCTTAAAAGACAGCCTTATCATTATACAGAGTAGTATTCATGCTAATGAACAAGTCTAGCAAGACTTTGCTTGGATCTGAACAGGAAGAAGAGCCAAAGATAAGAGAGTGAATAGGGAAGGTGCAATTAAACTATGGGGCTAGAAAATGGGAGACTGAAAGTTCTAGTCTTAGGCACAAAACCCTCTGGGTGACCTCAGGCCAGCCATAGGAAGAGGGCAGTGGCAAACCAATTCTAAAAAACCTTGCCAAGAAAACCGCAGGCTTATCCAGGCAGTTTCTGAGAAATTAGACACGACTGAATGGAAGAAAAAATAGTTCTGAGGAAGTATTTGTTCAGCTGTGAATAGTTACTGATTGCAAGAAGCGTATCCCGAGAACTGTTAATTGCCTGTTGCATGTGTTTGAATGAGTCCTGATAATTAAGCAGAGATATAGAAGGAATATAAAGCAGCTGGATTAAGCACTATAAGTAAGGATTTGCTTGTAGAATTAAGTGAGACCTGGTGGGAAGGCAGGATTTGGGGAAATTACTAAGAGGCTGTGCTTTACTACAAGGGGTGGAAAACTCCTCTTCTGAGAACTGCTAATTGCAAGGAATGTGTTCTCAGAGCATTTTCTGGTTTTTATTGATTAGAGAAATGAATAGAAAAATTATACAATTCAAGAAAGACACACACAAACATTTTTGGTTAAGAAACAGTAATCACGTGCTTGGATATAAGATGAGGGATACAAGTAGTCCTTGCCTTATGGCTATAGTTGAGACTGAAACTTCTGTTGCTAAGTGAATTGGTTGTTAAGTGCATTTTGTCTTATTCTGTGACTTTTTTGACAACAGTTGTTAAGTAAATCACTTTTGTAAGTTAATTACAGACTTCCCCCATTGACTTTGCTTACTCAAAGCCAGCTGGGAAAGTTGCAGATGGTGATCACATGGCCCTAGGATGCTATAACTATCATGAACTACATGCTGGTTGCCAAGTGTTCAAATTTTGATCATGTGACCATGGATATGCTGAAGTGGTCATAACTCTGAGAACTGGCTGTAAAATACTTTTCATTGCATCTTCAAATTGATGCTAACCAAATAGTTGTAAGTCGAGGACTACCGGTATGTGACTTGGAGATAATACTTGTGAAAAATACCTTAGAACGATAGTTGAATATAAGTCAGCAATGTGTCAAGGCTACAAAAAAAGGCAAGTGCAATGTTAGCCTGCATCAGCAAAAATATAATTTCTAAATTATGGAAATAATTTTATTTTACTCTGTTAATCTGGCCTCGTGTCAAGTATTGTGTTCAGTTCCGAACATTACAGATTCAGACAAGATGGAATAGGTTCAGAGAAGGGCAAGAAGAAAGAATGTGAAGTTTTGTGAAGAGAAGTTAGAAAGGAACTGGCCATGTTTAGCTTTAAAAAGTTGAAGGGAGATAAGAAAGAACTCTTCAGGCACTTGAAAGGAAGTCTTTTTTTATTTTTATTAAAGAGGTTTTTTTAAAAAAATTACAATACATATCCCCAAAACCCACCCACCCCAAACCACCCCCCTTCCCCCCCACTTCCCAGAGCTGAATACAGGGTTATAGATATAATAATCATATTCTAACTAAAATTATCCGTTATAAAATTAACCAAATTCATAATTTATTAATTTATTAATGGGATTTATATCCCGCCCTATCTCCCGAGGGACTCAGGGCAGCTAACAACAACAAAACTTAAAGGTCTCTGTACAGTAAATTAAAAATAAAAATTTGAAATAAATTAAAATAAATTAAAGAATAGAGTTAGAATTGTAAATATAATTAAAATCCCTGTCAGTCTAGGTCAGCCAGGTGGAAAAGGAGTGTTTTGAGGCCCCGGTGAAAGGACTGGAGATCTTGGGCCATCCGAAGCTCAGGGGGGAGCTGGTTCCACAGGGCTGGTGCTCCCACAGAGAAGGCTCTTCCCCTGGGGGTCGCAAGCCGACATTGTCTAGCCGACGGTACCCTGAGGAGGCCTTATCTGTGTGAGCGTACTGGGCGATGGGAATTCGTTCCCGGCAGCAGATGGTCCTGCAAGTATCCCGGGCCTAAGCCATATAGGGCTTTAAAGGTAAGAACCAGCACCTTAAATCTCACCCGGAGGGCAATCGGTAGCCAATGCAGCTCACACAGGAGGGGTGTAATATGGGAGTATCGGGGTGCTCCCATCACTACCCGTACAGCTGCACTCTGCACCAGTTGAAGCCTCCGGGTGGTCTTCAAGGGCAGCCCCATGTAGAGAGCATTACAGTAGTCTATACGGGAGGTAACGAGTGCGTGGGTGACTGTACGTAGGGCATCTCGGTCTAGAAAGGGGCGCAACTGGTGTACCAGGCGAATCTGGGCAAATGCCCCCCTAGCCACGACTCCAATATGATCTTCAAAACTGAGTCGTGAATCCAGGAGGACGTCCAGGTTGCGTGCTCTATCAACGGGAGGTAATATCTCTCCTCCTATAATCAAAGATGGAACCTCTTGGACTAAACGAGATGTCGGTACGTAAAGCCACTCAGTTTTGCTTTAACTCCCCTTTAACATAGATACATTCAAATTATTAAAAACAATAATAATAACTTAAAAATATAATCAATACTAGTACTAAAATTAATAACAATATCCCTCTAAAATCTACTCATAAGCTAAGTGGAACTTTTTAGTCCCATATTTGTTCTGAATATAATCTATCCATCTTCTCCAAACTGAAATATATCATTCTTGTGAATGATCCTTCAAATAAGCAGAAATCTTAGACATTTCTGCAAGATTTGATACTTTAAGTACCCATTCTTCTATAGTAGGCAAACTATCCTTCTTCCAGTATTGTCCCACCAGTAACCGTGCTGCTGTTATCAAATTCAACATCAGATTGGTTTCTTTAGTATCACAATCTACAACAATACCCAATAAAAACAATTGTGGAGAAAACTTTTATCTTTCTCTTAAAAATCTCTGAAAGGAAGTCTTATAAGAGAAGTTCAAATCTGTTCTAAGGACAGGACATGTACTAATTAAGTTACGGTAAACTAAAAAGGCCAGATTTTGATTGAACATTAGAAATAACCTTCCAAAGTAATAAAGCAGCAGTTCAAAAATGAAAACAGTTACCTAGAGATCAGTGAGTTCTTCTGTCCTGGATGTTTTCAAATGGAAGAAAGACCCCCACCTGTATGGGGTCCTTTAATTTATGTTCCTGCAATGACAGAGGATTAAACTGAATTGCCTGTTGCTTTGTAGTTCTTTGTAATGTATTTATATAATGTCATGTGTGGTGCAGAGAACGCTTAATAGAAAATGGGAATGGAAATGTTTTTAAATATACAGTTTTCTGTGGCAGTACAGTCATGAGAAATTACACGTTTTATAGGTAGGTTCTTAAATTACCACTTTGAAATGGGAACAGAGGGAAAAGTTCCTTTCATTTTTGAAACAGCTGGATTCATCGTAATGCTACAAAGAAAAGTACATTTGTCTTCAGCCTAAGTAAAATACTGCTGAAAATAGTTTGCAGTAATTGTTGCTAGGCAACACTTGTTTTGTGAAATATTGAAGGGGTTGTTTTCATGTGAAACATTAGTAGGTTAAGGAATATAACCCAAGGAAAGTGAGCTTATAAAATAAATACTCAGTAACATATACATGAAAGCTAAACTGGAATCCCTCCAGGCAGAGCATGGCTTAAATGATGTTGGAGATCTGATTCTGTAGAATCAGGAAAAGGGTGGCATTTGTGTTCTTTCACTTTAGCAGCTCCATACAAAGGCACATTTTGTTTGTGCATTGTGACTCAAGCAAGTCTCATTACACAAAAGGGGAAATGATTGTATATATAATAATAAGCATATAATAGTGTTGCAGTATTTCTTATAGAGCTCCCAAATACTTACCAAGTGCTTCAGGATATGGAACAAGAGAAAGAGTTCATAGATTTTGTTGTTAAGTTTATATAAAGCAGTACAAGCCTCAGTACAGTACAAATGTTAAACATTATTATTAGTCTGACTCAATCACCTACAGAATGAATTTTGCCTCATTAAATGTTATATAAGCTATTCTACCACAATGTCCAGTGCAGGTTGGTAAACAGATGCTTTTCAGTTTTCTGATCTACAGATGAGTAAGAGGAACTTACCCAAAGTCACCCAAACAGCTTATTTGTCTAAAAGAGGGCTAGAACCTGATTTTTCCACTCCTAGTCCATCACTTTAACCATTACACTATGTTGATTCTTTAGCATACATACATACGTGTGTGTGTGTATGTGTATGTGTATGTAAATATGCCTACATACAGATATATATGAAAATATAAACAGCTGCAGTCTGGTAAATTCCCTCATTTGCTTATTTATCTTACTTTAAAAACTACCATTTCAGATAAATGGAGCAAGCAAATTATAAATTTAGACTGTATAGAGTCTCTACACAAAAATATTTTGTTTTAAAATAATAATTCTTGCAAATGTAATATGGAAATGTTAATGATAGTCTCTTCTATATTACATTCTGAAATCTCAGAACTCAAAATTTCCATTGGTTAACTTGAAAAAAAATAATGTAAACAATCTATTTTCTGTACTGCTTTTCCTCCCAGAGGAGCCCAAAATAAATTAAAAAGAAGGGTAAAGTTTTAAAACCATTGCAGTGAAACCAAAACAATAAATTAAAAAAAATGAGGTTAAAGCCAGAAAAAAGTATATATACACAAAACATGTACTGTACATGTGTGGAGCAAGGATAAACGGTATGGTGCTCCTCAGGTAGTTGGCCCTTTTAATTTTTGGCAATTAGTATGCCATATATAGAGCCGAAGTGCCATCTCAATATTTATGTACATTTATTTACACAGTGCCCTTGTGTTATGCAAAAGTTCCATTGGAATCCTAAAAATCAACCTCAAGGAATTTGTTTTCTGGCAATTTTTTTCTTTACATTTTCTTCTATTTTAATGCCTGTGGTTATCTTGACAATAGTTTTATGAATAGGCCAATCTCTTATAACTCTCATTTTATAAATGTGCCCATCACAAATTTTTAGAATCACTCTATCCCCCAAAGCCTGGAAAACTGGCATACAACTTTCATGATTCAACTGTGCTTGCAAGGAGACCAAGATATTTGGAGGATGCCAGTTTGGAGAAGGCTTTTGAAGCAAAGTACTGGTGGTCTTTTATACATGACCATTCAAAGTTAGACAAACTTTAAAATCTGTTCAAAGCTTTTAAATCACCCCATCGCGCTCTTGAACCTGAACTGTCAGCTTTCTAGCTGACAAGCTCAGCACCTTTAATGATCCATTCACTATCTAAAGTTCAAGTTTCATGACACTCCAGAATTATCAGTTCAAACTCAGATGCTTTACTTATCCTATGCAAAAAAAATCCTAGACCTTTGGTAAAAAGTCACTATTTCAGTTATTAATAGAAAGGTTAACAACTCCCCTTTGCTTCCTAATGTTCTCTTGCTAAATATTAGCTAATTATTTAGAATGCTTGGACAGAATCAGCTGAGGAAGGGATAGAAAAGAGATTGTTGGGATTGAGTAAACAGAAAGAAATCTAATTATTAGGAACAAGAATGAAGATGGTAAATGGTGCAAAATAAAAAAAAAATCTAAGTTTTATTCGCTAAAGAATTTAGCCTTGTGGTCTAGATGCATTAGATGCCTCACTGTTGTTTCACTCCAGATGGAGCCTACTTTTTTTTTTTATTGAAAAGTTTTAAAAATACAGTTTTCCTTTAAAAAAACCCCTTCCCCCTCCCTCCTCCCCTCCCTACCTCCCCCCTTCCTCCCCCCTCCCCCCCTCCCTCCTCCCCCCCCTACCTCCCCCCAACCCCCCTCCCCCCCGGACTTCCCAGAGCTAAATACAAGGTATATATATATAAAAAAACAATCATAAACAACCATATGCTAACAACTATAAATTCTAAAATCCATCACTCTCTAACTTATATAGGATCAAACAAAACTTAGCATTATTAAATATATATAGAAGACTAAAATAGAAAAAGAAAAAAGAAAACGAAAGAAGACTTATTCGAATGCTACATAAAACTTCTTAACCCTATACTTGTTCTGGATAAACTCAATCCATTTTCTCCATTCCATAATATAATGTTCTTGCGAGTAATCTTTCAAATAGGCCGAAATCTTCGCCATCTCTGCCAAGTCGGAAACCTTTAAAATCCACTCTTGTATAGTCGGCAGTTCCTCTTTCTTCCAATATTGACCTATCAAAAGTCTTGCTGCCGTAACTAAATTCAACATCAACTTAGAGTCCACAACTGTAGCGTCAACAATTATTCCCAACAAAAAAAATTGCGGACAAAACTTTATCCTCCGTTTAAAAATCTTCTGCATATTCCACCAGACTTTTATCCAAAAAGCCTTGACCTTTTTACATGTCCACCATATGTGAAAATATGTTGCCTCTTCATCACCACACCTCCAACATTTAGGCTGATAATTCGGATACATACTTGCAAGCTTTTTAGGATCTAGATGCCATCTATAAAACATTTTATAAAAGTTCTCTCTTAGATTTTGAGCTTGAGTGAATTTTACATTCCTCACCCAGATCTTTTCCCACGTGTCCATTGTAATAACTTCCTGAATGTTTTGGGCCCATTTTATCATACAATCCTTAACAAGCTCTGTTTCTGAATCGATCTCTATCAATGCAAGATATATCCGTTTAATATGTGCTGGTCCTTGATTTCTAATTTGCTTTATCAAATTTTCATCAGTCGTTGCAAATCCATTTTTTTGGTCTTCTTTCCACCTGGCCCGTAACTGAATATATTGAAACCAAGTTTGAACAACCTTCTCTTCTCGCAAGAGACTATATGATTTCAAACACCAAACATTCCTTTCCAGGCTTAAAATTTCCTTGTACGTAGTCACATCATGTTTGAAACCAGCATGTATATTTTCTATTGCGTGTTTTGGAATTGCCCACAATGGTATCTTGCTGCTTAACTTATGTCTATACTTCTTCCAGACTCTCAGCAGTGCCTGTCTTAAAATATGCATCCTAAACACAGTATCTACCTTCTTATCATACAACAAATATGCATGCCAGCCAAACAACAAATCATGGCCCTCAAGATTTAATAACCTCGATTTTGTCAAATTAATCCAATCACTTATTCCTACTAGTGCAGCAGCTTCATAATATAATTTAAAATTAGGCATTTTAAGGCCACCTCTCTCACGAGTATCCTGCATAATCTTAAGTTTAACTCGTGGCTTTTTCCCTGCCCACACAAATTTATTGATACCACGCTGCCATTCCTCCAAGTTAGAATCTTTCTTAAGAATCGGTATCATTTGAAATAAGAATAAAAATTTGGGCAGGACATTCATTTTCACTGCTGCAATCCGTCCCAACAAAGACAATTGCAATTTTTCCCAACTCTCCAGTTCTTTTTGAATTTTCCCCCATAACTTTTCATAATTATTTTTATATAGCTTTGTATTAGAAGGCGACAAAATCACCCCCAAATATTTAACCCTTTTAACAATCTCAAATCCAGTTAATCCTTCTAGGAGAGCCTTCTGCGAAACTGTCATATTTCTAGCCAAAATTTTAGTTTTCTGTATATTTACTTTAAATCCAGAAACCTTCCCATATTGTGTTATTATCTCCATCAGGTCCACAACAGAGTTCTCTGGCTGGGTCACTGTAACAACCAGATCATCTGCAAATGCTCTCAATCTGTAATCCTGATCTCCAACTTGTATCCCCTTAATTTTTTCCGAGTTCCGAATCTTAACCAATAATATCTCTAATGTTAACACAAATAGCAAGGGCGATAGCGGACACCCTTGCCTTGTGCCCTTCTCAATATTACATACTGTTGTCAAACTATTGTTAACTATAATTCGGGCAGTTTGTTTTTGATATAATGCCCTAATCGGTTGTAAAAAATTTTCCCCAAAATCCATTTTGTCTAAAACTTTCAACAAAAATTGCCAGTTCAATTGATCAAAAGCCTTTTCAGCATCTAAAAAGATTAGCGCAGCAGAGATCTGGTTGTGCCTTTCCAAAAACTCTAACACATCAACTATATGTCTCACATTAGTTTTCATTTGTCTTCCACTAATAAACCCCGTTTGGTCCCCATGAATCACCTGTTGCAGAACCCTCATCAGTCTATTAGCCAAAACCTTAGCAAATATCTTATAATCTGTATTTAAAAGCGATATCGGTCTGTAATTTTTAACTAAAGTAGCATCCTGGTCTTCCTTCGGAATCAAAGAGATAAAAGCTGTTCTCCAAGACAGATGGAGCCTACTTGATCGTGCTCAATTGTCTGTGTGTGTATTAAGTGTTTAGAATAAATTTTAGAATAAAATTTCAGGAAATCCTGAGAGCTATATTACTGATAAGAAAAAAAACCTGAGCATTCTATGAGTTTATTTTAAAAAAGTTGTTGGAAGCCTTACAGAAAAAGATGGTCTTGGATAAATTTGTGTAAACTATCATTTTGTGTATCACTATCATTAGGATAGTAATCCAGTGGTATGATTAGGGATGGAGGCAATTTTGATGATATTGGGACTATAAAATTGAACCTGATCCTGAAGAAATTAAGAACTAAGAACTAATTTGCAATTTAAGTAATTATCATTTTTTTGTATATGAAAAGAACATAAATTCTGAAAGATGATAGCCCGAAATCTTGCCTCAGTACTTTCTACTTTCTAATATAATAATGATTTTACTAAATGCAAGGACTGTAATCCAATTGTCTTTTCACAGAATTAATTAAACCTTTTTTAAAATTCATTACAACAAATGCTAACAAAGTTGGCTGTGAAATATATTTGCCTCCGACACAGCGTTTTTACATTCATATCTTCTAGTATGGCTGTGTATCTATTTTCAAACTGCAAGATACGTTGCAGTAATAAATGCTGTAAATATTAATTAACTTACGTTAATAGAAATTAAATCTTCCTAAATATTTTTAATTAAATGTTCTCTACATATTCTCACATAAGTTATGTATATTAAATTATGCTTATTTGTCCTTACATTCATCAATATGCATTGTAAAAAGAAAATAAAGAAATAGGATTATTTGTATTAATTTATAGAAATATACTAATATTGATGTCAGTTAAAAGAAAACACAATATTGTACATCTTGCTGCTAAAGAAGGGTGATTATCTACATCAGACATGTTAAACACAAGGCCCGGGGGCCAGATACGGCCCGCGAAGTGGTTTCATGCGGCCCACGAAGCCATCCTGGAAACAGTGAGGGAACGGCCCCCACTGCCTTGGCCCTGGCCCAGAGACCTTCCTCCTGCCAGAGACCCTCAGATCTGTCCCACTCCTGCCCAGGCCCCCATAGGCACCCTTGATGCGAACCGATGTAGAGTTGGCCAAGCCCACCCAGTAGGCCATACGCACTCTAGCCACGCCCACCCAGTAGGCCATGCCCACCCAGGCCACACCCACCCGGCCCCCTGAGGGCAACCGCAATGCTGATGCGGCCCTCAATGAAATTGAGTTTGACACCCCTGATCTACATGCTTACTCATTGCTAACTTCAAGTATTCAAAAAAAATAGTTCCAGGCAGTTTTTCAAAAGAAGGTCTGTCCTCAGTAAAGGAAGGCACATAGGAATTTCACCATTTCTAGTTCAGTTCATACATCAAGCTAATCTGGTTAATTTCTTCTAGGTTATTGCTTTATGCAGACCCATCCATTGTGGTTTATTAATAATAACTTACGGTGTAGCAGAGTATGACTTGTTAGAAAACTTGATAAAGCAAACACTGAGTTAGCATAATACATTACCCAGTTATTATTACAACTTGTAAATATAAGACAGTAATACACAGAGCTATAGAAAATTTCACTGAGATTGGATTCCCAGTCATGATTTGCTTGAACCAGCACACATGATTTTTATTAAGCTATACTTGGTTGACTTATGTAAAATATTAAGCTAAATGCTATGATTCATGAATCAGTGTAACTGCATTTTTACCATACACCACACAAACATTCACCAAATTATCTTACAAGTTTATATAATGTAATAATTCTTTGCCAACCAGAATTTTAACAAAACTTGACAAATTGTCTGAGTTCACATATTTCTCTAAGCCATACTGTCATTTGTTTAAGGCGTCATGTGATTCAAGTCAGTTTTAGAATTCCTCAAGGTATTAATGTTGGGTTTTCCTTTTTTGTAAGTGAATGTCTAAATACTTTTTCTAAAACCCTGAACATTATAAGTAGTACAATCCTTTACTTGCTTCCCTCACAGTAGATCTCTTTGAGCTCACTTTTGAATGGGTACAGGATTAATTTTTTGTGTAGGTATAAGATTACACTGAGAGAAGCCTTTTGCAACATTCAGGTCATGGCTCTCCAGTAATAAGAGAAGAAGCAATATGCTAAGTAAAAAGCTGTAAAAAAATTACTGGTGCTCTGTGTAGTTATAAACTATTCAAGAATAAAAGCTTTGTAATCCTTTATATGTGCACATGTTAACAAAGGAATAAAAGAAAGACCACCTAAATTGAAGAAATAATCAAAGTTACCACCCAGTCCTCAAATTGAAGAAAAGTAATACAAATAAATGCAGAAATAGATGAATTCTGGTGAGGGAGGTGTTTGGATATGTTCCAAAGGTGCGTTTTCGAAAAGCAACTGGACTATTTTTTTTTCTTTGAAGACTTTTTACTTTTCATCCAAGAAGCTTCTTCATCTCTGACTAGATGGTTTGGATATGTTCTTAACATTTTGCTTCTATTTGCTTTTATTTATGTTTGCCTATGTTTTGACATAACAGGCCTGATTTAAACAAAATATAAATACATTTGATCTCTATGGATTTCAAGAGGAATTTGAAGCACTCAGATCTCCCCCCCCCTCTCTCTCTCTCTCTCTCTCTCTCTCTCTCTCTCTCTCCCTCCCTCCCTCCCTCCCTCCCTCCCTCCCTCTCTCTCTCTCTCTCTCTCTCTCTCTTTCTGCCTGAAATAAACATAAAGTGTTTAACTTTAATTCCAGTGACATTTTTGCAATTAATAAAAGTCTAAAGGGCACCTAGGGCAAGATGTCCCATTTTCTCCATTACAACATTTTTTTTTTAAAAAAAAATTTTGTTAGGAAAACCCAGGAAGAGATCTTTTTGTGAGCCCTCTACCAACATTCATATTCAGCCACATTGTTATTAAGATCTAACTGTTAAGATTTCTGGTTTTCACTTCATTCATTTCATTTATTATATTTGTATACCGCCCTTCTCCCGAAGGACTCAGGGCGGTGAACAGGGCACATATAAAAATACAGAATACAAAAATTAAAAAAGAATTAAATAAGAGCCCGAGCTAAAACAGTAGAATAATATAAAAATCCACAATAAAAACCCCAGCACATCCCCCATCAGGCCAGGCTAGCTTGTTCAAATAGGTAGGTCTTCAGACCGCGTCGGAAGGAGCGAAGGTCAGGTGCCATCCGGAGCTCAACCGGCAGCTGATTCCAGTTTTGCTGATACTGTTTTTAAAAGGATTTTGAATTTATGCATGCAATGCTATTTGTATTGATACTTTTTGCCCTAAGAGTTGACCCCATCAGAATTTCATTTTTTAATGTGCCAGTGTGTTCACAGAAAAAAGTGACAATAAAGCTTATATTATCTTATCTTATTCGATGCAGGAATTCTCTCATAAAAGCTTTGCTAGAATACTGTAGATCAGGGACTCCCAACTTCTGGGCCACAATCCACTACCGGGCATAGTCTATTTGAACTGGGCTGTGTGAGTAGTGCGCCAGTGCGTACATGTGCGCAGGTCAACTCATGCAAGCAGATGGCCAGTCTGCATGTGCACACATGTGCAGCTCCAGTCGAGCTGAGCATGCATGCATGAGTGTGCCAGCCCGCCACTCGAGTGAGTTGAGTCCCATGTTCTCATGTACTGGCCCGTTGCTCACACAACCCGGTTCCCTTCTCCTTTCCCCCCCCCAAGCCTCCAAGCCACAGAGTTTGGAGATTGCTGCTGTACATAAAGAAATATCTGGAATTAAAGTGATTTGGAAAAACTTTTCAATTACTGGTGGCAATTGAGTTTAATGGCTTCTTGCAGTAGTATTAGTTAAATCACCTCTGATATACAGGTTTCTCTGTTAAATCTTAATATTATTGGGTAATGATCTGCATATGTGGGGACTATAATTTCCACATCAATCAGTTTAGCTAACCATGAGTTTGAAATCTAGCATATACCTGTTCTTGAGTAAATTTTATGAATTGAAGAACATTAATATCATACAATATAATACATTGGGGGGGAGGGAAGTTTACTAGAACTCATTTTAAATTTACCCATTATTGGGGGTTGGAATCCTTCATATATTCAACAAAATATTTTTCTCTCCAATTAAAGAAATGATTGAAAAATGTCTTCCATGGAACCATCATTTACTTTAGTTTCTGGGATATGAGAAAATAGTTATTTTCCAAATTTAGTCCAAAATTGTAATATTGTAAAATTCTATTGTTCATCTTGAGTTTGTTTTCCAAATTCCAAAGTACATTTTTCAGAGAGAATTTTTTTTCCCCTGGCTGACAGAGGCTGCAGATTTATTCTGAAATATCGATATTCTGAGAAGTTTATGTTATCGCTTTTATTATGAGTGTCTATATCTGCATTTTCTTTTTTCTTTTCAGTATGTTTTCTTTTCGGTGGCCTATCCTGCCGAGTGATACCACTTGGTCTTATGTCTGTCTTGTATTTCTCTGTTCTGCCACTGACTTCAGCATTCTTTTGGCATTATCAGTGAAATGGGTATATGTTTGGCATCCATAAAGATATCTAGATATGATGGACTAACCTGTTCTTAGAGAACAGCTGTCAAGAATCCTATTTCTTTCTTCTAAGTATGCGTAGTCCTCAACTTACAACAGTTCATTTAGCGACTTATGACCATTTTTCACATTTAAAACCGTTGCAGCATCCCCATGGTCCTGTGATTTACATTCGGATGCTTGACAACAGGCTCAGATTTATGATGGTTGCAGTGCCCCAGAGTCATGTGATCATCTTTTGTGAACGTCTGGCAAGCAAAGTCAGTGGGGAAGGAAGATTCACTTAACAACTGTGTTACTAATTTAACAACTGCATGATTCACTTAACACATATGGCAAGAAAAGTTGTAAAATGGAGTAAAACTCACTTAACAAATTTGTCCCTTAGCAACATAAACTCTGGGCTGAATTGTGATTATAAGTTGAGGACTACCTGTATGTCTGATAAAAACTCAGTTGTTGTGTCTTCAGGTTTTAAAGGAATATCACTTTATAATTCTAATATTGCTTCTTTTGTTTTAATATATGCAAATTTAATGCCTTGATAGTGTTCTTTGTACTGTCTACAAGCTTATTCTGTAGGTAGTTTGAATTTCCAAAATTTTATTTATATCCAAATTGAGAAAGGTTTTGAGTAAGTTTTGCATTTCTCTTTCTAAATGTTATTACCCCAAATCCTCAGGTATGCTTGTGAATGTTATGTTATTTTTATGTAATTCTCTTTCAGTTATTTTTAATTTGGCTTCCAAATTTAATTGTTTTTTTAATTAGTCGTTGTCCTGTCTACAAATCTTTAATTTCGTTATCCTGGTGATCTGATTTAATTTGTCAGTTTTGGCATTCAATCAAGTTTCAAGGAATCCAATTTTGCTTCCAAATTTTGTTGTTTTTATTGAATTAGTGATACACTGCTATTACTTGTTAAAATTTAATCAATTAATCATACAAACCTAATTAATTTGTGATAATGTGACAGAAGAATTCAGTTTTATTTATTGTAATAAAGGCTAGGCATCTTCCGGATTCGTATCTTCTTGGTTCGTTATATTCTACTAATTATTTATAAATTTAAGAAGTGATTTTATGCCCAAAATTTATTTTCATTAAAAAGATCCAGAATAAAATGCACAGTTAAGAGATATCAAATAAGAAAAAAAAAATCCTAAAGTCATGCTTTGTGGAGGTACATCAGCCATTTGGAGTTTGTGAATTTAGTGCAAAATCCTGTATTGACAACCCCCCCACACACACAAACACACAGAATAAAAAAGAGAATAAGATTTATTAATATACCAATCTCCAGCATATGGATTAGGAAGTTCCTTCCAATTTGAGACATTTTCGTAATTTTCTACCATACAACTCACATATTGGTTACGCCACATATGGAGCTAGAATGAAATATGAAGAAATGGTTTTCAGAATAGAAGGAAACAGTTATCTTTTTAGGCTGATAAAGCAACAAAGTGGTCCAAGAGAACAGAAAGTAAGTTTTCAGCCTTTGAAACAACATTGCCCTGCATCACAGGATTGCTGAGGATAGCAGTTTTTTAAACAACAACAAAATCCTCACAAGGAATAGTTTTGGAAGCCAAGGAGAGACTCTGGGTTGAACTTGGAAATCAAAACTGACAATATGATAGGTGCTCATGGAAAAATAACAAGAAAATGGTCAAATGCCTGAAAATGAGAGCTGTTTTTTTTAAATCAAGATTCTCAGTTACTCGGTGTACCTTCTACATTACAATCTGAACTGCTTACTTACCGTAATAGCATATTACACTCACCTCCTCAAATATCTTATCAAATAATAAAGAAAAACAATTGTGTGTGTACAAGGTGTTTCCCTTGGGCATTGCACTTTCTCCTCTTTTTGTTGTAAAAGTCAACTTTCATAGATAACTTGATAGAATAAAATCAAGGTTACATTATTTCATTCCCCCCTCCCCAAAGTATTGGACTAGTAGTTAGTTGAGAATGGTTTTATGCGAGCTTCAGAGCTAATTATCATTGTGGCTGTAAAAAATCATAAAAGTTTATAGTTTATAGTTTATTTGATTTATATACCGCCCTTCTCCTTGGTAGGGACTCAGGGCGGTTCACAGGGCATATATAAAAAGAAAGACAATACAAAAATTAAAAAAAGGATTAAACCCATGCCCAATTAAAAACAGTAATACAAATTTAAAAAACAATTAAAAACCCATAATCCCCCATCAGGCCAGACCAGCTAATTCGAACAGGTGGGTCTTCAGGCCCCGACGGAAAGTTCGGAGGTCTGGTGCCATCCGGAGCTCCACCGGCAGTTGATTCCATAATGCCGGAGCACCCACAGAGAAGGCCCTCCCCCTGGGGGCCACCAGTCGACATTCCCTGACTGGCGGCACCCTGAGGAGGCCCTCTCTGTGGGAACGCACAGGGCGGAGGGGAGTCAATGCCGGCAGCAGGTGGTCCCTGAGGTATCCCGGACCCATGCCATGTAGGGCCTTAAAGATCGTAACCAACACCTTGAACCTCACCCGAAAGACAACTGGTCTTGATGAGTCATGAAGAAGGCAGGATTGTCATATAGACATTCAAAACTTTAAAGGAAAAGAGTTTGCCAGAAGTATGTATGCATGTATGTATCAAATTTAGAAACTGCACCTCCCGCACAGAAGGAGTCTCTAGTAGCATTTCTATATTATCAGTATGTAAGCTTTGGCTCTAATATATGAATGTAAAATCCGCAACTAATAAGCTTATTGATCATCCTGCTGTTGCCTTTTGTTCATCAGCTCACATATAAATAATTCTTCACATTATTTGCACTTTTTCAGTAAAATTAGTGACCAAGAAAGACTATTTTTTTTGCTGACACTTGCATGCAAGAAGCAACAACAATGTGCTTCTGCTTTCTAAATGGCAAGATATAGAGAAATCTAAAGTTATGCTTTGCAACTGCCCACCCAGTTCCTCTGTAGCTGAAATATTTCCTGTTTTTATGCTGCTAAATCTTCACTGCAACATCCCAGGAGTTTTAAACGCATAATGACTTTTGCTGCATTTGGGAATGCATCCGAATAGCAGATTGCTGTGTGATAACAATTTATGCACCCAGTTCTTCATTTCTTTCCTTTTATATCCTTAACATGGGCATAGAGAGCCGTCAGTTTGGCTACTAAGTAAAATGGCACAATCAATCTCCAGGCATACCAAAAGAATTTCCAACTTCTGTCAGCTTTTGGCACAATACAGAGGTCTGATTTCTCTTAACCCACTCATCTATGCAGATGTTTTATCTTAATACAGAGAGAGAGAGAGAGAAATAAGCAGGCTTGTGAAAATATAAGAAAAAGGATATCAAGGCTACATTGCTTAGGAGACTGGAAGACTAATTTAATAATCCAGATATTTGATGGTAATGCAGTCCTGCATGTATTTACCTATAAAATATGTAAATTCCAAGACCTAACTTCTGAATGTACAGTGCATATTAATTGAATGTATAAGTATGAACTATAGTTTTGTGAAAAATTATTTGCCTCACTTTCAGATTTTCTGAATTTATTCATATTTCTCCACTGAATTTTATCAGAACTTGATACAAACCCTATTTGTATGTAAAGGACGTCTGAATAAATAAATAGTACCAGAGTTTACTTGTTTTCCAACATGTGCTATGTCAATGTGAAAAAGTGATCTCCCAAATTAAATCAGTTTAGTGAGGTAACCACAGGCAATTAAATGATTACTTCAGGAATATTTTGGATCAGTCATGTTCTACTTAAATCTCAGAAACTTTGGTTTCCAATATCACACTGGGTGATTACTTTTTCACATTGCCCTATTGCATGATGGATGACTTTGTTTATGAAAGAAAAGAAACCCTCAAACTTTGGTGTTATTTAGTCAGAGTGTCTTTTTATGTATTGGTAGGTTTCACATAGAAAGCCATTTGGTATAGTGGTAAAGGAACCAGGCTAGAAACCAGGAAATTGTGAAATCTATTCCTGCTTTAATACAAAGCGAACTAGGTAACCTTGGGCTAATCCCTACTTGAGCAGGGGCTCAAAGAAAACCTCCAAGTCCCTTCCAACTCTGTTATTCTGGGAGCAGGCAATGGCAAATCACTCCTGAAATCTTAACCAAGGAAAGTACAGGCAGTCTTCTGGAGTCAATACTGACTAGAAGGTGTGTGTGCATGCACATGCGCACACACAGAGATTCACATAAATCTCTGTCAAAATTATGGACAAACTCAGAAATTCCAAAATGGGGGCAGGCACCTTTTCACAGAATGATATCTCTGTATTTTCAGTCTACTAGGTAGTTGAATAACTAGTGTAGGCTCTGCTGATTGCACAAATAGCAGTGAATATTCCTCTTTCTTAACTAAGGCACTTCTCCAGCTAAATATAGGAAAGTGTCGATGAGCCCAAATGTATAGTCCTCTCTGTATTGCTGTTCTAGTCCCTTTGTTATACAGAAGGAAAGAAACCGGTTCTTTGTTTTCACTTAGTATCTATTCATTAGTCTTTTCCAGATGGTTCCTCTTAATATTCAGTTTACTAGCACGAGTCTATAAGTGACTTTTGCAGTGCCTGTCTAAAGATGGGGTGCTTATTCTTGTAATGTTGGGAATCATGTTAGAAAAATGTATGACATTACAGGCATTATTTGAAAATCCAGCAGAACAACCTGGAATTATATGACAGATTTTAATTTAATTTTAAATATTCCATTTTTTTTCTCCAAAACCTCAAGGCAGCTTACATGGGAATCTTTCACTATTTTATCTAGTAACAATCTGGTTAGATAGATTGGACTGACAGAGTGTGACTGACTCATTGTTACCTAATGACTTTCCATAACTGAGGATGGATTTGAATTTACTTTCATTGTTTTGGAATGGTAGACTTTCCCAGTCCTGGTCCAGAACTTTAATTACTACAACAAAATACGATACTAACTGCCCCAGAAGTTTTACCAGAAATTTACATAGGATCATTATAACATTTTCATTAAGCCAGATACATGCATCATGGTCTCCTCTAATATCTTGACCCTAATGCCCGGGGTAGAACCTAAGTTTTAATAGAAGGCTAATAGGATCAGGGGCCCTCCACATCACAGGCAGAAGCTGTTCCATAGATCTAGCAGTGTTTCAGTATCTCAGGGGTGGCCACAAAGAAAAGGGAATCAAGCTATTCTCCAAAGCACCTGAAGGCAGGACAAGAATGGATGGAAACTAATAAAGGAGAGAAGCAACCTAGAACTAAGGAGAAATTTCAGGACAGTTAGAACAATTAATCAGTGGAACAACCTGCCTCCAGAACCTGCTGTGAATGCTCCAATACTGGAAGTTTTTAAGAAGAGACTAGACAGCAATTTTTCTGAAATGGTATAGGGTTTCCTGCCTGAGCAGGGGGTTGGACTAGAAGATCTCCAAGGTACCTTCCAACTCCTCCTCCTCCTCCTCCTCCTCCTCTTCCTCCTCCTCCTCCTCCTCCTCCTCCTCCTCCTCCTCCTCCTCCTCCTCCTCCTCCTCTTCTTCTTCTTCTTCTTCTTCTTCTTCTTCTTCTTCTTATTATTATTATTATTATTATTATTATTATTATTATTATTATTATTATTACTATTATTATTATATCATCACCATCGTCATCATCTGGGACTGCGAGAGAGAAGGGATCATTCTTTGGTCCTCATACAAGATGGCACTATTTAATAGAACCAGGAACATGACCTTCCTGTTGGATCATGTGGAATGGCCATAATTCTCAGAGACAGATGGTCCTTCAAGTAATCTGACCCTGTGCCATTCAGGGCTTTAAAAGTGATAACCAACATTTCATACATTATGTCAGAACGTATGCAGAACAGTGGATGCTGAGAATAAAAGCTCCATGAACTAAATTGCTGAAGGATAGGATAAATAGAAGTGACACATGTTGTATTAGCATGTTTTTTTCCCAACCTGAATAATATATGTAATCAAGCACATATTTTCTTGAAAAACTACTGTGAAGGAGAATTCATCTTCTTCCATCTATCAATTTATGGATGGATATGAATAAGAAAAGAACACTGCCTTGATTCTTATTTCCTGGCTCTATGAGAATTCTTCACCAATTAATTTAAACTAGTATTGATTGGTACTGGTTTGTACCAAACTTCTATCTTATGAGCATTTTCTTAAATTTTCTCATTAATTCTTTTTTTCCCCTTCCTAATAATAGGTTGGCTACATAAAATTATGTAATGAATTTAAAGTAGAAGTGGTTTCATTTGATGATCAGAAAAGGGCTTTTTTATTTAGAAAGAAAATAACCCACATCCAAATAGGAATTGGCATTTGTGTTTTTTATTGTATCTGGATACAAAAGATTTCAGTATATTTTTGTTCCCAAATCTTTGGCTAGTGACAAAGACGGACAGCCAATTAGTGAGTTTACTGAATGAAGTTTTGTTATAAAATAGGCTCTCTTTCTTTTTTTTTTTTTATTAAATTTATTATTTAAAAACATTGGACACAGTACCAGCGAGCTGACAAACCTTTTTGTCTACAATGTTTAAATATATATATATACATGTATATATGTACATCAAAAATACACTTAAATACACTTAGATTACAAATCGGTGAAATACCACAATATTTAAAACAGTGAGCTAGTCTGTAAAACCTAATAGAGACCTTTCTTTTTATCCATCCAAAGATACAATTTGTCCCAAATTCTATAATAGTCTGATTGATCTTTATTCTTTAATTCCAAAGTTAATTTGTCCATTTCAGCGCAATCCCAAATTTTCCTAATAACCTCTTTTTGTCCTGGGATCTCATTCTTTTTCCATTTTTGCGCAAATGATATTCTAGCTGCTGTGATAATATGGATCGTTAAGTATAGCACATCTTTAGGATATTTCTCTTTCGTGATTCCCAACAAGAAAAGTTCTGGACTAAACTCCAGATCTTGTTTCAAAATTTCTTTCAGCCAAATCCAAATCATTCTCCAAAATTTTTGTGTTTTACTGCAAGACCACCACGTGTGGAAGTATGTGCCTATCTCTTCAGAACACTTCCAACATTTGGGAGATGCTGTTGTGTACATTTTTGCTAAGCGGGCTGGGGGAAGATGCCATCGGTAAAACATTTTAAATAAATTTTCTTTATACGATGAGGCCAGTGTTATCCTTTTATTCCTATCCCAAATTGTTTGCCAAGTATCTAGGTCGATGTTATGTCCTAAATTGTTAGCCCAGGTCAACATGGGGTCTTTCACTTGCTCTTCAAACAGCTTATACCCCAAAAGTAATTTATAAAAATTCCTTATTTGTTTAGAGTCCGGTCCCAATAATATTTTGTCCAATGCTGTTTCAGAGGTATATATCCCCCATTCATTTTTATCCTTCCTAAATCTCGATTGGATTTGTAAGTAGGCCCACCAATCGAGTTTTATACCTTGTAATTCTAGTTCATTCCTAAGTTTCAATTCCCCCTCCTCATTCAGAATATCCTTGTATGAGATTATGTTACCCAAATCAAACAGATTTGGGTAAACTATCGCTTCAAGGGTGGATAGCCAGACCGGTATTTTGGTGTAATTGTGAATTTTTTTCCAAGTATTGAGTAGCGCTTGCCTGATCCGGTGTCTTTGAAAATGCGAGAAAAGACCTTGTTTCTCCGTCCATAGGAAAGCATGCCAGCCATATTGCAAATCGTGACCCTCTAAAGTTAATAGTCTTCTATTTCTCAAGATTACCCATTCTCTAATCCAGCTCAGGGCCGCGGCGTGGTAATATAATTCCCAGTCTGGCAATCCAAAACCCCCATTTTCCTTCGTGTCTTGTAAATATTTCAATTTAATTCTTGGTTTTTTCCCCTGCCAAATAAAATTTAGTGATAATTTATCCAAATTTCGAAAAAATTTAGAGTCGAGTTGAATTGGGATATTCTGAAACAGAAACAGGATTTTAGGCAGAATATTCATCTTAATGACAGCAATTCTTCCCAATAATGAGAGTTTTAGGTTTCCCCATCTTTCCAGGTCACCTTTTATTTGGTTCACTACATTATCATAATTATCCTTTTTGAGTGAAGTGCATCTAGCCGTAATGTTAATCCCTAGATATTTTATTTTCTTGACTATTTCTATATCCGTGATTTCGGCCAGATTACCTTTTTGTTTATTGGTCATATTTTTAACAATCATCTTGGTCTTATTTCTATTTATTCGCAGTCCGGCAACCTCACCATATTTAGATAATTCTTCCAATAGCTTTGGTCCCGTCTGACATGGATCCTCCATAATAAAAACTAGATCGTCCGCGAAAGCTTGCAATTTAAAGGTTTCCTTTTTAATGGTTAATCCTTTTATCTTTGGGTCATTTCTTATAGTTCTCGTTAATACTTCAAGAGTCAATATAAACAGCAACGGTGATAAGGGGCAGCCTTGCCGTGTTCCCTTTTGAATTTGAAACTTGCTAGATGCTTCCCCATTAATAATTATTTTTGCTTCCTGATTGTCATAAATTGCCCTAATTATATTTATAAATTTTTCTCCCATATTCATAAAGCTAAGCTGTTGGCACAAAAAAGACCATTTAACATTGTCAAATGCCTTTTGGGCGTCTAAGAAAAGTAATGCCATCTGTTGTTCGCTATGTAATTCATAGTACTCCAATGTATCTAATATTATTCTAATGTTGTGCTTAGTGTGTCTCTTAGCGAGAAAACCATTTTGATCTGCGTGTATGAAATCATTCAGAAATCGTTTCAATCGTTCCGCTATAATTGATGTAAATATCTTGTAGTCCGAGTTAAGAAGTGATATGGGTCTGTAATTTTGGATTAATGTATGGTCTGTGTTATCTTTCGGAATAAGGGTTATGTTTGCCTCTAGCCAAGATTTAGGCGTCCTTGCGCCTTCTAATACTGCGTTAAATACCTCCACTAGGGGTTGAGCTAGGATATTTTGTAATTCTTTATAAATCTCTGATGGAAGACCGTCGGGTCCCGATGCTTTATTATTCTTTTGTGCATTAATAGCTTTTATCACCTCAGATAGTCGAATTTCCTCGTTTAACATATTTCTGGTATCTTCTGTGACCTTAGGTAGTTTGGCTCTTTGAAAATATTCCTCCATTTTCTCCACACTTTCCCAGTCCTGGTCCAGAACTTTAATTACTACAACAAAATACGATACTAACTGCCCCAGAAGTTTTACCAGAAATTTACATAGGATCATTATAACATTTTCATTAAGCCAGATACATGCATCATGGTCTCCTCTAATATCTTGACCCTAATGCCCGGGGTAGAACCTAAGTTTTAATAGAAGGCTAATAGGATCAGGGGCCCTCCACATCACAGGCAGAAGCTGTTCCATAGATCTAGCAGTGTTTCAGTATCTCAGGGGTGGCCACAAAGAAAAGGGAATCAAGCTATTCTCCAAAGCACCTGAAGGCAGGACAAGAATGGATGGAAACTAATAAAGGAGAGAAGCAACCTAGAACTAAGGAGAAATTTCAGGACAGTTAGAACAATTAATCAGTGGAACAACCTGCCTCCAGAACCTGCTGTGAATGCTCCAATACTGGAAGTTTTTAAGAAGAGACTAGACAGCAATTTTTCTGAAATGGTATAGGGTTTCCTGCCTGAGCAGGGGGTTGGACTAGAAGATCTCCAAGGTACCTTCCAACTCCTCCTCCTCCTCCTCCTCCTCCTCTTCCTCCTCCTCCTCCTCCTCCTCCTCCTCCTCCTCCTCCTCCTCCTCCTCTTCTTCTTCTTCTTCTTCTTCTTCTTCTTCTTATTATTATTATTATTATTATTATTATTATTATTATTATTATTATTACTATTATTATTATATCATCACCATCGTCATCATCTGGGACTGCGAGAGAGAAGGGATCATTCTTTGGTCCTCATACAAGATGGCACTATTTAATAGAACCAGGAACATGACCTTCCTGTTGGATCATGTGGAATGGCCATAATTCTCAGAGACAGATGGTCCTTCAAGTAATCTGACCCTGTGCCATTCAGGGCTTTAAAAGTGATAACCAACATTTCATACATTATGTCAGAACGTATGCAGAACAGTGGATGCTGAGAATAAAAGCTCCATGAACTAAATTGCTGAAGGATAGGATAAATAGAAGTGACACATGTTGTATTAGCATGTTTTTTTCCCAACCTGAATAATATATGTAATCAAGCACATATTTTCTTGAAAAACTACTGTGAAGGAGAATTCATCTTCTTCCATCTATCAATTTATGGATGGATATGAATAAGAAAAGAACACTGCCTTGATTCTTATTTCCTGGCTCTATGAGAATTCTTCACCAATTAATTTAAACTAGTATTGATTGGTACTGGTTTGTACCAAACTTCTATCTTATGAGCATTTTCTTAAATTTTCTCATTAATTCTTTTTTTCCCCTTCCTAATAATAGGTTGGCTACATAAAATTATGTAATGAATTTAAAGTAGAAGTGGTTTCATTTGATGATCAGAAAAGGGCTTTTTTATTTAGAAAGAAAATAACCCACATCCAAATAGGAATTGGCATTTGTGTTTTTTATTGTATCTGGATACAAAAGATTTCAGTATATTTTTGTTCCCAAATCTTTGGCTAGTGACAAAGACGGACAGCCAATTAGTGAGTTTACTGAATGAAGTTTTGTTATAAAATAGGCTCTCTTTCTAATGCTCCTAATTTTCAAGAAAAAATTCTTGGTGTCACGTTGACAGCTGTAGAAGCAGAACTGTTGAAAAATTCTGTAGTGCAGTGATAGATATCCAAATTAGATGCCAGTGTGCTGTAATCAAACCTTGGCATAAGATTGATGATGAAAAGCAGTCTTGACCGAAAATCTTTTAGAAGACCCTTTAAACTGTTGGATTATAGCTTCCATATCCTCCAGGCAGCACAATGAGGATGAAAAGTTGTTGGAAATAATAGTCTAAAACTCTAAATAGAAATTTGGAGACTTAGATGTAAAAATTGGGTGGCTTGAGGAAAGTTTCCTTCTGTTCTATATTTTGGAGACTTTTTCACATGTCCTCCATGGAATGGGGATACCAAATTGAGGAAAAGTGCCCTAATTTTTTTACAAATAATAATTTTTCATAGTATAAAACTAGACAATATGTGCGATGACAGCAAAAAGGATTAGTGGCAAAAGAAGATATTTTATGAAAATAAGAAATTTGAAAGCCCCATACAGTGTTTTCTTGTGGATGCAAATATAAATGTAAATTCATGTAAATTAATTTTGGTTGCCAAAGTTCTACAGTAATTGAGGTATTGGAATAGAACTGGAGAAATTCAATTTCAGATCTACTTTTTTGCCAGGGAAACATCTCTTGATGAGGGCCTCTTTCTGTTTCTCTAAGGTAACCTACCTCAAAAAGCTGTTGTGGGGATAAAGTGGAGATCCTCTTGTAAGCTGTCTTGAACTCTTGAAATAAAGGCAGGATATAAAGCTAACAAAAATAAATAAATGGGTCAAGTTCTCCATAAGAAAGCTGAAATCTGCTTCTGTAAAATCTTCCAAGATTCCTAAGACTTATTGTTTGGAATGATTATTGCTATAAATTACTTGTAAGCTTCTCTGGTAATTCTGAAAAATGTATGAATCTGCTGGTTAATTTAATAAAAGAAAGTAGAAATTGGTTTTGTAAAGTGTGTTCAGAATATTGTTTTGGGTTTTCGTGTTTCTTCATGCTCCATTTAATTCGGATTGTTAATATGTGGAATAAGATTTAGATTCTTAAAGGCTTGCCAAAAGCAAGAATATTTTTTCTAGTTATTTTCTAAAAATAACTGACATGGAGAAAAGATTTAGTTTGTTTTCAACAATTATTTACATGCTATAATAATGCCAAGGTGATATCAAATGAAAATTGAAGAGGAAAATAAATACGTCAAAATAATAAAAATATTTACAAGTTTAAAAGATGCTAATTGTTTTAATAAGCTTAATAAGAAATATATTTCTTAGCTCCTGTTGCAAAAGGGCCTGGATGGAATGATTTGGCAGAGATGTATTATGGTGTATCATCAGTATATTGATGATATTTATCAGTGTATTAAGGGATGAGCTCACCCAGTGCTTTTATGAAGGTGTTAAATAAGAGCAGCAGAGAGAGAGTATAACTCTGTGGGACCCCACATTGCAATGGTTTATGGCTCTGCCCCTCTCCCCAGAAATACAGGTATTAAATATAGTGTTGGAGCCTTCAGAAGATGCCCTATTGAAAGTCAAATCATAAGATGAAAACGGAATTTGTAGGAAGCCTGACCTAAGCAATGTAAGGTTTTATACTGTATAGGGAACACCTTAAATTGGGTGTGGTATGCAGCTTGCAACCAGGCTACCACACAAAATACATTGTCTGCCACACTAAATAAACCTTATATCTGATAGCAAGCTATTTACACTGTGCTATAACTGGGACCAATTTTTATCAAATTTCTCCCCCAACATTTTTAATTGCTTCTCTTTGTACTGAATTGATTTAACAATTTGAAACAATAAAATCACCTAAGCTTTTGAAAGAGCCAATATAACTCTATAAGATCATCTTCTAGTTTCTAATGTCCTCTGCATTGTTCTCATGCCTGATTTGTTACCATATCCAATTCAGTGCCATTTTTGAAACCTGAAAAATGTGCAGGTTTTATTCTTTTATCCAATATTTAGCTCTTCTTAACCAATTCTTTCATAAGGCAATTAGACACTTTCAGATGAACCTCACTGCTTCAAAATTTGGTTTCAATAATTACTTCGAATATGCAAGTTCACTCCTGCTAGAAATGAGGGAATGACTAAATTAGCTCTGTGCATCTGTGCCTTGTGTAACATTTCTGTCATCCACTCTTTTACCCAAAAAAGATTTAACTGCTTTCAATCTCAGCAAGTTTTATTCTGTGTGCTTGCTTAGCTAAATTTCTCTTTTCAACATCTATTCAAATAATTACTGGAAAAGTAGTCCCATGTGTGAGCAAGGTCCTTTTTCACAAAAGCATGGCTATAAAATCGGGGTATCTGAATACTGTAGAGCAGGCATGTCAAACTTGCTATGTCACATGACATTGCACAACATATCGGGACTTTTCCCCCATTGCCGGCAATGGGGTGGGTGCGGTTTCGGCATGACGCATCCGGCCTGGAGGCCGGCAGTTTGACATGTCTGCTTAGTATAACTAGTCCTGATGGCTTCTGGAATAAGATTAAGTGTAACTATGTAGTTATAAAATTTTTAATTAAAATGATGAAAATATTGCTGGGTATCAAGCCTTGATTGGAAAACGGAAATAGTACCGCTATTCTTAAAATGAGAAAAGTAGAATAGAAAAGAATATACATTTTTTTATAAATATATTTTAATAGCAATATTATGTTTACCATTAAACATGGCTTACAAAGAATAAGTTCACATATTACATTAAGGTAGGGTGCTCAGCTAATTGCAATTGATTTTTATGCTACAGGTTATTGGTTTTTCTGCTTTTGTTTTAATTGTACTTTGTTTATCAAAACTACCTTGAATATTATTTTTAGTGAAAAAATAATAAGGCCGAATATTAATATATGAACATGAATTATTTATACATTTTTTTTGCATAGAGGATAGTGCAAAGGTAATGCCTATCCCCGTAAGTAACAACAAAAATCATTAATATCATTGACTTTTCAATGCCTATTTTAATGAATAATAACAAGAAATATTTTACTGTCCAGACATTTTGCATTGGTTGTGAATGCTTATTTATTTATTCTATTGATACTGGATATTTCCAGTTCTGTGAAGAATAAGAAAATAATGTTATTGCTATTATTAATTCGCTGTGAGAGCTGAATTTTCTCTCTGGCAGGCATTAATGTGGAGATACTTGGCTGATCAAATATTAAAGGGAGAGAAAAAAGACTGGGAAGCCTCCATAGTGGATTTGTTTCCCTGGTTCTGGTTTTCATTTGGCAGAAATTAAATTGATAATCAAATGTACTAATTGCAATATGTAAGATGGTAGAGATAAACAGAGACCCTGTGGTTGAGCTTTTTAGTCTTTTCCTTACTGTCTGAGTTGCCCTTTTCAGTAGCTTTTCTACTCACAAGAAGAAGTACATAAGCCACTAATTTTTCCTCTCCCTTTGGTTGCAACTCATTTTAATTTACAGCTGAGCTTATTCTAGCTTTGGAATGGGGAAGAGAGAGAAAAATGTTGACTGGACAAAGCCAGTGGTGGGATTCAAATATGTGAACAACTGGTTCTCTGTGTGGGTGCCGCTTCCAGAAGTCCGTTGTGGGTCTGGGCAACAAAAAAAATTAGCTACCGGTTCTGCCAAACTGGTGCGAACCAGCTGAATCCCACCACTGGACAAAGCTGATAAGGAAATATATTAAAGTATAATAAATGATTTAATCGAACACATAGTTTGTTTCCCTGCTTTTAGATAACCATTTTTATTGCATCTCTCCCTTCTTTCTCTAGTACTTCCGTTGCAGATGTTCAAATGCACTTGAACAGCTGTAAATCTGAATCTTTTTCTGCATTTGTTGAAGGACATGGGTCTTAAGCCCAAGATTGAAAACCTGACACTCATGGTTTTGAGGCCTGAAATAAATAGCTAAAAACTATTATGAAGTTGTAAGCCTTAATACACCAAATGGACCATTAAACCAAATTGTGGAGGTTCTTTCATAACTGAGCATTAAAGAATTGAAAAAATGAGAATATGCTTGTATGAAAGTCATCAAGCTTTTCATAAAATAGCAAATGCAAATGTCTACTTTTTCTGAAGTATAGATATATATGTATGCACATTGTTACATACCCAGTCTTTGAGTAGATAATGAGCTTTTCAAAACTCTTTTATTCTAGTTGCCTCCCAAATATATTCACAGTTTAATAAGAATTACGATCAACATTTTTTGTATTTTTTTAAGACCCAATAGGATTTCAGCTTTCAAAATCCCCGCCTTTGGATAAGTGGCTGTCTTTAAATCCATCCTTCCTCATAGAGTGGTTGATAGAGGAGGGAGGAGAATCACTTATATGGTCCTGATTTTCACACAAAGGCCAGGAAATATAAATGTATTATAAATAAACAAGATTTGACAGAAATAAATCAGTTATATTATATATATATATATATATATATATATATATATATATATATATATATATATATATATAGAGAGAGAGAGAGAGAGAGAGAGAGAGAGAGAGAGAGAGAGAGAGAGAGAGAGAGAGAGAGAGAGAGAGAGAGAGTGTTGTGGAAGTTTGTTTTTAGCGCACTTTGTTAATTTGAAATCTCAAACCTACAAATAAATGAAAAGTTTTCTGACTTAGTAACCCTGAGTGAATAATCTCTACGTATTACAGTTGCTCAGAAATACTGCATATAGACTGTGGACAAGGTCAGTAAAGGCTAGCTCTGTACATTCTGTTCAGAAGAAATCAAGTCCAGTGCCAGAAGCACATGAAATCAGTGGCAAAACATTAAACTGTACAACTTATGGAATTATGTTGGTGCCATAAATCTTTTGTTGAAGAATACGGAATGTACAAATGCTATTATTTTTATGTCTAAGATAAGATAATATTATAAATCCCAGATCCTCAAATGTTAAACTTTAATTCTAATCAGCACAATGAAAATGGGACATTAAACATATTTGATTTTGAAAATGTATAAGACAATTTTAGACTGTTATATGTAAAATACTTTGTTGTAGTCTGCAGCATAACAGTGAGACAAAAAATAGTATTGTATAACACTTTACGCAGTTTGTGATTTATACTTTAGTAATCCATACAAGCAACTAAGAAAGGTTGGGTTGGATTGTAATTGAAATTATACCATGAGTATGGTACCATGGGTATACCATAAGTAAGTAAAAAATAATTCCAACAGTGTAGGGAAAATGTATTTTATTTCCAAAGTTAAAATGTTGACTTACAAACTTCAGAAAAGCAATTGTAGAAGAAAAATAGTTGAAGAAGGAAAAATTAATCAGATCATTTTGCGGAGAAATTGTGGCAGAGATTTTGGCAGTACTCAATTCTCTGTAAATGGTGAAGATGTGTTCAAATTGGACTCCTGATAATTTCATGGATACATCCATGCAACTTTGTCAGAATAGTATGGTAGTGGTTTGTCATTCCCTTATAGAACTTTTTTTTAAAAAAAGAAAGAAAACTGCACCTAGCCCACTGGTGGGATTCAAATATGTGAACAACCGGTTCTCTGTGTGGATGCCACTTCCAGAAGTCTATTCTGGGCCTGGGCAACAAACAATTAGCTACCGGTTCTGCCGAAGTGGTGCGAACCAACTGAATCCCACCACTGATCTAGCCTAAAGCCCAGCAATTTTTTGGTGGTCTCACATGCAGAGATTAATCAGACCTAATCAACTTTAGTTTCTGAGCTGATATAAGCTTAACTTCATGCTATTATCTGCTGAATCGAATTGCATGAGTAACTCTGGTATGAGAGTGTAATAAAAATTCTATTAGTCTACTCTAGTCTAGTCTAGAGACACTTGTGCTTCTAAAATCCACCATATTCTTTTTCATTGTTCAATTCTATCATTGGCTCCCTCAAATTAAAACTCTTACATCTTCTTTTTCTTCTTGTCTGATTATGGAATCATCAGAGTATATAAGCAATACACTTACTGTGGCAAAAATTAATGTTTCAGTGTTACTATGTCAAATATAGATATTATTTAAAGGAAATACTACAAAGAGCAGGTAACAGGAGAATTGGAATTTCAGCCAGAAAATGACACACTGTTTTGTGGTTGTGGTCAGCAGAAGTCCATAAGAAATATGCACTAAGAATGAGTTATTTCTATTAGAAAAGCTTTATTTTGTTGACATAAAGAGTTTATGCCAGCATACAAAGAAAACATGGAAAGACTCCAAATACTGTTCAGTTTAGAAATATTTACTTTTTTACAGTTACAAATTGTTCTCAGAACATGGAAATATTCTTTCAAACATTATAATCTGTCTAATAATTGGCTGACATTGTTGGTTCTTGCTATTAGAAATGATGATCTAGGCAAGGTATTTCATACTTAGAAGCCAATGTACACCACTTGGAACAAATCTTATCTAAATGCTGAGGGCAAGACTTTTCTCATGCAAGAAAAATTGACCTCACAAGATTGATCTTTTGGATGCATTTTCTGAAGTGAATAGTTCTCAGCAAGGTAGAGATATTTTTGTATTGTGATAGTCATATTATAAAAGGCAGAATACAAAGACGTGCATGCATAGAAAGCATACTTCTAAACAAAATAAACATGAGTAGCAAAATCAGTAAAATCATATTTTACCATATGTATTCATGTTTTTCATACAGCCCACCTATTTGATGCCTGGTAAGAAGGAACACTTGTTCTCACAACTCATGTCATTTCATTTAATATACTTATTATTTATGATTATTTAATGTGACTATTACTCTCCTGAGTTACTATACTACACTACAAAAAAGTAGGTTTCCTACAGCATCTGCCATGTCTGCTTCTTGTATTTGGCCTACCTTGAAGGACTGAGAAGTTGTGCAGTTGAATGGAAGAGAAGGGGGTAGGGGAGACAAAACGCAAGGTTTTTTTATTTCAAGTTTATTATTTGCTCCTCACTTTTCAAATAAAAACTAATTTAAAAATACAGTTAATATGGAATGAAACATCCTTTTGGCATTTTCCCCAGCTACTACAACATTCATTCTCACAACATTAAAAAAAGCCTTACAACTTAAACCATTTACAACAACAAGAGAGTAAGACAAAGAAGTAGTTGATATGAGAGATGCTATAGAACAGGGGTCCCCAACCCCGGGTACCTGGACCAGTACTGGGCCGCAGCATGCCAGCAACTGGTCCACACAAACAAGCAAAGCCCCATCCGTGGGATGCAGTCAGCACACAAAACCACACACCCTCCAGTCCATGGAAAAACCTCCCTCCATGGAACCCGCCCCTGGTGCCCAAAAGGTTGGGGACCTCTGCTATAGAAGACAGTGAAGCTGTCACATGTGGGAGTTTCTCCACTTTAAGCAGGTAGTAGCACCTGACCAACCTTGTTTAGGATTGGAAGTCCTGGTCAGTACCTAGATGGAAAGCTGCTTGCTATGCTGGCTCAGGAATTCTGGGAGTTGAAGTCCACGAGTCATAAAAGAGCCGAGGTTGCCGACCCCTGGACTAGGCCATGGGTAGGCAACCTCGGCTCTTTTATGACTCATGGACTTCAACTCCCAGAATTCCTGAGTCAGCAATTCTGGGAGTTGAAGTCCATGAGTCATAAAAGAGCCGAGGTTGCCTACCCCTGGACTAGGCAATGACAAAAACACTTCTGTACTGTTGCCAAAAACATTTTATAGATGTATCCACTAGGAGTTAAGCTTGATTCAAGGGAAACATTTATAAACCACAGCAGATTCTTACAAAAGCTTTTTAAAAATTTGGTGATTCATACCAGGCCAGAAAACTGCAAATATGCTTTGTCTACTTCCTATTGATCTGAAATAGAGTTCTAGCCATTATTCGAACATAAATTGACTAGATTTTTTTTGTTCTAATGAATCCTACAGGGCAACTGTATCTATACATAAGTTCCCTCTTCAGACTAATGCCAGTTGTGTATTATCTATCAATGTGGCAGACATAACAGGCAGACTTTGTTTTCATTATTAAATATTTGCTGACATAGTTGGAAGATATCAGGCAAAAACCTTACCTTTCAGTGGGAATATCATTTAGAATCTATGCAATAGACTCTAAGGTCCATGTTTTCATGCTTTTTTTAAAGGCTGCTCAAGAGGTGAGGTTGGGGATCCATATAAATCTCTAGCAGGATATTTCAGAGGGCTAATTCCACAATAGAGAAAGCCTACTTCCTGGGGCCCTATTAGATGGTATTGCTTCATTGACAGGACCCAGAGTGAGCTAACTGTATCATACTGTATAGCAGGGCTTTTCAACCAGTGGTACGGGTACCACCTGTGGTACATTGGCACCTAGCAGGTGGTACACGACCATCCTAGAAAAGTGGTAGTGGGGGAGGGGAATGAGCTGAACCTGTGGCAGCACCACACAAGCCTGAGCGAGAGATGGCTGGAGCTGCAGGGCAGTCAGGGCTCAGTGGAAGTGCCAGGATCAGCGCCAGGCTCCAGCTGGAGCTCAGCGCTGATCCTGGTGCTTCTGCTGAGCCCAGAAGAAGCGCCGATCAGCTGGAATGTTGCAGCATCTCCAGGGTCTTGTGATTTACATTCAGATGCTTAGCAACTGATTCATATTTATGATGGTCACAGTGTCCCAGGGTCATGTGAAATGACCAAAACCTGCTGCAACCACCCAGCGGGGGGGGGGGGAAATAAAAACCAACCCCCCCGCCCCCGCTGCCAATCCTCAACAGAAATGCTCACAACAATGAAAACATCATACAGGATGAACAGCGCCACCGGGTGGGCAGGCAGGTGTCCTGCTCAGCTGTGGCTTGGGGGGGGCACTTTTTTCAGTGCCATTGTAGCTTCAAACAGTCACTAAGTGAACTGTTGTAAGTCGAGGACTACCAGTACTTCATCACTTTTTTCCTTTTTTTTGTCATCAAGTTTTTGACACCTTGCTAGGCGACTGATGGTACCCAGATGTTGCCATATCTTAAAAGTGGTAGAATGGGTGAAAAAGTTGAAAAGCCCTGCTGTATGGGACAGGCAGAAATGATAAGAGATAAATGGACCCTCAGTTTCTAAGCTTAATGTTATGTAGCGTTTTAAAGGACAATGAGCAAGCCATAAACTGTCGAACAGATGAAATCAGCAAAATTTTATTTGCTGTAGACTGAAGTCTGACAGGTACTCATCTTATAATCCTAAAATATAGAAGATTATATGTAAAAGCAAGATTTGATGTACTCCCATCTATAGTGTTATCAGGCAAGTTTGGGTTAGGATTAGCGTATCAGCTCCAATGAATCAGGATCCATAGTGAACCTTAAGTATATCTTATATTGTACCTTTTATAGCAAGTCCTATGCTAAGTATTATTTATACCTCTTTCCCTGCAATTCCCACTTCACTTGGAGCAATTCTACATTTTTTTTATTCCTGTCAAATGGGAAACATTACACATAATGTGGCAAAATTTTCTGTGATCGCATACTTGTATAAAGGTTGATAGGAGGCAATGTCTAGATTACTCATATGTCTTCTGGTGACTGTCAGTAGAGTATATTTGCTTTTTATCTTGTTTTTGTGATGTTCTGTATATATAATGTATCATTGATGCTGTGCTGTTCATAAACATTTGTCTTCCTGACCCCTGGCTTTAATAATAAAGTTTTAATTGAACTGAATTGAACTAACAGGTTCTAAATTTTAGATTTATTTATTTATTATTTATTTATTTATTTGATTTATATACCGCCCTTCTCCTGGAGGACTCAGGGCGGTGGACAGGGCAATAAAATAAGAATACATTAGATAAATAATTTTAAAACCCAAATCCATCAGGCCAGGATTTACAGTTTCCTTAGTAGTTTTACTTATAGATCTTAACATCAAAGATACAAAACATATTTATGTATTCTTTAACAGCCTTACTTTGTTGAGTATTTTATGTTATATGCATCTTATAATTACCGTACTGTTATTCAGTATTGATGGAATATTTGATATTTTGCCAATAACTGTTATGCCAGAACAAAAAGAACAAAATAAAACTGAATCACTGATGATAGACTACTTTTCATATATAATGCCTCTTGACTTTACTCGTGCATTTCAAGATATGTCACCACAAATAAAGGACTGTATATTTGTGTTATAGCTATCAGAATATTATCATCATATAGGAATAAAGTCTTCTGTCATAGTGCCCCATTTCAAATTTCCATTCCTTTTATTTATAATATTAATAATCATTATGTATTATAGTATAGTATAAGCTTAATAATTGGGGGACTGATGCTAAAACCTGCCCATAGGATTTTGTTTACTGATGTGCCAAGTCACACTGGTCCTGTAAGGTCTCCTCACCATGCATCTGTGCTGTTACATATGTAGGCAGCTTCTGCTAATGCTCTTCTCTAAATCTTACCTATTTTTCACCTCTAAAGTGATGATTTGGCACCAACGTATGGATTTGACAGTTGAAAGGAAAATGAGAACAGGTTGACAATATTCTGCAATGAAATAATATAATGCTCTAAAGCAGCAGTCCCCCAGCCTTTATGGCTTGGCTCAGCAGGTGGGGGGAAGAGGGGAACTGGCCTATACAAGCTCACGTGGCCCACTTCTGAACCAGACACGGCCCAGTAGTTGGCTGCGGCCTGGAGGTTGGGGACTCCTGCTCTAAAATCAAATCTTAGTATCCCCATAGAAAAAATAGTATTATAAACTAGATTAATATGACATTCCACTTTCAAGAGGCAGCAGGAAATTTCTATGTTCAAATGAAGATTTGTCTTTTTAATTGTTATATGAGATATTGGATTTTTAAATATCAGGAGACTTGTGGACTAGAGGTGTAGAATCCCTTTCCTGATTCATTTTTTTCTTTTTCTGTACAGTCGTTACCCGCTGTCCTCCTAATAATAGTTTTTAGTCTTTCTCAGTCGGTCTCATATTGGAGCCAAGGTGAAAGACAGACAGATGATGGATGATGATTGATTGATAGGTAGATAGATAGATAGATAGATAGATAGATAGATAGATAGATAGATAGATAGATAGATAGATAGACAGACAGACAGACAGACAGACAGACAGACAGACAGACAGACTCACATACATTCACATACATACATACATACATACATACATACATACAGTACATACGGAATGGAATAATCATGTTCACTCATTGTGTTAAACCTATTTAAATCATAGTTTGTAAAATAAACCAAGTATACTAAACCAAATAAATCACATGATGGATTGTCAATGCATTTAGTTACCTAATTTAATTTAGATGCCCCTCTCCCCTGGAAAATCTGGTTTTATTTTGTAGACTTTAGGTTATTGTTACTCAGTTCCCCATTCTGAAAGATAATTGATAATTTGATATGCACTGCAGCGGCAATACAAAACACAGTTTTATTATTGTTTTTATTCATTCCAGTTTTGTGTGTCTGTATATATCACATAAATGAATTAAAGCTGGTGAGAGACAAAAGTATAATTTCCACAAATGGAAAATTCAGTGGAAGCTGTAGGAATGAATATAACTTATTAATAAACAGCAGTCTCTTAACATTATCAGTGGACTTATGCTTTTCCCAAAGTTGTTTAATTCCTTATTAAGTCCCTACTTCTGATAGGTGGGAAACCTCTCCGGTTCAGTGGTTTTGCTTTTTCATTTTAGACATATAGAGATGACTCTAATAATAGCTAATTCTCTATTTTGTAATAAATTGTATCCTGTATGTACATACAAATTTATGTACCATAGGGTTTCTGTGGAAAAGCTTTGATATAATAGATAGTGAGATGGAGTGCATATAAATTTAACAAATAAATAAAGGCTTCCTATTTGGCTTCTTTCAACAATATTATATACTCTTTTCTCATCTTTGTTATTTAGTAGAAACATGACTACTCATAGGAAAGATTATTTAAGTTTTTACTTTCATGATTAACCTACGAAGGGCAATAAGATATACATTTGGGGGAAAAATTATTTTTCAAAATCTTTAATTCAGTAGGAAATTTATCAATGGTAGGTGTGCTATGAGACCATCACACTTTATACATAATCAACAGCCATGGTCACATATCATGTAAGCCACAGTAATGGTTGATATAAACATGTTCCAAATAATCAAATTTTAGTTGTCTCCTGTCTCTAAACCATACAGTTTCAAACCCTTGTCTATCAGGTTTAGTAAGTGTGTTGTGTGCTAACTATAAGAATAAGATAGGCAAGACAGGACTAGGGAAAACCATTATGTCAATTTAGATCAAGTGTCTTCCAAAGAAAGCATCTTTAAGAGAATGGCTAAGGAACTGTTGGGTAAGAAAATTGAGATAAGAAACCTAGAATTTAACTAATAGAACATGAACCTATGTGTGGAATTTAATTTTAGGTTCACTCTTTTCTGGAATAAAAAGACTAATTTTGCTGAGTCATGTCCATAAGCCTTCTGATGAATTGCTGAATAAAGGATTAAATGTCCAGATAGCCAAGTTTTCAGCTATGACTGGTGTGAAGCCTATATATATATCTAGCCAAGCAGAATTAGAGGCAGTTGGATGCAAGCAGTGCATTTATGACACATTTACTGTGTGTCTTAGCTTGACACCCAAATGAAACATTTTTATTTATTTATAAAATGTATTGGCTGCCTATTTTACCACAGGGTAACTCTGCCAAACACTACAGTCCAATTAAAGATGGGGAGGGCAGGACCAGGATGGGAGGGAGGTGAAAAATATTCTTAATTAATTGACTGGGCAATAAGGAAATCTAGGGAAGAGCATATTTAATATTTTATAGAATAATCCTCTTTTTTTTCTTTTATTATTACGTTTTGTTCAGCTCGACCTTACCAAACGAATAGAAGATCAGGGCCCATTAGATGTGATCATACATAAACTGACAGATGTCCTAATTGAAGCTGACCAAAATGACAGCCAGTCATTGGAGTTGGTTCACAGGTTCCAGGTGAGTAGTTTTTATTATATGCAATTATCAGCTGCATTACCTCTTCAATCCCTTTGCAAACAATTCTTTTAGGCCACAGTTGAGAATTGCCTAAAAATATTTGCTGTAAAGAAACAGAAAATTGAACATGTTCTTGGCCATAACGGTGAAGGAACTATCATAGCTTAATCTTCCTCTCCTGACAAACTTCATGTTGTCCTAGGTTAAAAAAAACACATCTCTCGAAAACAGTGAAAAAGTATGACATGAATAAAAAACATGCAAAAAGGTGCAAATCACACACTGAAAACTACTGGGTTCCTGTCTGCAGTATAATTTTGTATATGGTAGCATTGTTGCATAGAGGAAATGCCTTGGTCAAACAATTTTGTTCAGGTTTTAGATGGGGAATGTATTCTCTCCAAGCAAAAATACATATTAAGTTCAATAAAAGCATCTACCAAAATCCATCTATCTTTGTAAGTTATAATATTATGTTATTATTATCCATGGCTAATATCTGGCAACATGCATAATCTGAAAGACATCTCAATGTAAGGAAAATGTTGCTGTCTGAAGAGGCACAATGCTGGCAGTGGCCAGGATAGCCTTTTGTCACTTCAGATATGTTCATCAACAGCCAAAATTGATCTTAGTGAACTTAGACAGGTCAAAGATGTGACTACTTAGGTATTTTAGGAGTTAGACACTCAGTGCATTATCAAACACAACTTTACATCAGTTGAATTGGTTATCAATTCAGATAGCTTGTGTTAGTCTTAAATTTATAAATAGTTTGGAACCTATTATCTTAATATCCACATTCATTTCTATGACATTGAAGCTACATTAATTTCTTTTTCAGTATCTGCTAATAAAATCTATTACACAAGGAACAAAATTGTCTTGATCCAACATTTATGGAATTCAATTGCAGTTGATTTATCTCCTTACATAAGCAATTTTAAAAAGGTCTTCAACACTCCTTGCTTCGTTGCTGTCATTTCTTAAGGGTTTATAGGGCATGTGTGAGTCATAGAATTTTTATCTCATAATTTCTGATATATCCAACATATCTTATCTCATTCTTCTTGTATGGACTTTAGTCCTTGGCTCAGAAACGTTAGGGTGATATTGTGAGAGCTTGGCTGTAAAACTGTCTTGAATAAATAAGATATAAAATGAGTAGTTCTTCCCTTAAAACTAACCATAATAATCTTGAAGTTATACTGTCTAAGCAAAAGAAAAAGTAACTAGGTTAGGCAATTAAAAACATGAGTTACTTATCTTTAAACGCAAAATGCACATATGACTAGTTTCTTGCATTTCTTTTAAGAGGCACAGTTTGTACAAGTAATGTATGACCTAGATTGAATGCTTTGGCAAATTTTGTTCTGTGTTACTGACACTTTTTCTTTTTCCTTTTTGGACCATATTGTGGAGACACACTTCAAGGTGAAATGTACTTAAATGAAGAACCATTCCAAGTAGTATCTGCAATTGTGTAATATTTTAGGAATAGTCAGTAAAATTGTTATTCATAGATGTTCTGGTTTGATTTTCAAAGTAGATTTCTCTGTGGCATTGTGTGACGTGTTTGGATAACCCTTGGGCTCATTATTAATAAATTAAATTATATTTTGATTATTTCATATGAATTAATAAAATAGTGGTTCCATCCTATTTTTTTAAGAGTTAACATCTTCATTGTTCTAAAATTTACCATTGGACTTTGGAATCCCAAGGAAATGAGGAGCCTGTTAAAAGTATATAGTTAGACTACATTTTCCCATCTTTTTGTTATAGTATTATATTTTTAATTTGTTTTTAGTTACTTTGTTGACCCGGAATTAGGGGACAGTATAGGAAATATCAATTGTGAATGTGCAGATGGTCCTGCTGTCTTTGGGCACTTGCAAATTCCTGGATGCAGGGTCATGAAAGGCCAGCAAGGAAAACACCCAATGTCCTAACCCACCGAGAACATACAATATCTTTAGGGAAACACCCAAAAGGGAACATGTTTAGTTACTTCTGCTCTCTTATCTACAGTATGGCAGACTTACTGGGTGAAAACTTTATCATATGTGTGACAGCTTTGCTGGATGGCTTGCTTATGTAACCAGAAAGAATAAATACAAGGATTTCTTGTCATTCACTGCTGCTCTCTTTTAGAGGAGCCCGTCTTTGTTCAGCTGAATAAAAACATAAAGCTTGAAGGCAACTTCTGGTTTCCTGTATTTTTTACGAAGGAAAATCTCAGAACCTGCATATCAATTTTAATTGATTTTAATGGTGGAAGGCTATAGTATTATGGCAGTGATGGGCAAAGGAAAATAGGAGAGATGGAGTTGGGCACTCTTGGGCAATGCAGGACTGTTGTCTTGTGCCAGTTTTGCATTCCAGTTCCTTGGTTTCAACTCCAGTACCTTTTCAGCAGACCTTCAATGGCCCTGGCTTTTAGCTGCTATTACTGAATTCTAGATCATTTTGTAATAAGGCCTCCTTCATTAGTGATTTAATGAAGAGGGCTGGGCTGGCATGTATCACCATTTCTGGAACAGAGGATTGCTGTTTTGGAGATATGCCCAGCTGGGTGTGGCCAAGACTCCAGGGCAGGGATGGCGTTGTGGCTGTTGTCATGCAGGAGTCTCTTAGGACTTTCTGGAATGCTGCACCACCTCTCTGCTGCATAGCAACCTCTCTGTCTGGACTCCCATTTCTTAGTGGGCAGTGAAGTTCCCCAAACTTGGTTCTGGGGAGCTTTAATCTACCTTCTCTGGAAATGGGGTCTGAATTGTCTTGAGAGTTCATGGCCAACATGATCACCATGGGCCTATCCCAGATCATCCAGAGCCCAATATAGGACAGGGAGGGCACAGGAGATCTGTTGTTCCTGCCCAAGCAGTGGCTATGTGATCTGAATTGGGGATATCTTGGTGTCTCTCTTGTCATGGTCATATCATGCCCTGATTTCCATGGGATTCTGCAATGCAAATACCCATTAGATGGAGGCTGGACTCATTAGATTACTCCACTCTTGGTGACTGATGGAGGTTGTTCTTGCTAGTTTGCTGTATGGTTGTAATGGAATGTGTGGGTAACTTTGGTGGATGCAGGAAAAGATGCTGCCTAGGGAACAATCAGACGAGAGGGGGAAGCCTCCAGTAAACTAAATGTTGGAGGAAGAAAGTTAGGAAGTACTCATCCTAATTAAATGGGCTGATAAATGTAATGGCAGGATAGTTTTTTTTCCCCGAAAGGCAACTGGTCTTTGTTTTTCCTTGAAGACATTTCACTTCTCATTCAGGAAGCTTCTTCAGTTATGACTGAATGGTGGTGGATGAAAGGATTTATGTTCTTTGAAGTCATCTGGTCTTTAGCACTCTGAAAGTCATTGAGGCCACTTGGAGGTTTATCTGTGCCCTTCATGATCACCTGAATAATGCAAATGGGAAAGGACTATGTTGTAAACAGGAGATAGGTGATGTTGTATTCCTTCCCCTCTTTTGAGAGACAGCTGTTAAATCTTAATGTAGATGGCCTCTTTGACCCCTCCTTCAAACCAGTGGTTCTCACTGTCCAGAATGCGGACTTTGCTGTCTTCAAAAGAGTGACCTTTGTCCTTCAAATGCAAATGGACTGCTGAATCTTGTCCTGATGGGTTTGTTCTCCTGTGTTGTTCCATGTGATTGTGAAGTGGTTGTTTTGTTTCTCTAGTGTATGATCTGCACATGTCTCACTGCATTGTATTGCATGTAACACATTGCATATATCACATTGCTAAGTTTGTGTCTCAGTATTTTGTCTTTGGGGTGGACAAGCATCTGCCTTAATGTAATTTTGGGTTTTAAGCATTTATATATATTGAGTTCGTCTAAAATCCTCCTGAGCTTTTCAGATATTCTTACAAAGTATGGAATGACAACATTGCTTCATTTATTATTCTCTTCTTTGTCTGTTATGAAGGAACTTCTGCTGGGTCTATTTTTGGATTTGATGAAGGTCCAGTTGGGATAGCCAAAGGGCTTCCTTGATGTATTTTAGTTCTTTCTCTTTTCCATCTTTCCTGGTAGGCAGCCTTTCAGCCTGATGGTGTAGGGTTCTGATCACTCCCATTTTGTGTTCCAGTGGGTGGTGAGAATCAAACTGTGGAGGGTTTCTGTTAATTTCAGTATTAAGGATTCCGTCTTCCTTAATGTGTACTAAACAGTCCAGGACAGCCAGGCTATTTTCCTTAACATCTTCCTGTGTGAAGTTAATATATCTGTCCACAGAGTTGATGCGTTTGGTGAAGACTTCCAATTTCTATGTTTTAATCTTGTCCCAAGTATTGTCCATATACTTATAACAGTGAGCAGCTGGAATTCTTGTGAAGGACTTTAGGGCTTTGGTTTGTATCTCTTCCATGTAGAAATTGGCCACAATAGGGGACACAGGTGAACCCATAGCACAGCCATAATTTGTCTGTAGAAACCTTTTTTTTTTTGCTGGAAATCAGCAAAAGGTCGCAAATCACAATCACACGACTGCAGGATGCTGCAGCTGGTCATAAATGCAAGTCAGTTGCCAAGTCCCCAGATTGTGATCATGTGTCCACAGGGGTGGTGCTATGGTTGTGTGAGTACAAGTCAGTCACTTTTTCCAAACCATCATAACTTTGAACCATGTTTTTTTTTTTTTATTGAAAAGTTTTACAATACAATTTTCCATTAAAAACCCCCATCCCCCTCCACCCTCCCCTCCCTACCTCCCCCCTACCTCTTCCCTCCCCCCTTACCTCCCCCCTTCCCCCCTCCCTCTTCCCTCCCCTACCTCCCCCCCACCCCCCTCCCCCCCGGACTTCCCAGAGCTAAATACAAGGTATATATATATAAAAGCAATCATAAGCAACCATATACTAACAACCATAAATTCTAAAATCCATCACTCTCTAACTTATATAAGAACAAACAAAACTTAACATTATTAAATATATATAAAAAAAATAGGAAAAGAAAAGAAAAAACACGAAGGAAGACTTATTCGAATGCTAGATAAAACTTCTTAACCCTATACTTATTCTGGATAAACTCAATCCACTTTCTCCATTCCATAATATAACGTTCTTGCGAGTGATCTTTCAAATAAGCCGATATCTTCGCCATCTCTGCCAGGTCGGAAACCTTTAAAGTCCATTCTTCTATGGTCGGCAGCTCCTCTTTCTTCCAATATTGTCCTATCAAAAGTCTTGCTGCCGTGACTAAATTCAGCATCAACTTAGAGTCCACCACTGTAGCATCAACAATTATTCCCAACAAAAAAAATTGCGGACAAAACTTTATCCTCCTTTTAAAGATCTTCTGTATATTCCACCAGATTTTAATCCAAAAGGCCTTAACCTTTTTACATGTCCACCATATGTGAAAATATGTTGCATCTTCAACCCCGCACCTCCAACACTTAGGCTGATAATTCGGGTACATACTTGCAAGCTTTTTAGGATCTAAATGCCATCTATAAAACATCTTATAAAAATTCTCTCTTAAATTTTGAGCTTGAGTAAATTTCACATTCCTCACCCAGATCTTCTCCCACATGTCCATTGTAATAACTTCCTGAATATTTTGGGCCCATTTTATCATACAGTCCTTAACAAGCTCTGTTTCTGAATCAATCTCTATCAATGCAAGATATATCCGTTTAATGTGTGCAGGTCCCTGATTTCTAATTTGCTTTATCAGATTTTCATCAATCGTTGCAAATCCAATTTTCTGGTCTTCTTTCCACCTGGCCCGTAACTGAGTATATTGAAACCATGTTTGAACAACCTTCTCTTCTCGCAAGAAGCTATATGATTTCAAGCACCAAACATTCCTTTCCAAACTTAAAATTTCCTTGTAGGTAGTCTCATCGTGTTTGAAACCAGCATGTATATTTTCTATTGCGTGTTTTGGAATTGCCCACAATGGTATCTTACAACTTAGCTTATGTCTATACTTCTTCCAAACTCTCAGCAATGCCTGTCTTAAAATATGCGTCCTAAACACAGTACCTACCTTCTTATCATACAACAAATATGCATGCCAGCCAAACAACAAATCATGGCCCTCAAGATTTAATAACCTCGATTGCGTCAAATTGATCCAATCACTTATTCCTACTAATGCAGCAGCTTCATAATATAATTTAAAATTAGGCAATTTAAGGCCACCTCTCTCACGAATATCCTGCATAATCTTAAGTTTAACTCGTGGCTTTTTCCCTGCCCACACAAATTTATTGATACCACGCTGCCATTCCTCCAAATTAGAATCTTTCTTAAGAATCGGTATCATTTGGAATAAAAATAAAAATTTGGGCAGGACATTCATTTTCACTGCTGCAATCCGTCCCAACAAAGTCAATTGCAATTTTTGCCAACTCTCCAATTCTTTTTGAATTTTCCCCCACAATTTTTCATAATTATTTTTATATAGCTTTGTATTCGAGGGCGACAAAATTACCCCCAAATATTTAACCCTTTTAACAATCTCAAATCCAGTTAATCCTTCCAAGAAGGCCTTCTGTGAAACTGTCATGTTTCTAGCCAAAATTTTAGTTTTCTGTATGTTTACTTTAAATCCAGAAACCTTCCCATATTGTGTTATTATCTCTATCAGGTCCACAACAGAGTTCTCTGGCTGGGTCACTGTAACAACCAGATCATCTGCAAATGCTCTCAATCTATAGTCCTGATCTCCAACTTGTATCCCCTTAATTTTTTCCGAATTCCGAATCTTGTTCAATAATATCTCTAAAGTTAATACAAATAACAAGGGCGATAACGGACATCCTTGCCTTGTACCCTTCTCAATATTACATACTGCCGTCAGACTATTGTTAACTATGATTCGGGCAGTTTGCTTTTGATATAATGCCCTAATCGGCTGTAAGAAATTTTCCCCAAAATCCATTTTATCTAACATTCTCAACAGAAATTGCCAATTCAATTGATCAAAAGCCTTTTCAGCATCTAAAAAAATTAGCGCTGCAGAGATCTGGTTGTGCCTTTCCAAATACTCTAACACATCAACTATATGTCTAACATTATTTTTCATTTGCCTACCACTAATAAACCCCGTTTGATCCCCATGAATCACCTGTTGCAGAACCCTCATCAGTCTATTAGCCAAAACCTTAGCAAATATCTTATAATCTGTATTTAAAAGCGAAATCGGTCTGTAGTTTTTAACTTGAGTAGCATCCTGATCTTCCTTCGGAATCAATGAGATAAAAGCTGTTCTCCAAGACGGTGGCACCTTTCCCCCCCTCTGGATTGTCTGGAACAGTTCCTTTAACGGTTTTATCATCTCAAATTGTAAATTTTTATAAAAAGCCGCAGACAAGCCATCTGTACCGGGTGCCTTATCAACCTTCAAATCCTTAATTGCTGAAAGGATTTCTTCTTCTGTGATCAGTTGGTTAATCCCCTCTCTTTGTGCTTGCGTAAGGACCGGAATATTAGCATTCTCCAAATATTTATCAATGTCTTTTACCTCAATTTCCTCTTTGGTATATAATTTCGAATAAAAATCCACAAAAGCATCCTTAATAAGATTCTGTTGAAACACGACCCTTCCTTTATATTCAATCTTGTCTATATTAGAGGCCCTTTGTTTCTTCCTCAGTCTATAGGCTAACCATCTGCCTGGTTTATTAGCGTTGCAAAAAGTATTATGCCTAGCAAACCGCAGATTGGTTGCCACTTGGTCTGCCATTAATTTATCAAATTGTCCTCTTAACAGCCTAATAGCCTCTTTAATCTTCACGTCCCCTGGATTCAAAATCAAAGCCCTTTCTTTTTCCTTTATTTCATTCTCCAGTTCTTTCCTTCTGGTTTCCACTACACGTCTACGTCTATTATTCATATATATCAACACACCTCTCATATAGGCCTTACTAGCATCCCAAACCATATCCATAGAGGTACCCTTATTCATATTAATCTCAAAAAAATCCTTCATCCGCTGTTTACATTCTTCCACATTTCTCTGATCTCTAAACAAGTTCTCATTTACGCGCCACGAGCGCCTGTCTCTTTTCTCCTTATCAATCTCCAACCAAACTGGACTGTGGTCTGAAATAGTTCTTGCACATATCTTCACTTTTTTAGTTCTCAAAAAGAAATCATTAGTCAACAAAATAAAATCAATCCTTGAGAAAGATTGGTGTCTGTCAGAGTAAAAAGTATAATCCTTCTCCTGCAGGTGCCTCTCCCGCCAGATATCTCGCAATTCGAGATCATCCTTCAATTCAAAAAAAGTTTTAGGCAGTCTGGCGTGGCTTGGAATACGCTTAAAAGCTCCAGCTTTATCCAAGTGTACATCCAGAACACCATTCCAATCTCCCATAAAAATAAAAGATTTATAATCCAACTGGGTAAGCTTTGTATGAAGTAAGCTAAAAAAATCAGCTTGTTGTTGGTTAGGTGCATATAGTCCAACTAGAAGCATCTTTTTACCTTCTAACAGCAGCTCAATCATAACATATCTTCCATGCTTATCTGCTTCAATTAAATCTGCTGTTAAGGCACTTTTAACATAAACAACTACTCCATTTTTCTTATTCTCTGCAGAGGCAACAAAATGCGTACCCAGTCTCGAGTTCAGTAAATACTTTTGATCCAAAACTCTAATATGCGTTTCTTGCAAACATATAACATCTATCTTAAATTGCTTTAAATATTGAAAAACTTTCTTCCTCTTCTGCGGTGAATTTAGTCCATTAACATTCCAAGTTAAAAATTTAGTTGCCATGCATATCATCCAGAAGCCCTTGGACCACAGCCTTGATAGGACTAACTTCTTTAGGCCGTGCCCCTCCCACAGCTTGACTGTATGTACGTTGCGAAGAAACTGAAGACTTTTGCTGATCTTGTTCTATTATTTTCTTTGCTCGTTTTAAAGCAGCACGCGTCACTCTTTGCTCTCTAGGATCATCCAAAGAAGTTGTAACTTGATCTCCTCCCACACCACTTTCCTCTGTTTCCTCCTCTTGTTGTTCTTCTTCTCCAGATCCTTTTCCAGCTTCCAGGAGCGTTAATGGGGTTGCTTTTAGGACATTATTGTAGAAATCACGCGCTTGCTTCACAGTAATCAACCGGTACCTTTTACCTTCATGCATCACCATCAGCCCCTGAGGAATCTCCCATCTGAACCTTATATCTCTTTGCTTGAGCTCATGCACGAGGAATGTATAATCCTTCCTTCCCCTTAAAATCCTTGGAGGAATTTCTTTTAAAACCAAAACTTCTTGTTCAGCAATCACCACTTTAACATCATAGGCAGCTTGTATAATTTGATCTCTGATCTCTCTTTTTGCAAAATAAACCACCACATCTCTAGGCAACTTCCTCTGTCTAGCAATCCATGAATTCACCCGAAACACTTTATCCATAGCTGCTCTTATTTCAGATGCTGGCAGGTTTAATACTTCTTCAAAAGCCTCAGAGATCAGCTGCTTCAAATCTTCTTTAGTATCCTCTTTTAAGCCTCTGATTCTGACAGCAAACTGCATCTGGTAAAATTGGGCTAAGCTTAAGTCCTTCTCCAGTTTGTCTCTTACATTTTCATTCTCTCTTACTTTAACTTCTAATATAGCATTCCTTTGAGCCAAATCATCCATCTTTTCATCTAATTCTTCCACACATTCCGCCACTTTATGCACTGAAGACAAAATGTCTACCTTCATCACGCTGAGCTTCTGTTCCATCCTCTCTTCCATTCTCTCCTCCAGTTTCTCCAATTTCTCCTCCATCTGCGCAAATTTATCAGCCATTGATTGATTAATTGAGTCCAAAAGTTTATCCACAGCATCTCGAAACTCCTTCGCTGTCAGCGCTTCAGAAGGGTGCAACGCCTGTAAAGATGATTGTTGCACTGGCGAGGATCCACCACTCCGAAGAGTTTTAGGGGGAGGTTTCGCCGCCATCTTTTAATCCTCAAATATGACGCACTTTCACTTAGAGTTTAAAAAGTTCAAGTAGTTAGAGAGTATAATAAAATAAGCCTCTTCACCTTTATCTCTTGTATCGCTCTGCCTGCTCCTTTAAATCATAGTCCTTTCTTCAGGCAGGGATGGTTCGCAGACGCCTGGCTCTGCTCCAAAAAGTTCAGAGCAGACACGCCGGCCAGCTGGGAGCAACCCAGGCTTCGGGGGAGTTCAATCCTTCAGCCGCCCAAGCTCCAAGCTCAGGCGGCCTCGGAGAACTCAACCCCTACCTGGGGCCTCACCCCCTCCTCTTCTCCCGAGGAGGGGGCTTCAATTTCGCCCGAACAGCTGTTCGGCGCTGTTACGGGCGAAAAAACAAACAGCTGAGCCGCGGGCAGCCCGGGAAGGCTGTCTTCGGCGCCGCGACGCCACCATGTTTAAATGAATGGTGGTAACAATCTACTTTTATTATACTGATAGTCTTTGGTTAGTGACTGCCCTGTTTAGCTGTGTTCAAACTTATGACAGCACTGAAAAACAGATTCATGGCCAGTCCTTGAATTTATGACCATCGCAGCATTCCTGCAGTGAAGTGATTGCAAATCAAGGACTGGGAAACTGGTGCATATTTATGATTTGGTGCCTTCATGTGATGCTTCATTTAACTTCATTGCTTAGTGAGGGAATTCCCAATAGTTTAGCCAATAGTAGAACATATGACTGAATTTGTATTATAATTACTACAGGGAGTGCAGAATTATTAGGCAAGTTGTATTTTTGAGGATTAATTTTATTATTGAACAACAACCATGTTCTCAATGAACCCAAAAAACTCATTAATATCAAAGCTGAATATTTTTGGAAGTAGTTTTTAGTTTGTTTTTAGTTATAGCTATTTTAGGGGGATATCTGTGTGTGCAGGTGACTATTACTGTGCATAATTATTAGGCAACTTAACAAAAAACAAATATATACCCATTTCAATTATTTATTTTTACCAGTGAAACCAATATAACATCTCAACATTCACAAATATACATTTCTGACATTCAAAAACATAACAAAAACAAATCAGTGACCAATATAGCCACCTTTCTTTGCAAGGACACTCAAAAGCCTGCCATCCATGGATTCTGTCAGTGTTTTGATCTGTTCACCATCAACATTGCGTGCAGCAGCAACCACAGCCTCCCAGACACTGTTCAGAGAGGTGTACTGTTTTCCCTCCTTGTAAATCTCACATTTGATGATGGACCACAGGTTCTCAATGGGGTTCAGATCAGGTGAACAAGGAGGCCATGTCATTAGATTTCCTTCTTTTATACCCTTTCTTGCCAGCCACGCTGTGGAGTACTTGGACGCGTGTGATGGAGCATTGTCCTGCATGAAAATCATGTTTTTCTTGAAGGATGCAGACTTCTTCCTGTACCACTGCTTGAAGAAGGTGTCTTCCAGAAACTGGCAGTAGGACTGGGAGTTGAGCTTGACTCCATCCTCAACCCGAAAAGGCCCCACAAGCTCATCTTTGATGATACCAGCCCAAACCAGTACTCCACCTCCACCTTGCTGGCGTCTGAGTCGGACTGGAGCTCTCTGCCCTTTACCAATCCAGCCACGGGCCCATCCATCTGGCCCATCAAGACTCACTCTCATTTCATCAGTCCATAAAACCTTAGAAAAATCAGTCTTGAGATATTTCTTGGCCCAGTCTTGACGTTTCAGCTTGTGTGTCTTGTTCAGTGGTGGTCGTCTTTCAGCCTTTCTTACCTTGGCCATGTCTCTGAGTATTGCACACCTTGTGCTTTTGGGCACTCCAGTGATGTTGCAGCTCTGAAATATGGCCAAACTGGTGGCAAGTGGCATCTTGGCAGCTGCACGCTTGACTTTTCTCAGTTCATGGGCAGTTATTTTGCGCCTTGGTTTCTCCACACGCTTCTTGCGACCCTGTTGACTATTTTGAATGAAACGCTTGATTGTTCGATGATCACGCTTCAGAAGCTTTGCAATTTTAAGAGTGCTGCATCCCTCTGCAAGATATCTCACTATTTTTGACTTTTCTGAGCCTGTCAAGTCCTTCTTTTGACCCATTTTGCCAAAGGAAAGGAAGTTGCCTAATAATTATGCACACCTGATACAGGGTGTTGATGTCATTAGACCACACCCCTTCTCATTACAGAGATGCACATCACCTAATATGCTTAATTGGTAGTAGGCTTTCGAGCCTATACAGCTTGGAGTAAGACAACATGCATAAAGAGGATGATGTGGTCAAAATACTCATTTGCCTAATAATTCTGCACTCCCTGTATTTATATACCAAACGTAGTGACCTAAACATTACATAGTGGTTATGTAAAAGAAGAAACTCTTCCTACAAATATTTGTGTACTATAAAAAGGCAAGGGAATAAGGAAGAGGAGACCTAGCCATTGGACATGGGAGATTGGCAGGAGTGATTTTCTGAGAAAAAGATCAGTCAGAGAAAGCTTACAGGCACAAAAGAGAGGAAGTAATTGTAGTTTAATGAAGAAAGCACTGCAATGAAGAAAACAAGTAGTCAAATAAGAAATTATTTGGGGTTTTTTTGTTTATTTATTTGTATCCCACCTTTATTAGTTTTACAGTTAACTCAAATAAGCCTTCCTCCTCCTCCTGATTTCCCCACAACAACAAGCCTGTGAAGTGGGTTGGTCTGAGAGAGAGTGACTGGCCCAAATTCACCCAGCTGGCTTTCATGGCTAAGGAGGGGACTAGAACTCACAGTCTCTGGCTTTCTAGTCTGGTGCATTAACCAAACCGGCTAAATTAGACAAGAGGAAGAGTTTAATTCAGAAAAACAAGGAACTTAAATGGGATCAGACAAAGTAAGTAGAAACATGGAAACATTGTGCAGATGCCAGAAAAATGCAAAGGAAAAAGGAAAAAAAAAACCTGTTAAAACCTCTCTCAAAAGTAGAGTTCATCTGTTTCCCCTCTCCCCCCCCCAAAAAAAACACCCCTTATCTCAAAATGTAATCAACAAATGGAGGTAAGGAGCATGTTATTGAAGCTGAGAGGAAAAAGAGATGCTTGGGTACACTTTTGAATCAGTTTTGCATAATTTACTGCATATTTTGTTAGATTCAGAATCCACATTCAGATTTCAGGAGAATGCCTGTTTGTTTTGTTTACAAGCAATTGCTGAAACAGTCTGCTTGATTGCTCCTGCTTGACTGCAGATACTAATGGTGGACAAAGCCAACTACCAGTAGGAGCAGCTACAAAGCTCCTGTGAGCACACTGCTTTCGACAATAAATAAGGATTCCTGTAATTCTCATAACTTTTTTTTTTTTTTTGCAAACTCAGTGGATAAAATATATCTGTTAAAAAATAGAAGCGATGATGAGAGATTGTTAAAAAGGAAGCATGCAAATGGATCAGGAAGAAGAAAAACCTGAAGTATAATGTATATAAAACATTACACACATAATGTTACAAGAAGAGGTCCACATTTATCACTGAAGAATTTTAGTTTAACTTAACTCCTTACTGAACTTCTTCCTCATCCTTGTTTCTTTAGCTCACTGGACATTGTCCAACAATTTTTCAAAAAGCTGTAAAAAAAAATAACAATTTTCAAAAAGCTGTAAAAAAATTTAAGATGGCTAATGAATTTCCTTGGATTTCCCCCCCCCCCCGCAGAATAAAAGGGTTAAGGCAAGAAAGAGGAGTTCATCAGTGAACGTCTGTTTTAGATCTGCTTTTATCTTCATTAGGAACTAGACATCAGATGCTATTGTTTTAGACCAGGGGTCAGCAACCTGAAACCGTGAAAGAGCCACTCGGAACCGGTTCCCTCACAAAAGGAAAAACTGGGAGCTGCAAAAAATGTGTGCACATGCGCGTACATGCGCGCATGCACAGAACAGGGTTTGACTGAAGAGTGGAACCAAGGCGAGATATGCACTTACCCTGCATATTTGAATTGATTGGTTGAACTTTTTTAGTCCCACTTTTTTTTTTTTGAACTGCACATGGCAGAGGACTGGGAGCCGCATGCGGCTCCGGAGCCGCGGGTTGCAGACCTCTGTTTTAGACATTGCATGCTTGTATGGCAGCCGGTCCATTTCATTACACAATGGAGCCCTCACCATATTCTTGGGTATTCCCTAGAATTCACTCTCTGTAGTCTGTAAAATGCTTTTAGTTCAATGTCCAGTTCTTTAAGCATTATTGATTTTGCCATTGCTTCAAATGTGCATTGCCCAGAGCTACAGCTACCTCTGATCACTTGCTGTTCAGATCATTTATTTGTGCTCTGTGCTTCTTTTGCTCAAATGCTCCAACATAATTGCTTTGTGTTTAATTTGTTCTGAAGATTATTGATCATATTGAATGGAAAAGTACTACAAAGGGACTTGAAAGAGTTATAACAACATTATATTTATTTTACTTTAGCAAGTAAAGTAAGTCTGAGATATAAGAATGAGCCTTTTCCTGTGTAAATACTAAAACTATATATTCATTTGCGTCAAAAGCAAAAAAATGTTTGTTTTTAGGATTTCTTTTAAACAAAGTATTGATAATCACTATGCTGTGTATATTATGATAAAAATAATTTAGAAATACCATTTTTCCTGAGAGAGTCATAAATTTGTACAATTAAATATTTAGAAGGGAAGTTTTGTGTTGATTGTAAAACACTGTGTGAATAAATAGTTCCTGGAGGAGTACATCCATAATGCCAGACAGGCAGTCTTTAAAGATACTATAATTTCTTTGAGCTAGTAGTCTTCCTCTGTGGCAAATTACTGCAGAAGAGATTTGAATATATTCTTGGACATTATCCAAATTATGCAAAGCTTCATGAATTATCACCCCTCTCCCTCAAAACCAAAGGGAATTAAGTATATACCCTAGTGCAGTGGTGGCGAACCTATGGCATGCGTGCCAGAGGCGGCACTCAGAGCCCTCTCTGTTGGCACACGCGCCACCACTGCCAGCAGCAGGTCCACCAGGGTGCCACCGCTGCCCAGAGCAGGAGCCCCACCCAGCACAAAGGCGAAGCGGCTGACTAACAAGTTCAAGTAGAGGTGGTAGAGCAGAGGTCACCAACCATTGTCGATTGGTAGACTGTAAGAAAAGGGAGAGGGAAGCATTTTACATGTGTGCATGTGCACAAGGGGCTGCAAGCATGCACATGCTGCAAATGGGGCGGGGCTAGTGCCTACATGATACTAGTCCTGCCCCATTCTTGTGTGGTGCAGTGCCTTGTATCTGCACCCCACGGTGCAGTGGTGGCCGTTTTTCCGCCTTGCAGCATGGTGGCCCATTTTTGCACCCCTGGTTTTTACGTGCCAGAGGTGGCACTCAGAGGCGCCTTCCTGCCCCCCCCGAGGGTACCACAATGCTGTTGCGGCCCTGGCACTTTGTGATAAATAAGTGGGTTTTCGGTTGCGGTTTGGGCACTCAGTATCTAAAAATTCGCCATCACTGCCCTAGAGTACCTTGTAAAACTTCAAATATTTAAGATTTATTTGGAAAAGTGTTAAAACTGAAAAAGGGTTGGTGAATAAATTTAAAGACCATCTTCTTTGATTGGTACTGAAAGTTGAGAAAGCACTTATGTTGAATGAAGTATAATTGACTTTTTACACTCACTCAAATATAACTGTCCTCCCTCAAAATTAGTAAAAAATTATATGCTGAAATGTAGACAAAGCAGTCCATTGTTAGGTACTGAATCTCTCCATGGACCATCATCTGAGCTTGAGGTCAAATGCATCAACAAAGGGTACATAGTTTGTGAAGATTATGCAGATCAGAAATGGAAGACTGACAGGAGTATAGTTCTAGGAATTGGCTCCTGAAAATAAAAAAAAAATGTTATTGAAGGCACCTATTGAGCAAAAATTTGGTAACACTTGGAAGAGCAGACCTGAATCTCCAGCATATAAATTTTGAGTATATCATTCATGTTTTGATTCTTGCCATTTCTTGCAGCATGTGCAGAAGATTGCACGTGCTACTTTCTTCAATGTGTTGTGAAGCTCCTTACAGCAACACACGTAAGGAAGCAAAATTTTCAGAGTCTTGTTAAGCAGGCATAATGCCAGAAAGAAGGGATTAGATAATACATTGGAAGCCAAATATGAAAAGTCATTTATTAGAGAATATGTTAACATGGCGTCTAAGCGGACTCTTTGACTTTCTCCCTCACCGATTCTATAACTGGTGGATTGAGAGGTCTTCATAAGAGATAACATTGAAATATCCTTCCATTCCTCATTTGCTATGTTTGGATCAACTCCCTTTTCTTTTTCAGCTTTGGAGAATACCATTACATGCCCTTCTACAAATAGAAGCTCTCATTGTCTTTGTTCAAAAGGACTATTGTGCATCTTATGCAACCTACAAGTTAAATTTTGTGGTATTGAGAGCCCTCCCCTGACAGCACAATTGAATTTTGGTGAATCAGTTGCTAAAAATAGTGCCATATTGAGATAGAAAAATAGCACACAAGTATATAAGCCCTAAAGTAGACAACATAGTCTTTTCACAAAATCGTCAAAAAAGGAAAAAATAGAACATACCAGTCATGTTCATATGGAATGAAACAGCCCTGTCTCTTCACCTTCCCCACTGCATCCCTTGGGCCACTCACATAGTGCTAAGTGCAGCTAAAAGCAGCCCACTTATGCAAAATAGCAGGAAGAAAAGATGTTTTCACTTGTTTTGTCCTGCTAACAAACTAACTGTGCTATTCTAGGAAACCTGCCTAGAATTCTGCTTTTAGAAGAATTGTTTTGAAAACTGGATCTGTATTTTCTTTCTACAGTATTGCTTGTTCTTTGTAGATGAACTAATAATTAGTTTCTTGTTCACCAAATGAGATTACAGAGTATGGAATGCAATATAGCCTTTTCTATAAATCTTTGCCCTAAAATGATCCACTATCAGGATTAAGATTACTATTCCTCTATATTTTTTCCCACGTGAAAATAACTGAGATGGTCTCCCAAGAGACTTAGCTGTTAAACAAACTGCCTAAGGTAATAGGTATTCCTCATCAGTTTTACTCCTTGAGCCTAACTAAAATAGAGATACAGAGATGGAGAAATCCAGGGTCAAGCTAAAAATATGCAATGCCTTAATATAGCCATTTTATTTTGCTGTTGCTCAAGGGGGCATTTTCCTCGCTTGCATTTTGAAAGTCACATATTTCCATTGATGACATGATCACACAACTGTTCATTTATTGCCAAAGCTTTGAAAAACACGATGTCTAGCAGTATTTCCTTCTCTTTCTCCCGGATATGTAGAAAATTAAAAGCAGGCTTGTTCCTAATAGAACAATGGCATTGTAATTATTTTTGCTTTGTAGTTAAAAGAAGATTTGTATAGCCTTATTCTTTGGAATTGACTTTCTGCCCTCTCAGACTCAATATGATAACTCAAAGTGGCAGGCAGGTAACTTTTTAACTGTTTCTAAAGTTTTACATGTTTCTCCTTAATTTCTTCACATTATCTATTTCAAATTTAAACGAACGTATTTCTGAATCTAGGAATTGATTTTGTTTAGTTCTGAACTGCTTCAGCCCATTCTTTTATTTAAGGGAAAGAATTATTGAGCTACCCTTCTCAGAATTAAAGGGCATCCAATTTTATGTTATCAATGCTATTTCCCAGTTTATGCTTCTATGAAAGGATTAGGAAGTGAGAAAATGATCAGCCTTCATTCAGTTTGAGTCTTCCATGTATTTTCAGTTCCCACAATTCCAAATTTGGGAAAGATGGGCTTGACTAATAATGTCCAGCTGGGAATGTTTTTACATATTCATTAAACCAGTGATCAGTAATGTTTTATGGGCAAAAGCCACACCTTTCTTAACCTGTTATTGTACCACAGGTCTTCTGATGATACAGTGATTTCAAGCCTCCTTTTATATATATATATATATATATATATGTATGTATGTATGTCCACGGGACATGAAATTGATTTTTAAAAAACCAAAACTATCGCCAAAATTGAACATTTTAACAACAGAATAATCAGAGAAGCCATTGAGATAGAAAAACGCCCCCACAGCATGAATAAATGAGATGATACCTCTCGCCTACCAGCCATTTGAGAAACCCGCCTTGATTGACAGACGAGGCCCAACCACCAAGAATGATACCAGACCCAAACTCATGATAACATCACATGACATCACCACCACACAACCATTCAAAAAGCAAATCCGAACCCACAATGATAACGAGGCACAACCAAAAAACAGAAACCTAACTACAGCTGCAACATCAGCCACTTTAAACCCCTCCAAACCACACAATAAGCAAACTGACACCCACTATAAAAACATGGCACCACCACAAACACGAAGCCGAACAAAAGCAGCACAACTCACCAGCTCAGGTCTGGAGCTGGCAGCTGAGACCAGCCCATACACCCAGAACAACCCCCCCACACCCAATCAGAACACACCCACCATTCAAAACACACTCCCACCCAATCAGAACACACTTGGTCCCCCACCCAATCAGTGCACACCTCCACAGAACACACCCCCTCTGGCAGTTTAAAAAAGAGGAACAAACAAACAGCCACATGCTTCTCCCAGAAGAAGGAAGCTAAAGCCACCAGCCTGATGATGACGGATGGGATTCCGTCGAAACGTTGCGCCTACACCTTTAGTTCTACGCGGGGAAAAACCCGAAAAACCAAGGATCCACATACAGGCACCCGCGAAAACCTCAGAAAACAAATATCTTACCTCTACGGCAGAGGTGTCAAACTCAATTTCATTGAGGGCCGCATCAGCATTGCGGTTGCCCTCAAGGGGCCAGGTGCGTGTGGCCTGGGTGGGCGTGGCCTACTGGGTGGGCGTGGCTAGAGTGCTTATGGCCTACTGGATGGGCATGGCCAGCTCTACATCGTTCACATCAAGGGTGCCTATGGGGGCCTGGGCAGGAGTGGGACAGATCTGAGGGTCTCTGGCAGAAGGAGGGTCTCTGTGCCAGGGCCAAGGCAGTGGGGGCCGTTCCCTCACTGTTTCCAGGATGGCTTCGCGGGCCGCATGAAACCACTTCGCGGGCCGGATCCGGCCCCCGGGCCTTGTGTTTGACAGGTCTGCTCTACGGGGAGGAAATCTACCAGCTAACCAAGACCTACAAAAAATTCGAAGTACGAAGAGCTTCCATTCTGTGTGACCTCACATTCCTACGCAACTGCCGAGATCAAAATTTAATCCCCACATCCTTCCAATTGAAATTCCACTCCAACTCTGCAGCCATCAAACGCATCCTGATAAGAACTGAACTGGCCCTAATCAGAAACGAACTCCACACAAAAAGATTCCTCCTGGACCGAATCAACAGAGACCTCCTCACACTTCACCTCAAACTCAGCAACAAGATCCACCCCACACTTTGGGACAAATTCAAACAAATCGCCGTCTGGAGAGCTGAAACAGAGACTGCCTACAAAACAGACACACACACCAATAAACTCCGAAGACTAAAGGAACGCCAGAAACAAACCCCTCCTCTCCCACAGCAACACATGAAACAAACTGTGCACAACATCTCAGATAGGATTCTCACCAAAGCTGAAACCAACGTCCTGTCTAAAGGATTTAATTTTGCAGTCGCTCCCAAACACATTCCCACGGAAACCATTATATGCGGAGTCGAATCCAGCCTGACCAAAATTAACCCTGATGACGCCAACAAAATCAGACTCGAAGTTACCAACATCCTCTGCACCAGCAAACCACCCAAAAGCAACTTACCCAAAGAGGAACAGACAGCACTACTTAACCTAAAAAATGACACCAGCATAATCATTCTGCCAGCAGACAAAGGCAACGCCACGGTGGTAATGAACTCATCTGACTACCATACCAAATTATCCAACCTACTCCGAGACTCCACATACAAACTCCTCAAGACAGATCCCACCATCTACCTGGAAAAAACCACAAAATCAAAAATAAAAGCCACCCCCATCAGTGAAGAGATCCAGAAAACAATCATTCCCAGAGAAAAATCATCCAGATGTCTTAAGCTCTATGGTCTGCCCAAGATACACAAAGAAGGAACCCCACTCAGACCCATAGTCAGCTCCATAGGCTCACCTCTACAAAATCTAGCCAAATTTCTTGCCAAACAACTACAGCCTTATGCAAATTCCATCACCTCACACGTACAAAACTCATTCCAATTCATAGAGATCATAAGCAAACTAAACTTACAGCCCTGTGACCTACTTGTGAGCTTCGATGTTGTATCCCTCTTCACCCAAGTGCCAATCAAAGAAGCCTTGACAGCTATCCTAAATAAATACAACCCCCCAAAACACATCCTAGATCTGACCAACCACTGCCTATCTAACACATACTTCATCTACAATGGACAAAGATACAAACAAATGGAAGGAGCACCCATGGGATCACCCCTCTCACCTGTCATCGCAAACCTCTACATGGAACACTTTGAAACCCTCGCTCTAGAAAAATCCAACCACAAACCCAAACTCTGGCTCAGATACGTAGATGACACCTTCGTAATCTGGCCACACGGCAAAGAAAAACTGGATGACTTCCTCATACACCTCAATAGCCTACACCCCAAAACACAATTCACCATGGAAACAGAAGCTAACAATCAACTTCCCTTCCTTGATGTCTTAGTCTACAAGAAATCCAACGGCTCCCTAGGACACACTATCTACCATAAAAAAACACACACAAACCGCTATCTGAACGCACTCTCACACCACCACCCAGCACAGATCAACTCCGTAGCCAAGACACTCATCTCCAGAACAAAACACCTAGCTGACGAACAACACCTAAAAACCGAACTACACACTCTCACTAATGTACTAACAGCCAATGGATTCCAAAGAAACACGATTACCAACCTAATCCGAAGAGAGACACCCACAAAAACCCAAGACAGAGAACAAGAAAATGGCAAAGCCCTCCTCCCATACTTAAAAGGGACCACAGACAGAATCAGCAAGGTCCTCCAAAAACACAACATCAAAACAGCATTCTACATAGACAGAAAAATATCCACCATCCTAAGAAACCCCAAGGACATAATTGGCTTAGAAAACCAAGGAGTATACGAAATCCCATGCACCACCTGCCCCACCACATACATCGGACAGACCAACAGAAGAATAAGTGCACGCATTGAAGAGCACAAAAACTCACTCAGAAAGGGAGAACAAACTTCATCCCTGGTCCAACACTTTGAAGCCACGGGACATGAAATCGATTTTAAAAAAACCAAAACTATCGCCAAAATTGAACATTTTAACAACAGAATAATCAGAGAAGCCATTGAGATAGAAAAACGCCCCCACAGCATGAATAAACGAGATGATACCTCTCGCCTACCAGCCATTTGGAAACCCGCCTTGATTGACAGACGAGGCCCAACCACCAAGAATGATACCAGACCCAAACTCATGATAACATCACATGACATCACCACCACACAACCATTCAAAAAGCAAATCCGAACCCACAATGATAACGAGGCACAACCAAAAAACAGAAACCTAACTACAGCTGCAACATCAGCCACTTTAAACCCCTCCAAACCACACAATAAGCAAACTGACACCCACTATAAAAACATGGCACCACCACAAACACGAAGCCGAACAAAAGCAGCACAACTCACCAGCTCAGGTCTGGAGCTGGCAGCTGAGACCAGCCCATCCACCCAGAACACCCCCCCCACCCAATCAGAACACACCCACCATTCAAAGCACACTCCCACCCAATCAGAACACACTTGGTCCCCTACCCAATCAGAGCACACCTCCACAGAACACACCCCCTCTGGCAGTTTAAAAAAGAGGAACAAACAGCCACATGCTTCTCCCAGAAGAAGGAAGCTAAAGCCTGATGATGACGGATGGGATTCCGTCGAAACGTTGCGCCCACACCTTTAGTTCTACGCGGGGAAAAACCCGAAAAACCAAGGATCCACATACAGGCACCCGCGAAAACCTCAGAAAACAAATATCTTACCTCTACGGCAGAGGTGTCAAACTCAATTTCATTGAGGGCCATACAAATATATATATATATATATATATATGAGTTTAGAGGGAAAAGTAAGAGTGAGGATGGGAATGTTTCCTTTATAAAAAGTCTCATTTTGTCTTTCCTATCTTTAGTTCTGTCTTTGGTTGTTATTGAAAATCACCAAGCCTAATTTTGGTGGTATGATTTTATGTCTGTTAGGGAGTTCCATGTAGACTTGAGGTTGCTTATCCCAGGACTTTTCAACCTTTTCACCCATTGTACCACTTTTAGGATATGGCAACATCTGAGTGCCACCAGTCACCTAGCAAGGTGTCAAAAACCTGACCCCCCAAAAAGGAAAAAAGGGATGAAGTACAGATAGTCCTCAACTTACAACAGTTTGCTTAGTGACTGTTCGAAGTTACAATGGCACTGAAAAAAGTGCCTCAGCAAGCCGCAGCCGAGGAAGACACCTGCCTGCCCACCTGGCAGCGCTCTTCCTCTTGTCTGAGGTTTTCATTGTTGTGAGCATTTCTGTTGAGCATTGGCAGTGGGGGTGGATGGGGGGTTATTTGGTTTTTATTTCCCCCCCCAACCTTTGGTAGGTGGTTGCAGCAGCTTTTGGTCACTTCATATGACCCTGGGACAATGCGATATGAATTCAATAAATATGAATCAGTTGCCAAGCATCTGAATGTAAATCACAAGATCCTGGAGATGCTGCAACATTCCAGCTGATCGGTGCTTCTTCTGGGCTCAGCAAAAGTGCCAGGATCAGCGCCAGGCTCCAGCTGGAGCCTGGCGCTGATCCTGGTGCTTCTGCTGAGCCCTGACAGCCCCGAAGAAGTGTTGATCAGCTGGAAAGTGGCACTGATCCTGGCGCTTCCGCTGAGCCCTGACATCCCTGCAGCTCCAGCAATCTCTCACTCAGGCTTGTGCAGTGCTGCCACCGGTTCAGCTCATTCCCCTTACCCGCTACCACTTCTCTAGTATGGTCATGTACCACCCACCAGGTGCCAATGTACCACAGGTGGTACCCGTACCACTGGTTGAAAAGCCCTGGCTTATCCCACCATTAAATTATATATGGTTTATCTACTGCAGACATGTCAAACTTATGACGTCACATGACATCGTGCGATGTATCGGAACTTTTTCTCCATTGGCGGCAATGGGGTGGGCACAATTTGCTGATGACATGTTCGGCCCGTGGGCCGGCAGTTTGACACCCCTGATCTACTGCGTGTACATGCAGAACCCTGTTTTGTGGCATGTTTTAATGCAACCAAAGTGCCTCTTTTTGAAATAGTAAAAGTTGTCTTTCCTTGTCTGTGGAAGCAGAGATAATGCTTCCATTAGGGCTGTCATCAAAGAAACTGTACAAACACATGTATTTGTACAGTCTGTCAGTTGGAGGCCACAAAGTGGCCACACCAGCCTTGCAAAGGTCACAGCTGCTTTAACATTTCAGGGACAAATGTTCCACTAACACGTTTTTCAAAGCTCCTCTTTCAAATGTTCTTTATAGTTCTGCTTACATGCATTCATTATCATTCCATCACAAAAAGAATTACTGAGCTTAATCAGTAAAAAAAATCTGTTGCTTATATGCCTATATACCAGTATACATCCATACAAATATATCTATCATGCTGTTTGCTTTCAAAGTAAGGAAAGTTATGGAGAGTGCAGTAATGGAGGGAAAAAATAAGGTGACATAATTAAAGCATGAGATAAACAGAAAAAGAAACATAGCTAAATGTAGCTTATACAACCATCATTCACTATATTTCTTAATGGCTTACTAACTTTATTAATCATTCTTGCTTTCTTACGTCCATACTCTGCTTCATACAATACCTTTTGTTCTTTACAATTCTCACTTGCCTCTTTTCTGAGGATCACATCAGCAACCTCTTGATCTTTCTCTTTCACTCCACCCACTCATTAATTTATCTATTTGTTTTGTGATTCGATCATCATTTCTTCTCTATGACCAAGCCACCTTGCAGGGTTGTGCCGAGGAGTTTAGCCAGCATCTGTCTGACAAAATCGCTCGGATCCGGACTGGTTTGGCCTCTGACTGGGCAGAGTCTGACGGTGAGAACATGGGTGGTCTTGTCGATGTCATCTGGGAGGAGTTTGATCCTGTGACTCCGGAAGAGGTGGACAGGATTATGGGGAGGCTGAGCTCCACCACGTGTTTATTGGACCCGTGCACCTCCTGGCTGGTTTATTCGGCTCAGGAGGGGACACGAGGCTGGCTCCAGGCAGTGATAACTGCTTCTCTGAATGAGGGTAGTTTTCCCGCCGCCTTGAAGGAGGCGGTGGTGAGACCCCTCCTCAAGAAGCCTGCCCTGGACCCAGCTGTTTTAAACAACTTTCATCCAGTCTCCAACCTTCGCTTTCTTGCGAAGATTGTTGAGAGTGTGGTGGCGCAGCAGCTCCCTCTGTTCCTGGAGGAAGCTGATTATCTAGACCTGTACCAATCGGGCTTCAGGCCCGGGTACAGCACAGAGACGGCATTGGTCGTGCTGGTGAATGATCTCTGGTGGGCTCAGGACAGGGGTTGCTCCTCTGTCCTAGTCCTATTAGACCTCTCAGCGGCTTTTGATACCATCGACCATGGTATCTTACTGCGGCGTCTTTGGGGGCTGGGAGTGGGAGGCACTCTCTTACGGTGGTTCTCCTCCTACCTCCTGGGACGTTCGCAGTCGGTGTTGGCAGGAGGGCAGAGGTCGGCCTCGAGGCCTCTTGTTTGTGGAGTTCCTCAGGGGTCGGTCCTCTCGCCTCTCCTGTTCAACATCTATATGAAGCCGCTGGGTGAGATCATTCGTGGTTTTGGGGTTGGGTATCATCAATATGCTGATGATACCCAGCTTTTTATTTGTACCCCAAACCACCCCAGTGATGCCCTCAATGTGATGTGCCGTTGCCTGGAGGCGGTCCGGGTCTGGATGGGGAGGAACAGGCTTCGGCTCAACCCTGACAAGACTGAGTGGCTGTGTGTGCCGGCGTCTCACGAAATTCAGAATATTCCATCGTTAATTATGGGGGGTGAGATATTACCCCCCGTAGATAGGGCTCGCAACTTGGGTGTCCTCCTAGATTCACAGCTCTCCTTGGAAGATCATATAGGAGCTGTGACTAGGGGGCCTTCGCCCAGGTTCGCCTGGTGCGTCAGTTGCGGCCCTATCTAGACCGGGATGCCTTGCGCACAGTCACCCATGCACTCGTGACCTCCCGTTTGGACTACAGCAATGCTTTCTACGTGGGGCTGCCCTTGAGGACTACTCGGAGGCTCCAGCTGGTGCAGAATGCAGCCACACGAGTGGTGGTGGGGGCTTCCTGATACTCCCATGTAACCCCTCTACTCCGTGAGCTGCATTGGCTTCCGGTTGCCCTCTGGGTAAGATTCAAGGTGCTGGTTATGACCTATAAAGCCCTAAATGGCATGGGTCCGGGTTACTTACGGGAGCACCTGCTGCTGGCATCAACTTCCCTTCGTCCAGTGCGCTCCCACAGAGAGAGCCTCCTTAGGGTGCCGTCGGTCAAAGAGTGTCGACTGGCGGCCCCCAGGGGGAGGGCGTTCTCTGTGGGCGCGCCAGACCTTTGGAACCGTTTACCGGTGGAGCTCTGGATGGCTCCCGACCTTCGCTCCTTCCGACGTGACCTAAAAACATATTTATTTGAACAAGCCGGCCTGGTCTGATGGGTTTAGGGGTATTTTAACACTATTGTATTAATTTATTGAATTGGGCTGTAGTATTTAATATTTTTTTAATTTTTATATATTGTATTTTATTGTATTGCCCTGTACACCGCCCTGAGTCCTTCGGGAGAAGGGCGGTATAAAAATTAAATTAAATTAAAAATTAAATTAAATTTGTTTTTTTATCCAGTCCAAATTGATCCAGGATCTTTTCATTCCTGTCCATATCTTTTCTTGCTGTAAGTTACACATTTCCTAATTACCCTATTCTTGCTGCATCCAGCTTGTTTTTATACTTTTGCTAACATACCCACCTTTAACGTCTGTAAAACCAAGTGGGAAGACTCGCAGGGATTCCGACAGCATACACGTTTAACAAATATTATGGATGGTTGCATAGTCAGATGTTTAGAGTGAATCTGGCATTTTTGTCTACCTATTGACTCCTTCCCATGGACCTGGAATAGTCAGATGATGTTCTGTAAAGATATTAGAGGTATCATCACAGGATGTAAGCTGTTCTAAGCAAAACTACCTTTTGCAATTGACTGATCCGTGATTTTGTCAATGCCAGTGGTGTTCAAGTGGTGCTCAGTTATTTTGGAATTTCACACAAGTACTATCAGTACTATCTTTGCTTTTGGTTTGCCACAATCAATCTACTTCTATTTGTAGGTCTTTGTTATTTTCTCCAGTTTTCTCTTCTTCTGCTATCTCCAAGTATTGCAATGTGCACTCACCCGCACACAGAGAAAGACAGACAAAAGGAGGGGGGGGGAGAGAGAGAAAGAGACTGAAAAAAATCACAGCTACTCCATAAGCATGTCCATATTTCAACATTGCTTAATTATCTACACCCGGCAGTCTTTGAATTGTTTAATATTCTCACAACACTTCTTACTTTCTTTTCATCATTTTTTTTTCTACATTACAGTCTACAAAAGTTGTTTGGATCTCGATGGAGAAGCCTAAACAATTATTTCCATCCAAATTGCTTTATTTTGCCTTGGCTTCTTTTAATCTTTTTTCCCTTATTTGGTTTGCCTATATTCTTTGTAGCTATCTTTTGTTGTACACACACAACACAAACACACACATATGTGTGTTTTTGTGTTTGTGTATACATATGTGTATACACACACACATACATACATACATAGTATCACACACACACACATGCATACATACATACATACATACATAGTATATACCTATGAGTATGTGTACAACAAAAGATAGCTACAAAGAATATAGCAAACCAAATAAGAAAAAAAAAGATTAAAACATTATATATATTGCCTGTGGTACCTGCCCATCCAGTAAGAAAGGAAATTCTCCAAGTCCTAACCCCCTCGGGTGATATCTTCATGGACCATGAGGACAGACCTTCTCTGTCATTGTTCCACTTCTCTAGAACAGCATATCTCTAGAACATCCTCAACTCTGCTACAATTTCAGGATGTCATTAAGACTTGGCTTTTTGAGAGGATCTTTTAAAGATATGGACTGGTCAATCCTGAAGAATGATGGTAGCAATTAATGTAGGTTTTTTATATCTTTGTTATAATTTGCAATGTTTTGTTCTACTTGTCAATTACTCAGCGTAATTTTTAATTGGAGCAGCATACATAATTAAACAATAAACAATCATGAGTCTGTGGATTCCTAATTTTATATGATCTGACATCAGAATATTTATCTTAAAAATAATTATCTTTCAGGTTTTAGTAAGGTTTCCACAAGAGAAGACTTGAAGATAGACAGTTTGACATACAGGTTACGTTTTTAAAAGGAGAGAGATAAATTGTTCACTCCCTTTTGTAGCAAATGTTTTAAAACCAAAATTATGGAAATCCACTTCTTACTGTTTACTGTCGCTGTTTTTGGCATGCAGTTCTGATGATTCACAAATAAAGGAATTCCTTCATTTCTGTGAGCTTTTTAAGATATCTTAATAAATATCTGTCCTGAAATCCAAGCAAAGGTTCATTTTCCCAAATATCTTTCTTTTTGTTTAGATTATATGATACTAAAAATGTAATAGGAGTACACACACAGTATTCACTAGATTGATCCTATTGCCCTTTAAAAAGTTTAACACGGAGTTGCATATAAATAGAATCCGTATCCTTGCTATTCTGGCAAAAATAGCACTAAACAGTTTAAAGGCAGAATTAAAACAGTTGAAGGTTCAGGATGGATTTTTATTTGGCGTCAGGAGATTATTGGTGGGCTTTTTTAATTACTGAAGATTTTAAAAAGATTTTTGGATTTGTTTTTTAGAATATAGATCCAGATTTATCAGATTAAAGATGTGGTGTATTGGTAACTCTGCTAAACTTGAGATATTGCATATCTGACTACATTTTGCATATAGTCTTAAGTCTTTAGGCATAATTACTACTCTAAGTTTATTTTATTCAGGCATGAGTCTAACTTCATCAGATGTTAATTTAATGGTCTCATTGCTATCAAGATTTCATAGTTGTTTGTATGAATTGTCAATTTAAGAAGGTTTTGATGGTTCAGTATTCTGTTCTCACAGTGTCTAGTCATGTATTTCTGGGGAACTAACAATCACAATGGTAATCAATCACTTGTGGATCCAGTAACTGGTATTCAGTATTTGACTGTCTAGCTTAGGAAGTGTTATGCCTATCCATTATGATTAGTAGCTGTAGAAAAAATTATAAATTATTTTAAATTTAGCTATATTTAGATTGTTTTAATGACCCAGGATAACCTCGTATTTCTGCTGCTGTTATGCTAGTGTTCATTGCAATGAAAGTATCATCAAAAGGTTCAAATAAGGCTTTTTAGCATATTTATTGTTAAGAAAATTTTGTATACAAACATAGGAAGAATGAGAGAAATTGTAAATCAGCTGTCGCCGCCTGATGTCTTCCAATTGTTTGGAACTGCAGTTGCATACCATCTTTAGTGGGAATTTCAGGAGTTGTCATCCAACATGTTTACAGATACTATATACATTTACTATAGTTTGTATCACTTTAATTTTGGGATATGATTGAAAATTACACCATCTGTTACTTAAATGATTGCTGTGATACTACTTGAAATTCAGTTATTGTTAATTGAAGATATGCTGTACTGGTGGTATCTTCCTGTCATGTATTAAGTTTCCAACAGTATTTTTTTTTCTCTGAAGAATATCACATGCCATCTCTTCATTTCCCTAGGAATATATTGATGCTCATCCTGAAACTATAATTCTGGATCCTCTTCCTGCTATCAGGACATTACTGGATCGATCAAAATCTTACGAACTCATTAGAAAGATAGAACTATACATGAAAGGTAAGCCTCTAAACCTCTTATTGACTAAAAGCTAGTTGTGGGTTGGTAAAACATAGCTACTTTACATTTTTGTTTGCATATGGATAAATAAACTCCTACTAAAAGGAAATTGTTTACATTTGCAAGAAATACCATAACTGGTTAAGGGACGCGGTGGCTCAGTGGGTTAGGACGCTGAGCTTGTCGATCAGAAGGTCGGCAGTTTGGCGGGTCGAATCCCGAGTGCCGCGTAACAGAGTGAGCGCCTGTTACTCGTCCCAGCTTCTGCCAACCTAGCAGTTCGAAAGCACGTAAAAATGCAAGTAGAAAAATAGGGACCACTACGGTGGGAAGGTAACAGCGTTCCGTGCACCTTTGGTGTCTAGTCATGCCGGCCACATGACCACGGAGACGTCCTCGGACAAGCGCTGGCTCTTCGGCTTTGAAACGGAGATGAGCACCGGCCCCTAGAGTCGGAAACGACTAGCACACATGTGCGGGGGAACCTTTACCTTTACCTTTACCTTACCATAACTGGTGGGACCACAAAATAGATAAACAATATCCAATAGTAGAACTTTTCCATACATATGTACAATCATACATATATGCATATATATCAGAAAATATAATAAGATATAAAGATAAATAACATATTTATTTATTTATTTATTTATTTATTTTATTACATTTATATACCGTCTTCAGGCCCCGGCAGAATGAATGGAGATCGGGGGCAGTCCTCAGCTCCACTGGCAGCTGGTTCACACACACACATATATATATATGTCAAATGTTAACTATTTAGATTACCTTGCTAGGCCCCAAACATGGGGCAAATCTTTATTTCCTGTTTTCAGCCTATCTTGAAGGCCATCGAACAGGCTGTAGTCACACCGGACAGTTAGTGTCTGAATGAAGATGTAGTTGTAGCTGATGTAGTTCCAATCTTCAAAAAAGGCAAAAAAATTGATACAGGAAACTAGAGACTTGTCAGCCTGACCTCAATACCTGGGAAGATTCTGGAAAAGATAATCAAGCAACGAATCAGCAAACACCTAGAGGCATACATGTTTGTCCAAAACAGATCATGCCAGACAAATCTTATTGCATTCTTTGACCAAGTGACAAAATTAGTGGATCAGAGGAATGCTGTGGATATAATTTACTTGGACTTCAGTAAGGCATTTGATAAAGTAGACCACAACCTACCACTTGATAAGATAGAAAAATGTGGGTTAGACAGCATCACCAACAGATGGATTTGTAGCTGGCTGACCAGCTGTACTCAACGTGTGGTCATCAATGGAACTGCATCTACATGGAGGGAAGTGTGTAGTGGGGTGCCTCAGGACACTGTTCTGGGGCCAGTGCTCTTCAAAATAATAATAATAATAATAAAATAATAATAATAATAATAATAATAATAATAATAATAATAATAATAATAATAATAATAATAACGATGATGATGATGTTGGAAGGGACCTTGGAGGTCATCTAGTCCAACCCCCTGCTAAGGCAGGAAACCCTATACCATTTCAGACAAATGGCTGTCCAGTCTCTTCTTAAAAACTTCCAGTGTTGGAGCATTCACAGCTTCTGGAGGCAGGTTGTTCCACTGGTTAGTTGTTCTAACTGTCAGGAAGTTTCTCCTTAGTTCTAGGTTGCTTTTCTCCTTGACTAGTTTCCATCCGTTGCTTCTTGTCCTGCTTTCATATCTTCATATCTTCATCAATGATTTGGACAAGGGGATAGATGGGGAACTCATCAGACTTGCAGACAACACCAAGCTGGCAGGAATAGCCAACACTCCAGAAGATAGGCTCTTGACAGACTTGAACATTGGGCGATGTCTAACAAAATGAAATTCAGTGGAGAAAAAAGTAAGGTTCTACATTTAGGCAAAAAACCCCAAATGTATAGTATAGGTCAGTGGTAAGCAACCTTGGCTCTTTTATGACTTGTGGACTTCAATACCCAGAATTCCTGAACCAGCCATGCTGACTCAGGAATTTTGGGAGTTGAAGTCCACAAGTCATAAAAAAGCCAAGGTTGCCTACCCCTGGTATAGGTGATACCTTGCTCAATAGTAGTAACTGTGAGAGGGATCTCGGAGTCCTAGTGGACAATCACTTAAATATGAGTTAGCAGTGTGCTGCAGCTGCCAGAAAAGCCAACACAGTGCTAGGCTGCAATAACAGAGGGATAGAATCAAGATCATGTGAAGTATTAATACCACTTTACAATGCCTTGGTAAGGCCACATGTGGAATACTGCATCCAGGACGAGAAGCAATGGATGGAAACTAACCAAAGAGAGAAGCAACCTAGAACTAAGGAGAAACTTGCTGACAGTTAGAACAATTAACCAGTGGAACAACCTGCCTCCAGAAGCTGTGAATGCTCCAACACTGGAAGTTTTTAAGAACAGACTGGACAGCCATTTGTCTGAAATGGTACAGGGTTTCCTGCCTGAGCAGGGGGTTAGACTAGATGACCTCCAAGATCCCTTCCAACTATCATTATTATTATTATTGGTAGTAGTAGTAGTACAAATACCTGAGTCTCCTTCAGGTTGATAACTAGGTCAAGAAGACCTAGTTAATACAACAGAAGAGTGAAAATCTTAAAGTCCAAACTCGGTGGTGGAAATGTCACTTAATTCCATTCATTAGATACAGCTAGAATTCAGAACTAAAAGCTCTGGATAACAAGACGAGAAAAATAATGACAATGAATCATGCCCTTCATCCATGCAGAGATTATTATTATTTATTATTATTTATTAAATTTTTATACCGCCCTTCTCCCGAAGGACTCAGGGCGGTGTACAGGGCAATAAATATCAGAATATAAATACAAAAGTTAAAAGAAGTTAAAAGAATTAAATAATCATGCCCAATATAATACAATGATTAAAACTATGTTAAAATTAGACCCAACCCCAAACCCATCAAACCAGGCCAGATTGTTCAAATAAATAAGTTTTTAAATTGCGCCAGAAGGAGCGAAGGTCGGGGGCCATCCAGAGCTCAACCGGCAAGCGGTTCCATAGGTCTGGCGTGCCCACAGAGAACGCCCTCCCCCTGGGGGCCACCAATCGACATTCTCTGATCGGATTCTCTGATTCTCTGATCTGATCGGAGGCACCCTGAGGAGGCCCACTCTGTGGGAGCGCACTGGACAGAGGGAGGTCGATGCCGGCAGCAGGTGCTGCCGTAGGTAATCCGGACCCATGCCATGTTGACAGACACTGTTTACCAAGGAGCATGAATGGTTATGGAGTGTTGCAATTATATCAGTCAGCTGAAAAAGAAAAAGGAACAGAGGAAGAATATCTGAAGGACATACTGAAGAAAATATACCAAAGCTAGTATACCAGAAGTGGAAACTGAATAGTGGGAAGACCAAATTGACCTATAAGAAGTAACCAAACAGAGAATAGCAATAGCACGTAGACTTATATACTGCTTCAAAGTGCTCTCTAAGCAGTTTACCGAGTCAACATGCTGCCCCCTAACATTCTGGGTCCTCACGTTACTGACCTCAGAAGTATGGAAGACTGAGTCAACCATGAGCCAATCAGGAAGGAAGGAATTGAACTCCTGCCAATGTGAGCAGAATTAGCCTGCAATACTGCATTCTAACCACTCACCACCACGGCTCTTATAGAATAGAAAAGAGTCATGGCAAGAAAAAATCATTACATGACCAATACATGAAAAAGCTAGAAGACAAAGCAGCTAACAATACCTGACAATGGCTAAGAGCAGGAAAGTTGAAAAAAGAGAGAAAGGCTAATTCTGGATGCATGAGACCAAGCCTCAAGAACAAATGAGTGTAAAGTTAGAATTGAGAAAACAGAAACAGTGGATCACCTGGTTAAATGCTGGAAGAAGGTCATGCAGACAGATTACAAACAGTAGCATGACAAAGTAGCAACAATGGAGCATTGGAATAGCTGCAAGAAATACCATTCGCTTGCAAGCAAGAACTGATGAGAGCACAAAGTAGCCAAAGCAATAACTAATGAAGATGTTAAAAGTACTCTGGGACTTTAGAATTCAAACAGGTAAGTGTCTGCCATACTTTTTTGATCTGAAAGACCAAGTCTGGATAGTGGATATTGCAATACCTAGAGACAGCAGAAAAAAAATAGAACTGGAGAAAATCACAAAATATAAAGGCCTGCAAATAGAAGTAGAACAATTGTGGCAAAAGAAAGCAAAGATAGCACCTATAATAATAGATGCCTGGGGTGCAATTCCAAAACAGTTGGCGCACTACCTGAAAACACTCACCATTGACAAAGTCACCATCAGTCAATTGCAAAAGATAGTTTCATTTGGAACCATTTATATCCTCTGACAATAATTTTAATATCATTAAATAACATCTACCTATCCGAACGGTGTGGTGGCCTAGTGGTAGAGCTCTCCCCTAATCAGGAGGCTGTGAGTTTGATCCTAGGTAGTGGCAGATATTTCTCACTCTGGAAGCAAACAGAAAATATCTGCTGTGAGTTTCACATAGGCAACAGGAAGGGTATCCGGCCAGTAAATGCTCAGCTCCATTCAGTCATCCCGACTCCACCCCAATGCAAGGGATTACAGGGTCGTTAAAACACACACAAACACACACAAATCTACCTATCTCAGGGCCTTGGGAAAGATTCAATTGGTAGACAAAAATGCCGAATCCAGTCTAAATATCTGGCTGATCGTGTGACCAAGAAGATTATTTGTTCAGAGTTGTAAGGCCAGATACAGTAAAATATCCAATAGTACATCACACGCACCCACCCACCCCCACACACACGCACGCACGCACACACACACACACACACACACCCCAGAAAAACAATTAGTACAATATAAAGATAAATAAGAATATGTATAATAAAATAAAAATAGTATTACAAAACCCCTATTACAACATTGTTCAACCTTAGTCTGTTGGGTCTACAATTCTCAAAGTACCTGTTCAGCATGGTCTTTGACAGCCCTAATATAGTAGATATTTTTGAAATATAGAAACATCTGTGATTAAATATATAATTAATTTACACTTTTAAATACTGTAGTCTTGCATATTTATTTTATAGGTAAACTTAGCTAATTTTAGAAGTATGCTCACAATGTAAATAATTAGAATAAGTTTTTAACTTCTTTAGCAAGAATTAAAGAACAGGTGTGCTGGCAGTCTGGTGTTATGTGCGTTCATAAATTGGTGGATGAATGACTAAGATAGCAATGCTTTTGAAATGAAGGGAAAGCAGCACAATGAGTTTGTTTAAAACTTTTAAAGTCTTTTAAGATGAATTTAATAAGAATAGATTCTACCACATCAGATTCCTGTCTATTTCATTACTAGAAATCAACAAAACAGTCTACATCAGTTTTCATATGTGTTCAGTCTCAAGCTGTTATCATTCTGTTTTCATTTTTAAGAAATAATGAAAAATTATATTTTGTATACATTTTCTCATCTGTATATTTATTTCTAAAAATATGTGTATTATGTATTTTTAATGCTAAAACTTTTGAAAAACTCCCATCTTGAATACACACTGTCCTCTAGTGTAGGAATGAGGAACATGTGACCCTCATGATGTTACTGCACTACAGCACAGTATTTCTTACAGTACGTAAGTTAGTATTATGCTGGCTGGGCCTGATGAAAATTGTAGTTAAGTAATCCATGGAGAAATACATTTCTCTTGTCTCCTCCTCTACTGCAATTCTGGTTTTCCTGGAACCCATGTTCATTGGACGTAACAAAATAATGCTCTAGAAAACTTGTGAGTTCCTGAAAGTGTTATGTCTAGATTTCATTTAAAATTTAAACTGCAGATAATAGCTGAGCGGTAAAGAAGATGGGTGAATGCATCTCTTGAAGTCAACTTAGGGTAGCAGTCCCCAACCTTTTTGGCACCAGGAATCGGTTTCATGGAAGACAATATTTCCACGGACTGGGGGAGGGAATGGTTCCAATTTCGCTTGCTCGCCCGCCACTCACCTCCTGTGTGATGGATTGGTATGATCCATGGCCCAGGGGTGGGGGAACCCTGGCTTAGGGTATTGTCTCCCAATCCTAACTGATTTTATTTAGTCACTTTATTAAATCTCTGGAGCATATGCAGAGTTTAATGGATTGAATTGTTCAAGCCCATAGATATTTCAGTTGTTGATGATAGTGTATCATTTTGTCTGTAGTCTTTCCTTATCTTTTTAACTATTTTCTGAGACTTTTAAAAATGTAATATGAATACAATGTGTAAATATGAGCTTTTCTTGTTTTTTATCATAAAAACAAATTTAATATAAAGGCTGCTCTTTAATTTTATATTTTATGACATATGCTCTTTTTTACTTACTAATCACTGGCTTTACTGGCTTTCTCAAACAGTTTTTCAAGTTTCATAGTCTCTTCCTTATGTCTCTTTCTTAAATATTGGAAACACATTGCATATTATCAGCTAGCTACTATTACTATATACTTCCCCAACTATCAACTTGTTTGTATTTTTCCCAAGCAATTTGATATCGAAATCAGAATAAATGTTTGCAGAAAATATGTATTTTTACACTGTTGTTGCTTTGCAGGGGAATTTGTGGTAAGTTGAGCATGGAAAGTGTATGTAGATATGTACATTAAAATTATTTGTCTCATCAAATTTATAGTTGGTGTTTTGCAAATATAAACAAACATCTTCTGTTGCTTAAAATAAGTAACAGATAACTGGGTGGGAAAAACCTTCTTAAAAATGTTTGTATTATATGAAAGCGAAGTATGTTGAAATCTATGCCACAGTCAAAATACTTCTGATTATGTTGAAGATTATATTCTTTGGAATGTGGCTACTGTAGAAACAAGCTGTCACAAGAATTCTTTTTCACCTGCCAAAACACAATCTTAAAAATTGTACTGCATGATTAAAGAGCTAAAGCCTCTAACTGCAGGGTATTACTTGGTTCTTTTATATCATAATCTCTGGTTCAATTTAACATTTTTTCCTGCCATTTCAAACACACACACACACACACACACACACACACACACACACACACACACACACACCTTTGCAAAGTAATGAATAAACGCATCCACCAAAAGGTAATTAACTTGTAACAGCTGTATATGCAAGTTTAGCATTAGGATGTTTAAGTCTTGACATTGCTAATTTTTGTGGTATAATAGCTGCTTATTGTAGGTTGTTGTCATTTAGTAATTCATGCACATAATACCTAAACTAATCTAAGGCAACAGAAGGCTCTTCAGTCAAGTTATCCAGTCTTAGAGAACTGGAAACAACAAATCACTGCTCAAAGACAGAAAAAGAAATAAGGAAATGTGATAGATTTAAATGATGGGTAGATCCCTTTTTGGTAATTGTGGGCCATATGTAATATGTTCACAAGAGAGACAGAGAGGGGGAAAGTAGCAATGAAAAATGGGTAACATTGATAAGAATGGGATTTTCAGGAGTTGGTTGTTGTGTAAGCAAGTTCTATCAGTTCAGGTCTATTTTTGGTTTTCCACCATCTTATCTCTAGGAAGATACTTTCAGTTCCTTTATTGTCATAGGTCTTTGATAAATCAAGGAGCCACTTGCAAGACACTCTCTTGGCAAGAGCAGGAGATTTTACAAGAGCAATCTTTGCCACCTCTCTAGCCATCTCTGAATTTCAGAAATGAACTTGGCATGAAAAATACTATATACCAAATTCTCAACAAAACTCTCAAGCACTCTCTAGAACAAGGGTCACCAACCCCTGGGCTAAGGCCCACTACTGGGCCTTGGCCCATTCAGAACCAGGCCATGGAAATGGCAGCTGACCGCGCGCATGTGCGCAGCTCCACTTTTACAAGCAGCTGATAAGTGTGCACCCAGCTTTATTTGAGCAGCAGGCATTTATGCTCCCCGCTCACACAAGTGGAACTGTACACGTGTAACCATTCCCTTTTCCCACCCCTGCTGGTCCACAAAGCTAAAAAGATTGGGGCACGCTACTCTAGAATCTCTCTGGATTCTACATGGCTAATCATTCAAACTTGTGACATCACGTGAGGTCGCGCAACGAATCGAGACGGTTTTGCAATTGCTGACAGTGGGGTGGGCGTGGCTTCCGGATGACGCATCTGGCCCACGGGCTGGCAGTTTGACACCCCTGTTTTAAAGGGTCCACACAAAGGTCCAGGGTTTCTATGATCCATTGTCTGATAAGGAAATGATTTGATCATGACAAAGAACAGATGTCAATGCCCTCTGTCTTCAGATCCTGTCTAAACTGCTCTGAAATAAAGATCTGGCCCAGTCACATGTGTTGCGCTACAATTATTTGTGACAAGCTTAAACATTAATATACCAGGAATTTTATCTGTGACTTTTTACATTCAAAAGTTTCTCAGCAAAAGTCTCTTCTTTGTCCACTTATAAACTGTAGAGTTAGAATTAACTTGACTATTCAAATGCATCAGATTTCCAGAGACCAACTCCCTCGTGTTGAAGTACTCTGTCCTCTTGCTTTGATAACCATTTTTTTTACAAATCTATTGTAAATGTGTGTTAATTACAAGTTTGTTTATATTTTCCTATATTTTCCTAGTTCCTCCATCTTACTTCTTTTCCTTTTCCACCTTTTCTGCAACAATGCCCAATTAATAAAGGCTTCTTAATTGAATGATAAATTTGAAATCTATTAACATGGAATTCTTTAGTTCAATCTTTAATAACCATACTGGCTAAGAATTACTGAACTCTTACACATTCAGCATTTATGAAAATGCTGATCTGGCTGTATGGAATTGGCTGTCTAGAGTTCAGCCTGATTAGATCTAGAATTAATCCTTAATCTCAGTTTATGACATGGCACTATTCTTTCATTCTTTATCACATAATGTCTCCAGTCATTATTTTCTCCTAAGAAAATTACACTTTTGCTGTACATCTTAAATGGGAGCACAACTATTCTGTGGTTCTCTCTTCACTAACTCAGTATTGAAATAACAGGGCCTAAAGTTCAGTGGTGTTTACATTTCCTATTCTTCAACACTGATTTGGTTTGGAGTCTTTATGTTTCAGAAGACTGTTATAATGCTAAACACAGGATGACAAATGTATGTTTACACATTAACTTCAAAGATATATAATAGTGGAAAAAACATTTGTAGAAATTTTGTAAATAGCTGTACAATTGTTCCTTACAATGCAATTTGAAAACAGCTGCTCTTAGTTACTTATTTTGTAATTAATGCCAGCTAGTTTTCTACTATGTATTGTAGTGCTAAATGCCAGAAGATCATAGGATTTGCATTCAGTTGTATCCTGTTCTTCTGTTGAGGATTGTTTCTCTGATCAGGTTATGAATTGAGTACATTCTTAGATAATCCTGTCATTGGTTTGAGCTGTGATTAGATGGCATTCTGATGTTAGGATGAAAAGAAAAAAAACAAGTTGAATGGAATTATTAGAATGCTGCATTTTACCTGTAACTGTTTTCATCAACATTTTAAACTAGTGTTTTTGAAAATCTGTGAGAAAGGATTACTGCTTTGTGATACAGAGGAATAATATAGAAAAGAACTGTTGCCTCTGTAATTAATATCGTACTCTACTTTGTATATTTCGCTTATTTATCCATACCCTCTTAAATCATTTAAATATACTATAATACCACATTTTTTTAAAAAAAGACATCACTTTAAAAAAACTCTAATTATATTAATGCTGGTGCCATTCTTATTCCTGCTGAGATGAACACATTAATGAATTTGTACACTTTTAAGTTAAGTTAGCTTTTCTCTTAATACAGGTAGTCCTAGACCAGAGGTATCAAACTGCAGGCCCACAGGCCGGATGCATCATGGCGATACTGCGCCCACCCCATTGCCAGCAATGGAAAAAAAAAGTTGCGATATGTTGAGACATGTCACGTGTCGTTGCGAGTTTGACACCCCTGTCCTAGACCTACAATAGTTCATTTAGTGACTGTTCAAAGTTACAACGACACTGAAAAAAGTGACTTATGACCATTTTATCACCTGCTGCCGGCATCAACTTCCCTCCGCCCGGTACGCTCCCACAGAGGGACTCCTAAGGGTACCACCGTTCGGAGAATGTCGCTTGGTGGCTCCCAGGGGGAGAGCGTTCTCTGTGGGCGCGCCTGACCTATGGAACCATTTACCGGTTGAGCTCCGGATGGTTCCCGACCTTCGCTCCTTCCGACGCGATCTAAAAACACATCTATTTAAGCAATCCGGTCTGGTCTGACGGGTTTAATTTTAATTGTGGTTTTAATTTATCTTCGACGTTTGGGCAGTAGGGCTTAATTTATTTTCAATTTTCTGTATTTCTGCATTTTGACATTTATGTCGCTGTTCACTGCCCTGAGTCCTTAGGGAGAAGGGCGGTATACAAATCAAATAAATAAATAAATAAATAAATTTTTCACGCTTACTACCATTGCAGCATCCCCATGCTCACGTGATCAAAATTCAGATGCTTGGCAACTGACTGATATTTACGTCAGTTGCAATGTCCCAGGGTCATGTGATCCCCTTTTGTGACCTTCTGACAAGCAAAGTCAATGGGGAAGCCAGATTCACTTGACAACCACGTTATTAACTTAACCACTGCAGTTATTCCCTTAACTGTGGCAAGAAAGGTCATAAAATGGGGCAAAACTCACTTTAAAAAATGACTCGCTTAAGCAAGAGAAATTTTGGGCTCAATTGTGGTTGTCAGTCAAGGCTTACCTGTATTTGATTTTGCTGACTGTTACCTCCCCACCAGGTTTTTCAGTTCATGTCATGTTACAGATGCCATCAAATATCGTGCCTCTTGATGATTACACAAATGCTTTTATATATTTTATCTCAGCAACAGTGGTTTGTATTTGCCTTCCTCTGAGACCTTTCTTCATCTTTCCACTATATCCTATAATCCTCATATTTACTGGTGTTCTAAGTATACAAGTGATAACTGGGTCTGACTTGTCTTAGCTATTTTGAGATCAGCCAAATTCAGAGAAGTGCTGCCACCTGCTGTGGCTGATCAAGATTTATTTTTTTAAAAAACTGCTTTTATTCCTTGTTAGCAAGTTCTGATTGCCTATAAGTAAGCTATAAAAGCAATTGTTTTCTTGGTCAGGGCTCCCATATGACCTTAAAGTACTAGAAACTACAGTCCCAAAAGGAGATATTCTTAGAGTGGAAAAAAGATTTCACTTATTTTAATTTAACTTAATTGTGATTTACAATAATTCCACACATATTCAGCATTTATTTCTTATCATAGTAAAAGGTATAAGGTGGGGACAACCTTTGGAGGGGATCTGAAGGCCACAATGTCAGGATTCGAGCAGTTGCATTGAAACTTGGACCTTAAATTTTGTATCTTTGATAAGAATTATCCCCATCAGAATAATAGAAATGAAAGTGAATTGTGCCATGGGAATATTTTGAGAAATATTGTTCCATGCAGAGAAACATTTTGTCCTCAGGTTACAGCTTCCAGTGCCATATTTTCTAAATAAATATTCAGTGTAATTTTGGAAAATCTCATACATAGCATTAACTGTTTGATGAAAATGTACTTTGAAGGTAAGAGCCAAGTATTCTCTTGAAATGTTTACTGTGATCTGGGTATGTTTCAGATCGGAATAAGATATCCATAACATTGGAACACAGGACATTGCTGTATATAGTTGCATTTTCCTTGAGTACTATGGTACTAGAGGCACTTTTAGGGAAAGAGAAACAGCTGAAATACTTGTATTTTGCTTTATGGGCTATTCCTGCCACCAATGCTTCCCCATTAAAATGGGTCCCTGCTATTGATTGCAGACTAAATACTTTTCTAAGCTCTTGAGTAATAGGAGAGAGAACTGATAAATAGGGGGCATGTCAGTAAAAACCCAGGTTCATGAACACCGGCTAGCACGATCCCAAATCCCTAATCGTTACCCACAGTGACACCAAACAACAACAGTTCAATTGGAGCTATACTAAAATCATTGCTCACGCTACCACCCGGCATGCTCGGGAATTCATCAAAGCCTGGCACTCCACAAGCAATTTCATCAACAGACATATTGATCTACAACCAGCATATGAACCCAAAATCCAAATCAATCAAACAGCCAGCCGGAGACAGCACCAACCCTCAAGCCCCTCTCTCCCCCCCCCCTGCAGTTCACCTTCCAATGACCCTGGCCTGACATAATCTCCCCATCACAAGACCCATTACCAGCCTCCCACTGTTGACTCATTCCTGACCCACTAATTCACACCCTCCAATGACCCTTACCTGAAGTACCTCCCCATCACAAGCCTCTCTCTGATGACTCCCACCTGGCCCATCACAAGACCCTCACTTGACACTCCCACACCTGAAGCCCTTTTATAAGTAGAACACTGACACAGACATTCTCTAAACACCGCTGAAGATGTTACCTAGCCTGGTAATGAAACGTTCGGCCCTCAAGCTTGGAGAACGAACCTTCACCCTCAAATAGGGGGCAATTGGAGGGGCAGTTATGTCGCAGAGAAAGATCAAGGGAGATTGCAGCATGACCATGAAAATGCGTAGGATGTGGGGGAGAAGAGGGGAGATGGAGTACAGAGGAGAGATAATGGGAGTGGGTGGATATATAAAAGCAAGCAGGTCAGAGAAGATAATTTGCAATACTCCAAAGTAATTGTGTGTAATTTTCCTATTTTCCACAAAAAAAGGAGCATGGCATATGTTTGCGGTTGTGCACTGCATGGAGGGAATAGAACACTTTGAAATAGCGATTAAGGCATCAGGCTTAGAGAGCAGGAGATTGCAAGTTTTTTTAATTTAAATTTAATTTAATTTAATTAGATTTATATACCGCCCTTTCCCGAAGGACTCAGGGCGGTTTATAGGGCATTTTAAAATCACACCAATACAAAATACAAAAGTTAAAAGACAATTAAAAAGATTAAATTATCCCTGAAAATAAAACCCCACTTAAAATTCTCAGCCCCGGCCAGAGAGCTCAAAGAGCCAAGTCTTCAGGTCCCGGCGGAATGAACGCAGGTCAGGGGCAGTCCTGAGCTCCACGGGCAGCTGGTTCCAGAGGGCAGGCGCACCCACAGAGAAGGCCCTCCTGCCTTAGGCAGAAAGTCAGTGAGTGACCTTGGGCCAGCCACTCTCAGCCCAAAGAAGGAGGCATTGGAAAACCTTCCCAAGAAGGCTGCAAGGCGTCTAGGTAGTCACCAGGAGTCAACACTGACTTAAAGGCATTCCTCTTGATCCCCCCCAAAACAGCACGGAAGGCAGAGGAAAACACTTGAATTTTGATAATCCCATTAATATGGAAGAATAGATATGATAAAATAATATAGAAATGTTTGGGAAGAAATTACTTCACTTTTGACAAAAAGGGCAGTCTGCTAAGGAAGCAAAGCGTACGTTGAGTTGGGGAGAGCTAAACATAGACAACAGGAAGGGAGGTGTCAGCTTTGGGTTCAGGTTCTTTGGTAACTTTAACAGATATTAGATTGGTCACTTACAGCAACCACTTTGTGGCTAATTGTCCCTCACTGCCACAGGTAGTCCTCACTTAACAATCATTCAGTGACCGTTTGAAATTATGATGGCAATGAGCAAAGGGACTTAATGACTCATGCTTGAAGTTATAGCCATTGAATACCCCCATAGTTCTGTGATTGTGATCTGGGTGCTTGGCATTCATGTGATTAGCATTTGCAATCTTCCTTGCTGGCTTAATGGTGAAGCCAGCAGAGATTGTCATAGACCTCTGCCACCTGCTAAGAGGACTCCCTCTGGTTTCTGGGGACTGGCTGAAAAATATCCATCTTGAAATATAAGAAGGATTTTGGCATGGAACATTTACAGCACAGGGCATTTGCAGCCAGCCACCCACAGATAAGAGGACGACTCCCTCTGGTTTTGGTGGGCTGGCTGCAAAAGCCCATGCTGCAAATGCTCTGTGCCAAAATCTTGCTTGGATTTTGAGATAAACTCTTTTCATCCGAGTTTTGACTTAGCCATCCACAAGTGAGTTAGCCTGCAGAAAAGGTTCAGCCAACAAAGATATGCAAAGCTATTTCTTTATAGGCATCTGCTTATTTCCTAAGCCTGACACTTTCCTGGGAACATATTTAGAGAGTGACCGTTGAAGAAAGCTGTTTTGTTTATGTTTATTTTTGGCAACCTGAAGCCCAGTGTTCTCAGTCAGAAGTGTGCTTATATGGGGAAGGGGGGGGGAGGGAAACTTTGAGGTCTAGTTGTAGTTCTACTCTTGGGTTCATCCCAAAAGTCATGCGTTTTTTCCTCTCCCGAATCTGATTTTTTGGTTTTTTAACTACTGCTGGAAGAAAGTCATTGTGTACCTTTGGAAGATGAACAATGATGTAGGTGTGTAGGTTTTCCTCCTAGAAACACCCACGTCTATCATACAGATTTGCAGAGTAATCCAGGTCCCCCTTGATTTCATGAAATGCTTTTTGGCCTGATTAACATCTGGAAGAGGGTAAAAAAGCAAACTAAATTGTGGCCTTTGGGAATTAGCTGTCAACAGCCGAAGTTACAGTTCCTGTGTGTGGCTGTTTGGGAAACACTGAATATCATAGAGGTGAAACGAATCTTGGAGTTCTTGGGTTCCTCCCTCCCTCCCTCCCTCCCTCCCTTCCTATGCATCCTCATAACTGCATACAGCAAATTATGAGACTAGAACTTATCATGAAATAGAATTTATTCATGTTTCCCAATTGTAAATCCCTTAATTATTTCAAAATTTATGGGATTAGATCTTTACTGACTCATCTGTCCCAGAAAGGCCTTGTCTGTTTCCAAAACAAGAAGAGTTGTTTTTAGTTTTGCTACTTATTCCTGATTTATTTACTAACTCCAAAAGTTTCCATATGCACACAGTTTTTGTAGATGGACTGACTAGATAATGTCAAGGCAGTTGTTTTCTCTGTATTTATGACCTTTCTTTTTTACACTTTGTTCCTTTTATTTCCTCCCCCTAAGTTCTCCTTAAGTTTTTTATAGCACAGAACCTAAAAACATTCTTATCACAGGTTTTCAGTAAATTTATATATGTTCCTGAAATAATACATAGGAGGTTAAAAAATGGAACTTATGAAGCTTGTGGGTAGATGTGCTAGGATGATTGATGTGCTCAATAAAAACTGTAAAACGCTTAATTTCTTAAATTGGTATCTTGGAACCATCGACATTATTCAATTACCTTTATTATTGTTTAATGCCATTCTCTTATTTAACTTTAACTAAATAACATAGTCCTTTCTTTAGTTCTTTTTCAAATACTAATATTTTGAAGATAAAACCTCACTGTGCCTTTGATTGTACAGCTTTTTGGTATTCAATTGTTTTTCAATGTCTTTTTTTTAATAAAGCAAGACAGATTTTGAAGGATTCCAACTAAGGTTTAGTTTGATTCAAGGCATTGTATAATTGGCCACAATTATGGCAAATTTTGTCCCATCAATAAAAGTAATGTTTTTAGACTCCCCAAATACAGTAATGACACATCGGTGTGCCTGTTTCTTAACCAGATATAATACCAAGCAATTAGAAGCTGGACAAAAAGACAGCAGGTATGGCATCATAGGTTTTATACAGATATACCGTATATACTTGAGTATAAGCCGAATTTTTCAGCCCACTTTTTGGGCTGAAAAATTCCACTTCGGCTTATACTCCAGTCAACAAAAAAAACTTACCGAGGACTTGTGCGCGGCCGAGGCTTTGGTGCTTCCGGGATCGCCCGCACCTCTCCCAAGCCACCGCCGTCCGAGACCTGCCGAAGTTTGGGGAGGTTTGGGGAGGTGCGCGCGCACCTCCCCAAACTCCGCGCCTTGCCTGCCTGCTTCTTTCCGCAGCGGAAAGAAGCAGGCAGGCAGGGCGCGGAGGAACGGAGACTTGCCGACGTTTGGGGAGGTTTGGGCGTCTCCCCAAACCTCGGCAGGTCTCCGTTCCTCCGCGCAGACCTGCCGACGTTTGGGAAGGTTTGGGCGCCTCCCCAAACCTCCCCAGGTCTCCGTTCCTGTTTGGGGAGGTTTGGGCGCCTCCCCAAACCTCCCCAAACCTCGGCAGGTCTCCGTTCCTCCGCGCAGACCTGCCGACCTTTGGGGAGGTTTGGGCGCCTCCCCAAACGTCCCCAAACCTCGGCAGGTCTCCGTTCCTGTTTGGGGAGGTTTGGGCGCCTCCCCAAACGTCCCCAAACCTCGGCAGGTCTCCGTTCCTCCGCGCAGACCTGCCGACCTTTGGGGAGGTTTGGGCGCCTCCCCAAACGTCCCCAAACCTCGGCAGGTCTCCGTTCCTGTTTGGGGAGGTTTGGGCGCCTCCCCAAACGTCCCCAAACCTCGGCAGGTCTCCGTTCCTGTTTGGGGAGGTTTGGGCGCCTCCCCAAACCTCCCCAAGCCTCGGCAGGTCTCCGTTCCTCCGCGCAGACCTGCCGACCTTTGGGGAGGTTTGGGCGCCTCCCCAAACGTCCCCAAACCTCGGCAGGTCTCCGTTCCTGTTTGGGGAGGTTTGGGCGCCTCCCCAAACGTCCCCAAACCTCGGCAGGTCTCCGTTCCTCCGCGCAGACCTGCCGACCTTTGGGGAGGTTTGGGCGCCTCCCCAAACGTCCCCAAACCTCGGCAGGTCTCCGTTCCTGTTTGGGGAGGTTTGGGCGCCTCCCCAAACGTCCCCAAACCTCGGCAGGTCTCCGTTCCTCCGCGCAGACCTGCCGACCTTTGGGGAGGTTTGGGCGCCTCCCCAAACGTCCCCAAACCTCGGCAGGTCTCCGTTCCTGTTTGGGGAGGTTTGGGCGCCTCCCCAAACCTCCCCAAACCTCGGCAGGTCTCCGTTCCTCCGTGCAGACCTGCCGACCTTTGGGGAGGTTTGGGCGCCTCCCCAAACGTCCCCAAACCTCGGCAGGTCTCCGTTCCTGTTTGGGGAGGTTTGGGCGCCTCCCCAAACCTCGGCAGGTCTCCGTTCCTGTTTGGGGAGGTTTGGGCGCCTCCCCAAACGTCCCCAAACCTCGGCAGGTCTCCGTTCCTCCGCGCAGACCTGCCGACCTTTGGGGAGGTTTGGGCGCCTCCCCAAACGTCCCCAAACCTCGGCAGGTCTCCGTTCCTGTTTGGGGAGGTTTGGGCGCCTCCCCAAACCTCCCCAAACCTCGGCAGGTCTCCGTTCCTCCGCGCAGACCTGCCGACCTTTGGGGAGGTTTGGGCGCCTCCCCAAACGTCCCCAAACCTCGGCAGGTCTCCGTTCCTGTTTGGGGAGGTTTGGGCGCCTCCCCAAACGTCCCCAAACCTCGGCAGGTCTCCGTTCCTCCGTGCAGACCTGCCGACCTTTGGGGAGGTTTGGGCGCCTCCCCAAACGTCCCCAAACCTCGGCAGGTCTCCGTTCCTGTTTGGGGAGGTTTGGGCGCCTCCCCAAACGTCCCCAAACCTCGGCAGGTCTCCGTTCCTGTTTGGGGAGGTTTGGGCGCCTCCCCAAACCTCCCCAAACCTCGGCAGGTCTCCGTTCCTCCGCGCAGACCTGCCGACCTTTGGGGAGGTTTGGGCGCCTCCCCAAACGTCCCCAAACCTCGGCAGGTCTCCGTTCCTGTTTGGGGAGGTTTGGGCGCCTCCCCAAACGTCCCCAAACCTCGGCAGGTCTCCGTTCCTCCGCGCAGACCTGCCGACCTTTGGGGAGGTTTGGGCGCCTCCCCAAACGTCCCCAAACCTCGGCAGGTCTCCGTTCCTGTTTGGGGAGGTTTGGGCGCCTCCCCAAACGTCCCCAAACCTCGGCAGGTCTCCGTTCCTGTTTGGGGAGGTTTGGGCGCCTCCCCAAACCTCCCCAAGCCTCGGCAGGTCTCCGTTCCTCCGCGCAGACCTGCCGACCTTTGGGGAGGTTTGGGCGCCTCTCCAAACGTCCCCAAACCTCGGCAGGTCTCCGTTCCTGTTTGGGGAGGTTTGGGCGCCTCCCCAAACCTCCCCAAACCTCGGCAGGTCTCCGTTCCTCCGCGCAGACCTGCCGACCTTTGGGGAGGTTTGGGCGCCTCCCCAAACGTCCCCAAACCTCAGCAGGTCTCCGTTCCTGTTTGGGGAGGTTTGGGCGCCTCTCCAAACGTCCCCAAACCTCGGCAGGTCTCCGTTCCTGTTTGGGGAGGTTTGGGCGCCTCCCCAAACCTCCCCAAACCTCGGCAGGTCTCCGTTCCTGTTTGGGGAGGTTTGGGCGCCTCCCCAAACCTCCCCAAGCCTCGGCAGGTCTCCGTTCCTCCGCGCAGACCTGCCGACCTTTGGGGAGGTTTGGGCGCCTCCCCAAACGTCCCCAAACCTCGGCAGGTCTCCGTTCCTGTTTGGGGAGGTTTGGGCGCCTCCCCAAACGTCCCCAAACCTCGGCAGGTCTCCGTTCCTCCGCGCAGACCTGCCGACCTTTGGGGAGGTTTGGGCGCCTCCCCAAACGTCCCCAAACCTCGGCAGGTCTCCGTTCCTGTTTGGGGAGGTTTGGGCGCCTCCCCAAACCTCCCCAAACCTCGGCAGGTCTCCGTTCCTCCGTGCAGACCTGCCGACCTTTGGGGAGGTTTGGGCGCCTCCCCAAACGTCCCCAAACCTCGGCAGGTCTCCGTTCCTGTTTGGGGAGGTTTGGGCGCCTCCCCAAACCTCCCCAAACCTCGGCAGGTCTCCGTTCCTGTTTGGGGAGGTTTGGGCGCCTCCCCAAACCTCCCCAAACCTCGGCAGGTCTCCGTTCCTGTTTGGGGAGGTTTGGGCGCCTCCCCAAACCTCCCCAAACCTCGGCAGGTCTCCGTTCCTGTTTGGGGAGGTTTGGGCGCCTCCCCAAACCTCGGCAGGTCTCCGTTCCTCCGCGCAGACCTGCCGACCTTTGGGGAGGTTTGGGCGCCTCCCCAAACGTCCCCAAACCTCGGCAGGTCTCCGTTCCTGTTTGGGGAGGTTTGGGCGCCTCCCCAAACCTCCCCAAACCTCGGCAGGTCTCCGTTCCTGTTTGGGGAGGTTTGGGCGCCTCCCCAAACCTCCCCAAACCTCGGCAGGTCTCCGTTCCTGTTTGGGGAGGTTTGGGCGCCTCCCCAAACCTCCCCAAACCTCGGCAGGTCTCCGTTCCTGTTTGGGGAGGTTTGGGCGCCTCCCCAAACCTCGGCAGGTCTCCGTTCCTCCGCGCAGACCTGCCGACCTTTGGGGAGGTTTGGGCGCCTCCCCAAACGTCCCCAAACCTCGGCAGGTCTCCGTTCCTGTTTGGGGAGGTTTGGGCGCCTCCCCAAACGTCCCCAAACCTCGGCAGGTCTCCGTTCCTCCGCGCAGACCTGCCGACCTTTGGGGAGGTTTGGGCGCCTCCCCAAACGTCCCCAAACCTCGGCAGGTCTCCGTTCCTGTTTGGGGAGGTTTGGGCGCCTCCCCAAACCTCCCCAAACCTCGGCAGGTCTCCGTTCCTGTTTGGGGAGGTTTGGGCGCCTCCCCAAACCTCCCCAAGCCTCGGCAGGTCTCCGTTCCTCCGCGCAGACCTGCCGACCTTTGGGGAGGTTTGGGCGCCTCCCCAAACGTCCCCAAACCTCGGCAGGTCTCCGTTCCTGTTTGGGGAGGTTTGGGCGCCTCCCCAAACCTCGGCAGGTCTCCGTTCCTCCGCGCAGACCTGCCGGCCTTTGGGGAGGTTTGGGCGCCTCCCCAAACGTCCCCAAACCTCGGCAGGTCTCCGTTCCTGTTTGGGGAGGTTTGGGCGCCTCCCCAAACCTCCCCAAACCTCGGCAGGTCTCCGTTCCTCCGTGCAGACCTGCAGACCTTTGGGGAGGTTTGGGTGCCTCCCCAAACGTCCCCAAACCTCGGCAGGTCTCCGTTCCTGTTTGGGGAGGTTTGGGCGCCTCCCCAAACGTCCCCAAACCTCGGCAGGTCTCCGTTCCTCCGCGCAGACCTGCCGACCTTTGGGGAGGTTTGGGCGCCTCCCCAAACGTCCCCAAACCTCGGCAGGTCTCCGTTCCTGTTTGGGGAGGTTTGGGCGCCTCCCCAAACCTCCCCAAACCTCGGCAGGTCTCCGTTCCTCCGTGCAGACCTGCCGACCTTTGGGGAGGTTTGGGCGCCTCCCCAAACGTCCCCAAACCTCGGCAGGTCTCCGTTCCTGTTTGGGGAGGTTTGGGCGCCTCCCCAAACGTCCCCAAACCTCGGCAGGTCTCCGTTCCTGTTTGGGGAGGTTTGGGCGCCTCCCCAAACCTCCCCAAACCTCGGCAGGTCTCCGTTCCTGTTTGGGGAGGTTTGGGCGCCTCCCCAAACCTCCCCAAACCTCGGCAGGTCTCCGTTCCTGTTTGGGGAGGTTTGGGCGCCTCCCCAAACCTCGGCAGGTCTCCGTTCCTCCGCGCAGACCTGCCGACCTTTGGGGAGGTTTGGGCGCCTCCCCAAACCTCCCCAAACCTCGGCAGGTCTCCGTTCCTGTTTGGGGAGGTTTGGGCGCCTCCCCAAACCTCCCCAAACCTCGGCAGGTCGCCGTTCCTCCGCGCAGACCTGCCGACCTTTGGGGAGGTTTGGGCGCCTCCCCAAACGTCCCCAAACCTCGGCAGGTCTCCGTTCCTGTTTGGGGAGGTTTGGGCGCCTCCCCAAACGTCCCCAAACCTCGGCAGGTCTCCGTTCCTCCGCGCAGACCTGCCGACCTTTGGGGAGGTTTGGGCGCCTCCCCAAACGTCCCCAAACCTCGGCAGGTCTCCGTTCCTGTTTGGGGAGGTTTGGGCGCCTCCCCAAACCTCCCCAAACCTCGGCAGGTCTCCGTTCCTCCGCGCAGACCTGCCGACCTTTGGGGAGGTTTGGGCGCCTCCCCAAACCTCCCCAAACCTCGGCAGGTCTCCGTTCTTCCTGCCGACCTTTGGGGAGGTTTGGGCGCCTCCCCAAACCTCCCCAGGTCTGCGCGGAGGAACGGAGACCTGCCGAGGTTTGGGGAGGTTTGGGGAGGCGCCCAAACCTCCCCAAACAGGAACGGAGACCTGCCGAGGTTTGGGGACGTTTGGGGAGGCGCCCAAACCTCCCCAAAGGTCGGCAGGTCTGCGCGGAGGAACGGAGACCTGCCGAGGTTTGGGGACGTTTGGGGAGGCGCCCAAACCTCCCCAAACAGGAACGGAGACCTGCCGAGGTTTGGGGACGTTTGGGGAGGCGCCCAAACCTCCCCAAAGGTCGGCAGGTCTGCGCGGAGGAACGGAGACCTGCCGAGGTTTGGGGACGTTTGGGGAGGCGCCCAAACCTCCCCAAACAGGAACGGAGACCTGCCGAGGTTTGGGGACGTTTGGGGAGGCGCCCAAACCTCCCCAAAGGTCGGCAGGTCTGCGCGGAGGAACGGAGACCTGCCGAGGTTTGGGGAGGTTTGGGGAGGCGCCCAAACCTCCCCAAACAGGAACGGAGACCTGCCGAGGTTTGGGGAGGTTTGGGGAGGCGCCCAAACCTCCCCAAAGGTCGGCAGGTCTGCGCGGAGGAACGGAGACCTGCCGAGGTTTGGGGAGGCGCCCAAACCTCCCCAAACAGGAACGGAGACCTGCCGAGGTTTGGGGAGGTTTGGGGAGGCGCCCAAACCTCCCCAAACAGGAACGGAGACCTGCCGAGGTTTGGGGAGGTTTGGGGAGGCGCCCAAACCTCCCCAAACAGGAACGGAGACCTGCCGAGGTTTGGGGAGGTTTGGGGAGGCGCCCAAACCTCCCCAAACAGGAACGGAGACCTGCCGAGGTTTGGGGACGTTTGGGGAGGCGCCCAAACCTCCCCAAAGGTCGGCAGGTCTGCACGGAGGAACGGAGACCTGCCGAGGTTTGGGGAGGTTTGGGGAGGCGCCCAAACCTCCCCAAACAGGAACGGAGACCTGCCGAGGTTTGGGGACGTTTGGGGAGGCGCCCAAACCTCCCCAAAGGTCGGCAGGTCTGCGCGGAGGAACGGAGACCTGCCGAGGTTTGGGGACGTTTGGGGAGGCGCCCAAACCTCCCCAAACAGGAACGGAGACCTGCCGAGGTTTGGGGACGTTTGGGGAGGCACCCAAACCTCCCCAAAGGTCGGCAGGTCTGCACGGAGGAACGGAGACCTGCCGAGGTTTGGGGAGGTTTGGGGAGGCGCCCAAACCTCCCCAAACAGGAACGGAGACCTGCCGAGGTTTGGGGACGTTTGGGGAGGCGCCCAAACCTCCCCAAAGGCCGGCAGGTCTGCGCGGAGGAACGGAGACCTGCCGAGGTTTGGGGAGGCGCCCAAACCTCCCCAAACAGGAACGGAGACCTGCCGAGGTTTGGGGACGTTTGGGGAGGCGCCCAAACCTCCCCAAAGGTCGGCAGGTCTGCGCGGAGGAACGGAGACCTGCCGAGGCTTGGGGAGGTTTGGGGAGGCGCCCAAACCTCCCCAAACAGGAACGGAGACCTGCCGAGGTTTGGGGAGGTTTGGGGAGGCGCCCAAACCTCCCCAAACAGGAACGGAGACCTGCCGAGGTTTGGGGACGTTTGGGGAGGCGCCCAAACCTCCCCAAAGGTCGGCAGGTCTGCGCGGAGGAACGGAGACCTGCCGAGGTTTGGGGACGTTTGGGGAGGCGCCCAAACCTCCCCAAACAGGAACGGAGACCTGCCGAGGTTTGGGGACGTTTGGGGAGGCGCCCAAACCTCCCCAAAGGTCGGCAGGTCTGCGCGGAGGAACGGAGACCTGCCGAGGTTTGGGGAGGCGCCCAAACCTCCCCAAACAGGAACGGAGACCTGCCGAGGTTTGGGGAGGTTTGGGGAGGCGCCCAAACCTCCCCAAACAGGAACGGAGACCTGCCGAGGTTTGGGGAGGTTTGGGGAGGCGCCCAAACCTCCCCAAACAGGAACGGAGACCTGCCGAGGTTTGGGGAGGTTTGGGGAGGCGCCCAAACCTCCCCAAACAGGAACGGAGACCTGCCGAGGTTTGGGGACGTTTGGGGAGGCGCCCAAACCTCCCCAAAGGTCGGCAGGTCTGCGCGGAGGAACGGAGACCTGCCGAGGTTTGGGGAGGCGCCCAAACCTCCCCAAACAGGAACGGAGACCTGCCGAGGTTTGGGGAGGTTTGGGGAGGCGCCCAAACCTCCCCAAACAGGAACGGAGACCTGCCGAGGTTTGGGGAGGTTTGGGGAGGCGCCCAAACCTCCCCAAACAGGAACGGAGACCTGCCGAGGTTTGGGGAGGTTTGGGGAGGCGCCCAAACCTCCCCAAACAGGAACGGAGACCTGCCGAGGTTTGGGGACGTTTGGGGAGGCGCCCAAACCTCCCCAAAGGTCGGCAGGTCTGCACGGAGGAACGGAGACCTGCCGAGGTTTGGGGAGGTTTGGGGAGGCGCCCAAACCTCCCCAAACAGGAACGGAGACCTGCCGAGGTTTGGGGACGTTTGGGGAGGCGCCCAAACCTCCCCAAAGGTCGGCAGGTCTGCGCGGAGGAACGGAGACCTGCCGAGGTTTGGGGACGTTTGGGGAGGCGCCCAAACCTCCCCAAACAGGAACGGAGACCTGCCGAGGTTTGGGGACGTTTGGGGAGGCGCCCAAACCTCCCCAAAGGTCGGCAGGTCTGCGCGGAGGAACGGAGACCTGCCGAGGCTTGGGGAGGTTTGGGGAGGCGCCCAAACCTCCCCAAACAGGAACGGAGACCTGCCGAGGTTTGGGGAGGTTTGGGGAGGCGCCCAAACCTCCCCAAACAGGAACGGAGACCTGCCGAGGTTTGGGGACGTTTGGAGAGGCGCCCAAACCTCCCCAAACAGGAACGGAGACCTGCTGAGGTTTGGGGACGTTTGGGGAGGCGCCCAAACCTCCCCAAAGGTCGGCAGGTCTGCGCGGAGGAACGGAGACCTGCCGAGGTTTGGGGAGGTTTGGGGAGGCGCCCAAACCTCCCCAAACAGGAACGGAGACCTGCCGAGGTTTGGGGACGTTTGGAGAGGCGCCCAAACCTCCCCAAAGGTCGGCAGGTCTGCGCGGAGGAACGGAGACCTGCCGAGGCTTGGGGAGGTTTGGGGAGGCGCCCAAACCTCCCCAAACAGGAACGGAGACCTGCCGAGGTTTGGGGACGTTTGGGGAGGCGCCCAAACCTCCCCAAACAGGAACGGAGACCTGCCGAGGTTTGGGGACGTTTGGGGAGGCGCCCAAACCTCCCCAAAGGTCGGCAGGTCTGCGCGGAGGAACGGAGACCTGCCGAGGTTTGGGGACGTTTGGGGAGGCGCCCAAACCTCCCCAAACAGGAACGGAGACCTGCCGAGGTTTGGGGACGTTTGGGGAGGCGCCCAAACCTCCCCAAAGGTCGGCAGGTCTGCGCAGAGGAACGGAGACCTGCCGAGGTTTGGGGAGGTTTGGGGAGGCGCCCAAACCTCCCCAAAGGTCGGCAGGAGGAACGGAGACCTGCCGAGGTTTGGGGAGGCGCCCAAACCTCCCCAAAGGTCGGCAGGAGGAACGGAGACCTGCCGACGAGCCGCGGCTACACAGGGTATTCCTGTGTATTCAGGCTTGCAAAATGGCGGATCGAGCCTCTGCTGGCGGCAGAGGCTTGCAGAACGGCGGATCGGCTTATACTCGAGTCAATAACTTTTTCCAGTTTTTGGGGGTGAAATTGGGGTCTCGGCTTATACTCGAGTCGGCTTATACTCAAGTATATACGGTACATGAAAATAGAACACGCACACCCACAATTTTGCAGAATGTTGGGAGCCTCTCCTTTGGTCCAAAATATCACCACTCAGTGCCATTTTGGGGAATGGGCTTTGTCTGTTTGTTTGTATTTTGGCTTGTGCTGAGATTATCTTGGAAGTGTGACTAGAGCGGTATCAAGATTTAAGCAATGCAGGCTGGAAACCAGTTTGTCCTCCTTGGTCATGACCCATAACAAAAAAGATGCAGTTTTCTAGTTCAAACCATCCTTTATCAGCCTGATGCCCTTCTGAGTTCCAGAATTCAGCTATCATAGCCTATGCCCTTATTTCCTTGATGTGACTGGAAATGGCTCCAGTGTCTAATTGCAGAAAAATGTCTGCTTTGTTTTTCCATCTAGGTTCAGGGTTTTTAGTTGGGTAGTTCTTTATTTAAGAATATTTAAGTGTACGTGTTATATGGGTATCGTAAAGTCAGGGCTATGGTTGTACTTTTGTCATCTATTCAGCTTTCTTCTCTGAGGAAGTTTTTTCATGACATAAATTGCCACCGAAGTTGAAGAACGTCCAGGCTTTATTACAGGTTAGAAGGGAGCTTGCACCACCCATATACATATTTTCATATTCTAGCTTTTGAGTTTCATATCAGTTACCATTTAATAATATTGTTTTTAATTAACACCCACTATACAGGTAGTCCTTGACTTACAAACGTTCATTTAGTGACTGTTTGAAGTTACAACAGCAGTGAAAAAAGTGACTTATGACCATTTTTCACATGACTATTGCAGCATCCCCATGGTCACATGCTAAAAATTTGGGCGCTTGGCAACAGTTGGGGTGTTCTGGGGTCACGTCATTACCTTGTGTGACCTTCGGACAAGCAAAGTCAATGGGGAAGCCAGATTCACTTAACACTGTGTTACTAACTTAAACAACTTCAGTGATTCACTTAAGAACTGTGGCAAGAAAGGTCGTAAAATGGGGCAAAACAAATGTCTCGCTTAGCAACAGAAATTTCAAGTTCAGTTGTGGTCGTAAGTTGAAGACTACCTATATCTTAAAAACACCCAGAATCATTAATAGAGTAAGCATCTTATATCCCATTGTCTTGTTTTACATGTGCTTGGGGCTGAAACCTTGCACTAAACACCTTTCCAGGATGGATGGCCCGGTGGTAGGCTTTATGTTTCTTGTGCCCTTTTGTAATCAACAGGAACCTAAAAGATTATATTGAGAAAACTAAAACCCAGTATTTTTTTAAAAGAATCTCCAGCTCCAAAGAGTCTCCCTCCTCATCAAAGAAGACTGGGTAAATATTGGCAGTTTTACCTGTTCGTTGTGTTAAATTACAGTGGTGCTACAGGGAAAAAGAAAAACATCAGTATAGATTCTTGGAAATGATAGAAAGTAATGCAGCTTTCACTTCACTGGGTATTGGCTGAAAAGCTTTTTACATTTTGGTATGAAAAGAATATATTTCTCCCTTTTTTTAAAACAAAAAATAAGTCAAATGATGCATCTTGTTAAAAAGAAAAGTACAATAAATAGAGGAAGAACAAAAAAGGTTTGATTTTACATAGGTAGGTAGGTAGGTAGATAGATAGATAGATAGATAGATAGATAGATAGATAGATAGATAGATAGATAGATAGATAGATAGATAGATAGATACACACATACATCTGTAAGATGTTTATTGAAAGATGTATTTGCAATGAATTATAGCCATGGTGATCAAAGAAACAGGTGCTGGGAACAGGATGTTCTTTCAGTGACAACGGAATAATTACTTAAGAATAAATTCATCCTATTACATAAGTGAGGATTAGTAGGGAAGGAAAGGTAGATTCCTTTATTTCCAAAGGCATATATGTTAAGTATATCATTTGCTTTAAACCATACGCTAAATAACCTACGATTTCTGTGAAGATTAAATCTTTTTATATATGCATGTTAGTAGATGATTCTGAAGATATTTTTTTTAAAAAAAAACACACCTATTTGTGTTGAGAGTGAGCTTCCACGTGTTCAGGAGCCATAAATGAGTAACAAACATACTGGTTCAGTCTCTGTCTAGAGGTGATACAAGAGCCCTCTGGATGAGATCCTTAGAGAGCTGCTGCCTATTATAGCAGGCAGTACTGGGATAGATAGAGTAATTGAACAATATTCCATATTGTGGCTGGATCCATTTTAGAAAAGTATTCTGTCCTACATATTGAAGTAAACTATTCCACTTTTTTGTAATTTTTGTTATTTCTTCAGTTTCCAAGAATTCAGAAGGAATAGAAGGTTGTTCAGTTGTTTCATTGGTTATATCTTTCTAATTGATTAAGCCATTTAATATGATCTTCCACAGTTTATTGCCATCCACATATATTGAATTTTCATCAAGATTATTCTTAATAGGCACAAGATTATGGGATTTAATTTAATCCAACCAGTTTAAAATAATCAAGTAAATACTGCAACAGTATTGTGCAAATTATATCTGTAGAATAAGAAACAATATCTTAAACGAAACATTGTATTTTCTTTATAACCAGTCCTAAATTACTGGTTTTCTATTGTAGTAACATTTATGTAGTAAAACTCATGCAACACATCAGTTGTTGTTGTTAGCTGCGAAGTTGTGTCCAACCCATCGCGACCCCATGGACAACGTTCCTCCAGGCCTTCCTGTCCTCTACCATCTTCTGGACTCCCTTTAAGCTCACGCCTACTGCTTCAGTTACTCCATCCAGCCACCTCATTCTCTGTCGTCCCCTTCTTCTCTTGCCCTCAATCTTTCCCAGCATTAGGCTCTTCTCCAGTGAGTCCTTCCTTCTCATTAGGTGGCCAAAGTATTTGAGTTTGCAACACATCAGTGCATGTTGTAATTTTTAATGTATGCATGGCTTTGCTTATAAATTAGGAACATTTCTTTATATTGCTATTATTTTACTGTTTATAAACCTATTCAGGTTATATTAGGATTTTACTTTTAAGACAAATATTTTATTCTTAAGTGGCCCACACCAATTAAAAATAAAGATTTAAAAACCAAGCACACAAGGGACAAATGAGCAAGGAAGGGAAAAGATAGAAAAAAGATCATTTAACAATACCAAAATACAATGGTGAGTTGAAAACAAACATGCCTATCTAGTGAGGCTAAGCTGATCATTCCTTGCCGGTGGGTTTTTGTTTTTGTTTTTTTTGACACAGATTTTGCAGTGAACTTTTTTCCCCCTGGCTGATGGCAGAAGCTGAAGTCCCAGGACAATGGGCGTGAATGGAGCAAAATGTTCTTTCTTGGCAAGGAGAGGTGAACTAGCTTCTTGCAGTTGCTCGTTCACTGGCCAGTGAATGAAACCTGGTTAATTTTCTTATTGCTGTTACTAAGATCCATATACTTCTCTCCCCTCTTTCTCTGAATTATTTTCCTCTTAATGTATCTAATTGCAAACTTGAATATTCCTTTCTCTCAGAAATTCCACTGAAACAATATTACAAGTGGGCCTTTTTAATAGTGAGGAACATAGACAACGATTCAGTTTAAGATTCTATCCCAATAACTTTTATTAATAAATTAGTGAATCCCCACATTCAGCATCAGAACTACATAAGAAAGAGAACATATAGCTTATTAAAATGAGCTGTCTTCTTTACACATGCCAGCTTCTAACAGGTGGAGTATCTCATAAATGAATGTTCCCTGATAAGAAGTAAATTTAAATCCCATACAAAAAAGTATAGCCTATTTTCTGTTTGGCAATATAATTAATTATGTATGGTGTTTTTTTCCAATGAGATACATTAGTAAGAGAACTCTTCTTATTCAAAACAGAATAATCTTCAAATATATAGCTCAGTAAGATTTAGTCTTTTCTAAAAGCTGAATGTTTAAATACATTTATAGTACTTCGCCAAATCAACCAAACCATCTAAATAGTTTGACCCCAAAATGCCAAACCTTTGCTGTTACTTGATTTAAAATGTGTAATATCTTTCCTTGTTTTCAGCCCAATGTTAGAGCATAGTATTCATTTATCTTTCATGTTATAATCTAATGACAATATTTTGACTCCTTTATTCCTTATAAATTAAGATTGTTTGGTATTCTAATTTTAAAAATGCGAGAGATTTTAATAATGTGTACAGAAATATAGGCGTTAGCTCATTTGCTTGCTTTCCGCTCTGGAGTGATCATGTTGAGAGATGTCTTTGATTAAATCCAATTATAGTTTGGGGTTGGTGGTGGTAGGGCAGATTTGAATCTGTAAACTGTTCAAAAGGAAAATAAACTGGAGTGTAGAGAATGATATTAAATAACTCAGACAGAAAGGAAATAGATTGTCTAATAAATCAAATCCTACTTTACACAAACTCATACTGGACCATGGTAAGAAGTGTCCTGTTTGTTGAATTTAGCTGTGTTTCTTCTTTGAAAAACAGCCAGCACTTTCTCTTTTGTGACAAAATATATTATTCTCTGTTAGGCAGCATAAATCCAGATGAAGTAAATTCTTTTTGTAATAGATTGCTGGTTATAGCAATACTTTTTCCCTCCTCAATCCCTTAGAGCAGGGGTGTCAAACTCAATTTCATTGAGGGCCGCATCAGCATTGCGGTTGCCCTCAGGGGGCCAGGTGGGTATGGCCAGGGTGGGCGTGGCCTACTGGGTGGGCGTGGCTAGAGTGTGTATGGCCTACTGGCCATACTACTACTCGTTCACATCAAGGGTGCCTATGGGGGCCTGGGCAGGAGTGGGACAGATCTGAGGGTCTCTGGCAGAAGGAGGGTCTCTGGGCCAGGGCCAAGGCAATGGGGGCCATTCCCTCACTGTTTCCAGGTTGGCTTCGTGGGCCGCATGAAACCACTTTGCGGGCCGGATCTGGCCCCCGGGCCTTGTGTTTGACATGTCTGCCTTAGAGTCATCTAAATATGTAAATAATCAGATTACACTCCATACATAGAGCTTCTCATGATCATTGAGTTGAGGAGAGTGTCTATAATGTTTGGTAATCCTATTCCACAATATGTTTTGATTATACCTATTCACATTGAGGTTTACAAACAAATATCTATTCTGGTATAAAACACTTCAGATAGCCAAACGTGTACTGAATCATGGCTAATAGTCATTTGTGGTTCAGGGCAATTATTGTTGCCTCACTAGTAGCCAAGAACCACTTTAATGATGTTCTGGAGGTTGGTAAAAATGTAACTTTTTCAGAGAGCATTTGGAGCTTGGGCAGCTTGGGTTTATCTTTGTTTTATTATGTATTTATTTAATTTTGTGATTGCCAATATAATCCAGTTCTAGTGGACCCTATTCAGTGATTTTTTTGGTGATTATTTACTACTGGATTTTATATGGTTTTTGATGTTGGTGATTTCAGCAGTATCGACAACTAATGATTAAAACATCTCACTTAAGAAAAATGGCAAGTTAGATCAACAGCATTCTCATCGTCACATCACCTTAATGAAAGATTAGTCCTAAGAATGCTACTCTAAAGCAGCACAAGGGATTGGGAACATTCACTTACCTCTTAAAATCTAGTACCATTCTTTAAATATACTCAGTTAACTGTAGCTCAGTGGTGGAGAATCTGTTTCAGATGTTAGATGTTTTTCAGCTTCAATTGCTTATCTCTCATTAAGAATGTGGAGATCTGTCAGTCAGAATATTGGGTTGACTGGGCCAATAGTCTGAACCGGTTGAAAGCAACTTCCTGTGCTCTTACAATTTTCCTGTCATAAATCAACTTATAAAGCATACAATGCATTTATCAAGGCTTTACTTCAGGTATGGCACTTAAGAGTTTCTTCCTGTTCTGCTTTCCTAGAGCAACTTCAAGAAGGTTACATCAGTAGATTTATTATACAGAATTAAGAAACCATACATATAAGTTATCTTCTAACAACAATCACCAATCTGTTAGACCCAAAGTTTCAATCCCTCCTGCTATTGTAAGACAGTAGTTTTCTGACTGAAGATTATTGCGATAGTGCCTTATTTATAAAATGGCTTTCTCTGGTGTGGCTATGAAATAAGAATTGGAGAGTCCTGCCTCATCAGCTTCAATCCCCTTGAACTTAATTGAGTCTCATTAAATGTTAAATAGTTCCTGAGAGATGAAAGATGCTGTTATTCCAAAAGAAAAAAGATCTTTGCCATTGCTGGCTCTTCTATGAGCATTCATTTGAATACTGACAGCTAGTTGTGACACACTAGAAGTAACAATAGCCTTGCTTCAGTCAGTGGCTTGTGGAGGATTGGGGGGGGGGGTGTTGCCTTTTAAAGGATATCTCACAGCCTGAGCTACAGGTATTGTACATTCATCAGAGTTCATGCCAAAATGAGGTGGTAGTTGAAAGGGGCCTTGTTGTTAACCATTTTTCATGAAAGGATTGTTTGTTTCCTTTCAGTGAACTTACAACAGCCTGTCTTCCAGGCTGACCTTTTCCAACTGTGCTGATCTGATGGGAAATGCTGGTTCCCAAAGGCATCATATGCAGAGTAGATATAAAATACACCTGCTCTACAAAGATCAGTGTTGCAATACCCATTGGTTAATCATAGAGTTGGTTTAATGCCATTCTCATGGCTCTGAACATTTTCAGTGAGAGACAATAACAACAACAAAAATCCAGAAAACTGCATTTCAAAAAAGTTATAAATTGATTTGCAACACTTCTTCCATTAAAGGAGGGGATCATATAAAATGGTCATTGTGAAACAGATCTCCAACGTTTAAAGGTGAAGAATCAGTCTGTGAAGTCCCTGGAAGCCCTGATATATGCAACTGTTTCTGTTGCACTCTAATCTGGTCTACAATCTGTCTCCTTGCTCCAGATCTCTCAGAAGGATCTAACCCCCTGAGAGAGGTAAAGTTCCTTGGCTGCAGTATTGTGGAAGGAGGAATTGAGTAGGGAAAGTCATATTCAGGTTTCCATGATTGGGCAGCTGGAAATTTGTTCTGTGAGCCAGGAGTACACATTTGATATGAAAACTGAAATGAGAGAAAAATTGTGCCCATTTGATTTGCCAGGGTGTGAGAGATTGTGTTTTCTGCAGAGCTTCCAAATTCTACAGGCTAACTGTATAGCAGGGGTTTTCAAACTTGGCCCTTTTATGACTTGTAGAGTTCAACTCCCAGAATTCCTCAGCCAGGCATGCCACAAGTCATAAAAGGGCCAAGTTTGAAGAGCCATGCTGTATAGGGTAGACTGTGCCATCTTGGAAGTGCCTCAATTACTAGAATGTTGTCTTTTCTGCAAGCAATTTTTCATTTTAGATTTTGATACTGACTTTTCTTTCATATACAACTCAAAGCAGTGAACATACCAATACTCCTTCCTCCTGTTTTTCCCTATATCATCCCTGTGAGATAAGCTAGGCTGAGAGAGTGGCCCAGCTGGTTTTTCATGCCTAAGGCAGGACTAGAACTCAGTTTCCTGCTTTCTAGACCACCTATTGCACAAAACTGGATTTCTAATTTATTACATAATTATATTAACAGTATAATTGCAATACATTTAGATCTGCAGTTTATTTTTAAACTTTTTAATAGATAAAATAGAAAGCAAACCCTAGAAACGTTTTACATCCTTCACATTCCTATGTAGTCATGAACTGTAGTTTTCAGGATCCATTTGAATTCCTTCAGTAGATATTCCATAATCCAAACAGTCCAATTGGGGAAAATCAAATGCAGACACAATATTTGACTCAGTATCTAAGAACCACACAGTAAAACCACAAAATGATCTCTCCTTTCTAAATACATTCAGACTTTACAATGCCCTTGTTTTAGTTTGTGAATCTCCCCATTTTACTATTAATCTTTCCTCAATGATGGGCACAACCCATTTGGTTACCCTGAATGGTGGTTATAACCAGTCCTTGGATTTTCACCTGTCCCAGCACACAGATCACAGTCTGGGTGATTGGCAACCCATTCACACTTATGACTGGCTGCCAAGCACTCCATGATCGTGTGATTGCCATTTGCAACCTTCCCTGCCAGCTTCCCCAGAAAATAATTTGGGAAGTGGGCAAGGAATGTCATAAGTCACTTGGGTAAGTCTCCCCCACTCTTGGTGCTTGTGCCATGCCATTGCACATCCCCAGGCACCCTCCACAACACTCCCCATGTCTCCTTTGAACACCCTCCCCAACCTTCACTGCACCCTCATGCACACTCAGCAAGCCCCACAACACCTCTTGTGCACATCCTCACACCCTCCCCAGCCTTCAGTGTGCACGATGCCTCTGGCACACACCCTTGTGCTCTTGTGCATCATCCCCAATCCATGCAATGCCTCTCATGCAGTCCCAGTGCAGCCCCCCCCCCGCACTTCTAGTGAACCCTTGCCAACACTCCCCCATCTGGATGCAACTGGCTGCAGGCCTGAAACTTGCAATACATTTAGATCTGCAGTTCATTTTTAATCATTTTAATAACTTCTTTACTGGCAACTAAGGCTTCAGGGATTGCCATCACTGTGTAGTGCAATTGTACTTCATGACCACATTGCTTAGCAACAGAAATTCTGGTCTGAATTTCCCTTATAAATTGAGGGCTATCTGTATAGGCCAAATCAGGAAATAGACTCCACAGAATGATTGGGACTATATTTTTACAGGTTATAGTAACCAAATCTTGAAAGCCGTGACTGCATCATTCCTCCCTCCCTCCTCTTACTCAGGTGGAACTGATCTGAATTTCCTTCTAATATTTTCTTCCTGCCCTGGATTTAAATCATGTTTTTCTAACTGCAGTCATGTAGTTTTTCCAAGATTGTATCTGTGATTCTCTACAATTTCTTAAGAAACAATGAAACCTAAAACCTCCTGGTCCAATTGGCTGAGCTTGGGTTTATCTTTATATTTTATATATATACAGTGTACCAAGGTCCCATAGACCAGTCACAATATTTTATTTATTAATATTATTTTCCAGAGAAAATGTTAGTGTACTATAAAAAGGTAAAGGTTCCCCCGCACATGCGTGCTAGTCGTTTCCGACTCTAGGGGCCGGTGCTCATCTCCATTTCAAAGCCGAAGAGCCAGCGCTTGTCCGAGGACGTCTCCGTGGTCATGTGGCCGGCATGACTAGACGCCAAAGGCGCACAGAACGCTGTTACCTTCCCACCGGAGTGGTCCCTATTTTTCTACTTGCATTTTTATGTGCTTTCGAACTATATATATATAATCAGAAGTGTAAAAATTGCCAAACTATCCCGGAGTTTGGCAATTTTTACACTTGTGATATGAATACACCTGGGATTCGTATTTTTAAAGTAATTAGACACACACAAACACACACACACACATATATATATCATGTATGTATGTATGTATGTATATGTATATGTATATACATACAGTCATGCTCGAAATTGTTGGCACCCCAGAAATTTTTCCAGAAAATCAAGTATTTCTCACAGAAAAGTATTGCAGGAACACATGTTTTGCTATACACAGGTTTATTCCCTTTGTATGTATTGGAACACAACAAAAAAGGGAGGAAAATATATACAAAGTCTTCTTACCAGTCCAGAGGTCAAATACACAGTTCAGGTTTACAATAGTAGTAAACTAACAGCAGAGCAAAAACAGTAACAGTAGATATCAGTGAATTCAGAGAGAGAGAGAAGCTACGTTCCTAGCTTCCTCTTATGGCCATGAGAACACTTACACACCCATTGGCCAATTAACTTCTTAAAGACATAGCATTATGGTTAATATATTTTCAACCCAACATTGTAGGCTAACACCATATGCCTAACATTCTCCCCTTTGGGTAGAATAATATATAACTCTTACAATCTTATGCACATTCTTTCACAATTAGCATTGTGTTTCACAGCACTTTGTACCTTCGTAAAATGGTCTGCAATATTTACATCAGATGAACAATACTCTAGCTGTATTAATTTATCTTTGACACATTGTCTGACATTTAAATAACGAAGATCAGTATATTTAGATCTTGTTCTTACTGCAGCATTATTAGCCATCTTTATTGCAGCTTGATTGTCCTCATACACAATAAATGGATCATTTACATTTAAACCCATATCTAACAATAATTGTATGTACACTAGCAGTTCTGTACATAACACTGATAGACATGAAAATTCAGCCACCATTGTAGATAAGCTTATGTGCTTTTGTCTAATGGACTTAAAGTAGTTGCCCTCAGACTGGGTGCAAACACTTCGTCATAATCCTCAGTAGTTTGGGCAAAACCTTGTGCAACCAAACGTGCCTTATGGGTTATAGTTCCATCTACTCCCTTCTTTATTTTATATATCCATTTGCAACCTATAGCTTGCTCACCAGGTGGCAGTTTTGCTTTCACATAAACCTTAAGATCCTGCAAAGACTTCAACTCCCTGTTCATTGCAGCTTTTCCATGATGCTTGTTCCTTTTCAGGATACATCCTGATCTCATCATAATTAGATGGCTCTACACTAACTTGACATATACTAGTTTCATAGCGATCAGGTGGATGTCTGATACGCGTTGAACGCCAAGGAATTACAGGGCTTTGAATTTCTGTCTCCTTTCCTTCCTCTGATTCATCTATTATCTCCCCTATCTCCTCTTCATCTTTTATATTTACAGGAGAAGTATTATCATTACTAGTTACGTTATCAGAGGAGTCCTCAAACGCTAGAGGATCAGTATTAACAGTTTCTTGCTCTAGTCTATCCCAACCAACGTGCTCAAGGAATTTTGCATTTGCACTGTTATATACATTAGTTGTGCCTTGTTCCCAGAAACGATAGGATCTATGGTTAGCTTCATAACCTACAAAGTATAATTGCCTAGCCCTATGTTGGCCTTTACTCCTGAGTTGTGCAGGAATGTGGACCCAAGCTGGGGTGCCAAATGTGTGCAGGTAATCAAGATTTGGTCTTCTACCATGCCATATAGTATATGGTATTTTACCAGTAGAAGTATTAACAACTATATTCAGAACATGGTTTGCACATTTTGCTGCCTCCCCCCACAGTCTATCTGTTAAGCCAGAATCTTGTAACATGGTTCTCATCATGGCTTGTAACGTTTGCCCACGTCTCTCAACAAATGCATTATGTTGAGGCCTATAAGGGGCTGAATGTTTATGCTCAATGCCAGCAGATTCTAACATATCAACAAAGCGCTTATTTGTAAATTCAGTACCATTATCAGTAATTATGCACTGAACCTTTCTCTTTGTTTTTCTCTCCACAAACTTCAGCCAGTTTGCAAATTGTTGGAAAGTATCTGCCTTTGACTTAAGCAGATAACAAAAACCATAACGAGAGTAGTGGTCAAGGATACTTAAAATATAACATGACCCTCCTAAACTTGGTTTCATGGGTCCAATTAAATCAGTAAACACAACTTCCAAAGGAACAGTTGTTTTGAAGCTGTTTATCCTGTTTGCAGGAGTTGCCTTACTCTTTTCCTGATTACAGGCATTGCAATTCAAATACTTACTACATGGTTTCAGTTTAACTCCTTTTACTAATTCAACTGTTTTACGTAGTGAGTTAAATTTTACATGACCTAACCGCCTATGCAATAAATGTATGCATTCATCATGTGGCTTCTTGTTCTCACATATTGAGTTAGCTTTAACTGTACTAACCTGGTTACTTGTGAGAAAGAATAAACCATTTTTCAAATTAGCAGTTACACAGGTTCCATTCCTTTCAATAGTGCATTGCTCCCCTCTGAATATTACCACAAACCCAACTTTAACCAAGTCCCTTACAGATAACAGGTTGAATCTTAGCTTAGGTATATATAACATAGGTAACTGTTCATCAATGCATGGACAATAGGAATTACCTTCACCAGAGGCCTTCATCCTCCAACCGTTTGCTAGTGAAACATATTGGTTGCTGTTTTTCATAGTAACAAACCTCTTTTTCTCTTTAGTAATGCATTGTGAAGCCCCACTATCAACAACCCACAATTCATTATTTCTGGATGTTGATTCACCAGAAACAGCCAAACCAATGCTCTTCTTAGCCTTCCCACTGCTATTTACATTCTGTTTTCTACCCTTTCTACAGAATTTGGCTATATGCCCTTTAGCCCCACAAGAATAACATTTCTTGACGTTGTAAGCAGTGGTAAATTGCTGCTCCTCTCGTGGCTGTGTCTCTCTCAGCTGGTCTCTGTCACGCCTCCTTCTGGACTCTTCCAGCAGTCTCCCAGTAATGTTAGTCAAAGTCAGTTCCTCTCTGGTCAGGACTTCCAAAGAAGAAACATACCCATCATAACTCTCATCCAAAGATGACAGAATAATGTAGACCTGATGCAACTCTGAAAAAATAAGCTCCTTTTCATGAAGCTCTTGGAAAGCTGCCTTCATGTAATTTAAATGGGTCAGCATATCTCCGTTCTTCTGCAGACGAACCCTAAACAGCTTACGTGTAAGGTGTATATGTGCACCCACACTGTCACGAACATAAAGCCTTCGCAAAATATCCCAACACCTTGCAGCAGACTCCTCACCACGAATATGGACAAGCTGCTGGTCATTCAGTGTTAGTCCAATAATGCAAAGAGCTTTCTCGTTGCTTCGTTTAAAGTCGTCTATCTTCTTTGCATCATCTTCATCATCTGGATCCCAAGCAGTAGTATCTGGTGGGTTTTTTACAACAGCCCATAGTCCTTCCTTGCGCAAAAGCAAGCAGCATTTCGTGGACCAGGAAATATAGTTTGTCCCATCCAACCGGGTTATCCAGGAGATGCCTGACAACAGTTCTTGTGCCATTTTACACCAAAAAGCTAACACAAATTCAGCTAGGAATACTGTGTGTACTTACTCTCAGTACAGGCCTGGGCCCATAACCAGTGTTAAGGAATTTATTGTGCAGAGGTCTCCTTGTGCTACCAAAGAATTGCACAGACAAGGAAGGGTACTGAGAGTAGTAAAAGTCACACACAGGAGTACACTGAGTTCTAAAAGCAAAAAGTATTTTACTTTGAGGTGGTGTAAAGACAAAAATGCACAGTCAAAAATAAACAGTCCAAGTCATAAACAATAGCAACAGTCCAAGCTACAAAGTCTTCTTACCAGTCCAGAGGTCAAATACACAGTTCAGGTTTACAATAGTAGTAAACTAACAGCAGAGCAAAAACAGTAACAGTAGATATCAGTGAATTCAGAGAGAGAGAGAAGCTACGTTCCTAGCTTCCTCTTATGGCCATGAGAACACTTACACACCCATTGGCCAATTAACTTCTTAAAGACATAGCATTATGGTTAATATATTTTCAACCCAACATTGTAGGCTAACACCATGCTAAATAATTAATGCTAAATAATTTGAAAAACTAATGGTTTAAATAAATGGAATTCTGTATAACTTTATCATATTTTTAAAGCTCCGTGGAGTTTAGCAGTTTAAAACCTCAAGCTTTCTGCGAGTGGTTTATTTATCTAATTTATCTAATATACAAGCTTCTGCTTTGCTAGCAATGAAGTTTCCATTGATCATACATTTGGTTTAAGTACATGCAACTGCAGTTAACACCTAGAATTTAAAATAATTATCTCTTTCTAATTATACAGCGTACTGTATATCCTTTATTTACAATTTTTTTTTATTGAAAAGTTTTAAAATACAATTTTCCTTTAAGAATCCCCCCTTCCCCCTCCCTCCTCCCCCCCCTACCTCCCCCCCTCCCTCCTCCCCCCCCTCCCTCCCCCCCTCCCCCCCTCCCCCCCCGACTTCCCAGAGCTAAATACAAGGTATATATATAAAAAGCAATCATAAACAATCATATACTAACAACTATAAACTCTATAATCCATCACTCTCTAGCTTATATAGGATAAAACAATCCTTAATAATATTGAATATGTATAGGAAACTAAAAGAAAAAAAGAAAAAAAGAAAGAAGACTTATTCAAATGCTACATAAAACTTCTTAACCCTATACTTGTTCTGGATAAACTCTATCCATTTTCTCCATTCCATAATATAGCGTTCTTGCGAGTGATCTTTCAAATAGGCCGAAATCTTCGCCATCTCTGCCAGGTCGGAAACCTTCAAAGTCCACTCTTCTATGGTCGGCAGTTCCTCTTTCTTCCAATATTGGCCTATCAAAAGTCTTGCCGCCGTAATTAAGTTCAACATCAACTTAGTGTCCACAACTGTAGCGTCTGCAATTATTCCCAACAAGAAAAGTTGCGGACAAAACTTTATCCTCTGTTTAAAAATCTTCTGCATATTCCACCAAACTTTTATCCAAAAAGCTTTAACCTTCTTACATGTCCACCATATGTGAAAATATGTTGCATCTTCATCACCACACCTCCAACATTTAGGCTGATAATTCGGATACATACTTGCAAGCTTTTTAGGATCTAAATGCCATCTATAAAACATTTTGTAAAAGTTCTCTCTTAGATTTTGAGCTTGCGTAAATTTTACGTTCCTCACCCAAATCTTTTCCCAAGTATTCATTGTAATAACTTCCTGAATATTTTGGGCCCATTTTATCATACAATCCTTAACAAGCTCTGTTTCTGAGTCAATCTCTATCAATGCAAGATATATCCGTTTGATATGTGCTGGTCCCTGATTTCTAATTTGCTTTATCAAATTTTCATCAGTCATTGCAAATCCATTTTTCTGGTCCTCTTTCCACCTGGCCCGTAACTGAGTATATTGAAACCAATTTTGAACCACCTTCTCTTCTCGCAAGAGGCTATATGACTTCAAACACCAAGCATTTCTTTCCAAACTGAGGATCTCCTTGTAGGTAGTCACATCATGTTTGAAGCCAGCATGTATATTTTCTATTGCGTGTTTTGGAATTGCCCACAATGGTATCTTACAACTTAACTTATGTCTATACTTCTTCCAAACTCTCAGCAATGCCTGTCTTAAAATATGCACCCTAAACACGTTGTCTACCTTCTTATCATACAACAAATATGCATGCCAACCAAACAACAAATCATGGCCCTCAAGATTTAATAACCTCCCTTGCGTCAAATTAATCCAATCACTTATTCCTACTAATGCAGCAGCTTCATAATATAATTTAAAATTAGGCAATTTAAGGCCACCTCTCTCACGAGTATCCTGCATAATCTTAAATTTAACTCGTGGCTTTTTCCCTGCCCACACAAATTTATTGATACCTCGCTGCCATTCCTCCAGATTGGAATCTTTCTTAAGAATCGGTATCATTTGAAATAAAAATAAAAATTTAGGCAGGACATTCATTTTTACTGCTGCAATCCGTCCCAACAAAGAAAATTGCAATTTTTCCCAACTCTCCAATTCTTTTTGAATTTTCCCCCATAATTTTTCATAATTATTTTTATATAGCTTTGTATTAGAGGGCGACAAAATCACCCCCAAATATTTAACCCTTTTAACAATCTCGAATCCAGTTAATCCTTCTAAAAGGGCCTTTTGCGGTGTTGTCATATTTTTGGCCAAAATTTTTGTTTTTTGTACATTAACCTTAAATCCAGAAACCTTCCCGTATTGTGTTATTATCTCCATCAGGTCCACAACAGAATTCTCTGGCTGGGTCACTGTAACAACCAGATCGTCTGCGAATGCTCTCAATCTGTAGTCCTGATCTCCAATTTGAATCCCCTTAATTTTTTCCGAATTCCGAATTTTAACCAATAATATCTCTAATGTTAACACAAATAACAAGGGCGATAACGGACACCCTTGCCTTGTGCCCTTCTCAATATTACATGCTTCTGTCAAACTATTATTAACTATAATTCGGGCAGTTTGTTTTTGATATAATGCCCTAATCGGTTGTAAAAAATTTTCCCCAAAATCCATTTTGTCTATAACTTTCAACAAAAACTTCCAATTCAATTGATCAAAAGCTTTTTCAGCATCTAAAAAAATTAGCACCGCAGCAATCTGGTTGTTCCTTTCCAAAAACTCTAACACATCAACTATATGCCTCACATTGTTTTTCATTTGCCTACCACTAATAAACCCCGTTTGATCCCCATGAATCACCTGTTGCAGAACCCTCATCAGTCTATTAGCCAAAACCTTAGCAAATATCTTGTAGTCTGTGTTTAAAAGCGATATCGGTCTATAATTTTTAACTTGAGTAGCATCTTGGTCTTCCTTCGGAATCAAAGAAATAAAAGCTGTTCTCCAAGACGGTGGCACCTTTCCCCCCCTCTGGATTGTCTGGAACAGTTCCTTTAACGGTTTTATCATTTCTAGTTGTAAATTTTTATAATAGGCCGCAGTCAAGCCATCCGTACCTGGTGCTTTATCCACCTTCAATTCCTTAATTTCTGTAAAAATTTCTTCTTCTGTAATCAGTTGATTAATCCCTTCTTTTTGTACTTGCGTAAGAACCGGAATGCTAGCATTTTCCAAATATATATCAATGTCTTTTTCATTAATTTTCTCCTTAGCATATAATTTAGAATAAAAATCCACAAAAGCATTCTTAATAAGGTCCTGTTGAAACACAACCCTTCCTTTATGCTCAATCTTGTCTATATTAGAAGCCCTTTGTTTTTTCCTCAATCTATAAGCTAACCATCTACCTGGTTTATTAGCGTTGCAAAAAGTATTATGCCTGGCAAACCGCAGATTGGTTGCCACTTGGTCAGCCATTAATTTATCAAATTGTCCTCTTAACAATTTAATAGCCTCCTTAGTCTTCGCATCCTCTGAGTTCGAAATCAAAGCCTTTTCTTTATTTACAATTATTGAATAACTTTTTAAAAAGGCAAGTTTGAGAATATGTCGACTAAGAAGCTGTTTAATTTGCATGAAGTGCTTTGCTAGAATTCCAAACTTGTGGAAACTCCAACAGAATTTTTGGATTTTTTAAAAAAAAAACATTAAAGGGGAATGAATCATAATCCAGTGCAAATCCGTGCCTTTTTTCTCCAGCTTATTCAAGGAGTCCACATGTCCAAGGGGATTCATATACCTGCTCTTTGTAACTCTTTATAAATAAGATCAGAAATGGTAGTGTTGTTATTTTTTTAAAAAAAGTCTATGGAACAACCTTATTTTTTGAAAAGAGAGCTGTCCCAGTTTAAATCTCAAACAAAAACTAAAAGGTAGACTGGTCAATCCCAGTTCTGTTGTTCCTAAAGCCTTGTCACCGATTCCAACATTTTCTGAAGCTGGTATGTAGAGCGTGGTCTGCCTGTTCTCTGATTCTGCCGTCTGGATTACTGATGTATGATGGGATGTTTTCGTGTAGAGTCTCATTTTTGCAGTTTTGCTTTTGTAGATGGAGGAAAAGCTTTCTTCTGTGTGATTGATATGTTTAATAAATGTTTTTTCCCAGTTTACTTTGAATGATATTATTTGGATCCACACCCCTTCACAACATTCATTTAAGTCCTTTAAGAAAACTACTGTACATGGACCTGGAGGATTTTTTAAAACAATATCCCTGCAACTTAATCTTTTAGAATTGTTTAGAATTTAGAATCCCCTCCCCTTGTCTGCTCTCTCCCCTTCCATCTTTCTTTTTTGATATCATATATTTGGGTTTCTCACTGTTCTTTTTTTTTCTTTTTTCTTTTTTTTAGAAAATTTTATTAAATATACATTTAAAAACAAAAGTGGACATGATTCAACTTCCCCTAGCTACAACACTACTATTAGTATTATCTTATGTTACAGAAAGAAAGAACAAAAACCTAAAAAAACAGTCTATAACAGGACAGAATATAACAAACTGTACATATAACATCTGTCGATTTTTAAGTAAACTGTCATTCAATCCTCAGCGTTATATTTACATATCTTTCAGTTGTGTCCATTATATAAGTGCTAATAAGAAATCCTTACATTATCAACCAATCAAACAATGGTCACCAATTGTACAAATTTTGCCAAATTTCATAATACTCCGTTTCGTTCTTATTTTTGATCTCTAGGGTTAACCTGTCCATTTCAGCGCAGGATAAAATTTTGTCTATTATTTCTTCTTCAGTGGGTGTTTCCTTTCTTTTCCATTTTTGGGCATATGCCAGTCTTGCTGCGGTTAAGATACGTACTAATAAGTAGAGAGATGCTTTACTGAGATTATCGTTAATAATCCCTAATAGAAATATTTCTGGTTTTAAATCAATTTTTTGTAGTAATATTTCTTCCAACCAATTTTTTATCCGCTGCCAAAAATTTTGCGCTTCTGAACATTCCCACCATATATGATAGTAAGTCCCTGGAAGCCTTCTGCATTTCCAGCACATTGGTGAGATTTTTTTTTATCTATTTTTGCTAACCTTGTAGGGGGAAGATACCATCTATAAAACATCTTGTACAAATTCTCTTTATAGAAGGTGGCTAGCGTTAACCTCCTGTTTCTATCCCATAGTGATTGCCAACTATCTAAGTCAATATTATAACCAAAATTTTTACTCCAGGTTTACATTCTTTTAACTGTTCTTCTAACAAATCCTGTTCTAATAAATATTGATATATCTTTTTTATCATTCGATCTTCAGTTCCTAGAAGAATTTTATCTAATTGCGTATGCTCTAATTTTATCCCTGGTTCTTTTTTTATCTTTTCTGCATCGTGACTGTATTTGTAAGTATGCCCACCATTCGAACTCTACACCATCTTCTGATAATCTTTTTCTTGTTTTCAGGTCTCCATTTTCGTCTAAGATCTTTATTTATTTATTTAGTTATATTTATATACCGCCCTATTCCCTGAGGACTCAGGGCGGTTTACAGGGAATTAAAAATCCAAAATACAAAAATTAAGAACCAAATTAAAAAATATTAAATTAACCCTGTAGTCAGTTAAAAAGAACCCCAAATTAAAAATTAAAGATCTTTATATGTAATTACACTTCCTAGATTTATGAATTTGGGGTGCATATTGCTAAGCACATTTGATTTGTGCTTAGATTGTAAGCCACCCTGAGTCTTCGGAGAAGGGCAGCATATAAATGGGATTAAAATAAAAATAAATAAATAAATAAAAATCTCTAATATAGATAGCCAATTGGGAATTTCCATATAGTTGATTTTTTAAATTTTTATCCACACATCTAATAGTGCCTGTCTAATATGATGATTCTGAAAGTACTGATGAGCCCTATATTTTCCGTCCCACATTATAGCATGCCACCCAGTTTGCATATCATGACCTTCTAATGCTAGTAGTCTTCTGTTCCTTACGTGTATCCAATCCTTTATTCATACCGTTATTGCTGCTTGATAATATTTTTCCCAATCTGGGAGGCCGAGCCCTCCTCTTTCCTTTGCATCCTGTAATAATTTTAACTTGATTCTCGGTTTTCTACCTTGCCAGATAAATTTAGATGTAATTCTGTTTAAATTTTCAAAAAAATCCTTACCTAATTTAATTGGTACAGATTGGAATAAAAAGAGTAATTTGGGCAGTATATTCATCTTGATTGTCGCTATTCTTCCCATAAAAGAGAGCTGCACGTTTTTCTATCTATCTGGGTCTACTATAATTTGGTCCATTAACTTGTCATAATTTTCTCTTTTAAGTGTAATACATATTGCTGATAGTTGGATCCCCAAGTACTTTACTCTTTTAGATGTCTGGATGTTAATTTTTTCTACTAGCTTAGTTTCTTGTAAGTTGGACATATTTTTAACTAGCATTTTAGTTTTTTATTTGTTGATTTTTAATCCCGCAACATCTCCATAATTTTTCAGCACCTGTAATAATCTTGTTCCAGATTCTAAAGGGTCTTCCAGAATGAAAACTAAATCATCCGCATAAGCCTGTAATTTAAATATCTCTTTTTTTATTTCTAATCCTTTAATCATCTTATCTTTTCGGATTATTCTTGTGAGTGCTTCTAAAGAAAGAATAATAAAGGAGATAGTGGACAGCCTTGTCTCGTACCTTTGAATGCTATTTGTTAATTCTCCGTTTATGATTACTTTTGCCTCTTGCTTGGAATAGATTGCTTTAAACATATTTATAAATTTTTCTCCAAATTCCATCTGTTTGAGTTGAGTCAACATAAAATTCCATTTGACATTATCAAACGCTTTCTGAGCAACAACAAAAATTAATGCCACTTGTTTTTCGCTATGAAATTCATAATATTCTAAGATGTCTAGTATGACATTATATCTAATTTGTCTTTTAGGCAAGAAGCCGTTTTGGTCAGTATGGATAAATTCAGCTAAATATTTTTTTAATCTTTCTGCCATTATAGTCGTGAAAATCTTGTAATCCGTGTTCAGTAAAGAAATGGGTCTATAATTTTTAATACAGGTCAAATAAAAATTTTCTTTAGGGATTAATGAGATGATTGCTTCTTTCCACTGTGTTCTTTTTCATTGTTTATTTTATTGTTCTATTATCTTACTTCTGTTCACACCCTTCATTTCTTCATTTTTATTATAAGCCATCTAAAGTAGCCTCACAGTGAGGTAGGCAGTAAATAAATTTAACAAATAATAAAGTATTTACATCAGCTCTGTCTATGCCCTTCTGAAGAAGGATCTGTTCTATAGCTTTTAAACTAAAGACAGATACAAAAAAGAATTTAATAAATTTCTTTATTGTCAGATGATCCAACTGCTTTTATAGACAGATTCTTCTACTTAATGGATTTGTTGTTTAAATTTATCATTGTTATCCACAACAAGGCAAATGATAATGTGTGTTATGACATTATGCAAGTGCTCTGACTTATGTACTTGCGTTAGATGTTTGGATGCAAATAAGTGTATCATTGTGTGATGATGTCATTGTATATCTGGCATCAGTTTGGCATCAGTTTGATGTGGATTCAGTATATTAAGCATTTTTCTTGGGAGTAAAACATTTGGTGGAATAGTGTTGCAAGATAAAATTGATATGACTTAAATACTTGTTTTGGAGATAATTTTTATTAGTTTTTTTGTAATTTTGCTAAGATACAGTTTTCAGTTAGATTTGTGCACACAACCATTGCACGTATGAGCAACAATGCTTTGTTGGAAAGACAGGAAGCTTTCATCAACCAGATGCACACAGTACTTTTCTCAGATGACAATATTATAGAAAATGGTGAAACGAGCAGAGTAAAATTGAAGGGTACTTAACAGTGTAGAAAGCAAGAACTGGGATAAACTGAAAACACCTATAAACTGTTTGGATTGTTTTTTTCCATCTCTTTTCTTCAGATGACAGAATCTGTTCTCCTCCATTTATGGAATTAACAAATGCATGTGGAGAAGACACCTTGAAGCAAATAGAAAAAAATGGAATTGCATTCCCATTCAGTATGTAAACAGTTTTTATATTTTCCTTAACAGTAAAGTTGTAGAGCATTTCCTCCACTGCTGCTGAAATCAATGCAATTTAGCTAAGTACTCTTGGGGGAGGGAGGGGATTTGCATGGCAGATAGCTTGTGGCTGGAGTACATGCTGGATTAGGCACACTGGCTCCAAAGGTACATAAGATAATATAAAAGCACATAAAATTATATGCTTTCATTCTATTAAAATTAGTAAAAAATAAACTATGGATCTAACTGTACTCTATTTTAGTTCTTTTACTGTAAGTTTGAAAATACAGTATTTTTTCATGGTGACAATGAAAGATGGCTTATTCAGATATTAACAGTCCTGCTAGATTAAGTCAGTGTTTTATCTGATCCACTACTCATCATACCTAAAGGCCAAGCAAACACTTTCCTGGTCCTTAAACAGAACATGAGGACAATACAGCTTTCTGTGACAATCGGAATTCAATGGCTAATATTTTCTTCCATGAGATTGTTTGATCCTCCTTTAAAAATCTGTAAAGGCTGTGCGTGCATATTGCGCACAAAATCCTTTTTTCTATAGTAGAGTATGTTATTTTTCTCTTTTTCATTTTCTCTCTCTCTGCTATTTAGAAGATGAATTATCAAAGTTATTTTGGAAGTGTCTCTTTTTTATTTCAATATGTATAATGTTTGTGTTGGTTTATTAGAAAAAGGCCCTTATGCCCATTTAAAACTACAGAGTAATATTCTGGCAAATTGAGAATTTTTTTTATATTTTAGGTATGCTATACTAACATGAATCTTAGATGTACTATTATTTTATAATTATATTACTTCGTAGTTTATATGCACACTGAGTGCTTATGCACTGGAGACAAACTCTTTCTATGTCCAATCACACTTGGCCAATAAAGTATTCTATTCTAGTATAACATCTATTATAGTATATTAAATGTACTACTATACATTAATGTAAGTATAAGTTCACTGGGCAAGTTAATAATATGCAACATTAATATATTAAACTATAGAACAATGAAAATATTCATTTTAAATTGAGAGTCACAGACTATCAGTCATTTAAATGGCTCTAGTAATGTCAGTAGACCATAAGGATTAAACAAGGCAAATTTCTCTAGCAGTGCTCTTCTGTATTTTAGATGCCACTCTCCAAAATGCTATCCCTTTTCATTTTGCTTTATTTGGAAAGACTTTTTTAAATAAACAATAGGTGCATTAATGTTCCAATAGAATTAACATAGCTATCTATCTACAGTATATCAAAGACTCTTATCTATTCTCACTGATTTTCATTAAAAAAAAGTTCAAGAACTTCAACAGTTTGTCACTGAATTATAGTGGCAAGCTCTTGAAGGAGAAACAGTGTCTACATATAGTAGAGTGTAGTGCAGCTGCTAAAGTGATGGACTAATTGGGAACATCCATATTCAAGTCCCCAGCTTAACTAAGGAGTTTACTGTATTATTTCAGGTCAGTTGCTATCTCTCAGACTAGTCGATCTGACAAGGTGATTGTGGGAATAAGATTAGAGAAGATCCCTAAACTACCCCATCTCTTAGAGCAGTGTTCCTCAACTTTGATTATGTTAAAATGTTTGTGGTCTTCAACTCCCAGAATTCCCTAACTAGCATGTTTGAAATTCACACTTTTTAAATTTGTTGTAAATATGAAAAACACTGTGTTAGAGGAAAGATAGGAATATAAATACAATTGAATAGATACCGTGTTTCCCTGAAAGTAAGGCCTACCCTAAAAATAAACCCTAGTTTTAGGGCAAGGCACATACCTAAAAATCAAGTTGGGGGTGGGGTGGGGTGGAGCTGCCTTATGTGCACTGCACCCAGTTGCCTTGCAGCCAGGCCTCTCCTTGCTGGCCCACTTCTTCTCTGGCGTTCTTTTGCAGCCAGACCTGCATTTCTCAGTCACAAGCCTTTCCAGAAGGCCACTGCAGCCAAGAACAGAGCTATGGATTCAGTCCAAGAACCGAGCTATGGATTCAGTCCATAGCTTGGTTCTGCAAGACCTCTGCAGCTGAGAACCAAGTTATGGATTGAATCTGTAGTTCAGTTCTGCAAGACTTCTGCAGCTGACAACTGAGCTATGGTACTTGGCTACAGAGGCCTTCCAAAAAGGCCTGACTGCAAAATGCAGGCCAGAATGCAGCTGCTCCTTTGACCGCTGAAGAAGTGGACCTGCTGGTTGGGACTGCCAGAAGTGAGTATAGAAGATATCCCCCGAAAACAAGACTTGGTGCCTCTTTTGGAGGCAAAAAAAGAGACCCGATCTTATTTTCAGGGAAACACAGTAATAATGGAAAGTTCCGATGCCAGACTCCATCAATGTATCCTAGGTTACTCATTCCTTTTTAAGAACTCTGATGCCATCCTGGATAATCCAAAAGTTGAAGTATCAGCACCTCTGAAAATGCCAAGAGGAAAGAAGGCTGGTTTCAGGGGAAGGACAACCATAGGGCGAATACCATCCAGTTGGGTGAATTAACTAAATCAATAGCTTTAGTTGTTAGAAATACTGAAGTGCTATGTGTATATTCTTTTGTACTGACTCACAATTTACCTTTTTTGTTTCTGAAGTTTGTAAGACAAGAGTCGCCCATGGAACCAACTCTCATGAGGTAAGTATTTACACAAGGCTTCATATACTGTGTATTTAGAAAAACTGCCTTGGCTGGGTATTAAGAAAAAAACTATAGTAGTCCATTTGTTAATTTGATTCATAAACTTCAAGGAAAAGTAAGGAGGGTTGATTCTTGTCTCTCATGCATACTTAGAAGTCATTCTTCATATCCTTGTGGCTTCATTAATATTACAAATTTATTTTTCTCTCATTTTGAAGGCCAGCTATATATATACTCATACACACTCATCCACCCATTATTTGTTTATTTATTTGCAGTTTTGTAATCCATCCTAATGCACAGGTTTTAGGCAGCACTTGTCAAAATAGAACATAAAAGAGAAAAACATAGAATGAATAAATATCCCAAAATAATGGCCATTAAATAACAACAACTTGGTTAAAAACAAAAATGGAATAGGATATTGACAGATTTACAAAATGCCAGGATTTGGGGGGGAGGGGGGTTACAAAAGATAAGAGCAGAAGCACTGAAATATAGTACGCCCATCTCACATAGGTGACCCTTCAGATACCATGGATAGTGTTTTTAAATGCTGCCAAAAGTTCTCACAAGAGCAAGAGAAATATCCTAACCCAATAAGGGATCTATGATGGTCATTACCATTTCCATCCCATTACATAATTGCTTTATTCTGTATTTTATTGTAAACCATTTTGAGATGCTTTGGCATAAGGAAGCAGTAGATAAGCATAATTAAGTAAATTTGGGGGAAAGGCTAAATAAGAAATCAGCTGCAAGTTGGAGGGACAGAATGCCAAGTGTTTCCAATTGGATAGCACAGTTCTGCACAGTTCTCCACCCACCCACCCCCCACTCCCCAGTTTATCTGAATACTTGGCCTAAAAGCATAAGAAGAGCTCTGCTGGACCAAGCCAGTATCATAAACACTATCATAAACATTATGTGTTCTACATTGATCAAGCAACTGCATACAAGAAGCTGACAAAAACAGAAAGGAAAGCAATAGTGTTCTTCTATTCCTGCTCCACCACTACGGTGGGAAGGTAACAGCGTTCCGTGCGCCTTTGGCGTCTAGTCATGCCGGCCACATGACCACGGAGATGTCCTCGGACAAGCGCTGGCTCTTCGGCTTTGAAACGGAGATGAGCACCGGCCCCTAGAGTCGGAAACGACTAGCACGCATGTGCGGGGGAACCTTTACCTTTATTCTTGCTCCCTAGTAGCTTGTATTTAAGTTTTGCTAGGTCGCGATGGGTCAGACACGACTTCGCAACTAACAACAACAACAACAACAAGGTCTGATCAAGAATAATAAACACCAATAACCCAATCTTCCATCAGTTTGTCTAATCCCCTTTAAAACCATCTGAATGTATACTAACACCACAGACAGCAGCAGCAAATAATTGTATGGATGGATGCATGGATGCATGCATGCTGTGCATACTGCTACTGGAACCAATCCAATGCTTGTTTATGTGAAACATGTATTTTTCATCTGTATGACTGTAATTGCAAGTCGTATCTTTATTTTTCAGATGGCTATCATATTCAACCGGGAAGGCCTGAAAGCCATCCAACCTCCATGTGTGATTCAAAGTTTCATCAACCACAATGCTGTCCTGTACAAAGTCTTTGTGGTTGGGGAGTCATATACTGTGGTGAAGAGGCCCTCCGTGAAGAACTTCTCAGCAGGCATTTCTGGTAAGCTTTGGAAGTGGTAATTCAACATGGTGTACTAGTGGGAAAATCTGAAGAACAACATTTTGGTGAGTCCTGATCCAAAACACATAGAGGAAATCAGGTTGAGGAAGATTGAACTCATTGTTTCCCTGACTTTTTGTATTTTTGATATTTTTTAATTTCTCCCTTATTTCCCCCTCAAAAAACCATTGTATCAGTAATTTCTTTGGGAGATAGCAACTGATCTTGCCAACAGATGCTACATGCATTCAAATTTATGTACCAAAGTACTAATCTAAAACTGGAGAAAAAGGGGAGGATATTACAGACAACAAAATAAGCAAGTCAAGATGTTTTTAACCCTGTCTAGCTTCCATAGAGGTTTTGAGATTATGGCATCATAAATCAGTGGCTGGATGCAGTTAGTTTCGAATTCTATTTGATATTTGACACTGATCATCTCTACTCAACTCTTCCTCTAAGAATTTTGGGGAAATTTTCTCTGTATGACACATTCCACCTGAACTTTATTGTAAGCACCCAAAATCACTTTTTGTGAAAAGGGCAGCTATATAAATATGATTGATTCATTGATCATATTGTGATCTTTCGTGAAGGCTTTGGCATCTTATTCATATGCAGTTTGCTTGAAATCATACTAATGAAATTCTTAAAATCGGTTCATAATATTTAGATGGTCTGGTTATGGTATATCATTCAAGAAAAATGCACTGAGTTAAAATGTTCTGTGATTTCATTTTTTTTCTTTACTTCTTATGAACAAAACATTTTTGGAAACTGTAATAGATCCGCTTTTATTTAATTATTTATGTTGAATCACTGTCAAATATGCTATGTTGATTTATAAATATTTTATCCAAAGGCAAGTATGTAAAATAGCAAGGTGAAATTCCAAAAAAATTGCTAAAGTCACAAAATCTAAAAAGTAATACACAACTAGATAACAAACCATAATATAAAAAATGATTACAATTGGCATAAAAACTTTTCTTTTTAGTTCAGTACAATTCCTAGTGTGCATGCCATTTTCGTAAGATTATAGAAGTGATTTATCACTGAATTCTACAGGGATTTTTAAAAAATTTTTTACTACAGCTGTGGTCGTTCCTAGTAGTCTCCTGTCCAAATACTAATTCTGCTTTTGTTTTTTGTTTAAATAGTCAGCACTCAAGTAGCACTTAACATATTCATCACAGATAAACCTGCAATCTTCAGTCAATATATTATTCAACTGAAGTTTAAATGGTACATAAATAGAGAAATTATGTACTGAATACCATATTTAAAAACTGTTCCTTCCATTAACTGAATTATACCTTTTTAATAATAAAATTATTCCCACAATTCTTTCAGTACATTCAAAAGGTTCCCTTGTAGAATGGTCACGTTCAAAATAGATTTATGATTCTAGATTTTAGCAATATGAATATTTATTTTAGGTTTTTTTTTTCTTCATACAATGCAAAGTTAATTTTTGACTTCTGTTTTCTACATTGTAGCAATACCCATTAATATCAATGACTTTTAAAGAATCATACCCAAAGACAGAAATAATAAGACTGTCAGCTGTTCCCAATTAGGATGTTTTGAATATTCTACAATTTGGGGAATTCCAGAAAATATATTTTAATATGTTTGATACATTTTATTTATATGCTGCCAATGGCAAGAATGACAACATTGGAAAAATAACATTGTGCCAGCAATTCAAGAGCAGGAGACCTGAATTGGTGAACAGGCAGCAATAACAAAACTGACAATATGTATTCATAATAAAATTTTAATCAAATTTAAGCAGGAAAGGCTTATATAACAGTGCATTACCCAGCAAGGCATATTCAGACCTTTGGAATATGGCTTTTAGAAAAAGAAGACTAATTTAAAACAACAAATAAATTACAAACAGGCAAAAGTTTAATATTAAATAATAAAATCATAACATAAATATTGAAATTGTGTGTAGTGATTGGGGAAGAGAATGGAAGGGAAGAAAGAATATGTTACCAAAATTACATTTTGCAATGTTTTTACTTAGGTTCTACTTTTCCTCTTGCCTTTTGTGTATTTATGCTGTGCGTTTTTGTATTGTTTTAGCTTATGTAGTGCAATAAAAAACATTGGAAGCAGTTTCATATATACTTGTTAATCAGTAATCAATAATCTTTCGGGTTGTTTGTTATAACCTTATCCAAGTTTTCAGTTTAAATACATATTCTGTTGTAAGTTTTAAACCAATGCACACTTTACTTTAGCCAAAAATTACTCCTTTATTTTTTAATGTTTCAGTTGACACCTGAAATGAAAACTTGGGATGATGGCTAGAAAATAATTCATCTTGTGCTTATTTCTAATGAATCAATGAATACATCTTCATTCTTTTAGGAGTACTTCAGATATGACTAATTATTTACATGGGCAAATGGGCTGCAGTATCAGAAACTCTTGATTTCTTAATTTCTCTATGTGATTGATCTACTACTTGAAATCTTAACAGCTTACAGGATTTCTTGTATAAAGACAGTGCAAAATTAATATTAAAATCAATTATATAATAAAACTCATAATCTATTTCTCCAAATTAGAATTGTTACATAACTACACATTAATTTGGCATTTGGTTTGGTGCCACTGACTATAACCCGCCAAGGTCTTCTGGAAGAGCCATGTGGTCACCTGCTTCTGAAAAACCATAAGGATGGGTGCTATCCTTGATTCAGGGGGCAATCAGTTCCAAAGGAGGTGTGCTGCAGAGAACATCTCTTGTCAGGACACCTCCCATAGTATTTCCTGATATATAGGGATCCTTTGGTGCTCCCTAGTTCAGATTGGGACAGTTTGAAACCATATGGGAAAAAACAGTCTCTATGGTATGGCCCAGAGACTCACAGCTTTATAGTGATTGGCCCTTTGAATTGCACTCACAAACCTTCTAGTAACCAGTGCAACTCCCACAGCAGTGATGTAATATGCCAGTATTGTAATTGGCCTCTGGGTATACATGCTGTATTATGTTCATTCTTGGCCACCCAAAATTTCTGGATGATCTTCAAGCATTTCCCTATGTAGAATGAATTGACAGGGGCATGAGTGACTGTCTTCAGTGCATAGTGGAGCATAATCCCATCAAATCAAAGATGGAGAAGTCGGTCTCTGGAGCAACAACCACTCCATCTGGTTTGGGTTAAGTCTGAGCCTGTTTTTCCCCATCCAGACCCTGACAGCCTCCAGACACCGGGTCATGTCTTCCACAGCATCTCCCAATGGGCTTGGAGTGGAGATATATACCAGCAGGATAGGACAAATTGTAAGTCACAGACCAAGAGGTGGAAGTCAAAGAGGGGTGTGTTAATCAGAGTTCTAGGCAAACCTATTGGCAAAGTAACAACAGAAAAAATAGCTTCACAAAAATTAGCCCAAACAGAAGGCTGCTGAGTTTATCTTACAGACATCCCTCACCCAGTAGATGTACAAGAAGTTCTTTGGTGATCACAAACAACCTGTCTACAGCTCAGTGACTGGGCATAAGCAGCTCAGACTCTTAAAAGGCATTGCTTCTTCTTGTTTCATTGCTGAATTATTACTATTTTTTTGAAGCCAGCATCAACGCAGGTACCTCTAGCAGCTCCTGTCATTTCTTCCATGTTTTGTTTTGTTATTGTTTCAAATAAATAAATCTGTTAAAAGCTTTACTCCTTTATGCAACAAAGCTATTATTACCTCGTCAATTATGGAAGCCAGGACATTGTATTATGGCAATTGATTAGAGCTCAGTACAAATAGGAATGGTGTAAAATCCAAGGATTTTACTTGTTGAAAGTATAAAGTTGCTGGATTATAGTGCCCTCTAGTGCTTGTATATTCAAATATTTTTAAGACTTAAGTGGTGATTTTGAATGTAACTTTTAAGAGCAATTGTTTGTTACTTGCATGTATTTTTTTTAGTTTTACAGATTTGTTTGTAACTTATCATTTTTTTCTTTAATTTCCAATCTCTAGATAGAGAATCAATATTTTTCAACAGCCACAATGTATCAAAACCAGAATCCTCTTCCATCTTAACAGCAGTAAGTATTCCAGACTTCTTTCTCCAAATTCTGATTCTGACAATAGGCTCTTCTCAATTTAACACTGTTCTTTTCAGGTTTATTTTAAGAATTATTGCAGGAAAGCAGAAGCTTAGAATCATTCAAAATCTTTCACCAACTTATATGAAAATGTTTGGCTTAATAATAATAAACCTTTATTGTCAAAGTACAACATGTGTACATTGAGATTAGCTGAGCCTCTCCCCGTGCTCCCTCCCCCCAACACACAGTGACAACACACACTTTCCTTGAAACATAGGAATTATGATACTTGGTAAATAACCATTCATTCAACGACCAATCAAAATTAGAGTCTCTGGGTGAGTGGTCCTTATACCCAGTCCCCAAAGTTGGGGCTGTTCCAGCTCATCTGCGCTTGCGATCACAGGGGGGCTTCAGCTCCCCCACCCTACCCACTTCTCTGCCCCTCCGCATCTTTGCCCATTTGTCTGTTCTTCAGTCCATGGCCTCTGCTAGCCCTGCCACCTTAAAATTGTCATTTTTCCCCCCAAAGATTTGGCAAGATTTCAGACTGATCTGTGGTTTCTGCAGATGATGTATTTCATGTCTGGAGGAAATGTGGGGATACCTGTTTTTTCTTTAATATCCCTCTACAATGTCATTTTCTCTCTCTCTCTCTCTTTTATTTTTTATTTTTGCAGCTTGATAAAATAGAAGGGGTGTTTGAGAGACCAAATGACGACGTTATCCAAGCAATCTCAAAGACACTAAGGAAGACTTTGGGGATTTCTCTCTTTGGCATTGACATTATCATTAATAATCAGACTGGTCAACATGCAGTCATTGATATCAATGCATTTCCAGGTGAGAGCAAAAATGATATACAGTGAACAAAATACAAACACCGTACCTCAATGTTAACATTCATTTCAAGCAACAGTGCAGAATATTTTTTTCAGACAAAGACCCACAGTTGTCCTTTAAATGGTATACCAAGAATTCAACTTCCAAAAATGAGTAAGGTCAAGACCAGGATGAAAAATAAAAATATAAATTTCATGTAGATTTAACTAAAATCAAATCAGATTAAATGCAAATAATAGAATTCCATCCAAAAATAAAAAAAATATTTTGAGATACTCTTGAGGGCTCCAAACTGTGGCTTTCCTCTTTAAAAGTTTTAAAATGTGCTCGCTCTCAAGACATATATGAAGAAAGTAGCTGAGCCATGGGTTCAGTATCAACACTTCTGTCGGAATTTTACCCTTACCTCAGCAAGTTCAAGAGCAGATGGGTAATCTACGTGAGTAAGATCCTCCATTCACTTAGAAATTCAAATTATGCAGTGGGCCCTTTACAGATCTAAATACAGATAGCCCTCGAATTACAACCTGTAGTTCATTTAGTGACCATTCAAAGTGACAATGGCATTGAAAAAAAATGATTGATGACCATTTTTCACTCTTATGACCTTTGCAGCATCCCCATGGTCACCTGATCAAAATTCAGACACTTGGCAACTGACTCATATTTATGAGGGTTGCAGTCCTGGGGACAGGTGATCACCTTTTGTGACCTCCTGACAAGCAAAGTTAATGCGGAAGCCAGACTCACTTAAACCTGTGTTACTGACTTAACAACTGCAGTGATCCACTAAACAACTGTGGCAAGAAAGGCCATAAAATGGGCCAAAGCTCACTTAACAAATGACTCACTTAGCAACAGAAATTTTGGGCTCAGTTGCGGTCACAAGTATAACTCTATACACACAAGATTGTAGGCAGATTGTGTTTTTTGAAAGTTTTGGGTGTGATCTCTTGTTATTGATCATGCTACGTAAGGCTGACATTGGAAAGTTAACAAGGTAATGGAGACTTGGCAAAATACATATTCAAATGCAATATGTTCTTATGAATTGTCTTAACTTTCCCCGACCTGGGTACCTAGCGGTGGTATGGATCTCCACTTACATACTACTGCACTGGCACGATCATCATTCAGGACACCTGTATCTATGTATCTGAGGCACACTTAAGGTGTGGAAAGTTTGCATAAAGTGTACTTATGAAACTGTAAATTAATGCAGAAGGCGGACTTTGTTTTTATTCACTGCTTCAGTATATTCTTGTTGTCTTCAGCCCTGTAGCTGATTTCATTAGTGATCTAATTAACCAGCCTTTTTCCTCCTTTCAGCTGACTGGCTGCCTCTAGATATTATCAATCACCGTCTGATCAGCACCATTTGGTTTCTCTGTTAGCATTAAGTATTTCCAGCCACTTGGGCACTCCCAAATCAAAAACTTTCCCATCAGTCAAAAACCAACTACTTTTCTATCGATTTCATTTGGTCTACAAATAAGTTGGTACTCTTAAAAAAGACAGGCTGCAAAGCTATTTATTTATTTACTTATTATTACATTTAGAAACTGAATCATACCAAACTGAACAGAAGCAGTAGAAATGCTAGATTTTTAAAAACTTATCTTTTTAAAAAGTATACGTTGAAGTTCAAGAACACTTCGGAAGAGCTCTGCTGTTATCTATTTAAGAGAGGAACAAGAATGTTATATTCTTGGGATGTGTTTCACAAAAACAAACCCACCCTATTCTCCCAAACCAGTGTGGTTTCAGTTTTATTTTAGTGCCAGTAGTAAGCACGTATTAGACCTACTATTTGGTCTTGGGCTTTCAAGCTGTTCTTTCCTATTTTCATTGAGAATTCCCTAAAAATTTTGCAGAGCAAATTCATTCTAATTTTCTTCAGCAAATTAAACCATCTGTTTTCTCATAGGAGACATCTGCTAATGCTGCCCTTTTTTCCTTGCTTTTAAAAAGAAGTGGGGAATGATTCAGGTTCTGAGACCATTAAGTCTAGAGATGATTATATGCTAAAAGAGATTTTTTTTTCCCTTCGACTATCAGCCAAGGTGTTTTCTTCTACCCATATTACTCTTTATCCTTTTAACGGTGAAAATTATAGATCTCAACCTGGTGGTCTCTTGCATACAAAACTGTTTCTACCCTAAAGCTAACTGGTCCTTCCAATGAAATTGACTTCATAGGACATTTAAAATGACATCTGTTGAATTGCAGCATCCCAATAAATCCCACATTGCATTGTGTGCTCACATACACCATTTACAATAGCAGATATGTTTCTGACAAACAAGATGCAATAAGATTTTCATTACATTAAACAATTTTACAAGAAGCACTAACAAAATTCATTTTACATACAACGTACAGCTTTTGAGAGGAGCTGCTCCCGAGAACAAGAGGTGGAATGGGACAATATATAATGTTAAGTTGAAGGGCAGCTTAAGACTTTGATTGAAAATGGAAAGTTAGTTCTTTGAATTAAACTCTTTAAGTAACAAAACAAAAATGTCAGGATATGTCTCTTGTGTTTAGATTAACATTTCTTGCCACTGTGTTTAAAAATGTCCAGATTTCTCTCTGTAGTGTGTTTGTCCTACTCTGTCAAGAGGAACTATCATTTATCTGGGAAAAATAATATCTCTTAAAAGCATGGCAGGAATCTAGCAATATGTTTTATATCACTATATTGTAGCATCACCTTTGGAGAAGCAAGGTTTTTATTTCCCCAGTGATCTTTCCATCTAAACTGAATCCTGTGCCTATCTCTATAGCAGTCAAGCACCAATTAATATCAATAACGTTGATCAGGAGAAAGGAAACAGTCTCTTAGATCTTCCTTTGTTCAGAGATGTCTGCAAAACTTTTGTACTTTTAAAAAGAGCACTTAACAGTTTCGGCAGTCAGAGAAATAAAATATGGGACATATGTTAAAGATATTTTTAAGAGGTAGAGCACACCATTTGATGAAATATCGCTATAGGTAATGTGCCATCTTCTTAAGCATGAAGGGGGGGGGAGGAGAACTTTTAAGAAAATTGTAGTCATAACTACTGTTTTATCTCCTGACTTCTTCATTACTTTCAGGATATGAAGGTGTCTCAGAGTTTTTCACCGACCTCCTGAATCATATAGCTACTGCCCTGCAGGAGCAAACGCCAGAGTTGTCCCAGCTGAACCATAACAAATTCCTGGCAGAGCAGAGCAGCAGCCTTGTGGGGGAGCGGACGTGCTGTGCTAACACTGGTTGTCGGAGCAGGGCAAGCCAAGACCCCTGGATTGTGGAGAATGAGAGCAGCAGTTCAGTCAAGCTGCAGCACCAGAGGCTGGGCTGTAACTCATCCATGTCACCAAGCTTTCAGCAGCACTGTGTGGCCACATTGGCCACGAAAGCTTCCTCTCAGTGATCCCTCTCTGTGCCACAGACTGAGAAAGAAGGCTGTCAGTCCCTGGGCTGTGAATTCCGTGTAATTTTTTGAAAGAAAAGTGAAATTAGTGATATGGGTCCATATTAACAGATTCCTCTTATAGTTCTATAGCAGGGGTCCTCAAACTTGGCCACTTTAAGACTTGTGGACTTCAACTCCATGTTGGCTGTGGAATTCTGGAAGTTGAAGTCCACAAGTCTTAAAGTGGCCAGGTTTGAGGACCCCTGTTCTATAGTGAGTTTATCCATCCATGTATGGGTGCCTGTTGTGTGCATGTATCTTAAACACTATATCTTAATGTGGGAGGATGGATTTGTCTTTTTCCGATGCCTTTTCTTTCTCTTTGTAATCATTGACCAGAGTTGGGTAATGAATTGTGCCGGATTGATAAGGATTTGTGTTGAAAATTTGCACACTTGGATTCAACCCCCTTCCATCTTTTTCCTCAAAAAGCCCATTCCAAAGAGTAAAACATGTGTTCATTGTACACCTAAATCCAGAGGAAATCTGCATACCCAAGATCAGCATTTTACTTCTTTGTGGAAAACTTTGAAGTTAGAAACTGCTTCAGATGGTTTCCCATTTCCCTGAAGAAGAAGAATGCATGGGTGTTTATTTGCTCTTGTGAAAAACTATAGGCTGACACTGCCATTAATCTCATTTGGGGCAGAGGACTCCATAATTGTTGGAGGATTACCACATCTGGCATAAGAACAAGCTAGGAACTTTGGCCTTTTCTTTTTCTGCTGCTTTACTGATCCTGAGACAAAAGGACATCTCTTTCACGTATTTATTAACCGATAGGGTGACTTATTTTTAGCTTTGTATGGTGCACAGATCCATTCACTATGATTTATAAATCATGGTTTATTTGTTAGAGTGGACTTGTGCATCATGTTAAACGAGAAACTCAAATTGTGGATTAGCATTACATGTGATCTAGGGGCCTGTTTATAAGCACTACTCTGCACAAGTATTTTTTCTTAGTGGTGGGTAGAAGTAAAAGTAAATTTGTTAAATTAGCAGCAATCTGTCTCCATTTCTGGTCTATCATTTGTGGAGTTGAACATTTGGAATACAGTATAAGGGTAATATTTATCTAACCTGTAATTCAGTCTGGTTATATTTTAAGAACAAGTAACAAAACAACAGTGCATCTTTCACTCTGTTTCTTTCAACACATCATCTTTGTGCAGCTTTGAACTGTCATGAATTTGAAAAGGTACTATGAATGAGTTTGGGGACTCTTAATTAGAGACAATCTTTAAATTGTCTCAGGAAACGTTAAAATGTGTTATGTATTTAGATACATTTGGAAAGATTGATTATCATGAATTAGGGATCTATGGACTAATTCACACTCAGGTAGTAGTGTGAATGTATGCTATATACATACTACAAGTTTTACACATGAATCCCAATTTTTAAAATGATAATATATTGGCAATATTTGCATACAGGCGACATTATGTGTTTTTGTTGAATTAAAGAAAGTTTGAATTCTCAGATTCTCTTCAGTTCCTATAAAGATGACCCATTTCTTAATATGTATGAACTGATATTAATATATTTTCCTCCACTGATGGCAGCTTTTTATTTGTTTCTTTGTTTTTAGAGTAAGGGAAAAAATGGAAATATCTGATAAAATATGAAAGGGAGGTTAAAAAGAAAGGATCAGAAATGATTCTAAACTACAGTGTAAGTGCAGGAAACTGTTCAAGAATTAATAGGAAGAAATGCTATGCTACTTTGTGATTTTGTTTCTAAAGTTCTTCATAATTTTGCAGTAGGTGTTGACTATAAATAGCGGAAGAGAAGACAATATTTGTAGAAAGACTTCTTATATGATACTATATAGTCCTTTTGTTTATTTCTATTTTAAATTTGAGTCCTATGATGATCCTGAATTTTTGTCTTAATAATTACAGTTGCTGCAATTTCCCAATAAATGATTGATATTTGCCCATGCATATTTTACATGCCTTTGGTGGGAGTGAAAAATAGGTCAGACATATATTCATAAACTTTTTTTCAATATAGCAACACCATTAAAAGTTTTCAATATTAAAAAAGATAGGATTTTAACATTACGCACACACACACACACACAAAATACAAGCCAAAATTGTCCTAATGAAAGGCACCTTTGAACATAGCTGAGTCTCTCCCTCCCCTGTAACATTAATTAAGGCAAGAGTATTTCATTGCTGTACTGAGCATTACCATTCCCACCCTCCAAAAAATACTACCTCCTTGACTGCTGTTTGCATGGATCAAGAAACTAGCAATTTGCAATAGCGTTCAAACCATCTTGTTTTATTATACAGTTTGTGGAAGAGCCAAAGAAAGAGGCAAAATAATTTAGTTCTTCTGGCATATCTTCAGGGAACAAGCAATATTATCTGATTCAGAGGGGTATTATGACAATATTTGTAATTTTAAGGGGGGGGAAAACCCCACATCATCATCATTTACCCAATACATTTCAGTTCTGAGGTGAGCAAGCTGAGAAAAAGAATGTGCCATCTGGTTTAGTTAGAAGACATTTCAAAACTGTTGATCAGCCTGAACTATTTGATCCAGTTTAAATATCTCTCTGCTATTTCCTATTTTTAATAATGACTAAGAATTTCTTTTAATGGCTGCCTTCTAAATTTTGGCTGGCCTATTTTGCACTGTTTTATTTCTCCAAAATAAACTACTGATATGTAATTGTACATTTTATATTTATTTACAAATGATATATTTCATAAATTCTCCAAAGTCTTAATACAAAGTATGTCTTATAAAAGTGCAGTTCATATCTTGACTTTTAACTAGAGTCTAATTTAATTCTGTAGCCAAATAGGTTGTCAGCTTCGTTCACCCTTTGATGTAACTGCTGCTTATTTAAAAAAAAGACAAAGTGGTTCATATCTTGCATTTAGTTTAATAAGTTTGTTATCCTTTCTGTGATTTTTTTTTCTGTCAGACTATTCTGCATGGAATAAAATATGAATAATATTGTCAGGTTCCAGAGAAAGCACAGTGTGCTATTTACATTACAGAGCAGTGAGCACATGGTACTAAAAAAAATGAATGCGAAATCAATTATTTCATCTCTGTATTGTTGCAGTAAGTTTCTTGAACTCTTTTTCAATCTAGATACACCGCCATCTGTTCCTCCCCAAGGGCAGTTTTATGTGAGAACTGAAATGTGCTGAACAGCCTCACATTTGTCATAGAGATTGAAGAGAAATGTGTCTTTCTTTTTTTCTTCTGAAAGCCCTGGAAGAGGAGGGTGGTAGTTTGGCTGGATGATTCCAATTTTTGTTTCGGTCTGAAAGGCAAGCTCTACTTTTGAGGGTCTACTGAGTAATAGCAAAAATATTGCCAGTGCATGTAAGTCCCAAAAGAAGCATTACTAATGTTGTTAAATATTGAAAGATAATGAAAGTAGACAGGCTTAAATAGGATTCATGTTTAGTTTGTTTAAGAAAGTGTAACTATCCATAACTGCATCGCTACTTGTGGCAGCAAAATAAGAAGCAACTATTTTAACTATCTTCCTCCCCCCCCCCCCCGCGCTTTCCAGTATATACATTACAAATAAACTTTTGTGCCTCTCATTAGAATGTTTCTTTGTGTAAAGCATATTTTCAGTAATATACTTTAAATCTCTACCAGAAACCAGTCCACCGTCTTTATTATAGAAATGTGTTTGGATGTAAAATTTCATAAAAAACTTAATGTGATTAAAAAGAGCTAAAAATGTAAAAACTCAGTAGACCTGAGTTATCGCATTCTGTTCAAAATCTGAGGAAGGTTACATGTTAGATTTATGTGAGTGAATAATATCTGCTCCTTTGCTAGATTACCCAAACTATAAAATGAGAAACAGTTCGTACTGAAAATGGCTAAAAAAAATTTAATCTGCAACAAATATACTTTTTATATCAGATCATCTAAAGGTCATATTAAAAAAAGACTTTAAATCTCTTTTCAAGTCAATTTCAAAATATGCCAATCAATTACATTCTATATATGCTGTTGTTCCTTTGCTTTATATAATCAGTTATAAATGGTAATTCATTTAAAAAATACTGGAAATCTACTTTTTTAAAGATAAACTAAGAAATAATTAACTAGAATTATTAATTACATAACATCATATACTTTAGCTGAATAACGTCATTATTTTTTAGACACATAGTATAAAACTCTCTTAGATAAGTGTGTATCTTGGGCTTTTTTTGTTCAACGTCATCTGAATAAGCAGATTAAGGTTTTTCTGAATCAACAAGCCTTTTGCCATCAGCAAGGGCTCTCCTAATTGGCAGCTTCCCTTCCATGCCTGATAACTCAGAAGTGCAGATTACTGTAGGTCAGGGGTCTTCAAACTCGGCCCTTTTATGACTCATGGACTTCAATTCCCAGAATTCCTCAGCCAGCGTGCCTGGCTGAGGAATTCTGGGAGTTGAAGTCCATGAGTCATAAAAGGGCCGAGTTTGAAGACCTCTGCTGTAGGTTGTTCTGAGCATTTTGTAAGATCTTTTCGCAGAATACTTATATCATGCTCAGTTCTACTGCTAGCCTATTCTCGTTTGACATCATTGTGTGAGCTGGTAAGCGCAAACAGGTACATGATGCGGCAGACACCTGTGGATTGAGTTTGGTCTCCCAAACATATTAAAGAATAAAATTATGCTGTTTTCAGAAGTGCCAGGTTGATGTTTTTGACATCGATTTTTAAATCCCCTTTTTTTCTAGAAAAGGCTCTTGAGCCACTCTCACTGGGAATGTAATGCACCAGTAACTGTTGATGTCCCAGTGGTATACAAAAGGAATAGACATTCCTTACTTTTTATTCTCAAAATATGCTACGGTAGCCTGTCTTAAGAATATTATTCCTGGCATTGAGCTATATATATGAAGAAAGAATGTTGGACGTACCTACCATATCAAAATACTATTTTTTTATTGCTTTTGCTAACTTCATACAGCTGTTCTACTCCCTTCTATTCTTAGTTTCTCCTTCCTGTTTCCGTCCATGTAAATATGAATGAATTAAATATTTGATTTGTTGCCTACAGAATCTCTTTTTTTGAACCCGTCATGTATAAAATTGGTGGTGTTCAAGAAGAAATAACTTTCTTTGTAAAAGGACTTCCTCTTTTGAGACAGTGTACTCTCCCGATTTTTTTAAGTGTATCAAAATTAAAATTTTACTTTGCAAGTAATATTTCAGTCTGTCACAATATGTAATTGATCATCTTACAGCTGTAATTTGAAAAATCAATTTTTCTGAGAAATGTAGTCCTCATGAGGGCAGGAATTACCCATGATTGTGTCAAAGAAACTGAGTGCTAACTTTTCCAGAGGCTCTTTGCATTTCTTTACTAAATGTTTTATTTTTGAATTCTGTTTCAAAATGGCAAATCAGTATAAACCAGTCCAATTTTCAATAATAGAACATTCCTTCCTCAGTATCTCAATAAACCTAGCTAACATACTTTACATAAGAATGGCTTTATAAAACATTACTCTGTATGCAGTTGGGACTAAGAATATACAAGAAGAGAAGAATGTTATTCCTGGATTATATAATACTGAATTTAGTTTCCATTCAGTTCAAGTTTTCAGAATAAAAATTGCAGTGTGGTGTGAAGAATTCAATTAGTACAAACTCACCTTTGTTTGAATTAGTATAGTCAAGGAACAAGGACAGCACTGGTTATTTACTAAGTTCAAAGGACCAACCGGTATTTTGTAATACAAGTTTCCTTTAGTCAATCCCATTTTTGTAAATTGCATCTATTTTCCTTGTGATTGTTTTGTTTTAAACTTATTTTAACAGAGCATAATTTAACAATTTGCTTTTAATGAAAAATTGAGACATAAATTCTCAATGCGCTGTTAGATTTTACTTTAGAAAACACTACCAAAATATTATATGTTGTAATGAATAAGAATATTGGGTGCAGAAGGAAACTTGTTTGCAAGTAGTTTACGGCCCATTGGCACTTGTATCTTTCACCGTTTGCACAGCAACATCTTAGAGTATTGCTTAGTATGTGAAGAAAGTCATATTTATAAAATGCAAATATGTAAGTATAAAAATATGACATCTATATTTGAGATTGTGTGCACCCTTTAATAGGGATTCTTTATCATTTTTATGAAAAAAGTGCGGTAAAAAATATGAGATGTATTTTTTTCCAGTTCTTTGGATTTCTTCCTTGGTGTTTTCATATAGTTCATATATCTCCTCCTGTGTTCAATTCCAGTTAATGTTCCAGTGAATTGGACTCAACTCTACGCTAATATGGATTGTACATCTCGTTTTCTTACCTCTTTTCCTCTTCCCTTCTTTTTATTTTTTGGATGGGACAGAAGTTGTGGGAAGTTTTACAAAAATTTAAGGCATGCTTAAGCATTTTATCAGTTCAAAGTTGAAGTTATCTTGGACCGTTTCTTTAATTATGTCATGTTTGAATTAAGGATATTAATGCTGTCTTCTGCTATTTTAGATAGTGTTATATATAGCAAGTATGAGTGTTGTGATTTGCTTTGGGCCTGTTCACAAAATTACTTTCATAAAATTAAATTCTTTTGTATTTAGAGTGTGTACCCACCAATACACACATGCATATTTATACATGCATATGAATATATGATTTCATTTTTTAAAAAATAGCCCTATATAAAACCAAAAACATTAGTTCCTTGGCTGTTTACTTGTAGTGCATGACTGACGTCCTTCTCAATAATCACATGGTGCTTCTCTTGCTTAAATCATTGATTTCCATAATCTTTTTTCTCTATTTTCTCCTTATTTACCAAACACTTGTGACAAATATTTTACTATTTTAACCATAGAGTTAAAATGCACTTAAATCTCTGTTGTTTCAATGTCTGCTTCAGAGAGAAAACTCCATTTTCCAAAAACATGATTAAAATAAATGCCTTATACAAAACCTCATTATGTCTTCTGGTTAATGACTGAAATATTGCATATCTGAATTTGTTGATACACCTTTATATACCTAGATTATTTATACTCTAAGAGATTGTAGCATGGTGTCAATTTATTAAACTTTGGCACAAAGCACTTATTTCCATTTCAGTGAGATCAGGCTACCTAACCCTCTAGTCCTCACTTTACGCACTCCAGAAATCTTAACCAGAAAATCATCTGCTAGTTGATTTTTACCAGAGGTACCAGGAATGCGGTCTCCAACGTTTTAGCGTGACAATATAATTTTGTAGATTTACAGGGAGACCCAATTCAAATCAGCTCTGGGCAATGTACAATATAAAAATGAATGAAAATGATCAAAAATGGCTTAGTATACCTCCACAACTACATGAATACACTTGAAGACCCCACCCATAAAACTAATTGAAATCCTGGGAGAAAAACCAAGATTGAGAGATTTTGAGGGTGGCATCAGTGCCAGAGAAAGCATAGATCCCGGGTCCCATTGGGTGACATCAACAGGACCAGGGCATGCTAATTCTATCAGATCAGATGGAAAAGATTAACACTGGGAGATAATCCTTCAAGTATCTAATAGCCAGGTCTAATGCTGTGAGGGGCTTTAAAAGTAATAACCAGCTCCTTGAATTATACTTGAAAGCCTTTTGTTAACCAGTGAATCTCCCAAATCAAAGATCTTAGCTGGATATACTGAAGCATACTGGTAACTGCCCAAGTTGCTGCGTTCTGGATCAGCTGCAGTTTCTGAGGTATTCAAGATCAACTTTGTATAAAAGCATATTACAATAGTCCATATGTGAAAAGACAAAAGCACTTGTAGTCAAAAGGGTACAATTAGAATACAAGGTGGATCTATATAAATGCCTTTTTTGCCCAGAGCTATCACCTATTTTTCAAGCAGAAGTTGCAGGTCCAAAAGATCCTCAAATTGCTCATTAGCCTTAAGTGAGGGAATATAACCCTATCTAGATGTGTTTGTAAATGTATTTTGGGTGTTATGAGATGCACCAGAATCTTTTGGAAGGGGCAACTCTTTAAGAAAGCTAAATCCTCATCACCAATTCTAGGAGGCCCAGATATCCATAGCCATTTAGTACTACTCTCCATCCACCCTTATGCCCTCCAGGCATTGGGACAGTTGATTGACAGTGCTATCAAAATGACCCATCCCACTGATGAATACTGTGGTGTTATACTCCTACACTTGGCTGGCATAGTTGAATTGCAGATGGCAAAAAGTTTATTAAAAAGGGTTACATTTTAGGAATAGACATAGACTTTGATTTCTGTCTTTGTGTGTCTTCCTCTCAATTCAGTGGACTGCTAAAAGAAACATTTCACTTTCTATAGCAGAGATGGGTAGAAATCATTTGAAGAGGCTATTTGAAAAGTTATTGAAGCCTGCACATAAGCCAATGGCTGCAAATTGTCCATCCTGCTTTAGAAAATACAACGCTCCTTGTTACCTTCTTAACAGTGAATTGAACCCAGCCACCTAGCATGCATATACAGGCCAAGTTCATTCAGTGCACTGAGCTATTTTTTTTTACTTTACAAAACGATTAGATTTATTCAAAAAACCAGGGGAATTGTCTGTGAATCCATATCCATATACAGAATCCAGAATTGGCACTTTAATCACTGCACTGTCTTGAGTCTTTGCAAAAATGTTATCTAAAAGTACATTAGATTGCAGCTGAAATAGGCAAAGAAGGGAGACCAGGATTGTGTCTTTTATTTTTCTCCTTAGTTTTTACGTAGAATATATTGCAGTCAAGAGTGCTATCTCTAAATCAGAACGTTAACAAGTTATTGCAAGTAATTTTATCCAGGAAATCTAATGGGAGAAATAATTCTAGAAAGCTGATAATGAAGGGAAGAGAGGAGGGGAAAAGAAATAACAGGAAACTATAAATCCTTTTTCCTTTTTGCAACAGAATATGTATGTTTAAATCATACTGCTTATTATGTAATAATCCAAACATAAAATGATTAGTAAAGCAAGCAGAAAGCAAATAAGCAAATTATGACAAAAAAGCAAGAAAACATCACAACTAGAAAAAAAGAAATGGCTGGTTTTTTGTTGTAATACAGGCTTTTGCAAAAAAATAATAATCACCTCCATTATTACTTTATTGTCTTAAAATAAAATGCAGTGTTTAAAACAGTGATTCAACATTTCTGATGTCTTGCTCCCATGTTAAGCTGTTGTCGAAGCATTAACCTCTTCTCAGGGCGTGGAGCTTGCGGGCAACTTTCTCCAGTTCCGCTTCAATTGCAGCCAAGCTTTCCAGTTCTTGGTCCTAAAAGAGAAAAAAAGAAGTTTAATGATGCAAATCATTATAGCAAAATGATGTATTCACTTTACTGTTGATCTCCATCTGTGTACTAACCAATGGATTCAATTGCTTAACTTTTGAGAATTCAGCCAATGCTGGCTAGATGCAATTATAAAGCTGAGTTCTATCAAGTTAGAGTAAGGTTCTATCTTCCTCCAACTTCAGATGTTTTGGAATATAAATCTCATAACTACAGTCAAATTCACATCCTATATCAATTAGCTTATTACTAGTGCCAAGAGAGGAGTTATATCTGATACAGGTTACAATTTAAGGAAGACTGGTCTGTACTATCTGGCAATAGTTCCTCAAATTCCCAAGGAGACCTATCAGCCTAACCTAAAATAGTTAAGGACTGAACCTCAACTTTCAGTGTCTACTATGATTCTTCTCTGGCTTCATTCCTAGGATATTCTATTGTTCTGGATATTGGAAGGGCACAGCCTGCAGCACGAAGTGGTTACATGTAGCCAAGCGCAAGAATATTCACAAGATCCTGTCTGCTGAATTCAGTCCACAAGATAAAACTATAAGAAAAAGCCAATTTTCCTGATGCCAAAAAGAATTCATGATTGTGAAATACAGTACTTCATGAATATTGCAACTGATGGTTACTGTCTTTAGTAGCCCAACTATTGTCCTTGCATGAATGCATGTACATGTCTTAAATGGATGTGTCCCTGTCATATTTCATTTTCCTCCCATCCATACAGCCAAACAAGCATGGACCAATGAGACAAGACGTTTTTCCCCCTCATCTTTTTTCACCTTGTACTCAGCTGATGGCAAAGAGTTTTCCTCTCCTACTGGTACCTGAGCAACTGTTACCAAGGTTATCTTGTTGATTCCCTGATGCATTGTTAAAGCAATTCCAGAAAGGTGCAAGCAAGCCAAAATAGAATAGAAAAAAGAAATAATAACCTGGTTTTGTGATTCATTAAGTGGGATTATTTTATTTTGGGTACAAAGCTCTGCAGCTACAGCGCACCAAAGGAGAACTAGAAAAGGGGTGGGATAAGCCTTTATATGTTGTCTTGAGTAAAATTAACTCTATTGTGAGGCCAAATGAAATAAGTACTGCACCTGTTGCCTTTCTACCTCTAAGTAACAGCGCCCTGATGCTGTTTCTGTTACTGACTAGAAGAAGTTGGACATCTTACCTAATAATTTTCAGCATTCTTCTGGGTTTTGACACTTTATTTAAAACATGGTTTCCACAAGAATGTGTCAACCTACCTCTGTCCTCCTGTTTGCGCTTCCTTCTTCATCCTTTTTTTCTTCAGGTATGGGAAGAAGTGGAAAACCATGTTCACTGTCCTCTTTTGAATGATGCTTCTGAAGCCTCCTTGCTTCGTCTTCCGGAGAGTTATGGAAGTCAACTGTGTTGTGGGATTTGAAAGCTATTTTCATGGATCTATCTGGGTCTTCATCACTTTCATTCTCCTCTGCACGCTTTGTAGTAGTCAGTTGTTTGGCCAGCTCATCCATCTTGTTCCATCTCTTAGCATCTTCTACATCTTGGAAAGGATTTTTCCCCATCTCTTCACTTTTGGAATCGCTGTCATGGGAGGAGTCATCATCCTGCCTTGTTCCATCTAGAAAGTGATGCTCTCTACTTTTCACATTATGATAGTTATCTTTTTCTTCTGAGAAATTTTTGTCATCATCTTGATTATCTGTAAGGAAAATAGATGTAAGGAGAGAAGCCATTTTCCATAACTATATTTTTTTCTTAACCTGGATGAGGAATGAGTTTTGGTGCACTGAGTCCAGTTTACCATATTAACTACTTGTTCAGTAGGGCAGAAAATGATGTTGAATCCTAACCATCTTTGGTGTAACTTGCTTTGTTATAGATAGTTATTGTAAAATCAATTGGGATCTCAGAGTATGCACAGAAGGTTAATTAGCCACCACAATGGAATAGCAAAGCACTTAGACTTATATACCGCTTCATAGTGCTTTACAGCCCTCTCTAAGTGGTTTACAGAATCAGCATATTCTCTCCAACAATATGGGTCCTCATTTTACCGACCTCAGAAGGATAGAGGCTGAGTCAACGATCCAACTGCTGGCAATTGGCAGAATTAGCCTGCAATACTGCATTCTAACCACTGTGCCACCACAATACTTTCTCTGAGGATTGTATAGTTACCATGTGGCAACTGTCCCCAATCATATGCATCTGAGAACACTGGACTACAACTCTCGATCAGTGTGGACAATTGCTATAGCTCAGTGAGCCTTCTATCAGCTTTGAATTGTTTCATTTGTTGCCCAGGATTGGAGATTTAACCAGTGTAATTTAGACTTTAGTAAATTACAGGAATGATTACAGTATTATAATATCTATTTCATGTTTAGAAATACAGCTGATACAAAATATTTTAATATATATTTTACTCCATACGTGATATGTTGTAACCCCTGGCTGTTAATATTGTTGATATTAGCTTTTAAATTCATAATGAGTTCTATTTCCATTCCTTTGACACCAGCTCCTGTCATATACAATTAAGAGCTTACATATAAGAAACAAGATCTTCTCGGTTGTCACCCCAGTACTTAATAAAACTCTTCCCTCCAGGGCTCAAATATGCTTCTCAAGTATGTCTTCTCTAATTTATTTCCTGCAGCAATGCTGGATTGTAATTATAATTTCCCAGCTAGCATATTATTTGCTGGAAATTGAAATCCTACAGCACTGGAGGCACTATATTATGAAAGGCTGAATTATTATTTGGAGAAGATTAGAGAATTTCTTCGGTGACGGTCTTATTTGCTGAAGCTAGAAATAAATGTATGTAGGGAGCATGGTTTGGTTTTGCTTTTTTTTTTTACAAAAATCACTAAAATTGATATCCCACATATTCATGCAGTCAAAATTCATTTATAGTCCAAGGCCAAATATAAGAAAAAAAGGCTAACAATACAATATCTATAAAAAGGAATACAAAGTGTCAGATAAATACTGAAATAAAGAACAGCTAATATTCAATTGCATGAGGGAGGTATCAGATGGTTTACAATAGCCAGGACAATAGATAAAAATTTTGCAGTCTTCTTGGACGTTTCTCAAGAGTGGTCACCCAGAAGAAAGGCAATGGCCTCCAGGTTGCAATGAAAATTAGAGTTGTGTACATGTATTAAGTTCAATCACCATTGACTGTACAGTAGACATTTTAATAGCATATGTGAGATAGATTCTAGCTCCAAGTTTGACCAAAAACAAGTTTGGTTTTTATATGGGAGACTTACATATTTATGTATTTTATCAAATTTATACACCATCCATTTCACTTAAGTAGCTCTATTTTTATCTATAAAAATATAGATTAAAAACAAAGTTAAAAACAGTGTATAAATACTGTAAGTTAAAAACTTAAAAAGGCAGAGGAAGAACTCTGAAATCACCAACCATTTGGGCTTATATACTGTCCCATAGTGCTTTACAGCATTCTCTGGGTAGTTTATAATGTAAAAACATTATTTGCAAATTGTCCCCAACAATCTGGGTCCTCATTTCACTGATCTCAGAAAGTTGGAAGGCTGAGTCAACCTTGAGCCCGTCAGGATCAAACTCCAGGCTGTGGGTAGAGTTTACCTGCAACACTGCATTCTAACCACGGCACCACCGGGGATCTATTACTAGATGTTATCTTAATAGCTAGTGCCTCAGTTTGGGCCAAAGAACAGCTTATTATGAAGAATATATAAAATATACTTAGGAACAGTTCAGGGAGAAGGAAAAATTATCCTATAAAAGCGGATAAGATTGCAAAATGCAAAGTAATCATTAATCTGTCATCAGCAGTGAGGAAAAGCTATCTAGCACGGAGGTTCCCCAATAGACTTGTTTCAGCCAAAATCTAAAAGATGGCAAATATGGGTCCACTTCTCATATTAGAAGTCAAGTTTGAGCCCAGACTGATAGACATACCATCTTCCCTTTGATCATCCACGTTATCCGAATTGGTAGGATGTTCCTCTTCAGAAACATTCCTCTCTTTCTCTTCTTCATCCTTTTCTTCTTCTTCCTCTTCTTCCTTCTCAACCTGTTCTCTGACTTTGCCATCTTCTTCCTCCTTCCTTTTTTCCTGACTCTCTTTGAAAACATGCTCCTTCTCCTCCTCAGATTCCTCTGTCTCTGCAACTTCTTCAACTTCCTGTTGTTTCGGCTTAAGTACATCATCTTGCCTGATGTCACTGATGTGATTGTCTATTGCATCACTCCAAGGCAAGCCTTCCATTTCATCAACCTCATTACCCTCAAACCCTGTTATATTCTCCTTTTCATCCTCAGGATCAGCACCTTGAATCCTTGTCTCTCTCTCTTCCAAGCTATTCCTCTCCTCTTTCAAAACATCCTCTTTATTCTGAGAAGACTTTTCCGTTTCCAGCTCAGCCAAAGAGGCAGTTGGCTTCTCATTTTGGGTCCCCTCTGATGGATCTGAGAGTCAAAAATAGTAGAAACAAACAGAAGATGAATAGAAAGCCATATTAAAACAGAACTGCAAACTCAAAGTACATCAATTTCACATGTTCTTTTGTACATTATATATTTCTTACCTGCTTTTATTTAACCCATTGAACAGCATATTTCCCCCCAATTTACTATTTCAAGATTATATTTCATGCTTTAAAGGTAGACCAGATTGTTATTTCTAATCCTATTCCATTAATATATGAATTTGTTATCCTATCTATAAATTGGAGTAAATGAGACTCGACATCACTGGGTTTTAGCCATAATTTAGAAAAGTATAAGATCTGGATTAAGTTATATTCTTTGTTTATCTTGATTAAAGATTCCCAGGAAGTTTTTTTCGATAGGTACCTTAAAATTATTCCCTGTTCTGATGCAAACGAAAGAATGTCTAGATAGAATTCTTTTTATAATATGGAATAAGAAAAATATAACTGAAATGAACTGTTAAAGTCTCACTTCTCCAAAACTTTCACTTTGAGTCTGCCAAAAAGTATCCTGGGACTCTGAGTTTTTTGTCACCACAGATTAACTTTGCTCTGCTCCTACAATTCAAAAAATGTGATTAGTTTGCTCCAAACCTAAAACTAGATTAATTCCCACTTACCCTAGAAATCTTCATGTGCATTGACACATCAGAGAATTTGTTGTTCAGTTGCTAAGTCATGCTCGTCTCTATGCAACCCCATAGACTATAGCACACCCAACCCCTTTTCCTCTGCTATCTCCAAGAGTTTGCCCAGATTCATGTTCATTGAGCCAATGACACTATCTAACCAATCAGAGAATTACTGTTTGAAATGTAACTGAGGAAGGTAGAATAGCTCAGATATTTGCACTTCCTTTTCCAACAGAACAGAATAACAGAATTGGAAGAGACCTTGGAAGCCTTCTAGTCCAACCCCTGCTCAGGCAGGAGACCCTACACCATTTCAGACAAGTGGCTGTCCAGTCCCTTCTTAAAAGTCCCCAGTGATGGAGCACCCACAGCTTCTGAAGGCAATCCATTGCACTGGTTAATTGTTCTCACTGTTAGGAAATTTCTCCTTAGTTCTGTTGTGATTCAGGTTCAGCCTGTGGGTCGGCAGTTGGGTCGGACGATTCAGAGGAGGAGGAGGGGGGTGTTGGAGAGGTTGCTGAGGGTGTTGGAGAGCTTGCTGATGAGAGCCCTCAGCCAGGCCCCTCCCACCTGGTTACGACGCAGACCCAGCTGTGTGAGCCTGACAGCATGGATGAAGATGACCCACAGCTGGCCCTGTTCAAGGACACCCAACGCAGGAGGCAGTCAATCAGGAGTAAACAGAGGAAGGCAATGGGGCACCTCGGAAGGAGTCAGAGAGAAGCCATGCCCTGAACTGTTTAAAAGGGGAATGCGTGGGAGGGCTGGTTTGCTGAAGGCAACCGTTTGAATAGCTCCTGTTTCATGGTTTGTGTCTTGTTTTTGCTCTGTTTGATTTTGTGTCCATAAATTTGGCAGGCTTAGTTCCAGCCTCTTGCCTTTTTGTAAAGGGGTTGTCCCTGCCTTATCTGCAGGGCCGGTAGTAGGCTGGTACAGAACATGTTCTAGGTTGCTTCTCTCCTTGATTAGTTTCCATCCATTGCTTCTTGTCCTGCTTCCTGGTGCTTTGAAAAATAGGTTGAGCCTTCCTTTTTGTGGCAGCCCCTCAAATATTGGAATACTGCTATCATGTCACCCCTAGTCCTTCTTTTCACTAAATTAGACAAGCCCAATTCCTGCAACTGTTCTTTATATGTTTTAGCCTCCAGTCCCCTTAACCATCTTTGTTGCTCTTCTCTGCACTCTTTCTAGAATCTCAACATCTTTTTTATACTTTGGTGATCAAAACTGGATCCACTATTCCAAATGTGATCTTACTAAGGCATTATAAAGCGATACTAACACTTCATGTGATTGTGATTCTATCATTCTACTAATGCAGCCTAGGATTGCATTGGCTTTATTGGTGCCTGCGGCACACTGCTGGCTATATTTTTTCATATTTCCTGGTTTTTTTTACACTAACAGTAATTTTAAAATGATTGCTCTACACTATGTTAACGTTGCAAATGTACTTGACTATATCCTGTAGTGTGCTGGAGCTGGCTTATACCAGCTTGAAAAAGCCAATTAAATTTAAATTTCCTTTTCCCCTATTTTCTTTTTCCCCCTCTTTTCCAAAGCACCAGAAAGCAGGACAAGAAGCAATGGATGGAAACTAATCAAGGAGAGAAGCAACCTATAATTAAGGAGTAACTTCCTAACAGTGAGAACAATTAACCAGTAGAACAGCTTGCCTTCAGAAGTCGTGGGTGCTTCTTCACTTAAGGTTTTAAAGAAGAGATTGGACAGCCACCTATCTGAAATGGTGTAGGGTCTCCTGCTTGAGCAGAGGGTGGGACTAGGAATCCTCCAAAGTCCCTTCCAGCTCTACTCTATTCTGATTTTGATTCTGATTCCTGGAATTTTGTGAACTGGTTGAGAGCAAAGGAGTCATCATGCCTAGTGCCCCATATCAGCTTTTCTGCAACTAGTGGTCTGGTGCAGCAGCAATAACAGGGCCAGCAGAGCTGATTATTAAACATGGACGTTATTTTCCTGCTATTTGGAATCTATGAAGAAGTGTAGCTTTTGTTAATCTCCGTAAAAGAATTATTGTACAGTCCAATTCAGGAAGGAGAAATTTACACTTGGCTCTTAATGTGTGGGTTGTCGATATTTGAAGTAATTTTTGCTCAACAAATAAGCAAAGAAGAAGACTTTTAAGCACTATGGTGTTTGTAGCTGTTTGTAATATAATTTTCCTTATTAACTAAGATCAGCACTGCAGAAGGTTTTTAGATGTTATCAAAAATTTTCCTTGCTGTGAACCAATGCGAAATCAGTGGGGAGATGACCCAGTCACAGTTGTTACAGAAACCAGTTTGGCTGTGAAGCAGGTGTGTGTCCCAAGGCTATTTGAAATAATATCCACATTTAGAATGCTTGGGAAGGATTATGTAGGGGTTATGCTGACATCAACCTCTTTCCGTGTTTCCATTGCCTTGGCTTTCAAGGACTTCAGAAAGCTCATCTTCAAACCCACTGTTTTTCTTCTGCTGCTCTGTTCTTTCGCTTGCTCCTGTTTCAGAAATGGAAAATAAGAATAGAAACATTTTTCACCACTTCTTTTGTTGTCATCATCATCATCATCAATATGTGTCTCCTCACCATTACAAATACATATTATATTAAAAGTCAAATCTAAGGGTCCAATATCCAAAATATCAATATCTCAGGGGTTTCCACAAAGAAGAGGGAGTAAAGCTGTTTTCCAAAGCACCTGAAGGCAGGACAAGAAGCAATGGATGGAATCTAATCAAGGAGAGAAGCAACCTAGAAACTAAGGAGAAACTTCCTGACAGTTGGAACAATTAACCAGTGGAACAACCTGCCTCCAGAAGCTGTGAATGTTGCAACACTGGAGGTTTTTAAGAAGAGACTGGACAACCATTTGTCTGAAATGGTATAGGTTTTCCTGCCTGAGCAGGGGGTTGGACTAGAAGATCTGCAAGGTCCCTTCCAACTCTGTTATTCTGTATTCTAAACAAATCCATGCTGTTAATTACTACATTGTTTTCAAAGTATTTACAATCTCCTTGTGATCTACCCTACAATTTTATCACCCACTGATGCCAACTTGATTGGTTTGTCATTATGCTATACTTTCTATTTCCCCCTTTTTGAAAATAGGGGATATATTTTGTGGCATTCTCACATTATGTATAGACATAATCCTATCTATATCACTTTGGGGAAAAAATATTCCCATAATAGTAGACAGTTCACATACAAAACAGGCACAGAATTCCAATAGAACTACCTTGAACTGCAATCTCTTGAAGCTCCCTTAGTAAGTTTTGATGGCGAAGAATGGAACGAATTCTTTCATCTGAAAGAACAGAAGGACTTATTATTTTAGTAGTAACAAATTGAGCTGGCATGCAATGATTTTGCTCATCATAGTTCCATTGGCAGACCAGTTACTTGAGTTCACCTTGTCTACACATTTTTTTAAAAATGTAAAAGTGACTTTTGACATACATGTTCTTAAAACTTTAATACTCAGTCTTGTTAACTTCTCAGTAGTGTAAGAGAGAATCGGAAAGAAAATGTACCTCCTTGGAGAGTTTCTAGGCATTCTTGGCTGATTGAGAGTGGTTTGGGCTTCGCTACTGTATTAGAAATAACCTCAGCAATGCATGTCATCACCTAGAAAAACACAAATATATTTGTATGGATTTTATATTTAAATTTTCCTTCAGGGTGTTTTTGTTTAATACATGAAATCCCCCCTCCACCACTCCTGTCTTGATTCATCCTTGCAACAATCTTGTGAATTAGCATAGACTGGGGCTCACCTGGCTATGGTTAGCCACAAAGCTTCAAAGCTAGGAAGGTTCTGAACCGGTCTTCCTTTCTGCCATGCTGTATCCTAATTCATCATTAACCTAATATTGTCCCATTAGAATGAAAAATCTGTCTGATTTCAATTAAATGCAGTGCAAACTTCTCTGAACCATTTTTGCTCTTTTTTCATAATAGGGATTACTATCTTTGGCATTAAAAGTAATGTTTTGTTTCCTTTCACATTATGCTGTTCTTTTTCATATTGCTTTCTTACCTGCTTCCTATATTCTTCCCATATTCTTAAGTTCCTACTAAATTTGAATTGAGCAGGCTTTTAATAAAGGATATCAACAGAAAGTTATGACAGAGAACTGTTTAGAGAGAACTAACCTTTATAAAGCACAACTATGACTTTTTAATATGACAAATATATTATTGGTACGATCTATGTCAGGTCACAATATAAACAGTCTGGGTAAACAGCCAGCAAATGATATCAGTGGGATTAGAAATTATATAAATGCACACACACACAGTCACAAAATGATATTCGTTTGCTTTTAAAAAATCTCTTTTATTATGGTTTTAAGGGTTCATTTTAAATACACTGAACAAAAAGAACTATGAAATTTAAATCTATGTTGTGAGACTCTTTTAGTAGAAACGGCCACCTGGTTTTCAATTGGGGAAAGGTTATTCTTGATTTTCATGTACCATGCATCTGCATATCAAGAACAATTGGATCTGTTGCTTGAATTAATGGGTTTTCCCACGTACAACATCTCCATCTTGTCTGGAATGGTTCAATTAATTTGCTTTTATCCATCAAAAGCTCTTTCTAAAACTGCCAGCCCTTCGAATTTGTTCAAATCAGGAAATAGATTTCACAAGAAAATTAGAACTAAGTTCCATATTAGAATCTTGCAAGTCTAACTGGCAAGCCTTTAATTGCTAACCATGTGTTAAAACTTCATCAGAGAACTGCACATGATAACAGAGTGCACAAAAATGTGTAAGAGAGAAAATATGAAGGTTTTGATTGCCTTTTAAAGACTGCATCAAGTTAAAGGAATAAAGGAATATCTGAAGAAAAAGGTGCTTAAACAATTGATTATTCAGATGAATTGTCTTTCCATTATTATGGACTTTCCATCACTGAGTGCATGTGGAGTACACAACAGTGAACTGACCTAAAACAGTAAAACAGCAAGCACCAAGAAAAGCTAATTCATAATACATAAGCAAAAAAAATCTATTTTTAGAAATCCCCCCATTCCATCAAGTAAACATGAATGTCAGGATTTCAAAAGCCTTCATTTCAAGTAAACACTGTGTAGTCATAACAAAAAAGAACAAAAGGAATCAAAACCTATCGAGTGGGGAATTTTTCTGTAGCAAACAACAAAATTAGAATTATTGCCCTAAATTTGTCTTGTAGTTTCAACACCAACAAAAAGAAACGAGAATCTTTCAAAGTTTTCCACTACAATCATTACTGGCATCCTTCAGTCTCGAGAGACTATGGTATCGTGCTCTGGAAAGAGGTCCTAAAGCAGCATCTGGTGTGGCTAAAAAGGCCAATTCGAGAGTGGCAGTCCCTTCCACACTGAGGGCAGATACAATCTGTCACCTGTCTAGCCCCCAGGTTTTGCTGGTTCTTGGACTGCCTCTTTGCCTCAGCCTGCCGCACAAGTGTCTCTTCAAATTGGAGAAGGCCAGTGCTTTTTTTGTACAAGAAAAAGGTGCCGGAACTCACACATGTCATACAACCCACCTTGCCTACCCTACAAGGCTCCATCCAAAAAAGGTGCCGGAACTCCGTTCTGAGTGTTCTATGAGGAAAAAAAGCCCTGGAGAAGGCCATGCTGCATCTTTAGCCTCCAAGCTGAGCGATCAGAGGTCAAGGTTTCCCAGCTGTTAATGTCCATTCCCAAGGCCTTTAGATCCCTCTTGCAGATATCCTTATATCGCAATCAATGTGATGTAAAAACAAAGTGCCAAATTCTGGGGAACTAGCTTTGAACTTTTTCCTACTTGCAGAAATGGTTCATTTGTGTCTTTTGCTGAGTTTCTTAATTGATTTGAAGGCAAGGTAAGGCTAATAGAACTTCATTTTAGAACTACTGAGTAAATAACTCCTTATTCTAGCTCTGTCTTCTTCTATCTATAATATATATCCCAGTATTCCTCAGAAGCTTCCATGAGGATCACTTTTCATTTTATTCCTGCATGACAACTATGACTGAGCTGAGAGAAAAATGAAATAAAGTCATACTGTGTGTTTCCAAAGCAGAGGATGCAGCTGAACCTGGCTCTCCCCAATTCTATTCCAACACCTCAACTTCTACCCCATTGAGCAGGCGTGTCCAGCCCATGGTCTGCAGGCTGCATTTAGCCCTGGACAGCTAGTAATGCAGTCCACACAAGATATAATAAAATATATTTTAAAAGGAAGTTTGTTATTTATATACACTAACTATATTATATATTTCATATGTGGCCCAAGATAATTCCTCTTCACACAGTGTAGCCCAGGCAAGCCAAAAGATTGGACATTCATGCCATAGAAGCTTCATTTGTTGAGCTGCAGTTTGGTGAATTACATGAGAACTTAGAGAGGATGGTGTTGGTAATTTTTTGCTATGGAAGTGGGATGAATTTATAATCATATATTTGACCTTACATTGTCAGTCATGCTAGATGAGTAACAGTTGCTGGAAGGGCTGCCTACAGAAGTCAACCTTGGATTAGAATTTGGTTACGTGTCTCAGCAAGTGACAGCATATGGCCGACCTTCTCTGGATTTAGAACCTAACCTTGGATGGGGCCTGTTTAATACTTGGAAATGTGATCACCAAGGCAGAGAAAGCAAAACATCCTAGGTGGCAAATAATTTCTCTGTGTGGATGTGGCCACACATTCACAGAAGTGGAACTCAAAGGAATCTTTTCCTTTGTTTTACAAGGAAACTTGTTGATCTTCAAGTGCATGTTAAATGGGTAGAGTGTTTTTGCAATGGTACTGTCCTATATCTGTTCATTCCTGTGAGGTTCAGTAGGACTTTCACCAAGTGGCAATATATTGGATTGCATGGTTTCAGATTCCCAATACTTTCATTGTAATAGTCTATTACATTCTCATTTCCATATAATTCATTTGATTTCTTTGATTACACTGTATTTAGTTGTTTTTAGAAGTCATTTGATTGTATTTGGACATTATAGAAAAATAGCCAATAGATTATATAAGTATTAATTTTATATAAAATCATGGAATCATAGGGCTGGAATGGACCTTGGAAGTCTTTAGTCCAACCCCTTGCCCAAGGCAGGAGACCTTATACCATTCTATACAAATGGTTGTCCAATCTTTTCTTGAAAACCTCTAGCAATGGAGCAACCACAATTCCAGCTGTTCCATTAATTGTTCCTACTATCAGGAAAAAAATCCTTACTTCCAGGTTTGATCTCTATTTTAATAGGTTTTCCGGCTCATGTGATATTTTCCTCTCTACTGTAGATTTGTATCCAAAATGTATACAGCTGTATACATTTTTCTACGAGCAGCAAGAGTTTTTCCCCCCTGTGTATACCTTAGGCTATTCTCTTTCTCTCTCGATCTTTTGTTTTTTCAGATCATTTCCATTTGACCAAACTTATAGGAAGAATTTGTAACTAGCAATAGTCTATTTCTAGTGCTTTCCTTTTATTAGGCTAAGGGGTTTCTTATATATTTGGCACACAATCCAGCAGGAACCTGCTTAAACCCATTCACATCTAGTCTGCATACAGTATATCTGACATATGTCATATCATATCATGAACTTTTATACAAACACTTTTTCTAGGATGCTGCTTATAAGCGCTATGTGCTTAGAGCAAAAAGCATTGTTAGAGACCCTACAGACCTACTTTATGGTCTGTTTCTGTTGCTCCCCTCTGGGAGGAGGTTTTGAAGTATTTCTACCAGGACTAACTGATTCTGTAATAGCTTTGTTCATGCCATCTGTCTGGTAAACTTGCAAGATTCATTTTTCTAGCCATGCACATACATACATAATCCAAACTAGACTGTGTTGTTTCTCTGTGTCATATAATATATGTGGGTATATGCATAATTCTGTATTTATTTATTGTTGTCATATTTATGTAGTGTATTTTGGAGGTGGTGACCTTTTGAGAGCTATATGCAATGAAATTGTATGCCAATTAGTGTACATTCAAAGTGACAATAAAGTTATTATTCTATTCTATTATATTCTGTTCTATTCTATTCTATTCTATTCTATTCTATTCTATTCTATTCTATTCTATTCTATTCTATTCTATTCTGTTCTGTTCTATTCTAATTTTCTATTCCTGAATTCTATAGCACCACATGTCTTTTTATAGTGCAACACTTAAATTCAAGCCACTGACAATGGCTATGCTGCAGTTGGCATTATTAAAAAATGCAGCACAGATTCAATTACATATTGAAGCATATACTATATATAGAGGGGGGGATTTATGGGCATTTTAGGAAACTCATAAATGGCATAATAACAAATTTATTTATTTTATTTATTTTATTTTAATTCCATTTATATCCCGCCCTTCTCCGAAGACTCAGGGCGGCTTACAAGCTTAGCAGTAGCCTTCATTCTATGTATATGCCTGCTTATTAGGGCTTTCACACCCACCCCAAGCGGCATTATTACAAAGTCAGCTTAATTGCCCCCAACAATCTGGGTCCTCATTTTACCTACCTCGGAAGGATGGAAGGCTGAGTCAACCTTGAGCCTGGTGGGATGCGAACCTGCACTAATTGCAGGCAGCTGGTGTTACTTAAGGAGGCATTAGCCCACTGCTCCACCAAGATTATGCAATCTGCATAGTACAGTGCCATGGAAAGTGCTGATCTACTCCTAATGAGGAAAAATGTGACATTTTGGTCTTCCAAATAAGACAGTAATCACAGATGTTTGAAATCTTCAACAGGCCTCCACAACTGCTGGTTGAATATGCTGACTTCTAAACCAAACTGCTTCTCAGGCTCAAGGCTGGCAGAAACTGGATAGTGCAGGTTTTTAACAGTACTGGAAATAATAGTATTTTTATAGAGATTAAGGATAATTAATTTGTCAAAAAAGCTGGAAAATGTTTCCCATTTTTTCCATCCAAGGAAAATTGAGAGATCCTTTGTTATTAATTTCTTTTAAAAAATGGAGGAAATAACTACATTTTCAGTTCAGGAAAATTAGGAGAGGGCAGCAATTTTGAAAATCCAGCACATTAAACAAAATTCTGACTGTAAACTCTGGTTTGCTTATGGGATACACACATACACATACCCCAAGGAGACATCAGACTCAGCATTGGATGCTTTGCGAGCCTCTACAGGTCTCGGGATTTTTAACCAACTTTAGCCATATCTGGAAGACGTTAGCCTGGGAACAGCTTTCCCAATACAATATGCATAGAGCCAGTCATGTGCTTATCAACTTGCCCTGTGTTTATTCAATAAAAATCAGTCAATGCTCAGATCAAGCACTGGCAACCTGCATTTAGAGATGTATGGATTCATTTTCATGAGTAGATTTACTTGTTCATATGCAGTCTTATGCAAATATGAAATATCCCATGTATTGATATCTCAATCTCATAAATGATAGGGGTATACTGTTCATCGGATTTGCCACAGTGGAAAAAATATTCCAGATTTTAATGGTATATATGTTATACAGTATGTATTTAAAACTGTGGATGAGTTCACACATTGTGTTAAGATATAAAACATGGCTTACATAATAATACAGGGTCTGGGTTCATGCATCATGGTAAGCTATACCAAACCATCACATTATATTTACATGCAATCTCTGAACCCAACCCACCCAGAAAGTTTGAAAGCATGAAATGGGACATCTAATTCATACCCATGTAAATATGCCAAAACAAAATACAAAAACAAAATGTTTCACTCAGTTGGCACCATGTAGTTCAATTCACACAAGCCAGATATATGTGTATTACATATGATACACAGCTTTCTCAATCAAATATACCTTGATATGTGCCCCAGAAAACTGCATGAAGAAGAAATGTTATGGATAACTTGACAAGAAGAATGAATACATTCCAAAGATGTCAGTACCAACTTTAATTCAGAGGCAACTCTTTTTCCTTTTATCCAAGCATATAATTTATCCAAATAATTCTTCAAATCCAGATTCAGTAATTATGCCTCATCACCATTCTGCATATATCATGTATGCTTTTAGTTATCAGTAGTTTACTGTTCCTTTGTGCCATCTAAATAATATAAACATGTATATTTTTTCTTTGTTTCTTCCTTTTGATTTATATTAACCCCCCCCCCCTGTATCTAGTGCCCAAGGCTTAATGACTATTTTCAATATGCTGTCAGGAACTCCTGAATTTTTTAAAAGCAACAGGTGATCTCTAGCTTACAATAAGCTTACACAGGATATATATGAAAAGCTAATCCATTAAACTTTTGTATTTTAAAGAAAAGCATCTGAAAATTAAAATAATTTTCCCATTGTATTATTTGGCCATGCATAACAGGACCAAAAAATATAATTTATCTGTAGTCTCATTTCAGACAGTCCATAGCACAAACCTGATTTTATAACTGTATCTTTGCATACATTCCTTATTTCTTCATGGATGTACTTGCAATTATATATGGAGTTCAAAGTATTTGTTGCAGTTACTCTTCATAGGTAGATCTACAAAAACTTAAATGTACACTTGAAAATTTAAAGTGTGAAAAGACTCAGTAATTCCATTGTTATTTCAAGAAGTGTTAAAAATGATAGATCATACATTTATAGATTTGTACATACATACCAATAATATATAACAATATTCCTGCTTTTAATCTTTTTTTCAACTCACCTTGGTGTCATCTTCAGTTGTTGGACTTGTTACTGGAAGTGAAATTACTAAGAAAGAGAGAAGAGAAAGAATGACTTTAATATTTCACATTCTCTTTGGCAGTTTCAATCAGAATGCAGAACAGATTTGGGGTGTGAAGAAAACCAGTATAGAGTTATACACGAGACCATAAACCAGACCAATAGCATATAAAAATAGCATATAAAACCAGCATCAGAAATTTGCTCAGCTTTTGGGTTTAAACATAGTTGCTAGATTGGACGAACTGAGGTGACGATTTTATGGAAGAATCAATCTGAAATCAGTTGAGGAATCTGACTAGCCAATGGAACCATTGTTCATAAGTGAACTACATGGGATCCAAAGAGGCAAATATAGGAGTAACTGAGAAAAAATGGGCATTTCATAAGACTGAAGATTAGAAAACATATCTATTCGAGCAGTTCTGACCTGGTCTGATGGGTTAGGGTTGGGGTTTTAATATGTTTTAATACTGTTTTAAACCGGGCTAAATATTTAATCGTTTTTTAATTTTTGTATTCTGCTTTTTTATATTTATTGCCCTGTACACCGCCCTGAGACCTTTGGGAGAAGGGCGGTATAAAAATATAAATAAATAAATAAATAAATAAATAAATAAATAAAACTCTTGGCCAAGTAGTGCTTTGCTGTTTTGGAACGTTAAAAAGTTTGAAGTAAATGAGACCTTGACATTCAGTGAAGATCACTGGCAATAGTCTAGCGAAGTCCCTCGATTTCCTACCCCTGAACTTCCATCATCTTCTTTGCAGATCAGGCCTTCTGGTACAAATAGGCGCTGAACTGCATGTAGGCCGGTGCATCTGCCAGTCGGGGCAAGAGCCTCGGAGGCTCTGTCCTTGGTACTGAAAAGGGCAGCGCCTCCGCGTAAATTCTCCCACCTGCCTTTTGAGCTTACCTGGGGCTACCAGGAGGAAGGCTGCGAAAAACGCCGCGAGAGTCATGCCGCTGGCCATACGGACTGCAGGGCGAAGGGTGGGGCCGTCCGGCTGCCCTTCTTGGCTTTATCGGCGGGGCAAAAAGATGGGAGTGGGCTCTGGCTTCTGAGAAGCGATCGGCGCTGACCTTGACCGAGGGCTGAGCCGCGAAATAGATTATCCGCTGTCCTTCTTGCCCTTCCCAAGATCCTCTGCCTTCTCGAAAGCGGTTGCCGACAATCCCCGACCCAGGACTGCAGCAGCAGCAACCTGGCTTATATATTCGGCCCCCTCTCCTCCGGAAACGGCGTCAGGAGGAAGCTCCCTCTCCCCTCCCAGGAAGCCGCCGTCCAATCGCTCCTCTGCGGGGGATTGCGGAGCCAGAATGAGGTTAAACGCTCCCTTCGCCTGATCACCTCCTAAGCAAAGGACAAGGCGAGGCTCGCCAGCTGACAGCATCTGGAAGAACGAGGCAGCGAACAACAAGTTCGCACGCTGGCTTTCCGCGCTGTAAAAGGCGCGCAGGTGTTTCTTCCCATGTGTGTCATCTCCGGTGCTGGATAAGCTCGGAGATGAAAGCTCAGCCCATCACACATGGAAACATGTAAGGGAAGGCAGGATGTCTTCTGAAGCATCTTTAGGATTTTGCGCTGGATGCTTTTTGGGATGACATTTTGGTGTAGTGATCCACTCACCCAGGGGTGGGGGAGCTGTCTTCCCAAGCTGTGAAGGAGGCACCTTATCATCTAAATATATGGGAGCTTTTAAGGTCGTTGGGAACTCAATTGGGTCAGTCATTTATAGAAATCACTTCAGATGTAATTACTAATGCAGTTGGCATTTCATCTTGACTCACTGAGGAAGCAATCCTCTGAAACTGATTTGGGCTCTTATTTTTTTTTTTGTAAAATTGCTTCTTCTGAACTCCATAAAGTTCCTTACTGAATCCCATTCAATTGTGGTGTCATTATTGCCCAGGTTCAATTTAGTATATTATTACCTAGAGTGCAATAATATTTGTCACTTTGCAAAGTAGACCCTAACCTTTAATTCTGCATAATTCTGCCATTAGAGCCACGAAATAGTGTAAAGAAATCCTTTTTAGTTCAGATCTATGACTGACAGATCTCTCAACTTCACTAACTGATTCCAAATTCTCGCAGATTGCAAGAGGATCTGTGCTGGATTGAATGAGATTGACACTGGTTTCCCCAATCAGTAAAATATTGTACCTGATGGATATAAAACCTAGGAGCCTTGGTTTTGTTAAATCAGTCAACTGAACAATCTTTAACAATAGTTAAATAAACCAATGATTCTTCCAACTGATCATGCTGATTGAGTACTATTGTCCTTCTGTTTGCTTTATTAAACAGGAGTCCATTTCAACTAACCTGAAAAGTGATCTGTTGTTCAAACAATCACAGCTTGGATATCTTGTTCCCACATATACAGTATTTAATGTGCTTATCTTTGCATAGTACTATTGGAAACTCAGGTGTGTGAAATCTGATGTTGTTGCAACAGCTGTCATGCTATATTGTTCTTGATCTGCAAGCAAACAAAACCTGGGGTTTTTTAATTAAAATGAGTGTTCCTTTAAACTCAGTCAAGGGCTAGTAAATTAAGCTAGCTTATTTAAAATGCGAATATGATGTTTTAAAAAATTAATACATACGGTTAACATAAATATTACTGTATCAGAAAATTGTCCTTTGTCCATATTTCAGGCAATATTAAAAATATTTTAACATTGCCCAAAATATGAGTAGAAGTTGCTGTTTATAGAAAGGACAATAACTTAGAGGGGTACATAGGTTTTGTATGAAGAACGTTAAAAATTTGGTCTTATTACATATCCAAAAGTTGGTTTTTAATTAAGTTTCATAAAATATGCACATGCACACATGTTCAGAAAAAGAAATTTCACAGTTCAATTATGTGCAAAAACTACTTCCTAGGATCCCATAATTTTTATCTTCATATCCTCTTACCTAAACTTCATGAGAATGAGATCATGTTAATTAGTTGAGGTGTCTGTAAGTGGATGAAAATCCAGCTACAATGCCTCTCATCAAATGTTATATTTCTCCAACTAATAATGAAAGAAAATTTCAGTTCTTATAAATCTACCAAAGTGATATCAAGCATTCTAGAGGTTTGAACATATTAGCACTGGTCATAATATAATTGTTTACAAACTTTAGTCTTTATTTAATTAACAATTGTTATGGGCATTGGGAGGCTTTCAAAGAAAAATGTAGCTAAACCGTATTATTAGACAAGTGAAATGTTACATCTTTACCCCATTAAATCTGAAGCACGACTTTAATATGCCAAATCCTTCTGGCCCAAACTGAGGTTGACTTTGATTTTTGTTCTTGTCTCAAACACTATGAAATGCTAGAAAAACTGTTAGAGTTAGGGTTGGAAACTAACAAGCCATGCCTGGTTGCAACCTGCCACACTAACAAGTATTAATTTATTCTGCAAATACCAGCCTCATATTTGCCTGCGGCTTTCTCTGCATGAGTCAGAACTCTGAAAAAGCAGTCCGTTATAGGCCATTTATAAGCAGCAGTGACTGAATGATATGCTATCAAGCTAATGTCAGCTCTTAGCAACTACACAGATTTTCTGTAGGATGACCTGTCCCCAATCTGGTCCTTCAGGTCTTCCAATAGTGCCATATCACCATAATGTAATCTGTTATGACAGCGATTCTGTTTGATTTCTCTATGTCAGCTCTTACAAATGTATCAGGGCTGCATAACCTGGAATTCCAATTCTCAGTGTCTCTTGCAGTGGGGTGACCATAGGAAATCATCATCATAATCATCACTATGGTCAACTCCTGGAATTGAAACTCTGGGGAAGACATTGGCCGAAACAGTTGTAGATGTTTTAAATCATATTTAAACTACTTTACTTATTGCTATCGTATAAACTTGGAAGGTTTTTTTTCCACATATTGATGATCTGAATCTTGCTCATCCCCTACAAAAGCATCTGTAATAATAATGGAACTAGAGGTCTGTGAAGCTAACCATGTGATGTATCTCCACTGAAAAACTCCTTTTCATATGCAGTACTGTAAAATAAAAAAGGGATGCGGTGGCTCAGTGGGTTAAGACGTTGAGCTTGTCGATCAGATGGTCGGCAGTTTGGTGGGTCGAATCCCGTGTGCTGCATAACAGAGTGAGCACCTGTTACTCATCCCAGCTTCTGCCAACCTAGCAGTTCGAAAGCACGAAAAAATGCAAGTAGAAAAATAGGGACCACTACAGTGGGAAGGTAACAGCGTTCCGTGCACCTTTGGCATCTAGTCATGCTGGCCACATGACCATGGAGACGTCCTCGGACAAGCGCTGGCTCTTCGGCTTTGAAACAGAGATGAGCACCGGCCCCTAGAGTCGGAAACGACTAGCACGCATGTGCAGGGGAACCTTTACCTTTACTGTAAAATAAGTTTGTCAAACCACAAGTTGAGCCCACCTCATTGATCTTTTGGCACTGAGTGCTAAAATGTGTACCTTGTATTCTTTTTTTTTATTGAAAAGTTTTTCAATACATTTTATTTTTAACAACCCCTCCCCCCCACCCCCAATCCAACCCCTCCTAACCCTCCCCCCTCCCCTTCCCCCCTCCCCATCCCCGACTTCCCAGAGCTAAATACAAGGTATAAAAATAAAAGCAATCATAAACAACCATATGCTAACAACAATAAACTATTAAGTCTATCGCACTCTAGCTCATATAAAATGACTACAAGCACTATTATCACATCAAAACTTATGCAAATGCTAAATGAAACTTTTTGGTCCCATATTTGTTCTGGATGTAATCAATCCACTTTTTCCACTCCATAATATAACATTGTTGCGAATGGTCTTTCAAATAAGCCGATATCTTTGCCATTTCCGCCAGGTCAGAAACTTTTAAAGTCCATTCTTCTATAGTCGGCAGTTCCTCCTTCTTCCAATATTGACCTACTAAAAGTCTTGCTGCCGTAATTAAATTCAACATCAACTTAGTGTCCACAACAGTAGTATCCGTAATTATGCCCAATAAAAACAATTGCGGACAAAACTTTATCCTTTGCTTAAATATCTTCTGCATATTCCACCAGATTTTAATCCAAAAAGCTTTAACCTTTTTACAGGTCCACCAAATATGAAAATACGTTGCGTCTTTGCCACCACATCTCCAACATTTAGGTTGATAGTTCGGATACATACTTGCAAGCTTTTTAGGATCTAAATGCCACCTATAAAAAATTTTATAAAAGTTCTCTCTTAAATTTTGACCTTGCGTAAATTTTGTGTCCATTGTGATAACTTCTTGAATATTCTGAGCCCACTTTATCATACAATCTTTAACAAGTTCTGTTTCTGAGTCAATTTCTATCAATGCAAGATATATCCGTTTGATATGTGCAGGACCCTGATTTCTAATTTGCTTCACCAGATTTTCATCAGTCATTGAAAAACCAATTTTCTGATCTTCTTTCCACCTGGCCCGTAATTGCCCATATTGAAACCAGGTTTGAACAATCTTCTCTTCTCGTAGAAGATTATACGGCTTCAAACACCATACGTTCCTCTCCAAACTTAAGATTTCCTTATATGTAGTCACATCATGTTTGAACCCAACATTTATGTTTTCTATTGCGTGTTTCAGTATTGGCCATAAAGGTATCTTGTAATTTAACTTATGTCTATACTTTTTCCAAACTCGCAACAAAGCATGTCTTAAAATATGCACCTTAAATACATTATCTACCTTCTTATCATACAGTAAATATGCATGCCAGCCAAATAACAAGTCATGGCCTTCAAGATTTAATAATCTCCCTTGTGTTAAATTAATCCAATCACTTATCGCTGACAACGCAGCAGCTTCATAGTATAGTTTAAAGTTGGGCATTTTAAGACCACCTCTTTCATGCGTATCCTGCATAATCTTAAATTTAACTCGTGGCCTTTTCCCTGCCCATACAAATTTATTGATACCCTTTTGCCATTCCTCCAAGTTTGAGTCCTTTTTAAGAATGGGTATCATTTGAAATAAAAACAGAAATTTCGGCAGAACATTCATTTTCACTGCTGCGATTCTTCCCAGTAATGACAATTGTAACTTTTTCCAACTGTCCAATTCTTTTTGAACTTTACCCCATAACTTTTCATAATTATTTTTATATAACTTTGCATTTGAGGGTGACAAATAAACCCCCAAATATTTAACCCTTTTAACAATTTCAAATCCAGTTAACCCTTCTAAAACAGCCTTTTGTAATACTGTCATGTTTTTAGCCAATATTTTAGTTTTTTGTATGTTAACCTTAAATCCAGAAACTTTCCCATATTGCATTATTATCTCCATCAGGTCCACAACAGAATTTTCTGGCTGGGTCACCGTAACAACCAGATCATCTGCAAATGCCCTCAATCTATAATCCTGATCTCTTATTTGAATTCCCTTAATTTTTTTCCGAATTCCGTATTTTAATCAATAATATCTCCAATGTTAAAACAAATAATAGAGGTGATAGTGGACACCCTTGCCTTGTGCCCTTTTCAATATTACATACTTCAGTCAAACTGTTATTTATTATTATACGGGCTGTTTGCTTTTGATATAATGCCCTAATTGGTTGTAGAAATTTATCCCCAAAATTCATTTTATCTAATACTTTCATCAAAAATTGCCAATCCAATTGATCAAAGGCTTTTTCAGCATCTAGAAAGATCAGCACCGCAGGGATCTGGTTGTTCCTTTCCAAAAATTCCAACAAGTCTACTATATGCCTCACATTATTTTTCATTTGTCTACCACTAATAAACCCAGTTTGATCAGCATGAATTATCTGTTGCAATACCCTCATCAGTCTATTAGCTAAAACCTTAGCAAATATCTTGTAGTCCGTATTCAAAAGTGATATTGGTCTGTAGTTTCTTACTTGGGTGACATCCTGATCTTCCTTGGGAATCAGAGAAATGAAAGCAGTTCTCCAGGATGGAGGCACCCCTCCTCCCCTTTGAATTGTCTGAAACAATTCCCTTAATGGCTTTATCATCTCCAATTGTAAGTTTTTATAATACACCGCAGTCAGTCCATCCGTGCCTGGCGCTTTATCCACTTTCAATTGTTTAATTGCTAAAAGAATTTCTTCCTCTGTTATCAATTGATTAATCTCTTCCTTTTGTTCTTGCGTAAGAACCGGGATATTAGCATTCCTCAAATATGCATCAATATCTGCTTCATTAATCTTATCTTTAGCGTATAACTTAGAATAAAAGTCCACAAAAGCTTCCTTAATACGATCCTGTTGATACACAACCTTACCCTTATATTCTATTTTATCTATATTAGAAGCCCTTTGCTTCTTCCTTAACATGTAAGCTAACCATCTACCTGGTTTATTGACATTGCAAAAAGTATTATGCCTAGCAAACCGTAAGTTAGTTGCCACCTGATCAGCCATCACCTTGTCAAACTGTCCTCTTAACAAATTAATAACCTCTTTGGTCTTCACATCCGATGGATTCAAAATTAGGGCCTTTTCTTTTTCCCTAATTTCATTCTCTAGTTCTTTCCTCCTAAGTTCCAAATTACGTCTATATTTGTTGTTCATGTATATTAACACCCCTCTCATATAAGCTTTGCTAGCATCCCAAACCATGTCCATAGAGGTACCCTTATTCGTGTTAGTTTCAAAAAAACCCTTCATCTGTTTCTTACATTCTTCCACGTTTCCCTGATTTCTAAACAAGTTCTCATTTAGACGCCAGGAACGCCTATCTCTATTATCCTTATCAATCTCTAGCCAGACTGGGCTATGATCAGACATAGTTCTTGGACAAATCTTTATCTTCTTGATCCTGGAAAAAAAATCATTAGTCGTTAATATAAAGTCAATCCTGGAAAAAGATTGATGTCTATCAGAAAAAAAGTATAATCCTTTTCTTGTGAGTGTCTTTCTCTCCAAATATCTCGCAACTCCAAATCATCCTTCATCTCAAAAAAAGATTTAGGCAATCTAGTGTGGCTTGGAGTACGCCTAAAAGAACTACACTGTACCTTGTATTCTTGAAGAAAATGGCCTAGGAAAAAACTTGCAGGCAGATTGGAATGAGCAACTAAGTACAGCAGTCCCCATAAATCTTACCATTTGAAATTGTGCCCAAAATAGAGCAATGCTGTTAAATGATGGTGAGCAGTAACCTTGTTTGTCCTTGTAAGAGGGGCCCTCCGTTCACTTTAATTACAGTAAGTGTTGATGTAATGGTTAAGAAAGATACTGAAGGTATATAATATCCATGCTCAGAAGAAATAATATTCAGCAGTCAATCTAATGAGACTGTTATCTTTCATCCAGCCGAGGATGAGGAAGAGTATTTATATCTCTTTGTTAAAATAAACAAATAAAAAAGAACCACGAGAGGTTTTGTGTCCTTTGATGCATGATAAAATCAGTATTAAAGATGCCAGATGCCTCACAATTTAATTTATCGAAGTAGTTTAAGGGGATATGTTTGAATGAATGAAGGTGTGTTTGTATGATAGGAAAAGGTTTTGTAGATTCTGTGATGAAGTTTGCACGCCACTCTCAACCCTGATTGCACAATGTGAGCAAATGTTTGTTTTTAACCATAGCTTAGGGACATGATTTATTCTTTGGCCAAAATGAAGCCCAGTTTCCTTTGGCCAAATAGAACAGAATACAGAATATATTCCATCGAGAATAGAGAAGAAAGCAACATCCCCACCATCACTGTCAGGGCAAGCTACTGTATGTAAAGAGAGAGCAAATCCCACTCCCTTCTAGACTGAAGCTATTATTTAACCTGGTAACAAAATACCTGCAAACAAACCACCAAACTCAGAGAGCACCAAGGACTCCATAAAGCCCAATTAGTCAGAATTCATTTTTCCAAGTACCGCAATCATGAGCAGAGAGAATGGTGAATAGAAAGTTTTTAGAGTGCTGAGTTTGGAAAAAATATTGATATTTAAAACTTTTCAATAAAAAAAGAAAGTTTTTAGAATGCCCTGCCAGATTTTATTATCCTTTAACTCCATAACCCCCATATACCTATTGGCTATTTATTTATAATATGTATTGGCCACCCATCTTACCAAAGGGTAACTCTGGATGGCTTACAATCATAATTGCAGATGGAATCCACCAATATCTGGAGAGTCACAACTTTTCCTACCTCAGTTTTAGAGGCAGAAGTATTCATTGCTTCATGTATCCATCTCTCAGTGCCACAGGAGAAGAGATATTCCATTATTTTTCTCCAATCCACTTGTTCCAACCTTACCTATACTATAGATATCTGGATTTGGGGGGAAAAAGGAGAAAGAGTGGTCAATGCATAAACAGCAGACAAATTTTGCCAGGAAAGAGCTGAAAGATCATGCAGATAGGGAGGCATCTGCCAAGGGTATGTGGATAAAACGGTCAAGATGGTGGCAATCTTGCTTTTTTACATTGGAATGGGAAAACTCTCTGCAGTCACCATGGCCAACAAGAACTTGCCTATTGTTCCCCAACAGCTGCAAGTGAATCAGAGCCCTGGGACTTTCTAGCTCACAATTTATGTTTTCTACAAAAGTCCACACATTCCTTTGTTCAGGGTTCCTCTTTCTAATGAAGCTGGGACCCAACTATCTTTGAATAAATTGTATATGCCACACTCACTGGAGTGGGGTGTAAAGTCAGAGACCTTTGCAATCACAGGCTTGTACTCAATGTATTTTATCCAGTTGGATATAGGAAAGCCAACTCCAGATCAATCCTATTAGCATAAATTTCCCCAGGCTTGTTTGCAGTAGCAATGATAGCCTGATCTTGTTGATAAAAAACCTGCATAATTATCCAAATTCATAAATAAAGCACTAAAAGAAATTCTGAAAATCAGTCTTAATCTTATTAGGACATGAATATGCAATAATAATAATAATAATAATAATAATAATAATAATAATAATAATAATAATAATAATAATAATAATAATAATAATATAATATTCCATTTTTCATTTAAAATTCCCAAGGCACCTAATAATAAAAAATATGAAATAATTCATGCACATTTGGCAAAACCAAATAAATGTATGCATGCAAGATGAAGTCATCCATAGAGAAAGGAAAATTTAGCAGCACTTTGCTTGACAGAAAAATTCATTTGAAGCACAGAACAAGGCAATTTGGCAGCATTGAAGACTATGTTTAGGAGTTAAGAATGAAGAAATGAAATCGTAGTATTAGACAGGACAGTGATGTAACTTGCTAATCAAGCATTTAACTCTCCTTATGTATATAATCCTAATTGTGTACCTGATGAAGATTAAGTGAAAGTACAAGGATTGGAAAATTCAGAATATTATGCAGAAGAGATCAACATGGCATACTGTTGTAGAAAGAAGAGACTCACGCCAGCTCTTCAGGAAAGGAAAGGTTTATTGCACAGGTTCAGAGAGCTAAACAAAGCAAAGGGTCTGAACCCCAAAGGGCTCATGAACAGACATATTTATACACCTCTAATTCCTAGTTATACATTGTTATATATTGTTCCTTATATGGTTACATCCTGCACATTCTTATCAGAAAACAGTTTGCATAAGACAGTTGCAGGGGAATACGTGCAGCTACGCTTACAGGATTATGGCTATCCCAATCAACATCTACCTTAAGGACAAGACTATGTTTGCTTAAACAATGACCTTTGTACACTTCCTCTTTAATACTACCTTGGAACTATCTCTCTCCCCCCCCCCCCCCCGCCACTGTAGCTAGGCACCTTTTCTGCTTGTGTTATAAAAATATATTCCACTGGGAGGACGAAGCAGTATCTAATAATATATTTATCCATTCTGAAACCCTTCCATCCTCCTCTGAGTTTAATTAATTGGATCCATTTTCTTTGGAGGCCTTATAAATGGGATGCTTCTTTCAGCTATCATTAGATTAGCACCATTAAACAACCAATATATAGAAAAACACTTCCACCCAAGGCCTTGTTTAAAAAGATTGCTACAGCTTTTGAAATTTTAAGAGGAGGTACCTGTAAGGGCTTAAGTCCCCTGACCATAAAACAGTCATACTCACTGTTTTTTTGCAGTATAGCTCAGAATTTTATTTTATTTTGTTTCCAAGGAGGATGGTGATTCTACTATTTATCTAATTTACCAGCTGTTTTGATTACTGCTCTAATGCATAGGAAGTATTATAAACAGTCTGTCTAATACTGAATACTGTGACTGTAAACTCTGTTGATGGTCACATTTCACAAAGACTTGACCGAGGGAAATCAATGCCTCTTTTACAGTGCAAATGTGTGCAATTTGTAGCCTCATTTGTAAATATCAATGGAGGCAAAAATGACTGAACATGCAGAAATCTTAGCTAAATGTTGCTAAAAATAGTTGTCATGTAAGTCAGTTTTCATGATTATTCAAAAAGGAAAGGAAAGGAACGGAATATATAAATAAATGAAAAGTATAAACAATTTTAGTAACTTATCACCTTCTCTTAAAATCAACAAATGATCTCTTCTTTCCATATCTCATTTCTTACCTATAAACAGATCCTTAAAATCTCATCATTTCACTCCTGACCAGCAAACACTTAGAGTTACCAAAGAAAATATATTCATTTTAACCTTGATCAAATAAACAAACTTTAAATTTCTTCCTTTTACTTTTAACAATCTTGATCTTTAGTCTCTTCAAGCAAGGTAAGTAAAAGAACTTGATTTCTTTTAGTTGATTTTTTTCTTTATCCCTTTTCACAAGCCTCTTTTGTAAATCCAGTATAGGGAAATTATCCAGATTACTGTTTTGGTTTGTTTTTTGAATGTTGCTTCAAATCAAATCAAATATCTTTATTACAGTCTTTGACCAGCTTTTACAGTAAAAACAGAAATAGTTTAAAGCAATTCATTATTTGGAAATGAAAAGAACAGGACAATAAAATGACATATCTAATTAATTCTTTTCCTCAATATATTGTTCCCAAAGGCAAGTTGACTAACAGTTGTCTGAAGCATTTTTTTCACAGATTTTGAATATAATAACTTAGTTCCTAAGGGACAACCTGTACAAATTGATTGAATATTTTTTTTCCTAAGGATTGAAGGAAACTCACTCATTGCTGTAACACTTGTTGATCTAAAGATTCCTAATAGCTAAAAAGCAACTAACAAACAATTTCCAAAAGTGATTACAAAAGGAAGAATGCAAACCTCTTGTGCTTTTGAAGGCACCAACTGTGGTTTAGGCCAGGGCTTTTCAACCAGTGGTACGGGTACCACCTGTGATACATGGGCACCTGGCAGGTGGTACGCGACCATCCTAGAAAAGTGGTAGTGGGGGAGGGGAATGAGCTGAACTGGTGGCAGCACCGCACAAGCCTGAGCGAGAGATGGCTGGAGCTGCAGGGCTGTCAGGGCTCAGCAAAAGTGCCAGGATCAGCACCAGGCTCCAGATGGAGCTTGGCGCTGATCCTGGCGCTTCTGAGCCCAGAAGAAGCATTGATCAGCTGGAATGTTGCAGCATCTCCAGGGTCTTGTGATTTACATTCAGATGCTTGGCAACTGATTCATATTCATGAGGATCACAGTGTCCCAGGGTCAGGTGAAGTGACCAAAACCTGCTGTAACCACCCAGCAGAGGGGGGGATAAAAACCAAACACCCCCACTCCACCCCCGCTGCCAATCCTCAACAGAAATGCTCACAACAATGAAAACCTTGACAGGAGGAAGAGCACCGCTGGGCAGGCAGGCAGATGTCTTGCTCGGCTGTGGCTTGAGGGGCACTTTTTTCAGTGCCATTGTAACTTTGAACAGTCACTAAGCGAACTGTTGTAAGTCGAGGACTACCTGTACTTCATTACTTTTTTCCCTTTTTTTCGGTCATCAAGTTTTTGACACCTTGCTAGGCGACTGGTAGTACTCAGATGTTGCCATATCCTAAAAGTGGTACAATGGGTGAAAAGGTTGAAAAGCCCTGGTTAAGCAAGAATGACTTTTCCTTATCTCCCAGAGCTTTAAACCCACCAGAGATTGCTATCTTGAGGTCTCCTTGTGAGAAGCAACTGTACGGAACACTTGTGGGGAAACTCAAGTCCTCTCCTTGTCCAGAGAGGAATTATGAAGAGATGATCTACTTGCCAACTTTTCATTTTGCAAGAGTTGTCAGTTTTGCTTTTAGCAGAACCGTCTTCAGTTTGTCATTCCTTCCCCCAAAGCTCATTTTGGCACTAGCTCTTGTGACCTCCTACCATTGCTTGAAGGGATATGGGGTGCAGTAGATATTTTGAATAAGGTATTTGTTATGAGGAGGCACATAGTTTTTTTTTAAGTAGCATGTCTGATAAATCAGACATGCCTGATGTCATTAGATAAATTGGCTAGCCTTGCCAAATGAGTGATGTTGGGGGATCAGTGTCACTGAGAGATGACATTAGCACAAATGAAAATTGACAAACCAATGACAGTAGAGAAGCAAAATACATATTTTTAAAAGCATCCTGGCATGATTACATGAATAAAACATCAGGAATGTTTACTCGAGAAAGAAAAAGTGCAGAATGAAAGTTAACTGTACAAGCTTATGTCCGCAGGAGGCCACCGTTCCTCAGATAGTCGGGTGTGAATCTCTCTTATTGAGGTTTGGTCCCAGGGCGCAGTTGGGCTTGCTGCTCGCGTACCTTTCGCCTAGTCGCGTAGCAGCAACCCTGCCTGAGCTTCTCGATATCCTCTCAGGGTTGGTGATTGAGTTTCCCAAACTTATGATTTTGGGAGACTTCAATCTACCATCCCTGGGAGGAGCATCTGAGTTAGCTCGGGAGTTCATGGCTTCCATGACGGTCATGGACCTGACGCAGGTAATTCATGGACCGACCCATGAGGGAGGCCACACCCTTGACTTGGTTTTTTTATCTGGTCGGTGGTTAGATGATCTTGGTGGGGGCTCCCCAATTGTTATGCCCCTGTCATGGACCGATCATCATCTCCTGCGGCTGGTCTTCCGTTTTGCCACTCCCCACCGTGGGGTTGTTGAGCCAACTAGATGGTTCCGCCCCAGGCGCTTAATGGACCCTGAGAGGTTTCAGACAGCGCTGGGGTCCCCACCTGCCTCCTCAGCTCACAGCTCGGCAGATGCCTTAGTGGAAGCCTGGGAAAGGACGGCCACGGAGGCACTTGACCGAGTTGTACCCTTGCGGCCCCTGACCCGGCGCAGATCCCAATGGGCTCCATGGTTCTCCGCGGAGCTCCGGGAGATGAAGCGTCGGAGACGGGGCCTAGAGAGCGTTTGGAGGTCCAGCCGATCTGAATCCGACCGATTGCGACTAAGAACCCATATTAGGTCTTATCTCGCAGCGATGAGGGTAGCGAGATCTAACTACTTCGCTGCCCTCATCGCGTCCGCAGATAATCGCCTGGCCGCCCTGTTTAGGGTGACCCGCTCCCTCCTTAACCAGGAGGTTAGTTGGGAACCCTTGCAGGGGCGTGCCGAGGAATTTAGTCAACATCTGTCGGACAAAATCGCTCGGATTCGGACCGGTTTGGACTCCGACTGGGCAGTATCGGACGATCAGGACACGAGCGATCTTGTCAATGTCACCTGGGAGGAGTTCGATCCTGTAACTCCGGAGGAAGTGGACAGGATCATGGGGAGGCTGAGCTCCACCACATGTTTATTGGACCCGTGCCCTTCCTGGCCGGTCTATGCAGCCCGGGAGGGGACACGAGGCTGGTTCCAGGCGGTTATATCTGCTTCTTTGAGTGAGGGTAGTTTTCCCGCCGCCTTGAAAGAGGCGGTGGTGAGACCTCTCCTCAAGAAGCCTGCCTTGGACCCGGCTGTTTTGAATAACTTTCGTCCGGTCTCCAACCTTCGCTTTCTTGCGAAGGTTGTTGAGAGTGTGGTGGCGCACCAGCTCCCTCTGGTCCTGGATGAAGCGGATTATCTAGACCCGTACCAATCGGGCTTCAGACCCGGGTACAGCACGGAGACGGCTGTTCTGAACCAGCCCTCTTCTGGCCTTGTAAAGGCAAACCCCTATTTAGGAAGAAGAGACTGGAGAGCTTCCAAGGCTAAAAGGCATCTGCCAAGATTTAATTACGCAGTTAACAAAAACACAAGAGCTTGTCTTCTCAAGCGGAAAAGTTGCTTTCAGCAACCAGCCCCTCCCCAAACACTCCTTTTATAGAGAGCTCAGGGCGTGGTCTCCCTGTGCCTCCTCCCGAGGAGTCCCACATTCTTTCTTTGTTTGTTCCTGCTCGACTGCCTCCTGCGTCGGGCGTCCTTGAACAGGGCCAGCTGTGGGTCATCATCTTCCGCACTATCGGGCTCACGCAGCTGAGAAGAGGGCCCCGGCTGGGAACTCTGCCAAGCCTCCACGCCATCATCAACCGGTTCGTCTCCCACACGGTCCTCCTCCCCCTCATCTGAGTCATCCGACACATCTGAGCCGGCTGCCGAAACCACAGGCTGGCCCTGAGTCACAACACTATCCCGCACCGCAGGGCCCTTCCCCCGGGTCTGCCGATCCGGATGCGGTCGGGATGGGAACTGTTCGTGAAACGCAGTCACCAACGCAGGGGCATGAACGGCGGTCGCGTCTTCCCATGTGAAGTCCTCCGGCCCGTACCCTTTCCACTCGATTAGGTACTGGAAGCGACCTTTCAGCCAGCGGGAATCCCTGATGCTGGCGACCTCGTACTCGGGGGTGCTGCCTCCATCACGAGTTCCTGATGGGGGAGGTTCCGCTTGGCGAAGTGGACAGGCCGGTTGTTCGGGGACCAACAAGGACCGATGGAAGACGGGGTGCACGCGCAGGGAACGTGGCAGAGTTAAACGATAGGCGACCGGATTGATGACGGCCTCGACTGGGAACGGTCCAAGGTAACGGTGGTCCAGCTTCCTCGCCGGCCGAGTGGATGGTAGGTTCCTGGTGGACAGCCAGACCCGATCCCCCACCGATAGTGGAGGCGTATCCCTTCTCGACCGATCGGCGAACCTCTTGTAGTCGGCCTTGGCCTTCTCCAGCTGCCGTCGCACCAACCGATGGATCGCCTGTAACTCCGCCATAAATTCGTTCGCTGCCGGCTCCGATGAGTCCACGGGAGAAAGGGGGAAAAACCGGGGGTGATAACCCACGTTGGCCAAGAACGGTGTCATCTGCGTGGAGGTGTGCTGCGAGTTGTTAAAGGCAAACTCGGCTATGGCCAAATAGTCCACCCAATTGTCCTGCTGCAGGTTAACGTAGCAGCGCAGATACTGCTCTAAGATGCCGATGACCTTCTCGGTACCCCCGTCGGTCTGAGGATGATGCACGGACGAGAGGCAAACCTTAATGTCCAACGCCCGCATCAACTCCTGCCAGAAGCGGGCTGTAAACTGGGCCCCCCTATCGGAGACGACTCTATCGGGAAGGCCATGCAGCCGGAACACCTGTTGGATGAACATGCGACTAGTGGCGCGAGCTGACGGTAAGCCGCGACAGGGGATGAAGTGCGCCATCTTGGTCAACATGTCCACCACCACAAACACTGTCGTGAAGCCGGAGGATGGGGGTAGATCCGTCAGAAAGTCCATGGACACAGCCCCCCAGGGTCTCTTGGGTGTTGGCAAGGGCTGCAGTAAACCAGGCGGGGCCCCTGTCGCTGACTTGGCCTGCCTGCAAGGAATGCAGGAGGTGACATAAGACTGGACATCGTGTCGGACTCGGGGCCACCAGAAGGTACGGGAGACCAGGTTCAGAGTCTTGAACAGGCCAAAATGCCCCGCAGCCGGGTTATCACTGGCTGAGGACGAGTCCCCTGAGTGGCCCTCCTGGAACATAGAGCCGGTCACGATAATACAGGAGTCCATCCGCGACCGACCAAGGCGAATCTGGCCCCACCTCTTCCTTCCGCTGAGCCACCCACGCCTCCTGCTGCTGCGCCTCCCGGATCCGAGCCCATATATCCACCGGCTCCCGCACCGCAGCAAAAGACTCGACGGGGATCACTGTCCTGGGCGGAAGCTTGTCTTCCGCTCGGGTGTATTCGGGCTTTCTGGACAGAGCATCCGCTCTCTGGTTGTGCCCGCTTGGTATGTACCGCACCCGGAAGTCAAACCTCGCAAAGAAGAGGGACCACCGGATCTGGCGTTGATTCAAATTCCGAGCGGTCTGCAGGCTTTCCAGATTCTTGTGGTCCGTCCGGACCTCGATCTGATGCCGCGCCCCCTCCAGATGATGCCTCCAAGCCTCGAACGCCGCCTTGATGGCCAGCAGCTCCTTCTCCCAGATGGTATAGTTGCGCTCCGAGGGGTTCAATTTCCGAGAGTGATACGCGCAAGGGAAAAGGGTACCGCTGGGCGTCGTTGCCTGGAGTAACACGGCCCCAATGGCAATGTCGGAGGCGTCCGCCTCCACGACAAACGGCCATTGCGGGTTGGGATGTTTCAAGATGGGCTCCTTCATGAAGGCGTCCTTCAAAGCCTGGAACGCCTGTTGTTCGGGGGCGTTCCACTGGAACCGAGTCTTCTTCTGCAGGAGCCGGGTGAGGGGGGCTGTCAAGGCAGCAAAGCCAGGGATGAATGTCCGATAGTAGTTGGCAAATCCAAGGAGTCGCTGAACGTCCTTCACGCGACGCGGGGGTTGCCAACTCTGCAACGACTCGACTTTACTCGGCTCCATGGCGATGCCCTCAGGAGAAATGCGGTGACCCAGGAAATCGATGGTCACCTGGTAGAACTGGCACTTCTCCAACTTGGCAAACAGCCTATGTTCCCGGAGACGCTGCAGGACCTGACGGAGATGCTGATGATGCGCTTCACGCGACGGGGAGTAAATCAGGATGTCGTCCAGGTAAATCACGACAAACTGGTCCAACAGATCCCGAAAGATATCGTTCATAAAATGCTGAAACACAGCGGGGGCGTTGGTCAGGCCAAACGGCATCACCGTGTACTCGAAATGTCCATAGCGAGTACCAAACGCCGTCTTCCACTCATCACCCGGCCGAACCCTGACGAGGTTGTAAGCTCCACGCAGGTCCAGTTTCGTGAAGATCTTAGCCTCCCGGAGTCGGTCCAAGAGCTCGGGGATGAGGGGCAGCGGGTAGCGGTTACGCACCGTGATGGTGTTGAGTTTCCGGTAGTCACAGCAAAGCCGTAACTCGCCTGACTTCTTTTTGACGAAGAGCACGGGAGCAGACACTGGCGAGGACGAGGGCCGGATGAAACCACGAGCCAAATTCTTTGCCAGGAAGTCCCGCAATGCAGCCAACTCGGGCTCCGACATGGAGTACAAATGCCCCACTGGGAGAGGCGCATCAGGGACTAGATCAATGGAACAGTCATAGGGCCTGTGCGGGGGTAATTGGTCCGCCTCTGACTCGCTGAACACATCAGCAAAGTCGGACAGTTCAGGAGGCAAGGAAACCCCTGAGGAACCCTCCACCTGGCCGGCACAGATATGGCGGGTGTGGTCCACGCACTGCAAACTTGGGAAGGTGACCAAGTTCTGAGACCAATAGATCTGTGGATCATGCGCCCGGAGCCACGCCAGTCCCAAGACCACGGGGAAGTGCAGATCCGAAGTGACGTAAAACTGAATGGCCTCCACATGGGTACTGATGGCCATACACACGGGTTGCGTGGCGGCCGTGATAGGCCCGGACAGGAGCACTCGACCATCGATGGTCTCCACAAGCATGGGCGGATCCACTGGACACTGGGGAACAGCCCATTTGGCCACAAAGGCCGAATCCATAAAGTTAGTGGTAGCCCCAGAGTCAATTAAGGCATGGACCGGAATCCCCTCTGGCTTGCCAGGAAGGATCAGTCGTGCCTCCAAAATCAAATGCCGTGGAGGTTCACAGGCACCGTCGGAACGGCGTCGCTCGGCGTGGTCGTTGTGGGTCGCCCGATCTTTCACACCGTCTAGATCGGGCTCGGGCCGTTTCCCGATAGCAAAGCAGGGGACTTTCTCGGGGCAGGCTTGGTCACTGACGCCCGCTGACGCTTCTTCGGGCAAGAAGCAGCCAAATTTCCAGGGTCCCCACAGTAAAAACACAACCCCTCCGATCGTCGTCTGTCCATTTCCGTCACCGATAGACGGGACCTGGCGGCACCCAGCTCCATTGGCTCCTCCCTCTGGACTGGGGGCTCATGCACAACAGGGGCGGCAGGGGTCTGTGGGGTGGCACGGCGACTCTTACGCTGCTGCAGCCGGGCATCGATCCGCAGACAAAGATGGATCAGCCCATTCAGGTCTGAGGGAATGTCCACGCGGGCCAGCTCATCCAACATCTCCTCTGACAAGCCATCCTGAAAGGCATCCACGAGCGCAGCCTCATTCCAGGCGGAATCCTGGCTAAGCAGCCGGAAATCGCTGATATAGGCCTGTAGAGGGCGCTGACCCTGCCTCAAAGCTTTCAGGCGTCGGGTGGCAGTCTGCGCCTTAATCGGGTCCTCGTACATGAGGCGCATATGGTCACGAAACCCCCCAAAGTTATCCAACAAAGGGCTAGGCTGTGCCAACAGAGGCGTGCCCCAACGAGCTGCATCTCCCGACAGAAGGCTCAACATGAATCCCACCTTATCTCGGTCAGTGGGGAAATCAGCTGCTCTCACGCTGATATAAAGCTGGCATTGTCCCAGGAAGGCAGGAAACAGTTCTGGTTTACCAGCAAATTTATCCGGCATAGCTATCTGACATTTCCTCCTGGGTGGGGGTGCAGCATGTACCTGAGCTTGCAGTTGTGCCACCTGAGCTGCCAGCAAAGTGAGTTGCTGGGTGAGCTGGGCATTCTCGGCAAGAAGCTGCTCCATCGTAGTAATAAGGGGTGGGTGGCTGAAAGCAAACTGTTCTGAACCAGCCCTCTTCTGGCCTTGTAAAGGCAAACCCCTATTTAGGAAGAAGAGACTGGAGAGCTTCCAAGGCTAAAAGGCATCTGCCAAGATTTAATTACGCAGTTAACAAAAACACAAGAGCTTGTCTTCTCAAGCGGAAAAGTTGCTTTCAGCAACTAGCCCCTCCCCAAACACTCCTTTTATAGAGAGCTCAGGGCGTGGTCTCCCTGTGCCTCCTCCCGAGGAGTCCCACATTCTTTCTTTGTTTGTTCCTGCTCGACTGCCTCCTGCGTCGGGCGTCCTTGAACAGGGCCAACTGTGGGTCATCATCTTCTGCACTATCGGGCTCACGCAGCTGAGAAGAGGGCCCCGGCTGGGAACTCTGCCAAGCCTCCACGCCATCATCAACCGGTTCGTCTCCCACACGGTCCTCCTCCCCCTCATCTGAGTCATCCGACACATCTGAGCCGGCTGCCGAAACCACAGGCTGGCCCTGAGTCACAACAACGGCATTGGTCGCGCTGGTGAATGATCTCTGGAGGGCTCGGGACAGAGGATACTCCTCTGTTCTAGTCCTATTAGACCTCTCAGCGGCTTTCGATACCATCGACCATGGTATCCTGCTGCGGCGTCTCAGGGGATTGGGAGTGGGAGGCACGGTTCTTCAGTGGTTCTCCTCCTATCTCCTGGGACGCTCGCAGTCGGTGTTCGCAGGGGGACAGAGGTCGACCGCGAGGCCTCTCGCTTGTGGAGTCCCTCAGGGGTCGGTCCTCTTGCCCCTTCTGTTCAACATCTACATGAAACCGCTGGGTGAGATCATTCGTGGTTTTGGAGTTGGGTATCATCAGTATGCTGATGATACCCAACTTTTCATTTCGACCCCAAACCACCCCAGTGATGCCCTCGACGTGATGTCCCAGTGCCTGGAGGCGGTCCGGGTCTGGATGGGGAGGAACAGGCTTCGTCTCAACCCTGACAAGACGGAGTGGCTGTGCGTACCGGCATCTCGGAATATTCAGGATATCCCACCCCTCATTATGGGGGGAGTCCTCCTAGATTCACAACTCTCCTTAGAAGACCATATTGTAGCTGTGACTAGGGGGGCTTTCGCCCAGGTTCGCCTGGTGCGCCAGTTGCGGCCCTATCTAGACCGGGATGCCTTGCGCACGGTCACTCATGCGCTCGTGACCTCTCGTCTTGATTACTGCAACGCTCTCTACATGGGGCTACCCTTGAAGACCACTCGGAGGCTCCAACTGGTACAGAATGCAGCCGCGAGAGTTGTATTGGGGGTCTCCCGATACTCCCATGTCACACCTTTGCTCCGCGAGCTGCATTGGTTGCCAGTTGTCTTCCGGGTGAGGTTCAAGGTGTTGGTAATGACCTACAAAGCCCTCCATGGCATGGGTCCAGAATACCTTGGGGAGCACCTGCAGCCGGCGTCAACTTCCCTCCGCCCAGTACGCTCCCACAGAGAGGGCCTCCTCAGGGTGCCGCCGGTCAAAGAATGCCGACTGGTGGCCCCCAGGGGGAGAGCGTTCTCTGTGGGTGCACCGGATTTATGGAACCATCTTCCGGTTGAGCTCCAGATGGCGCCCGATCTCCGCTCCTTCTGGCGCGACCTTAAAACCCATCTTTTTGAACAGGCGGGCCTGGCCTGATGGGACGGGGTGGGATTTTTATAAATGACTTCAATTTTAAATTTGTATTATTTATGGGCATTGTTTAATCATGTTTTAATAATTTTAATTTTTGTATCTAATTTTTATGTATTGCCCTGTTCACCGCCCTGAGTCTCTTGAGAGAAGGGTGGTATATAAATTAAATTAATAAATAAATAAATAAGCTGCTTTTCTGAGGCTGTCTAGAAAAAACAGTGCAAAGAAGGAGCCCTAGTTAAAACTCCACATAAATCCAACAGGGCCATTTCAGTGGAGAATGCTGTGTACCACCCAAATCCACTTCTGAGTGTTAGATGAGAACCAGGCTAAGAAACCAATATCATATAGGGCAGGTATACGCAACTCTTCTTAATGTTTTCTTTGTGTTTGTTGTAGCTGATTGCCGATTGTATGAGAAACCGTGTAGTTTCTCTAAAGTCATTTCTGTGACTTTCTACACCTGCTGCATGACTTACCAATTAGTTCTTGAATCAATTTCAAGCTGTTGCTTTTGTCAAAGACCAACAACAACTTGTGATGAGAATACTTGATGCTTTGCCTTTGCTGTTACAAACTTGGTAGCATTCTAAGATAATCAGAAAAAAGTCTGGTTTGTTTGTGTTGCAAGTAGATGTCATCTTGTGGTTAAGCAAGACAGACCTGTACTCTAGAAAACTCTTCTCCCTGGACTTTGTGAAGATGCATCACATCTTCTACGCATCTGTTAGAACCTGGCTCTCCTTTCAAATTTTCCATAAAAGAAGTCTTGGTTTTCCCTATTCCATCTTTCCTGGATATTTTGTTGCAACCTAGAACTGCAACATATTGTTGATTAAATATGTTAATTAAAAAGTTTTGACCAGTTTTAAGCATGCCCTAGTTAATTGATTGTTCCTTTTTAAAAATATATATATACATAAAATCATAGGGTTGGATGATTGGTATTTTTCTAGTCCAACCTTCTGCCTAGGGCACAGGTCTGCAACCCGCGGCTCCGGAGCCGCATGCGGCTCTTTCAGCCGTCTCCTGCGGCTCCCAGTCCTCTGCCATGTGCAGTCCAAAAAAAAAGAAAAAAAGTGGGACTAAAAAAGTTCAACCAATCAATTCAAATATGCAGGGTAGGTGCATATTTCGCCTTGGCTCCACTCTTCAGTCAAACCCTGTTCTGCACATGTACACGCATGCGCACACATTTTTTGCAGCTCCCAGTTTTTCCTTTTGTGAGGGAACCAGTTCTGAGTGGCTCTTTCACTGTTTCAGATTGCTGACCCCTGGCCTAGGGCAAGATTCTCCATTGTTGGATTCCAAGACAAATAGCTCTCCAATTTTTTATTGAACACTTCCCCAATGGAGTTGTTGGGGAACCTGAATCTGGATGGTTCCTGTGAATAACAAATCACTATACTGGTGGGGTTTTTTTTAGTAACTTTAAGGTGCATAGACTTTAACTCTCAAAATTCAAGAATTAGATTTCATGTATGTGATTTTTCTCAGAGGTTGAAACCCAAGCATCTTAAAATTGCCAACATATACTATACTGATTTGAGTCCAATGTTGAAATCCTTAGATGTGAGTCATTCCAATTCAGTGTTCTATAGTGATTTAGAATCTAGTGTTTATTTCTGTGCAAACGTACATGAAATCAGACCACATAATCTGGTTTAAATGATCACAAGCAAATTCTCAGATCTTCCTTAGTAGATTTATATTTTATTTTTCATATCTTCCACCATGGAATTACTCATGGAATATATTGGATTCCCAGGTGGTGTCACCTCCATGCATCCTGAATTTATTTCTAGCAAGACATCCACATTATATGCCTTAAAGTACAATTTCCAGTATCTTGATATTTCAGGGAACTTGAGGACAACTCAAGCATATAATCTCATTTTATGTAAACACAGTAAGTGTTTTTGAACTCAGTTCTTTCCAAAAGTATGATAGATCTATTTTTTTTGTTTGAATCATTTTTGTTTCTCTGTTAATCCAAATTTTTAATTCCCTTCTTATATTTTAAAAGAGTTGTGCAAGAGTGAATATTCCTTAATGGGTATTTTTTTTTATTTCTTGGACCATGAAGTGAGATTCTTGTCAGCAACACATCTGCTTTCAATATCCTGGTACAGCATATAAATGAGATACGATGACTAAACAAAGGGGACATCCAATTAAATTGCCATTGCTTCTTGCTTTATAAACATGCATGAAATTAATTGATTTATGTGAAAAGTAACATGACTATGAGTTTTAATAAGCTGGCAAAGTAACCGTAGCTGTTTGAACTGAGGTTTTAATCAAGAAAGGTTTACCAAGTAAGCCTATCCAGAATAACGTGATATGTATTGTAAGGATTTGCTCTAGTTTATGGCGAGCAAACAATCCAGGAAAAAAAATGGACAGGGACACAAGTAACACAATGGGCAGGAGGCCTCTCTCAGAGTTAAATCTGATATATATGACATGAACTATAATTTCCATGAGGCTTTCTGGGGGAAGTTTGATCATCTCTGGATCATAACAAATTATTCCTTCTAAATTATATACCCAGAACCTACTCAGTAAACTAAAGTTCTAATGAGAGAGGTTTTTGTGAATACATATGTGCACAAAGACACAGATTAGCTTGTACATCAAGCTTTTGAAATCCAGGGTCAATGTCAATGGACAAAACAAAGAGTATCTAGTTGCCACATGTCTAGCAAAAAGAGGACATTTTATCCTCATGTCCTTTATCCTACAGGCATAGCCTTAAAATAAAACATTGTCCAGCTTTATTAATTTAAAATAGTGCCAAGGAAAGGGCTGGGAAGGAACAAATTTCCAATGACCAATGACCAGGAGTGACTAATAAGCTCTGACTAGAAGTAGTTAAAGGACGCGGTGGCTCAGTGGCTTAGGACACTGAGCTTGTCGATCAGAAGGTCGGCAGTTTGGTGGATCAAATCCCGAGTGCCGCGTAACAGAGTGAGCGCCTGTTACTCGTCCCACCTAGCAGTTCGAAAGCACGTAAAAATGCAAGTAGAAAAATAGGGACCACTACGGTGGGAAGGTAACAGCATTCCGTGCGCCTTTGGCGTCTAGTCATGCCGGCCACATGACCACGGAGACGTCCTCGGACAAGCGCTGGCTCTTCGGCTTTGAAACAGAGATGAGCACCGGCCCCTAGAGTCGGAAACGACTAGCACGCATGTGCGGGGGAACCTTTACCTTTACCTAGAAGTAGTTATCATGCACTTTGAACTCCAAAGGCTCAAAGGACATCTGTTCAGGCACTTAAATGAGTCTTTATGGGAAGAGTCCAGAGGAACATTCTAGCCAGCCACAATCCCTCAGGGCCAGCATGCTGGTCATCCTCCCTGAATGACACCTAACTGGTTGCAATCTGAAGGGGTTGCATGGGTGTGGGGTCATTGAATGAGAATCTTGGTGCTGACCCTAACAGGTTTTGCTTAGCAAAATGCAGCTTCTGCATTAGAATAATGCTTTTCCCAAGCATAACCCAGTGGTGTGAATCTGATGATATAATGTAACTTAGGTTGTTCAGGTTTTTCCAATTGCTTTTATGATTTCTGTCTGTTTGGTAGAAGTAGACTTTTTATGTGACTTTTCTCCCCTTTCCTTTGTTCTTCTGGGAGGTTGTGGATTCTATTTGTCTTTGCAGCTCCATGTTTCTTATTTTATTATTATACATTGTTGGTTCCTAAGCAAGCTTCTTGCCAGAACCTTGAATAATATTTATATTATTTTATTATAGGTTTCACTTGTCAGATGATGTTTAATTCATTTGCATGTTGATTATAATCATCAGTGAAATAATGTCTTTTTCTCCACTAAAAATTTATATCCCCACTTTATTTTTTCCAAGGAGCTTAAAGCACTTCAAATGTATCTCTTATTATTTTCTGTGAAGTTGGTTAGATTGAAGCCAACTTTCCCAGGCATAGTCTAACATGCCAATTCACAACTGAAAATTATTTGAATAAGTTAAGCAAAATGTTAAGCCTATAATTATCATCATTATGCTCTACAGCTTAAAAAGGAGGCTGCACTTTTTTCTTGTTAATTAGCCTGCAGAAGAATTAAATGCTCACAAACCATTTTAATCTCTGTTTCTGTAAATATATTTCTTTTTTTCTTCCTTTTTAAAAAAAATTGATTAACCCCCAACTCCCTTGCTGACTTTCAGATACTCAAAAGTTGAACAAATTCTCTCCAGTTACCCAAGAAACCGGGTAACTGAGTCAAACTGCTTAGCCCTTTCAAGATCAACCATGGTTACCTACATATTGCTGTGAAGGATTCAGAATGCCACCGCTGAAAACTTATTTTTTAATGTATATAAATTTAATTAAGAATTCTGATTATAAAAATATAATCTAATACAATCTAAGACTACTACTCTGTCTCATGTTCTGAATGACAAAGGTACATTGACCTTTTTAGATATTTGAAGATGGTTGTCTTTCCTTCTCAACGAAGCATATCCGCATCCTTCTTTCCTTATGGTTTCCTGTTCTCTAAACAATTACATTGCCATTCTCTGAAACAGTTTCAGCTTGTCTGACATGTTGACCATAAGTAATGCATAAACCGTAATCACAAAATCACTTGTCATTTCATCGTTTTGCATTTGCAGGTGAATGAGCCAACACTGGGGTATGCCTAGACCAGGGGTGTCAAACTCAATTTCATTGAGGGCCGCATCAGCATTGCAGTTGCCCTCAGGGGGCCAGGTGGGTGTGGGCTGGGTGGGCGTGGCCTACTGGGTGGGCGTGGCTAGAGTGTATGGCCTACTGGGTGGGCGTGGCCAGCTCTACATCGTTCGCATCAAGGGTGCCTATGGGGGCCTGGGCAGGAGTGGGACAGATCTGAGGGTCTCTGGTAGAAGGAGGGTTTCTGGGCCAGGGCCAAGGCAGCGGGGGCCGTTCCCTCACTGTTTCCAGGATGGCTTCGCGGGCCGCATGAAACCACTTCGCGGGCCGGATCCGGCCCCTGGGCCTTGTGTTTGACATGTCTGGCCTAGACCATTGTGCTACTTTAAATAACATTTATTTTCTAATATAGCTGATGACAGTAAAAGAGAAAGCTTCTGTCTCGCTTTGGGGCAGCGGGTGGGGGTGGGTGGGAAACTATATCTGAATCCAAAATTGCCTTAAGCCGTCTATAAAAAACAATTCCCCCAAAAGCTTTAGCTGGAGTCACATTTTAGTCCAAGGAAGAAATAAGGAAGCTAAGTTAAAAATAAAGAGAAAGGTCTCATTATATATGCCCACTCAGTAAAAGAAAAACATGCATGTCCTTTGAGTTCACAGAATTTTCCATCTGCCCTTCCTCTTTGTATATTTAACAGCTTTTCTAATGAAAGTTAACAGAGAAATGGCTAATAATAGATAATTTCAGCTCCCAGCATATTAACAGTGATAATAATAATAAACAAGATATTAGTTTGAATAGATGGGTGTCCATTTCCTTATTATTTTTCCTGCCCTGATTGCTAGCAAATAGGACATTTTCATAAAGACCTGATTGTTTTGCCACATGGCCCTGCTGACAGGGTACAAAGTCAAGAGGAATATGGTAACCATATTAGCTCTATCACCAGAATAAATATAGTTGATACAATGAGCAAGTACCTTTCCAAAAGAGAAAAAACAACACTTACTAGTGGCCAGTTACATGTCCCGGAACAGGCCTAAAATAACCAGGTTTCAGCTGCTTCAGCATGACTGGCAATATTGCCTGCACCTTAAGTGTGCTCTTCTAGTTATTGATCTATGCTGCTGTAGTTATTGAGTTTAAAATCTAGAGTTGGGCCCATCCAGTCTATTAGAGAACAATTAGAAACCAGCCAACCTGATTGGGGAGTGGGGGAGAGAGAGCATTTATTCTGAGCCCAGAAAGGGAAGGTGCTCCATTCAAAATATGGTTCAGTATTAGCAGTGATACAAGAATTCTCCTCTATATTTACTAGATAGGAACAAAATTCCTGTTTCTTATTTGTGAACCGGGGTTTTATTAAGTAGGAAAAAAAACCACACACACACACACACACACACACACACACATAAATGGTTGGAGTGCAAATGGCTGCATACATCCTCCTGGTGAAAAATGTGGATGCCTTTCAAAATGAGACATCACTTGGAAGAAGCTGCTTGCCTGGTAAACATAGGCATTATTGAAATAAAAATCACTCTAAGATCAAGATATAAAATATTCTCAGGCCATAGGTGCATTTTTTAACGTCACTGTTCCTGAATCACATAAGAAAACATACAGCAAAACCAATTTATGTAGGAAACTACCAAGGAGGAAATAGTTTGAGACTTCCTTCCTTCCTTCCTTCCTTCCTTCCTTCCTTCCTTCCTTCCTTCCTTCCTTCCTTCCTTCCTTCCTTCCATCCATCCTTCCATCAATTAAGTCTTTCACAGAATGCTTCTTAGTAAGCAAAAGAGATATCAGATTAGGTAGCTATGCCACATGAAGACTTCCTGCTTACAATAAATACAATACTCTCTTTTGGCATATTTTGACCAGTATGCCACAAACAAAACCATCCACTTCAAGCATATTCACATTATCCTATGCAAACCAGGCTCTCAGATGTAAAGATGAGCATAAAAGGTAACTGGCATATATGAATGTACTGACACATAAAATGATTAGACTGAACAGAAAAAAAAGCTATGATGTCATAGAAAACCCTACATTCTAGAACAGTGTGGTAAATCCGGTAAACATGTGAAAACACCATAGGAAACTCCAGCATAGCTAGGACTCTGTGTTTTGATATAAATTTTATAATTTCTGGATTATTTCCCCTCTGGATTATTCTGTGATTATGCAACATCCATACAAATGGATTTCAGATGGCAAGAAGGGGAGGAAAGTATGTTTACTGGAATAAAATAAGAAGACAAGTATTTCTCAAGTATTCCTGACTGATAGTTTTCAGAAGACAACCAAAAAGTTCAGCAAAAAACAACAACAACGAAGGATGGAAAATACCGAGGATGCAAGCAATAAAACAAATGAAGAAATTAAGGACATTTCTGAAACTGATGGATACAATAGTGAAGCTCTAGTAGAAAGTTCAACTATCTTTCAAAGAATAAATGATGAACAGCGTGATCAGCATTCTATTTCCAGTAGTGACAGGCATAAAACGACAGAAGAGTGCCATCACAGCAGTGGTAAAACGTCAAGCCAGCCAAAAAGTCATCCTTCTGTTGGTCCGTACTCTCTACGCAGCAATACAGCATCAATAAAACAAGGAAAGGAAACAGATAGTGAGTTTAGTCCGCCATTAGTAAGCCGAAGAACTGGAAAACCGCTGTGCAACAATTTTAATCAGACAAGTCTCATTTGGGAAAAAAAGCCACTTGCAGAAATTCTACATCCTGCTACTGCGAAGATACCTCCAAAAAGTGCAGATACAAAAGAACATACGGATGCTGAAGATCGTGTAACACCTTCTACTGGGGATATAGAAAATAAGCAGGCCTCATCTGAGGGCTTCCAATCTGCGGAGGGAGAAGAATCTAAAAATGATGATCAGCTGCCAAAAGAAGAGGAATTGATGCTTAGCAGTCAGCCTAGAGAAACAAAGCTATCCCAGGATAGTAATGAGAGTATCCCAACACCAGGAGAAGACTATTATGGCCCAGAAACTTCATGCCCAGAAGGACTGCAGATAAAATTTGAGGAGCCTGTAGAGAACAAAAAACCTCTCCAGTTGCAGCAAATAATTGCTGAGGAAGATGGCATTTGGGTTAGCCGGAAAACAGGCAAGGAAGTTAGAAGCAATTTCAATCAAACAAGTCTCATTTGGGAAAAAAAGCCACTAGCAGAAATCCTACAGCGTTCAAGGTATAGCACAGCAAATGCAGATGAGACTCAGTCACCAGAGGATTAGAAAGATTTTGCTCAGGTTCAAAGTTCTTATGAGGCTTGTACATTAGTAGTTTTTGTGGGGTGTGTTAAATACTGCTTCTGCTAGGACTATTCAGTATAAATACTATTAATAATATTAAATGTTATGAAATATCAGTTCATACATCCTTATTTCACTGAACTTGTACAAACAGTTGAAAAAAAAACCACAGGTTCATTAAAAAGCAACGGAAAAAATACATTCAGTAAAACTCTTTTGACCATGAATTTACTAAAATTCTTAACATGACTTAATCTCTATTTTAAATATTCCTATTGTTAAAAGCTAACTGCAAGAAAAGTCAGTGTAGATTTGTGCTGTAACCTCTTTATTCAATTGTACATCAGTTATGCTAATGGTCCCACACTTTCTGATTTAGTTGAAGATCATTTGTTTAGCTCAGTAAATATTCATAAATTTCTTTAATCCAAATTATGGATATATAATCTGTAAAGTCAGATTACAGAGTTCTACTGAGAAAACAGAGCAAACCACATTTAGCAGATTTTATGTGCACTTCATATAAATATAAAATATAAATTTACACATATAAAAATAGTAATTGCAGCTCACCCAACTTGGGTTCTTAATATTTTCTGTCTTTCAGGCATTAATTTAAAAAGGATATGTAAGAAGTAAGTTATGACATAGAATGGACATTTCTGATCACCTAACCAGACTTTCATTTTCAATGGAAAACATTATTATTAAAAAGTAATGAGTTCATTGAAAATGAACTTATGAATAAGGTTGATCTGGAATGAAGGAAATACTCAGAAACATGAATTTCATCTTTATTCTTGATAAAATAACCAAATAGCTGTTCACACGCAACACTAAATCATAATACGATTCCATTTGGGTTAGCATTGAATAGGCTAGTTTGCATTCTGCCTCCCTGTGGATCATGAACAGAATTTTATAAAAGTGTTCTAAACTGGCAGATTTAATGTTGGGTAGGTTATATAGAGCTTTATCAGACCATCATACTTTCAGTTTGCCCAAATAGATTATTTGCCCATCAGTCCACTTTGGAAATCAAATTGGAATATTCGTCTTTTTTCAAGTCTAAACTAACATTCAGACAGTACAGTGAATACGTTTAGTGTTTAGCCCCTGGAAGAGAAAACTACACTGCCCTGAGAGCTATATACAAGATGGGCAATAATTAAGTATGCTATCCCTTGAGTTTCTATATATTATGAATTAATAACAGTTTCTTCATTTTCCCCTTACATGTAATGTAAAATCAAGTGTTTTGCTAGCATTTCTCCTTTGCTTTTCTAAGCCATATATTTGTCACTGTGTATTTGTAGACATTCGTCAGGTTATTGTTTGGACAAAAAATTGGTCTCTTTGGAAAGGCTGTTGTGAGACATAATTTTGAGGAACATTTATTGTAATAATGATAAATTATGAATTTAAAAGCCTAGGTGGTCACCCATGACAGCAAATTTGAACAGCAGTGGGTTATATAGACAGCTTAAGAGCACACTTGCACCAGAAAGTTTAAATTCTATTTTTTTAAAGTGAAATCTATCTCCATTAAAAACAGTTTATCATCATTTTTATGCTGCTCTGGCTCTTTCTTCAAGAAAGGCAAAATAATATAACAGTTATTAAGTTGTGTGGCTTGTAGAGTAGCATTTTTGCATTTAAAAGCCTTCTCTTTGCAAATGGCTGTGATTGTGGTATTCGTTACTAAATATGCTAGAGATTTACGATATACACAAGGCTATGTAAGCTACTTCAGCTGCTATATCTGCTTTAATTTCATGTTAAAACTGTGGATAGGAAAGGTGTATATGTAGCAAGGATGCCCTCCAGTGGGAAAAAAAACCCCACCCTCATTAAGTGCAGAAGCGTTACTGAACTTCCTGCTATGATAAGAATGGTGCTATTTTCAAGTACGGGCTGCTGGTACATCGAGAATGTTTTGCATCTAACAGAAAAAATTAATACCACTATTTTCCCACATCTGATCAAAGTTTTCCCCCATTCTCTAGCCTGGTATTTAGTGGAAACAGAAACAACTTTGAATGAATATTTATTACTGCAGAGAAAAAGAGTACTACTTATATCCCGGATGACAGCAGTTACTTATATCCTGCATAACTAGACGCTGTAGGAAAAAGAGACATCACACTGACATTTTATGCAGCAGTTACATAATGTATGAACAATATACATACGTGTATTCATAATTAAGACAACTGCATTTAGATCTGTGGGAATCTGTGGGGGAATTGGCAGCTGGGCTGGAGGGAGGTGTCAAGCAAGAGCCGAGCTTGGTATTTATTGCATACCTGAAAACGGCATAAGCATGACCTCCCCCAGAATCCATGAAGCCTTGCCTGGTCATTCCCAGGGGAAGACAAGCAGTCTGGTGAGATTCTTGTAACATAGATGCCAAACAATAAAGTTCAAAGTGTTATTCACAAGTGATTTTGGTTGCTGGTACCTGACAGAATCTAACCTAATTAAGATTCTCAGTTAACGAGGGAGAAAAATTTTGAAGTTATGTATTTAACAGATACCTTCGATGTGTCCTATGGCAATTGTAATATGTGAAAAAAGTCTCCTGGCTAATGTAACAATGCCATACAAGAACAACAACAACAATAACAAAATATTTGATTTGCAAATTGAAGTTGAATGAATGTGGAGGAAGAAATCAATGGTAGTAATAAGAACCCTCGAAGCAATACCAAAAAGCCCTGTCTAGATACATGGAAATTTTGAAATTAGACCTGAATATTCTGACTTTGCAAAAAGCCCCCTTACTCAAAAGTGCCCACATCCTCAGACATTACCTTAACAGCTCTTAGGTCCTTATTTAGGACTTGAACTGCTACGTTTTTACCAGTCTCAGACTGTGAATCGAATTGGAGATTAAATCTATAGTAGTAGTAGTAGTAGTAGTAGTAGTAGTAATAGTAATATGATTCTGCAGTTAATAAATACTCTGTTAAGGGCCTTACATATTAAGATGAATGCTGTGAAAATCTGAAGCCAAAAGAATTTTAATAAGACAGCTAATAACAAAGTCAAAAATGCAAAGATCAAAAGGCACTGAATTTTACAATTCTTTATGAGCTCTATTGTACATGATAATTAAAATACGCATTAACAAGTTTTCTGTATTACCATGGAAAATAAATTTCTGATATGCTGAAGGACCATATTTTAAGAACCACATCATCTCTCTTCTCTTCATTAAAGCTTTTTAAAGAAAAGCATTCTGCAAAGCAGCTGTCAAATCCATAATATATGGAACACTTTAAGCTAATTTATAACATTTACAAAGTTAAAAGGTGCACTAAAGGGAAAAAAAGAATAAAATCTTCTCAGCTTCTAAGTACATTTATTTTTTGGACGATAGCCCTGTAGAATCAAAAATACATTATGTTACATATACATCTATAGTCTTAAAACCAGGCTTCTATGCATATATATGTTTTGACACAAGTGTACCACAAAAAGAGGGATGAAGAAAGATGGTAGTAGCAGTTCACTTAGTAGCTTTTCCCGAAGAAGTTGCTTGTTTTTACAGGTACTAAGCTTAGATCCCCTCGTGTTATTTAATTATGCTGAAGCAGCCAAAGAAAAGATGTAATGGTTGTTCAAATATTGACAAAAGCTTTTCTCTTCAAAGAGTCTTTATTGGATTCTTTTTCAAATTCAGTGTATGTTGCATAAACGAATCTCTTCCAGACTGGTCTACATCCCACTTGGATTATCATGATGCATTTCTGGTGTGTATGTAAGTAGAACAACCATGACCCAAAGATGAAGCAGGACCTGTCGAAAGAAAAAAACAGGAATAATGCATGGTACTTTAAATCAAAATAAAGTAAATAGTTTAATGGATGCAAGCAATATGACTGACCTAGAAAGCTAACTTTGACTGAATTAGAAAACTAAGAGGGTCAACCCCTGGCTACTACTTGGAGAACCATCTGAGAAATCCATAGCTAAACTGCAGACTATATTGGGGAGCCAAATAAATATTATTTAAGAAGGCAGTGGCAAACAATTTCCATTTCAGGTCAAGAAAACTGCACAGAAGTAGCCATGTATCAGGAACTGTACTGGATTTGAGAGTAACTTTAGCTTTTTTTATACAAGAACCAAAGGCATCAGCAGGGACTAAAGGTAAAGGTAAAGGTTCCCCCGCACATGCGTGCTAGTCGTTTCCGACTCTAGGGGCCGGTGCTCATCTCCGTTTCAAAGCCGAAGAGCCAGCGCTTGTCCGAGGACGTCTCCGTGGTCATGTGGCCGGCATGACTAGACGTCGAAGGCGCACGGAACGCTGTTACCTTCCCACCGGAGCGGTCCCTGTTTAAAACAGTCAGAATGGTAGAAGGGGCACCATGACGTAAGCTCTACCCCTTTTGTGTGTTGACATGTGCTCGGAAACAGGTTAAGAATGAAGCAAAAAGCTTTACATTTAACAAGGACCTAAATATGAATCACTATCCCAAATGCTGCCTGCTGCCCTTCATTGTAACATCCCTTTTCCTGCTGTGCTGCCCTCACTCACCAGGAGAGCCAAATGACTCACAACTTGTGTGCTGAAATCTCCCTGGATAGAAGTCATCTACTTCTGAACTTTCGAGTTGCAAACATTCGCTGTTACAAACAAACCTGTCTGCAACTCCAGCCTAGAAATGTCCCAGGAGGCAGAAGAAAGCAGGGAAGAGTGAATTTACTGTCTGCCGCATTATGTATGTTTGGCAGCACCATCATTACTCGAGATGCCACTGGATGTTGCCCCCTCCTATCTGTTCGCTGGTTTTGTGGTACTTAGTTTGCAGCATTCTTCCTTTGTGTAGTGGCTAAGGTAAAAATTGTGCATGTTTTTTTATAGCTGAATGAACAGCCGCACAGAATGCAACCTGTTTGTAAGGAGAGGACTGCCTGCATTGCTCTTTCACAAGCAGGACTAAATATATACAATAACCATGACTGCCATCAGTTACCCTTTAAAAGTAACTGAACTATGGTGTCTATGGAGATTCTCATTCATCCAGATCATGGCTGTCCCACAAGTGCTTTTTCAAAAGGCAACTGGACTTTGTTTTTCGCCGAAGACGTTTCACTTCTTATCCAAGAAGCTTCTTCAGTTCAGTTCAGAACTAAAGAAGCTTCTTGGATAAGAAGTGAAACATCTTCAACGAAAAACAAAGTCCAGTTGCCTTTTGAAAAAGCACCTTTGGAATAATGAGCTATGGAATTTTAAAGACTTTATCGCTTGAAATGATAGTGAAGAGTAAAAAGACACAAAAATGCAAAATCTTCTTTAAAAGGTAAACTTGCATTAGGTCCATCCTGCTGCACAATTACAAGAAGCAAATCGTGTAAATTCTTATTTTTATCCCACCCTTATTATTTGTACAATTTCAACTCAAGGCAGTACACATATCCAACACACCTTCCTCCTCCTATTTTCCCCACAACAACAACAACAACAACAACAACAACAACAATCCTATAAAGTGAGTGGGAGCAGCTGGCTTTTATGTCACTTACATTTATACTGAATGGTTACGATTAATGACACCTCACCTGTTTTTTATAATTCATTCACTGTATATCAGATCAAGATGAAATAGTATATAATGAAAATTGTATATGATGCATTATGAATACGTTAAGAAGACTCACCATGTAAATGATTACAAATACCCTGGCAATGGGATATCGGCGCAGAAAGATTCCAAGTCGAATGCTGTAACCAATTACGATAAAATAATATTAGAAAATACCCTAGCATATATGTTGCACTACAGATTTGCATAAAGACACAATCAGATTGCACGTTTTAATGATAATTCAAACATCCCAATCACTCAGATTTTTCACAAGACCTCTGCAGATTTTGGTTCAACATTTTAATCAAGATATCCACCACAATATCAAGATTTCTTTAGACGGTCTTCTTCATGGACAGAATTGCTTCATCCAAGCAATCTTTCTATTCTCTGCCTTCTCCTCACCTGAACTGGTCTATCGTACTTGCAGCTTTGCGAACCTTGCCATACATTCCTGCCGCATTCACATCGAGGTCAGCAAAAAGGACAGGCACATTTCGCATGCGAGTGCCTAGAGTAATAATAATTTAAAAGGCAATTAGCGGCAGTAAAAATGATTTATAAGCTGTAATAAATGTTCATGATATAGATGTTTGGTGGGTCGAATCCCGAGTGCCGCGTAACAGAGTGAGCGCCTGTTACTTGTCCCAGCTTCTGCATACCTAGCAGTTCGAAAGCACGTAAAAATACAAGTAGAAAAATAGGGACCACTCCGGTGGGAAGGTAACAGCGTTCCGTGTGCCTTTGGCGTCTAGTCATGCCAGTCACATGACCACGGAGACGTCCTCGGACAAACGCTGGCTCTTGGGCTTTGAAACGGAGATGAGCACCGGCCCCTAGAGTCGGAAACGACTAGCACGCATGTGCGGGGGAACCTTTACCTTTTTTATATAAGGTTTGACGATATAATGAGAAAGCAAAGTAGAAACAGGCCAATTTTAGATGCGTGATTTTATAATGCTGCTTGTATTTTATCACGACTGCTTTGACAGAATGGAAATATCAGACACATTTAAAAGGACTTTGGGTGAATATGTGAGATTTTTGCATTCATTTCAATTTTATTTTACTGAAATACTCCATAGCGCAGGCAATCTATGTCTGAAACCATCCTCGCAGCAGAACCCAGGTTGCAAAGCTATTGTCAGAATTACAGTGGCCTATTAAGAATCAAGTAATAGCAGAAATCTTTTGGAAGAGCTCTCTCAGTACTATAAAATAAAGCCATTTGAGGTAAACAGTAATTTTGTAATATGTTTTGCAACATGGAGATCTACACTGTCTCTGTTTCGCAGGTTTTCCAATGTGAATTTCCCTGCTTCTCTTATTCGTTTCATCTTATTAAATTTTTATGCCGCCCCACCTCCCCATTTTGTTTTATGTAACAAAATGGCTCATCTACATCCACAAGGGAAGATCAACTAGATGAAAAAAAACAACCAGAAAATATTGGGAAGGCAGAAGGGAAAAGGGAAGGGAAACCAGGCAGACTGAACAGCTCAGAGGCTGTTGAAAGAAAGAAAGAGGGAAAAAAGAAGGAAACGATGAACAGAGGAAAGGAACAGAGGAGGATCGATTGGAAGGACTGATTGGTGTCATGGCAGGAACATCAACATTAATTTGTTCAAGTCGGTATTTCTCAACCGTTCAAGTTTTAAGATGGGTGGACTTCAACTGCCAGAATTCCCCAGCCAGTTGCAATAGTGGGAATTCTGGGAGTTCAAGTCCTTCTATCTTAAACTTGAAAAGGTTGTGGAACACTGTGTTAAGTTTTCCAGTGTCAGGACCCACCCCAAACCACGTCTTAGGAAGACAAAACTCTTGGAGCCAAATCTTAGTCCAAAAGAAATCTTTACTATGACATGCTTGGTTGTAGGAATACAAGACAGGACTTAATATTGTACTGCAAACTAAACCCTTATAAAGAGTTCCCGGTTCAACCCCCCCTTAACCCCATTTGGTCAGTCCCCCATCATTTACCTCGTATCATCCCTCTCGTGGGAAAAAGGAACTTAGGACCTTTTATGTTTATTGCTCTCTTCCATGACACAAGCCAGATATTCCTACCCTAACCCCCCCTTTTGTTTCCCCAGTTCAAAAGCCTTCTCTTTTCCTTTGAAATGCCTAATACAGGTTCAATACACATCCGTTCCCTCCTCCTCGGGAGATGGCAGGATCCATGGAATAATGTTTTAAACATACATTTATGAATATGATATAAATGGATTCTGACATCCAGTTTATTGGGATATACATTCAACAATTCATTCCTCATTTTACCTTCACTGTGATCAATTCCGGCCATATTAATGGAGGAGCCATTTGCCGAAGCTCCTTGGACCGTTTTCAGCTGCTGCTCCAGTCGTTCCAGTTGATAGACTAAAGCATTTTTCTCTGTGCTGAGATTCTCCAGCATGGTTTGTTTCTGAATTAGCGTTTCCGTCAACTGATGCAGCCGATTTTCTAACTCTGTTTGGCTACTGCTGCTCAGTGTTTTGTTCGTTAGCTGCGGAGTGAGCAAAGTACATTGGAAGAGGGAAAGAGTAAGCACCTTCACTGGGATGAGAGCAGACTGAGCTAAATGCTTTTACTTGCATTTTGCTCTACGCTCTGGCTTTAGGGTGAAGCACATAGCCCGGCGTTCTTTCCCTTGGAAAAGCTGGGAGTGGGGGAAGGATCAGGACTTGCTACCAAACAGGCACAAAATGCTCTTAGGCAGTAGAATTTGACAGGGTCTCATCCCCTCACCCTTTCCATTTTTGGAAAAAAACTGCCAGAGGGAAGAGGCAATGGGGCTGCCTAAAGGTGAGCAGATTCCACACGACATGCTCTACCCAGCATTTCCACCACCACCCTAAATATGAGAGATCAGACTTCGCAGAAGAAAGAGAGGTGAACGCATTCATTTTTTTTGTTAAAGCTTGTCAATCCAGAAGCATAAATCCAAATGTTGGACATATATTCCATTTAGCTTCGCCTTCAAAGAAAGATCTCCCTGAGTCAGCATAACTTTGAAATAAATTGCCATTTGACTGACTGTACCCTTACTTTAGGTTTTTTTTCTTTTTAACTGATTATTTTTATTAAGGAAAGATAAATATAATAATTTTTTAAAGGTGAACCAATCTCACTTCAGGGTTAGCTGGTACGATGCTACAGGGGCACGGTCAAAAACTCTGGTTGTTCAGATATGTATGTTGATTACAAAATTAAGCTAATCCATTACCTGATTTCTTAGTTTCTGGATCTCCTCCTCTCTATCTGTTATTCGGCTTTGCAGAGAATTCTTCGTCCTATACAGTTCTTCCTCAGTATAACGGAGTTCCTGGAGAAGTAGCATATCCAGCAGCAATTAACATATTAAACGTCATGATACAGCAAAACATAATGGTACTACTGTGACCTATTTGGGTTTACAACTAGAAACGTACTGTCTTGTCTGCAATTGAAAAGGCATTGCTGAAGCACTGAAACTCTATATTAAGATCATAATGAACATTTAGAAATTCCTAAATACAGACAACTAATTGCAAAAAGCGGTATTATTAGTGCGGACGAGTTTCAACATTTATTTGAAATGTAAAAAGCTGAAAGTATATAGATATTCCTTGGCTTTGTTTCTACAGGTAGTCCTTGTCCTATGACCACAACTGAACCCAAAATTTCTGTTGCTAAGCAAGACAGTTGCTAAGTGAATGTTGCTCCGTTTTGTGACCTTTCTTGCCACAATTGTTAAGTGAATCACTGCAGTTGTTAAGTTAGTAACGCAGTTAAGTGAATCTGGCTTTCCCATTGATTTTGCTTTGAAGAAGGTCACAAAAGATGATCAGATGACTCAGGGACATTGCAACCGTCATAAATGTGAGTCAGTTGCCAAGTGTCTGAATTTTGATCATGTGACCATGGGGATGCTGCAACAGTCGTGCAAAAAATGGTCACAGGTCCCTTTCTTCAGTGTTGTTATTAACTTTGAATGGTTACTAAATGAACTGATGTAAATTGAGGACTAACTGTATTTCTTCCATAAAGGTATTATAAGACTAGTGATCTCCGTGACAATAAGGAAACTTTCAGAATTTTATAGGTAGTCCTCAACGTACAACAGGTCGATTAGCAAACTTTTGAATTTATGACAGATCTCCCCAGGACCACTTATGACCCAGGTTTGAAGTTCTGATGGTGTCCGCTTGCAGTCATGTGGTTGCATTTCGAATGCTCAGCATTTATTGCTATTTCCAGTGTTCCACGGTCACATAATTGCAACTTATGATGTTTTTTGCAGGAAACCTGCATTTATTTCTGGCTTCTGGGAAAAGGCGCCCTTTGGAGACAATGGATTCACTTAATAACTATGGTGATTACTTAACAACCACCAGCCTACTTAATCACCAGCACAACGTATGGCCATAATTCCGGTATTCCAGTGATGAGATTGTATGCTATAGTGGCTGTGACTTAGCAAAGGGATAAGAGAAGTGTGGATGTTAAACTGCACTTTCTGTCATCCTAGCCAGAGTGACTAATGGTGATGGATGCTGTAAGTTTGAGTTCAGCAAATGTAAAGTCACATTTTCAATTGACTTAACAGAGAGCACTTCTATTTAGATAGACCAGGAAACAATTTTTTGTCTCTTTTGCTCTTCCAGAATAGAGTGGAGGACACAAAGTAATTACATTTGTAAAAATGAACAAAAACCCAGTGCTCCTAAGTGTACAGAACCCCTACTTGCTACTTTAAAGCCATTTCTACATAACCATGGGAGGGGGGAAAAAGCTACTCTTTTAGTATGTCATTCTTTCAAAAATTAAAAATATAATCTGAATAATTGCAGAAAACTAAGATTCAAGAAAGAGTGATGGCAGATCTACACTAAACAAAAGACAATTCCATATGACATTAATGGTGAGGACTGGGCAAAAATATTGCAACCATGTTGATTTTTACAGATCAGATGCTACAATTCAGCTTTTCCCTACAAACCTGTAAAATAAGCAAGGGGTTTCCTCAGAGACAGAATATTGTTTTTGTCTCAAACCTCTCTTGGTCTTCATTTTAGCACTGTTTCAGCATGATATATTCATTCTCATATCATTTATCCAAGGTATTATTTAGCTCCGCTAAATGAATAAAACAAGAATACTCAAGGGAATTAGATCTAGCGCTTATATGCCAACACAAACAAAACAGATGAGATTCAGGGCATTTCAAAGTATTTTGAAATGGGTTAAACATGATCAGCTATAATAAAACACCGCCATATGGCTTCAAGATATAGAATTAATATTATCTTTTGAAAGAAAGCATGGATCTTTTGCTTTTTCATTAGTTCAATTCGACCCTGTCCAATTAATATGGAGTTTCTTATGAAACAGGTAATCTCCAAGATAAATAATCAGGGAAAGCAAATTAAACACCTTCCCTTTGACGGTTTCATCTACAGCAACTGTTCACAATAACAATAAAACCTACTGAATACAAGAAAAGAGACTTATTTTCAATCAAATAGAATTTACAGAAATTTGTATAGAAATCCTATTGTGACAATTTCTAGAGATCATTTTTTGCCAGCTAATTTTTCATTAGAGGCACCCAAGTGGAAAATTTGTGATTTAGTTTGCCCAAATAAGCAGTTGTGTGTGTTTAGGAGCTCCATAACACAATCCTTAATAAAACAATGACAACTCGTTTCAAATTTGCACATTATCCTGAGTTGACTGGATACAAAGATGCCCAGGGACAACTTTTAACTAGGCATTTGCAAAATTCTTTTGGTGAACAGAAGAAATACGTACTTGAGTAAGAATTGCTCTTAAATCCAGTCAACTATTGAGTTAGATACAAGTTTGTTCAGAATCAGGCAATACTGCTAAACACAAAGTATCAAAATAGCTGCCTAAACAATTTTGCTCGCTCACAAGAAAGTTTCTAACTATAGATGTTTTCATCTGTTTAGCATATGGCTATGGATTTTTCTAAATTTAAACTTCAGAAGAGGATTTTGTACATTTTTAGGCTACTATACCGTCATAGGGGTGACAAGTCCTGCTGACCTTTACCGATCTCAAAAGGGAAATGTGGTTGGACTAGCAGAGAAGCCAAGAGCTACCATCTATAGCCATGTTTTTTTTTTCAAACTTTAACATGTCTGGACTTCAACTCACCCAATTGGGAGTTGAATGAATGTTGGCTGGGGAATGATGGGAGTTAAAATCTGCACATCATAAACTTGTCATGTCTGAAAAATACTAATCGAGCCTGGAAAGCTAAAAAAAACACCATTTCTATACTGATGTAAAAAAGAAAATGACACCGATGAATCTAAGTCACCAAGACTGAAGTTGACTTGACATAACTTTTACCTTTATTGTTGGCTTTCTAAATTGTACTGATGCTAAGAAAATTTGTCACTTAAAACAGAATCCTACATCCGTCTCCCCCTTAAGCCATAAGTTTATTTATGCTTTCCTTTTAAAAAATAAAATAAAATCCTGCTCTAGGAATAATCCCTTTTGATCTAAGAGATGTATTTGTCCTTTGTGTAGCACACTGCCCTAAAAAAAAAAAATTAGTTGAGAGGGGTCAAAAGATGCACAGAAGCACTGATTAGGGTATGGTACATATGGTCCGTGATCCAGTATTTGATCAATAAGAGTACTAACAATGTTGATACCGATCATTACACATATATGGCTTTTCTTTTAATTATGTAATTCCAATATATATCTTCCCCATATATGACCCCCCCAAATATATCAATACATACTGATTTTTCATGAGATTTGAGAGGAGAGCTCCTGAAAGACCACTCAGCAAGCTATTTCAACTCTTCCCAATATTTACCTGTTTCTGCCTCTCTAGTTCAGCCTCTACTTCTTGTTTGGCTGTTTTGTGCGTCGCAATCTGATCCTGCAAATCTTGAATTTGCTCTCTTGTGGAGTCAGCTTCAGTGATCTGCTGTGCTTCCATATCCTGTAGTTCAATTCTCAGTTGTTGCATTTGGCCCCGCAGCTTCTGTACTTCTTCCTTTTGCATGTCCCGGTCATGCCTCAGTTCCTCTAACTCCATAATGCTTGCTGTTTGACTATCCAGACCTTCAATACCAGAGCCTTCTTTCAGACTGTTGATCAACTTTTCCTTAGACTGAGATGCAAGGACAAAATTAAGGATAAGCAAAATTGCATCACAACCCTTAGTTTGTTAACTGTAATCAAAAGGCAGATTGTAAAGACAACAATGGAACCCTATTTGGGCTCAGCATCAATACTCTGCTTTGGAGCACGAAGTTTCCATATCTAACATCAGTAATTGCCTAAATATAAAGGTCAGGAATTTATGGACTTCTAGCAGGGATGCGGTGGCTCAGTGGGTTAGGACGCTGAGCTTGTTGATCAGAAGGTCGGCAGTTTGGCGGGTCGAATCCCGAGTGCCGCGTAGCAGAGTGAGCGCCTGTTACTTGTCCCAGCTTCTGCCAACATAGCAGTTCGAAAGCACGTAAAAACGCAAGTAGAAAAATAGGGACCACTACGGTGGGAAGGTAACAGCGTTCTGTGCGTCTTTGGCGTCTAGTCATGCCAGCCACATGACCACGGAGACGTCCTCGGACAAGCGCTGGCTCTTCGGCTATGAAACGGAAATGAGCACCGGCCCCTAGAGTTGGAAACGACTAGCACGCATGTGTGGGGGAACCTTTACCTTTACCTTAGCAGTAATTGGAATTTTAATCTCTCATCACTCACTACTACTGCTTGCGGAGGATAAAATTGGTGGGAATTGGGAGTTGAACTCCAGTAGAGTGGGACACAGGTTCCCCATCTCAAATAAACTATATGGCAAATCTGAGCAAAAGGTACATGACATCAAGCTGCCTGAAAACATTATTTAATAAAAACTTATGATGAAACTTTTCAAGCTGAATATAAAATTATATCAAATGCAAAAAAAAATTTTGACAAAGATTTTTCAATAAGCGATCCCTATTGGTATTTTTTAGTCCTTTCAAAACATGCTAAAAGACAAACCTAACTAACAAGTGTTTTATATATTTTTATTCTATTAATAAATTGCACCTGTTTGTTACTGCAGGACAGCCTTCCCCATTTGTTTGTTTAGCAATGTCAGGACCTGGACTTTGTTGAACAGGATTACTGTAGTGAGCGTTACCTGAAGTATGCGTGTAGCTTTCTGCTTATAGTCCACCAACTCTTGCTTAGCAGACTCCAAGTTAGCTTTGGCTATTTTCATTTGCTGTTGAAATTCCTCTGATTTCCGTTTCTCTTCGACATATTTCCTCTCGGATGCAGTTATGGCTTCAGCCAAGTTCTGACGTTCAGCTTCCATTTTACTTAGGCGAGTTGCAAATTCATTCTGACAGAGAAAGTTTTGTTTGGTTTTAGTACAAAAGAAATAAATAAATGCTTGCATTTGTTATTTTAATTTATTGTAGATGAACAATCATAATATTTATTTATTTAATTCCATTTATATCCCGCCCTTCTCCGAAGACTCAGGGCGGCTTACAACCTTAGCAGTAATTAAGAGAAGAGTTTGGACTAGTCCGGGGGTAGGCAACCTCGGCTCTTTTATGACTCGTGGACTTCTGGGAGGTTGCCTACCCCTGGACTAGTGGGTTAAGACACCAGGCTAGAAATCAGGAGACTGTGAGTTCTAATCCAGCTGTGAGTGTGAAAGCCAGCTGGTTGACCTTTGGGCCAATCCTTTCTGTCAACCCAATCCACCTCACAAGGTGGTTGTTGTGGGGAAAATAAGTGAAAGGAGTATTAGGTATGTTCATTGCCTAGAGTTATAAAAAAATAATAGAGGCGGGATATAAATAAATACATAAATAAGTGTATGCATATATGCAAAAATATTTTATGTCACTCTGTCAATTAATAGCTGCGTAAGATAAAATGGTAGTGCTGGTCACAGAATTCTAGAGCTCACAGAGATGTGGAGCAGGGTTGAGATGAAGAAGTACAGCACTCATGGTCCTACTTGATCTCTCAGTTGCTTTTGAGACCATCAATCATGGCATCCTTCTGGGCCATCTGTGAGGACTGGAAGGTTTTGCAGTGATTCTTTCCCTTCCTCTGGTGAGCGGGGCTGGTAGTTATGTTAATCCCAAAGGCTTTCTTTCCACTGTGGAATGCAACGGGACCTAACTTTTATTATTATCAGCTGTTATTAGTCTATTGCTTGTTACTATTCACATTGTTTTATGTTTATGTTACTATTTACTGCTTTAATTTTTCTTGCTTACTGTCCTAGTGAGTATGCGACTTAAGGGTCGCTTGTAGCTGAAATGGCTTAGAAGCCTAAATGGATGTGAATGGATGCACAGTGAAAGGAGGGGAAACAGATTGCCCAGACAGACTGACTCTAACTCAATACTGATGCTTGAGATTTCATATTAATACAGCAGTCTAAGATATACTGCTTGAGGTCTGCTAACTTGCTGGAGTACCATCCATCCACACGGAACGGCCTTTTGCAATCTAAATGAGTGGACGTTAGCTTCCAGACTTCTATAGCAATGTTTGGCTGGGAAATTTGAGAACTGAAATCCAGGTATCTGAATGGAAGGCATTCTTTTGTGTGAGTGTGTGTGTGTCTGTGGGGGCGGGGGAGCCCTGATATGAAGGATGGGATAAGTAGGCTCAACTCTGATTTCCCACTGTAGACACATCCTGAATACGAGGGTAAAAATGAATTTTGTTCCTTTCCCAGGATAACTTACAGTAGTGGCTAAAATTGTGGAAACCTTTTGGGAAAAGTATACAGTAGAAATGCCACCTTTGGTTAAGTTTCCGTTGATTTTTCTTCTAATTTCTTTATAACTGTAGCTTTGTTCACTTAATAATACTATTTTACATCACTTTCTCGGCAACCAGTCAACTCTTTGCACCATTACTTTAATTTTATTATGTTTTACAAGCTCACTAAAGGAAAGAACACAAAAAAACCCAACCAACTTGATAGCGGTCACATAAGACACTGACAAATGTCCTCTTCTCAGCTTCAATACACGACATCAGTAACTGAATCCTACTGTGATCTGATTGGCTCATTGCCGAAACAAGATGACACCCGATTGGCTCTCTAAACTATCTGTGTTTCAAAGATATCTGAGCTTTCAGTCTAAGCACTTATAATTTGAACTTGGATCCGGATGGTGGACCTTAGGAGTCTGGTCAGAAACAATGTTGATCTAATAAATCTGAAGTGTCTCTGTCTCTATTACTGAGATATAGCTCTTCAATCAGTGGAAAAAAATGAAGCAGCATTCCCTGGGACTGCTATCTAACCTGCATCTGCTTGTAGTTGTCTTGCTCCCGCCTAAGAGTTGACTCCGCTTCATGTAACCGTTCCTGAAGAGTCTGAAGGGCTTGATTGTGCATGCTGTTGCCTTCGCTATTGTCCTTTATTATTCTGTATTGGCAGAGGACAAAGATTTACGGAAACATCTTTTAAGAATCATATTCATCTTTGGTGGCCTCCCGTATGTATTACTTCTCTGTATTCTGCAATGCTCGCTCTCCATCACTCCACATCCTCTTGCCATTCCCAACATCGGTGCCGGTATTGGCTTACAGCTTTTGTTTTATATAGATATAGAGACGTATTATCCTTGGGTTATAAGGATGTTCAGAATTTGGTTTCAGTTGGGTGGGTCATTTAAATGTTTGAAATAAACAAACAAAAGACTCATGCAAATCCTTTTTCAATTATGTGTAAGGATGTGTGATACAAAGCAAGAACTAGCCTTGCTTTCTAGCTCATCAGAACACAGATAAATAATAATGGATTTAAGTGGCAGAAAAGTGGTTGATTGTGTTAACTGTATGTGTTCAGAGATTAGACAACTTAACTTTAAGTCAGAATTTTGCTGAGTAGGATGCTGGACCCAATGGCCTAAAAGGCCTTTACCAACTCTGTGATTCTAGTCCAGGGGTAGGCAACCTCGGCTCTTTTATGACTCATGGACTTCAACTCCCAGAATTCCTGAGTCACTGACTCAGGAATTCTGGGAGTTGAAGTCCATGAGTCATAAAAGAGCCGAGGTTGCCTACCCCTGTTCTAGTCAATGACAGAAACATTGTTTTTTGAAATATTTAATCCAATCCATATTTCTTCTTTCAATATTACTTTAATTTGGTCAACATTTTTTTCTATTAAACAAGAAAAAGACAGGAGTGGAAAGGGGGCTGGGTGAGGAGAGCCAGAAGTTTTAAGTCACAATGAAAATTAACCTCTGCAGTAATCATCCTAACCACCTGAATTTCTAAAATGCCTTCTTTCCCTTCTATTTTCACGGCATGATCCGTCAACATAATTTTGCCCATTTAAAGTCAGGGGTGCAGTAAACAAGAGTACAGGAAGAAATGAAAATACTTAAATCATGCCTGGAATTATATTTTAACTGAGTAGTTTTTCTGCTTTGAATAACTTATATTAATCTGAACAAAGCCCACACTCTCTTTCTGAATGTAAGCAAAGTATCCACAGAAAAACTAAAGTAATAACTTCCACCAAATGAAAAAAACAACAACAGAAAATTGGTTCCTTCCCCTTTTGTTTTTCAAGAAGAGAAAGCAGAGGATAAAGAGGAATCCCCTACATGTCAACACATACCTTTCCTATTAACATATTATTTAAATTAAATGTTGGAGAATTAAGATCAGCATACAGACACATATATCCACACACAACTATTTGGGCACTGAGCTTAAATTAAAAAAAAATTGGGATGCAAAAATAATTTTAACAAACAAGAAGGATGGATAGCCAATAAATTTAAACCTAAACAGCCTGATCTCTCCAATAATACAGTGACGTGATGGATGCTGAATACCTGGATTTTTCATTCTGCAGAGTTTCCAGGGCTTTATTGCGTGAACTCAGAAGTTGATCAGCCTCCTGTAATCTCACTTTGAGGACAGCCAGTTGGGAATCCTTGGCAGCAGCAGCTTCAGTCAGATCATCAATTTGAGCTTGAAGTTCCCGAACAAGTCTGTCATTGTTTGAATTGTCAGCATTCCACTTTTCAACTCTTGCCCGGGCATTGGTTAATTCTATAAAGTTGAGGTTGGTAAATATCAGTAAGTTTATAATCCGTATTATTATGTATGCAACATGATTCTGTCAGTAATCAGAAAAAAAATATTTGGTTCATATGTTGACCCACTAAGCCAGTATTTTTTAAAAAATTGTACTAAATGGCTTGGGTTCGGGTTATTTGAGGGAACACCTGCTGCCAGCATCAAGTTCCCTTCGTCCAGTGCGCTCACACAGGGGTCTTCTCAGGGTGCCGCCGGTAAAAGATTGCCGGCGGATAACACCCAGGGGGAGGGCCTTCTCTGTGGGTGCGCCTGCCCTCTGGAACCAGCTGCCCGTGGAGCTTAGGACTGCCCCTGACCTTCGTTCATTCCGCCGGGACCTGAAGACCTGGCTCTTTGAGCTTTCCGGCCAGGACTGAGGATTTTTAACTGGGGTTTTTATTTTTAGGGATAATTTAATCTTTTTTAATTGTTTTTTTTAACTTTTGTATTGGTTTGATTTTAAAATACCCTGTAAACCGCCCTGAGTCCTTCGGGAAAGGGCGGTATATAAATCTAATAAAATAAAATAAAATTACCGTACTTTGTTATTAAGACTATATGTCCTGGTTCAACCATAATGCTTAAACCAGAATGTCTGGATTTAATTATCCAACAAATCCACAAACAAACTTTAATTATGGCTTAGCATAATACATAAATTCAGTCATGTTTCCTGTCATCTAACTATTGTAGGAGAACCGGTTTGGTGTATTGGTTAAAGGAATTGGGCCAGAAATTGGAGAATGTGAATTCTGATCCTGCCTTAAGCATGAAAGTATCTGGATGACTTTGGGCCAATCACTCTTATTTCTAGAAAGAAGACAAACCACTTTCAAAAAAAGGTTGCTATGGAAATTCCAAGATTGACTTGAATGCACAAATTATACAATATGAAACAACTATGGTTAGGATATTAAATCATATTGGAAATGATCATTACTCCTTTTATTCTACCACAAACCTACATGAGTTCTTCCATTTTTCTCTTGAATTTGATTACTGGGTTTGAAATGACAGTAATCTTTGAAAATATCAATCAGCTTCAGATCCTGCTTATACTGACTGACAAGGCTTATGCCAACTGAAATAATGTTGCATAGAAAAGCAAATAATGGAAACAAAGGAGGAATTCATGCAAGAAAAGAGAAGATGAAGAAACGGTGCACGTTCTATCTCAAGTCCTAATTAGGAGAAATATTATATTTTAAGTCTAACATGGAGCTATGGCATTATTAGGGATGGGGGGGAAAAGCTTACATATATGAAGGTACCAGGTACATACCAATAAAACCACTAGACGGGTGGAAGTAAATTACGGAATGAGACATATACATTTGGCTATCCAGGAAAAAAATGAAAAGAGCTCACCCAAAGGAAAAAAATTACTTTTAGTAATCCCCGATTTATCAAGTTTCTATGTGAATGTCATCCCAATGTGCAACAAAAGAGAATACAGAATACAATTTGGTCTACTTCAAAGCCATCATTTAGCATTTGGCTTTGCTATAGAATACAAAACATCTTGTTCTGATGAATGCCACTTTTTTTTTTAAAGATGGTTCCCACTTGGATTGGACAGATCAAAAAAGGACTTCTTTAACCAGCAGCCCACCACACCTGCACTCTACCTGTTTGGGTTTCTTTGGCTCGCTGAATCAATGATGCCATTTCTTGATTTAAAGATTGCACTTCGTTACGCAGTAGCTGATTTTCAAGGCGAAGATTGGACAGTTCGTGTGATTTACCACCATTAAAAGTAAGATTGGGATTAATTTCTGGGGTTTGCAATGAATCCTTTTTAATATCCACATCAGTCTCCAATCCAGAACTGGAACTATCAGATGTCTCTATACAAAGAGATTCATATTTAACAGATCCTTTCTTTCTTTCTCTGTTCAATTTCTATGACAAACTATATAGCTATTGAAAGTCCCACCGAGTTTAACGGGATTGCTACAATAAATAATTGTACATTAGCTTATAACCACAAATATTAAAAAAAAATCATTACCAAAATAGTTATAGCATGTCTATAAACATTATACACTCTAACTTCACATATACTATAAGCAAACCAAACTTCTGACATTTTAAATATAGATCATACATTAAGACTTGTTCATTTATGACCAACAGAATTAAAGATGTTCAAATGCTGGGTAGGTCTCCCATCTTCAAAAATGTAGGCAAAAACTGCAGTTTACATATAAGTGCCTATAAATGCACTTGCATGCAAAGTGGCAAGCCTCAAATCACAACTGTCGCTGTGTTCATTTCAGCATACTGAAAGCCAACAACCCCTGTTGTTGGTTGGGTCTTACTCTGCCTAACAAAACCAACTTTGCAATAATAAAGGTAATATATAAACTAAGTCTTACAACTAGAAATGAAAAAAAATGATACCTTCTAGATATTTTGGATTATAATTCTCACAGTTCAGGGCCAATTTCCATGCTGGCTAAGGCCGATGGGGGCTGAAATCCAAAACATCTGCCTATTGCTGTCACATCACTTTTCACAGTACACAAATAAAAGGAAAACTATGTAGTTTCACAGGTAATTAAAACGGTTGCTAAAATAAGCACCCCTGGCTTTTTGCTTCACTAGTTCAGTTCCCACAGTTTTTTTAATTTTATTTAGCAAATAAAATAAACAAAAGGGATAAACAAAAGTTCAGCAAGGGTGATAAGTATTTAGCAATATGATGCATTCTTATCATAAGGAAAGATGGCCACCTACATGAAACAATGAAATGTAGTAAAATGGAGCCTATTTCCAGGAAAGACTTAAAGGCTTTTATACAACATTTTGGAGCATTGTGTGCCATATTAATAAACAGATACATTTGGATTGCTATTTTAAGTACCTATATCTCTGTTTGCAAGAGGCAAGTAAGGCCTCAAATTTAAATGAGTTTCAAAAGTGCATCATGCATTTTACAATTTGCAGCAATACTTTTAGAGAAATAAAAATAAATAAAAACAAGACAAAGCTTCAAAATTAGTAATGCAATACTGACTCGTCTATACACGCTCAGTATGGATTTAAATGATTAAATACTTAATTTATTTAAATATTTGAACTTGCATCGCCATCTCAAGGGACAGGGATTGCTGGAAAATTATAGAAATAGCACATTCAGTGAACCTGTACCAAGAAAATAGAAAACCCTGATATTTTTACCTTTGCTCCCCATGGACTAACATCATTATTATATTTAGTAAGATTATATCACCTGCTTTCATCCTTGAAAATCATTTTCTCAGAGGGCAATCTCCACCCCTTTATAACTTAAGTGAATGCTGCTTATGAAACAAGCATTAGGAAATCTCACAATTGCTAATTTACAAAAGAAGCTTGGTATGAATGATTTGTAATCTATCTGCAATCTGGTGCTTTGAGTGCAGTTCCCAGAATGGGGATTTGGAGAGCTTCTGTATTAACCCATCTGGAGAACAGGTAAACATGGCTTTTCAACAAACTATCTAGATGCTTTGATTAGAATTTAGGAGATATTCTGGACTGCGGCTCATACGCTTATATAATCTTACTTTAGCCAACACAATCAGAATGGCACTGGATGATCATCAATATCAGACCAGGATCCTGTCATCACTAACACCCTTCAAAAGAATCCTTAAAACATTCCTTAACATCTGTGGTTATGCTTAACTACCATTGTCTTGACTTCGAATGGAAGGCTCTTCCCCTGTTTTGATGCTGTGTGAACTTGCTGACACAGAGCTAATACTTGAAGTCCGAGAATGATTTTGAACAGTGACTGCTTTGCTCTTCTCCCTTTTCAGGTCCTTTTTCCCATTAGGTTCTTTTTCAGAACTATTCAGAAAGTCAAACAGGAGTTCATCATTTGGTTCAGATTTTTTCCTTCTCACAAATTGGAAAGAGGGTCTGGACACAGAAGCTGCTTCCGTGGATGGAGATCCTTCCACAGAGGCCCTGGGTGCTACCTTAACATTGGCAGTTCCTGCTAAAATTGTTGCCTTCTGATGTTTAATGTTGTCTGCTGATGATGAGATAAAGCTTGACGTAGATGACGCATGTCCCTGCTGTTCTCTGGTCTTATATGGCTTGGGATACACACTGACATCATCCATCTGGCTACTAATGTAGTGTACACCGCTTGCATTTTCTTTCTTGCTTAAAGCTGATGCAGCTCCTTGGTCTACTCTATTGAGAAGGTCCTCTGCCTTGCCAGCCAGGTCAGCAAACCAAGACATAATGGAAATCAAAGAGTATATGGAATTTTGTCATCCAACATTCAACCTGGGGAAGAAAAATACAAAGAACAGAAAAGCTACAGCACAAAGTCACAGACTAAATGTCAAAAACAACAACAAAAAAATGTATCTTCTGTTCTTTGAAATGTAGTAATGCAATCAATATAGTTTGCCTTTCCCATTCTGCATTATATGAGATAAGATACATTAGTACACCATCCCTGGTGTACTAAAGTACCGTAGGATGTCAAAAGTAAGATAAAAGCATAGGTTCAAGCTGATAAAATATGCAAATGTTTCTCTATATTTTAGAAGAGGGCTGTGGAATAGTCAGGCATTAGATGGAAAAGGTTCGATTTACGTCACATTTTTTTGCTCATAAATTAGAACCCTTTCCCTTGCATTTCTAAATGATTATGGCATCTCTTTAAGGAATAATTTGCCTTAAACAGGAATCAGTTGTTTTGGTAGTACAAATGACTTGCTGGTGGTTGATTTGGGGTACAGTAGTAGGCAATTGGCTAGTATCAGCCAATTACTAGGAGACATGCAGATCTAAGCCCAAGAACACAATCCAGTTGGAAATTTGTCTCTGCAATTTGCCCAAGCTACACAAGAAACAAACATGGATATTTCTAATTTGTTAAATTTAGGGAGAAGGCTGAATTCAGATGTTTCATTTCTAAACAGTTATATCAAGAAAATATGTGCAAAATAATACTGGTGACATATCTGTATGTGACAAACTCATGTATCTTATCGCTGGTGAGAAATATGAATAGAAGTCAGTCAAACTATTAAAAAGTTCATTTACTTTAGCTTCAAACATAATGCAGGACATTATGTAACATCCATTCATTTAATAAACTATAGAAACAATTGTGATTTTCCTCTCTGATTCTTATCTGCATTATTACTATACGGGCAATCTATACGTTATCTACCCATATGTTACCTACATTATTACAATTATTATTAATTCTTATCAGGAAGTCCAAAATGCAAACAATTTCCTAAGTAGAAAATCAGTCGGGTATAAAAGATCATGTCCAAGTCTGAACATTCAATTAAAATTGTTTTACTGCTACTCATGTTGATGCATAAAAATAGTCTCAGTTAATGGTTAGTATTTGCTAGGAGTTAGAAAGGATCAAAGGAATTCAAAGGGTATGTGTGTGTTGGACTTGTGGCTATGTAGAGATTCTATACCAGGGGTGTCAAATTGTCGGCCCATGGGCCGGACGTGTCATGAGTAATGAAACAAGAAAGAAAACAACCAAGCTCAGAGAGCATCAACCCTTATTTCAACCCTAAGCTACAAAATGTTCTCCTTTAAAGAAAAAACTTGTTCAAAAACAGAATTTCTGGTAAGCATGTAAATGGCATGGGCATATAATATTTACAAATACTGTATATTATTTGGTGCCACCTCTAAGGATAAATTGATAAGAAAATGGAACAACAGTGAAGCATTCCAGGGAGCTAAAATAAGAATATTTTGTACATGCATTTGGTTGTTTGCAAAAGCTCTTGGTATTAGTCTACTGTACTCAAATTTGTCTATTCTCTGTTTTACTTTTACAAAAAAAATTCAATCCATGCATTCAATTTTATTCTGCCCAAGATTTTCTCCTACTGTCTACCTGACATCCTCACTTTGGGCCAGATGCCCTCCCTTGTTCTCTTAACTATCCTTAACTTTTATCTCTTTTTTCCACCACCCCACCCCCACCCCCCACCCTAGAAGGACGCTGATTTTTCACACTATCAGTAAACAGCCTGTTAAGCCTGCTCCTCTTTTATTTGACTGGGTTTCTCTGTCTTTTCCAGATTCATGGCAGCTTTTCAACAGGTAAAGAGATCTCTGCTACTGCTGAACGATGACGCTAGCAAAACCTGCATTGGCTGAACATTGGCAAAAGACACGAGACAGGTTTGAGTCTCAGACGCAATAAACTCTCGGGTCTTTATTCCTCTTCCCGCCCCTCCGATTTCCTCCATCTACTCAAGACACCCACCCGCCACACACACACACACCTCCGGTCTTTTAGGCCTCTGTTTCCCCCGGATTTCTTTCGACACCGATTCTGCCACTATCCCTATTTAATCAAGAGCCCAAAGCGGACTCGAAATATCGAGACGGGATGAAAAGGAGGCAAACTTGACAGCGGTTACCGCCAGCCCGCAGAGGCAATCCGGATAAACCTTCCGGGAGACGTGGCCACAGGAGGGCGGGCACAAGGACCCAACGGAACTTCTCGCTTTCCAGCTTTGCAAGGCGCCGGCGCGGACAATACCTGCCGGGAAGTGATGCAAACACGCATGCCCGGATCTGCGCGCTTCCCGTGGACAATGGGGGCGTTCCGGGCAGGGAAATGGGAAAGAGGTAGTAGGAATAAAAATCACGTTTTTGATTGGAAACGCCAAGGTGATACCGACTACGCGTTTATGACGAATATGTGCGCTGCAATCCAGATCCATATGCAGAACGGTATTTTTTCCCCCAACCTTGACAACTTTGAGTTGTGCGGACTTCGATTCCCAGAATTCTGCTGCCGGTATTGGTGCCTTAGGAATTCTGGGAGTTGAAGTCCATGCATTTTAAAATGTTCCAGGGTGGGAAACACCGATCTAAAATGATGCATTATACCAGGGGTCTTCAAACTTGGCCCTTTTATGACTTGTGGACTTCAACTCCCAGAATTCCTCAGCCAGGTATGCTAGCTGATGATTTCTGGGAGTTGAAGTTCACAAGTCATAAAAGGACCAAGTTTGGAGATCCCTGCATTATACCAAGTTACGACTAGCAAAATATTTTAAATTAAGGTCACGTCCGATTTTGTCGGATCAATGCAAAGGATTTGCTGCTGCAGTTTCCAGAATGTTTATATATTATATATTTTACCATCCAGCCTAGTTTTATAATTTCCTAGTGCTCTCCCATCCAAGAAGTATCCCGTTCCAATTCTGCTTGTCTTTTTGAGCTCAGCCAAAGTTAGGTGACAATAGTAGTAACTTTAGGAGTTACTGTCAGCCATTATGCATTTTCAGATAGTATTTTCAAGGCATCGTTTCAAGAGTTATTTTGCTTTTATTAATGACAAATGTGATTAATACAAATATCAGAAGTGTGCTTTGAATATATGCAACGTGTTTCTTATACAAACACAACAACCCTTTACAGTGAATTCAGTGTAATTGTAAGGCTTGATTTATGTTTAAATATTATGCACATGACAATATAAACATCTATGTAATATATATTACTGATATTAACATAATTGTCTGATTATAGAAAACTTTATTCTGTATTAAAATATCTTGGGAGGTATTATGCCTCAATCTAATTTACTAGGGAGAATACTTTATGCTCATTATCCATATAAACATTGTTAAAATAATAAAGATGACTAAGATAATGGAGTCATCTTTGAAGTAGAAAGACATAAGGAATTGTGTCTTTAATTAGGCAATTTAATTTTTAAATTTGAATATTAGCCTCAAGCTAATGATGGTATTTTAGCTTTCATCCAGTAGAGGACACTGTCTGAAATCTTTTAATCTCTTAAAAATGGGTTGATTGCCTAGAAAAACATATGTAGTAAAATGTGAAATATATTCACAGCACTGGGGAGTAGCTTTTTTCCCCTAAACAATTTCATGTACTGTGCTTGGATTTGGTGTTTTACTATTGACTTTCCTGTTTTTTAGAGCATTTCTTCTTTCAAGAAGCTACTGTTTTTCCCCTAAAAGAACGGACAGCAGAAATGGGAACATTTATGTTTTAATTAGGGAAGGATTTGAGAGATAAATAGTAATACATATATATCACATGTATGTTACACACATATGGACACATACATATTTAAGGAGGGGGGGGGAAGGAAAGGCTAAAAAACTGCTCAAATCAATGGATTATTGAATGAATCAACTCAGCATTCTCACTGGAAACACAAATGATCAGGCTCATATTATCATACATTATGTGATTACGTCCAAGAAGGCGGCTCTAATGCTGGGAAAGATGAAAGGAAAGAGAAGAAGAGGACATCTAAGCAGCAAGGCAAATGGACTTGATCACTGTGGCAATGTATAACACCATTAGAAAACCTACAAGAACCGGTTAGAGACAGATCATTACAGAGAGGAAAAAAAACGATGAGGCTGCTAAGAATAGGCACTGACTTGATGGCATATAACCGGTGATTTTCACAGGTAGATAGTCCATAGGTAAAATCTGTTTAGGCCATATTCAGCTATTCACCTCAAGAATAAGGTAGGATGAAAGGACTAAAATATGACTCACTAATCTATGATTCAGGGACATGGTGGGTTAAGACGCTGAGCTTGTCGATCAGAAGGTCGGCAGTTTGGCGGGTTGAATCCCCAGTGCCGCGTAGCAGAGTGAGCGCCTGTTACTCGTCCCAGCTTCTGCCAACCTAGCAGTTCGAAAGCATGTAAAAATGCAAGTAGAAAAATAGGGACCACTACGGTGGGAAGGTAACAGCGTTCTGTGCGCCTTTGGCGTCTAGTCATGCCGGCCACATGACCACGGAGACGTCCTTGGACAAGTGCTGGCTCTTCTGCTTTGAAACGGAGATGGCCCCTAAAGTCAGAAACAACTAGCATGCATGTGTGTGTGTGTGTGGGGGGGGGAAACTACCTTTACCTTTAATCTATGATTCAGCTTGAAATGCAGATTTATTTATCCCTGTTTTTCTAGTTAGATTTTTTTAACCAATTTCTTTGTAGGATATCACAATATATGCAATTTGATTCTAATTTTTAATGTGAAAATGCGAGTAAAATCCACCTGCAATTGCCAAGGAAGGCCAAAATGTTAGTCAGGAGAAATAAGGCCCCATTCCGGAGTATTTTCTACCGCGGTCAACCAGGTTAAATCCTATATATGAGGGTTTGTAGGAATGCGACCTTTGGGCGATTTGTATAAAAAGGTAACTCGCTAATCCGGAGAAACCTTGAGCAAACACGTATCGGACTGCACAATCAGGAATCCTGATTGCAAGAAGCTTCCTTCCCTCCCAGCACTAATCCAGCCGCAGCCTCCACTACCTACATCCACCAGGGTTTGTCCTCGGATCGCTATCGCAGTTCCCATCATGCAATGCTCTCCCAGACGACAGCCTCCATCCCGAGGGATTGCCATCCTGCGCACTCGGCCCTGGCCCCTGGATTTGTTTTGCTGGGAGGCCAATGGTCGCAAAGTCCGCCAATCACGCGCCTGCCCCACCTCTTGTTTCTCTCCCCCCACCTTCTCATAAAGAGCCTCCGGCAGCCGCACGAACCGCCGCCGCCGCCGCCGCCGTTGGCTCTCTGTTTCCCGAAGGAACAGAGGTGGAAAGGACAGATCGGGCGGGAGTAGCCCCACTTACACCACCACTTCGTATCTTCTTCCAGCGTAGGTAAGAGCCCATTTATGGAGGGAATGGGCTTGGAGGGAAGAGCACGTGGAATTCATAGGAGGTGGGCATTAGCTTGCAGAAAGACCCCACTCGGGCTGCTTGCTGGCGAGGACAGGACGGAATTGAGATTAGATTTCCCGGACTTTATCCCTCCCTTTCGAAGGGGCGAATGACTCGATTAAAGGTCCCAAGTATTGCTGAACTGGATCAAGACCTCGAAAGTACCCAGCAGTTCACCCTGCCGAGGGTCGCCAGAATGACAACAGCCATTTCCTGTTGTTGGTTTCGGGATGGAGAGCTTCGCAGCCTCTAGTTGTGGCTGGAAATGCCCGGCGGTTCTGGCTTCTGCTGCGACAGGTGTGGAGAATCGATGGACTGATTGCTTTTGGGCTTTGATGTAAAGTCTGATTTCATAAATAGACGTGATCCCCAAATTTGCAGCATAGGCCATGGTAGTTCCACCAGCCCCCCTTGCGATGGTTTCCTTCCTACTTTTGTCAGGTAAGGGTACCTGGCCTTCTCAGTGTTTGGGCGAGGACGAAGCAGCGTTGAAACGGATGGTCTGTCTTTCCGGAGCAGCTGTAACTTTAAAGAAAAGATGCTTTCCTGGATTTCAGTTATTTCACCAGAGTTATTTATCTTGTTTTGCTGTGGGTATAAGAATTCCTTCAGGTTGCAGTTTCTCAATCCACATTATTGGTAAATCCAGTAAATGGAATTACTGGAAGAAATCTTACCAGAATTGCATTGGTGTGTGAGTATTTAGCACCTACTTGATGTTATAAGTGTTAGTATACTGTAACCAGCATGGGCTTACATAAGACTTAAAAGGTTTGTTTGCTCACTAAAATGTGGAGCAATACTGAATTATGTATTCTGAACTCAGTGTAGTTGGACCCCCCCCAGTGGTTAAAGATGCTGGAAGCTGATGAAGGCATTTCTTTAGAACAGTAATTGGAATGTGGGGGAGGGATGTTCCATAAGGGGGGTACCACTGTAGAGAAGATGTGCTGCCTCAAACCCACCCAATATTTTCCCTAATAAGACCTGCAGCATGCATCTTCTGCCAGATCTGATGGGACAGGCAGATGTAATTGGGGTGAGGTGGTCCTGCGGATAACCTTGCCCCATGCTATGAAAAGCCTTGAAAATTAAAACCAGCACCTTGAATTGGATCTAGACTGGCAACCAATACAACATGATAAGCAAAGTAGAAATATACATAACTGCCTGCTCTGCTGCATTTTGCACCAAGTGAAGTGTCTGGATATTCTTCATGTCTAGTCCCATGTAGAGCATATTACTGTAATCCAGTTGGGAGATGACAAGAGTATTTGAAATAATGTAAAATTGGGGCATTAAACCTTGAGACATATTGACATAAATTTAATAATTCATGAGACTGGACTGTCTTTGTAGTTATTGTTTTTATGTTGGCTTTTATAGTTTTTTAAGTGCCTGGAGTCACTGAGAGTAAATAAATTTTCATAAAGAAATCTGCTGTTTTGCATTTGTAGTACACAGTGGCTGGGTATAATATTCTGCTCTAATCAAGTCTAGATAATGTCACTTTTTATTATTATTGGTAAGTATATAATGATTTCTTTTCCTATTAAGTTTGCTTCAAGTCAGGAGATCTGTGGCTCCCTGTTAAATCACATGGTTTGGTCCCTGGCATTTTTAAGCAATGTGTCATAAGTTAATGAAATGCTGCTGGAGTGTTGATATTAGAATCAGGACAAGAACATATAACTTGAAACATTTCAAAAATCATCCTGAAAGCTACATGCAGGTTATGAGATCAGAGAATTATTTGGTTAAACTGGCTCCACTTGTAATCACTCAGCCATGGGTGTAGTAGTGGTGTAAGAAAAACTACCTTGAGTTTACCAGTTAAGAATTTCAACATACTGAAGAGCTCTAATCTTTTCAATGCAGCATAAAGTCAGGATATGAGGAGCACTAGTGGTCTGGAAGAAGGATGAAGAGTGTAGATAAGCTTTCCCAAGTGACAGTCGGTTCTCTATTGCTTATCTTTCCCTGCCAACCATGGCAACAGGACTGGAAGGGAGTTGGGTGTGTTTGGGGTCCACCTTTAATATGAGGCAGGTGTGTGTGTGTGTGTGTGTGTGTGTGTGGCTTAACTGGCTTAGCCAGAATCCTAAGTGGGTTGAATGCACGTACCTAGAACTCTGATGTTCTCAGAGATTGTTGGTGGACAAATCAGCAGAAGGGTATTAAAATCAAGTTCTTTCCTTCTCTTAGAAATAGAACATTGCTAGCCAGTTTGGATTGTGTTTATCTAAAAACGATGCTATTTATTACAATAGCTCTTTCATCCATCGTTTTAATAGGATGGCTTTAATACTGTATTTATCAGGAAGTCTCTCAAAAGCCTGCAGATTCAGTTGTTTTAGAAAAAAGATGTAACTAAGTTCAAAGCACAGCACACTGGGTATAATTATTTACTGAGAGAGTTCAACTGCATATACTGGAATTTTTCATATGACTGAAAAGTTCCTATGATTTCCTAACTTCTCTGCATAAGGAGAGTCAACACCGTATAATGTCTTGTGATTCCGTGTTGAAAGAGGCCAACTCCCTAATGTACTAATTCTAAGTCAATATCAGACCAATAAGGTAGCCAGACAAAAAAAGTAGTCTCTGGAGAGTTCATGTCAGAACTGCTTCCCATAAAGGGAGAAATTTAAAAGTAAATTGCTGAATAGTTGATGATAGAAGGCTGAATTAACACAAGCAGCTTTGGAGGAGAAAACATATTCCTTCTTAAGTGGTGACCTTCATAGTGGTAGAACTACACCATCTAGACATGTAGCAGTATCAGCTTCTTCTTTTTGTTCTCTCTAAAGCAGGGGTTCCCAATCCTTGGTCCGTGGACCACACAGATCCATGACATGCCAGAAACCGGGCTGCACAAACAAGCGTAGCCTCATCTGCGGGATGCAGGCAGCACATGAAATCACATTCCCTTTGGTCCACAGAAAAACTCTTCACAGAACCGGTCCCTGGTGCCCAAAAGGCTGGGGCCTGCTGCTCTAGAGCCTCTAAAACTTATTCTACTGAAATTTAGTGCCAAATCATCAAATAATAGTGGCATGTAATTCTACTTAAACAGGCACAAATACATTTCTGTTAAGTCTCCATTAAACTAAGTGTACCTATTTTGCTAAAAGAAAAGATCCTAATAATTCAGGGAAGTGGGGTGTTAGCTTTGCTTCCTTGGGTGATGTCAGGATCATGCTTTCTACAGCCAAAATTGTAGAAGCAAAAAGATTTCCCTGCTCCTGACTATGTTTAGATCTCTTCATCCTGATGGTTCATATTCTAAGAGCATCTGCTTTTTCTCACTTCAATTATTAAAAGCTAGAGAAGTACTTGGACAATCTCTATACATCTGGCATTAGCTGGAGCATTGGGTGATTTGTGCAAGTGCTAAACAATTTTTAATGACTTGCAATGCCCTTTCGCCTTTTTATTGTTTGGTATCAACCAAAAGAAAGAAAAAGCAATGTGAAGTAGTCTGCAGTTAGAATATGGTGAACAGTACCTTTATGTAAGAATGAATATATCAAATTTGGAAAGGTTTTGCTGTAGCTAAATTGGGGACAAATTAAGTTGTCATGTGGTATGGCATGGTACACAGCCAATATAATAATGGTGGCTAAAGCACCACCATGGATCCAATTCCAAGCACTCAAGTATAAATGCAATGTAATAACAAACCAATCTGTCGGCTAATTTCAGACTCGAATGCCTATTTTAACTAAACCCAAAGTAAGTCATATTCCTTATTGCACTGTGGACTTTGAAACATATTTACATTGACTTTGTAAAATTCTTTTTATAGGCATTTTGCTATGGCTTTGTTTCATAGCTGCTTTGTTATCTTGCCTCTCAGTTTTGGCAGGTCTCGAGTAAAGAAAGAAGAGATGGCCTTAAAGGTAGCTGTACTACTGAGCTATGTGTTAGGAATTGGTACCCTGACCCTGGAGGATCCTGAAGACGGAGGCAAGCATTGGGTTGTCATCGTGGCTGGTTCCAATGGTTGGTATAACTATAGGCACCAGGTGAGAAGGCTTTGCACTCCAGTTGAACAAATAACTCGGGAAATTGAAGACTTCTTGCTGAATTGAATGGAATTTTTGAGGATTCCTGCTACCTAGCTAAAACTGTCAGTAGACTACACTGAGAATGTCTTGTTTGTTGAAGTTTAGCCTACTCAATGCACTTCCTTATTAACACTATCCAGATGTACCTATAATAATAGTGAAATAACCCAGAGCTAAGATTTTTAAGCCTGAGCTGCCTATCAAAGTAACTCAGAGCCATCACTGCAATCAGTCTTCCATACTTCAGCTTTCAAATATTTATTCTTACAACTTGAAGAAACACTGTAATATGGTGTAAAACTCTGTAATTTTTTCTTGTTAATTGTCTTAACTGTCCTCTTTGAGTAGAAAGGCAGGCTACACATTGAATAAATAGAGTCAAAAATATTGCTATCATTCTGCTTGTAGCACAGCATGGTTTACATTTATTTAGACTTCCCAACCCATCTAGAAGTCACCAAATTGGCACCAAATCTTAACATTTTTAGCAAAGTTTGAGACACTTAAGAGGTTTTGTGTTCATTCCTTTTTTTGCTGTGGTGCAGAGTCAGAACAGACTATGCTTTCTCCTAATTTAGCACTTGCATTCTGTTCCAGTGACTTGGTCATTAAGTGATATTGTCACTAAATGAACATGTTGCAAAGATCACTGATTGCTACCATCTCATTCAGATAAAGTTCTCTGGTACAATGTCCAACCTGTTTTTCCTCCCTTTTTTGCCCCCTTACAGGGTGGAGAGATTGCCAAAACAAGCTGTATCTTCCTGAGCTGCTTTTCTCCACAACAGAGTTTCCCTAAAAATTGCTAATGCAAGTTAACAGGCTCTGGTCTATGACCTTAATTAGTTGATTAGAACCTTGCTGCCTGAAACTGACCAGACTTTAATCAGTTTCACATTGTCAGGAAATGTTGTAGTGAATGCTACATAGGTCCGAAATGATTTTTTAAATTACAATTTATAATCTTTGTATTTGAGAATGGTCAGTAACTAAGACAGTCACCAAGCAAGAAATACAATAAATAAGGCAATCTAGTAAGTTTTGCAGTTTCTTTTCAGTTTTGTAAATATTAAGTACAAACCAGGTCAAAGAGAAACAGACAAGTAAGATATTTATGGAGGAGGAAGCTTGAGGTAAGGAAAATTTCTTAGACAATCACATGAAGAGAAATTGCAACAGAAGATGTAGAAATAGCAGTTCTCAGATTCTGCAGAAAGACATGTTTACCTTTAAAAAAAATGTTAAATAAAAGCGGCAGTGATTTTTATTGCGAAATCTTCCTCTCTTTTGCACCAAACTTGTTTGTCCTTATTGCAACTAGAAACTTGTTGACGGAAGATGAAAACTGTACTAAATTGCAATTGGTCAGAATAACCAGACGTTGCAGAAATGTGCAGCCCTCTTACTTTTCACTGAAGGAAACAAAATGGCCATAGTAGAAACTTTCAGCTCAGCTCTAAGATTCTATCCCGTTTCCCGACCTAAAAACCAATGCTTCTCAACTGTGACAACTTTAAGATACCTGGACTTTAGCTCCCAGATTTCTTCAGCTGGCATGAGAATTCTGAGAATTGAAGTTCACAGATCTTAAATTTGCCAAGGTTGAGAAACAATGCCTAAAAATTGCTCTGTCTTCAGATGTTTTTGTATCCCCTACACTTTACTTTTTATTATTAATCCCCATCTGTTCTGTGACATTTCAGTATGTAACATGGCTAAAACGTCTCTATAGATCTTTATTCCACTATGCTTGTATCAATAGAGAAGAAAACGGAAAGGCTAGCATAACAGTGACCTCTGCATTTTGTGTGACAAAAGTTGTCCCACTATTGGAACACAAGTACACATACATTTTCAGAATTGTTGGATTTAAAAATGCTGTTCATTCTATGGGTTTCTAGGAATTTTTTTTAAGAAAATAATGATATCTACTACAGAATGGTGTGACTTTTTGCAACAAACCTTTTGTATTATTGAATTTTAAAGCACTTTCGAAAGTCATTCATTACAGTGTCCTGTGAAAGTTAAATGTTGAGTAATAACTGTTTCTTTCTAAACCAGGAAATTAGAGGACTTCAGATATTGAACAGCATCCAACAATAGGAACTTGGCCAATAGTTACTTTGGCTTAGCTGTAGGTTTAATTTCTGGTTTAAAAGAATTTTCCCAGTATTTTTCAAACTGTATAGAAACATTTATAAAATAAATAATCTCTTCTTACCACTTTTTCCTGCTCTTTATTTGGAATAAGTTAGACTTACTACAATAGACACTCTGGAATGAAAAAGTATCTATGGTTGTGAGCATATAGAGCTTCTTTGGAGGATGACTCATAATTTTGCAGGTGTCAGTTTGTCCTTCCCAAGCAGTGACCCAAACAGAAACCACAGAAATTCAGTGAAGTGTGAATGCTATAAAAATGGTCTCAAATTTGGCCTTTCTGTCTTCAAAACTGTGTTTTTGCAGTTGCTAGATATGCAAATGCTACAAGCTGTTGGAACTGGAAAGTTCTAGAATTACAGCTGCAAATCATTAAACTTTATTATGGTCAAAGAACACCATAAGGAGGGTGAAGTACAATAAAAAGTACAATAAAAAGCATAGAAAATACATCAGGTCTAAAGAATAGTAATTATAAAAATTTAAAGGATATAAAACAGAAGTATATATGAAGCAAAAGTCTAAAAAGAATCTAAAAGGAGAGGTTAGAACATTAGATTGAATGTAAGGGGTATAAAATTAGTAAGTGGTAGACTGTCACAGTACAGAGCACTCTAAGATGAGGAACTAGTGCTCGTTGAGACTATGGCACAGATCATCTGATGAATTTTAAGCACTGCTGCATACAAAATGTCAAAATATGTTGTATCAGGGTCAGTATCTGAAAACAGCAGAGAGATGTAGATTTCTCCTATGCACCCTGTGTAATGTACAGTACTCTGTACAGTAATGGTGAGATGAGGCTAGTTCAAATGTCTTTGTAATACAGGCACTGGGCAAATATATGTTTTGTTATTTCTACGTGTTCAGAATCACAGAAATGTGTAGAGAATTTTCCGGCCTCAGCCTTCAAGGACAGCTTTGGAGAGGGCATGACATCTTGCCAGAGTAAAGGCCCTCTGATGGTTAGGTACTTTGATTAGTTACATGCAATAGGGAAGGCAGAGTACTTGTTGGATTCACTGACGATAAAGGTCGGGACCTGGTTAGATCCAGTTGTGTTGGATTGGCCTAACCATATCCCATGCTGAGTAGAAGATACAGTATGTGTGGCTCAGTGCCATGTTGAACTATTCTTCTGTGAATGATTTTTCTCAGAGGATCCTGTCTGATTCCCAATGAACAATCATGTTCCAACACTATATTGTGAAAAACAAGACATTAACTTAAGAAAAAGCTGTATAATGTCCTAATGTCTTGTCTTTGTTGAAAAACAGCTGGTAAAGAAAACTATCTTACATCTTTCAGGCTGATGCATGCCATGCTTACCAAATTGTGCACCGGAATGGTATACCAGATGAACGAATCATTGTCATGATGTATGATGATATTGCTTATAATGATGAGTAAGTGATAAACATTTAGCCGCGCATATCGTCTTTGCAACAATGCTACAAATAAAGTCACAAGGTTTTTTTCTCATAAAAGTCTCAGTTTCACAACAGTAACTTTCGCTTACTGTTCGAATGAGCCTCACATAATTTTTTCAGGCACACTACACAACCAACTCATTTGGGCTTACCCAACTGCTTTAACCTCTTATTTTTCTCAGGAAACACACAGCTTGCATTCCACTGGAATAATCAGTACAGATAGTCCTCAACTTATGACCAATTGTTTAATGACTGTTTGTGGTCATGACAGCCTCACTACGGATACTTTACAGCTCTAAAGCAAGCCATCATATAGTCTTACACTGGGTCCCCTAGTCCCATAAGTGCATGTTGAGTGCTTGACAACCTGTCCTCATTTGCAGTTAGTATCCTGTAATCATGTGATTGCCATTTGCAATCTCTGTCAGCTTCCCCAAAATGTCAGTGGGAAAGCCATTAGAGAATGTTGCAAACAGAAGGGACGTTGGCTTTGAGGTCTATTTCCCCTCCCCTCTGTGGGGAAGAGAAATCTTCCACCAAGTTGGAGGAATGGACCTCAAATCTGGAGAAAATACTCTGTGATACTACTTAAAATGATATCACATAAAAACTATGATCTATAGATAAAGAAAGGATAATATTTTTACAGGGACCAGATAAGTGGTAAGATAATAAACTAATGTTAAGAATACCAAAAATTTGGGGGGGGTGGTTTACTACCTTAGCAAACAAGGTATGTGTATCTAAAAGTCTGGAAATGCTATATGTATTTTTATTTTTATTTTTGTTACCTGGAGGCTAACCAGCATCATCATCATGAAATTGGAGGAAAAAGTAATTAAGGGAGAAAGTTTAATGGATCAGGATGGGGAAATTGGCTTCCCTGAAGGAAAAACTAGATTTCCTCAAAGATTAGAATCCTTATTTAGCTTTGTAGAAGGTTCTGCTTTCTAAAGCAGTTAATGTTCATTATGAAATGTCTAGAGATTATGATATTTTATGTATACATGTAGTATTCACACTCTTTTTCCATTTCCAGGAATCCAACCAAAGGCATTATTATTAATCGACCAAATGGCACAGATGTATACAGAGGAGTAATAAAGGATTACACAAATGATGTAAGTGTCTGATTTCCTTGTATGATGATATGGAACAGAAGAGCTAATTGGGGCTAAAACAGTGCTTGATGTTATGAATACAGTAATTAAACCCAAATAAAAAAAATACTGTACATCCAAATAATAAGAGATTGCAAACTATGGAAAATGCTATTTCATTTAGGCTTTTGTGCTCCTCAAGGCCATTTCAATCCTGGACTCCATGCTTTGTTTTGTTACCTCAGACCAATCAGTTGGCACGTACCTTCTCTGCTCCCATCATTCTCTCCATCAGCCTTTTTTTTAAAGATGGGAGTCACACCCTATACTATACTGATCCCTCTGGTTGAGAAACATTGCTGTTGCTTACATATAATGAAGGTGTTATTATATATAATAATAAAGGCAGGATATAAATAAATTAATAGATACGCTGGTTATGAGTTGTTTGCTACAGATTCTGAACAAAGAGCTCATTTCAGTTTTCAATTTGTACCAATCTATAGGAAGTTACGCCAGAGAACTTCCTTGCCGTGCTAAGGGGTGATGCTGAAGCAGTAAAGAATATCGGATCAGGAAAAGTATTACGAAGGTAATAGGAAAAAGGACAGACTAGGTTCCAAAAATATGACTTCGTTGCTAATGTAATTTTATAGACTTTATTTATTTTATACATAAGTGACGAGTTCCTTTGTGTTTTGCAGTGGCCCCAAGGATCACGTATTTGTTTACTTCACAGATCATGGTGGCCCTGGAATTCTGGCTTTTCCAAATGACGATGTATGTTTTTCCACACAAAATGCCTGCCTGTGTGTCTGCAAGGAAGGGAGGGGGAGAGAGGAAGCTCCTCGGTGTTTATTTCTTTGGTTCTTTATGAAAAGGAAACCAGAATATCAGCTCCTGAATTTGACATGGCATGCTTGCAGAAATTGTTCTGAATATTGGGGGGAGTCCATGTGTACATATGACTAATAGTATGAAAGAATGCATGCATATTGGTTGAGAATTGTAATGCATTTTCCAAGTAGCATATATTTTAGATTGACTATAAAAATAGAATGTAAATAATTATTGCTTTGATTTCTGAATTTATATCTTCTTTCTCTAATTTAGATAATTTATGAGATTTATTTTAGTTCCAACAACTTGGTTTTACCAAAACAGGGACTAAACTCAAAAATCAGGCTTCTCTTTAATCTCTGATATGTGGATAATTATGCCAGCATATATCTCAAGTTGTAAGGGTTTCGTATAATTTTTTGGGGGGAATGCTTACAGTATGTTTCCAATTTTATTTGCTTGAGAGCAATGAGAGCTAATTGTGGTCAATTTGTTTTCCAGCTCAAGGTGCAACACCTGAACAAGACAATTAGGTATATGTACCATCATCAAAAATACCAAAAGGTAAAATTCTTATGATCCAGATATAAAAATAGCATAGAAAATTTCTTTGTAGCTTTGTAACTATTTTTACATAGTTTAATAGAAAGGATGACATAGAAAGTTAGATGATTGTGTTACCAAATATGAGGAATTATAGTACTATAGCAGTAAACCTGCAAGCCTTTGTTATTTATTGCAATTGACTGCATGAAAATCTTGGTTTTGAAGTGCCTGGGAATCATACAGTATTCAGTTCTATGCTGTGATGCAATAAATTTTTCACTAATAAGCTGCTTGGAATGTGGCCTTGGAATGAGGAAATTGCAAGGGAAATTGATGTTAAATCTGAGCTCAGTTCTATGAAGGCTACTTTTTCACTCTGATTGCTATAGCTCTGGTATGATTAAAGATGAATAAGGATTAATTTGGGATATAACATGTAAAATAAGAGCAAACTCCACTCCTTTCTAACACTGATGGTGTTACCTATGAAATGCGTAAGAAAATCACCAAGCTCAGAGAGCACAAAGGACCCCATAGGTCAGCCTTAGGTACAAATATTCTATCATTCTATCATATCAAATATTCTGTCAACTCACTTTTTTAAAAAGTATAGTGCGAATGTCAGTGTTACATAGCTAAGTTGTCATCTGTTTTGAATGCCTGCACTGAAACAGAAGATGCTTATATTATTCTCTGTTTGATACGAACGCTCTTTTCCAGAGAAAAAGATAAAATAGAACCTTTTTCTTCAATTTTATTAATCTAGAGACCCCAAGTAGCACTTAATTGATGTGTTCTATTTATATTCCCCTTCCAATGTCTTAAAAACTTGTACAATAAATCATCCAATTTGCAATTGTGTTTAAATGTACCATGTTCTCATGCAAACAGATTGGAAAGAGTTTCAAGCCTTTCATTCAGCATCTTATAAAATTTGTGTTTGCCAACATATGTGAAAATTGTTATTCCCTAGCCAGGATTCCCAATCACTGAGAATGCTGACTAAGAATTATATCTTGAGGATTTCAGATCAGAAAAGGCTACTTTAAAAGGCAATATAATAGAGGAAAAAAAGTGAATATAATGAACCAGCCACTGCTAAAATATTTCTAATGGAGTCTTCTGTAAATTACAGATGGTTTTTTACATTGAAGCATGTGAGTCTGGATCAATGATGGAAAATTTACCTAATAATATTAACGGTAAGTGATCAGTCAGTATTTTGATGTGGAAACTAATAAGTAACATTAAAGAAAACTCAGCTTAATGGAACATTTGAAGGAAAAATTCTCAATCCAAATTTATATCATAGACATTAATTTATGAAATTATAATAATTTGCAAAGTCACATAATTGAAACTTACATTAAATCTGTGCCCATTTATTTGTTGATTCAGTTTGGGTGCCACCTTATTCCAATTTACTTTGGGACGCTCACAACAATAGTATAAAAAATACAGAATGCAAAAATAACCAAAGCAAGTACAAAAATAACAACAGAATAATGACAAGATGGCAATCCAACACCAAAGGAAACATAAATCACAAACAGGGAAGTCTCAACTACCCTACCCTGAAGTCTGGGAGATCAACCAGGTATTTAAGTCCTTCTGGAATGCCATATGCATTTCAGGAGGAACCTCATTCCAAAGGGGAAATACCACTAGAGAGAAGACATGCTTCCTGGGTCCTGAAAGATGACACCCTTTAATTGAGAGGCCTGGAGCATGTCCACTGGGCTGGATTGTATCAGTTAGGCAGAAACCATGGGAGACTGACGGCCCTCCAGATATCCAGGTCTTATGCCATGTAGATAATGGGGAAGCCAGACTCACTTAACAACCATGTTACTAACTTAACAACTCCAGTAATTCACTTAACAAATGTGACAAGAAAGGTTAAAAAAAATGGGGCAAAACTCACTTAACCACTGTCTCGCTTAGCAACAGAAATTTTGGGCTCAGTTGTGGTTGTAAGTCAGGGACTACCTGTATTGTAGCTTTTTAAATATAAAGTTTTATATATAATTGACAGTTTAATAATAATAATAAAGTTGGAAGGGATCTTGGAGGTCATCTAGACCAACCTCCTGCTTAGGCAGGAAACCCTATACCATTTCAGACAAATGGCTGTCCAGTCTCTACTTAAAAAGTTCCAGTGTTGGAGCATTCACAGCTTCTGGAGGCAGGTTGTTCCACTGATTAATTGTTCTAACTGTCAGGAAGTTTCTCCTTAGTTCTAGGTTGCTTCTCTCTCTGGTTAGTTTCTGTCTGTTGCTTCTTGTCCTGCCTTCAGGCGCTTTGGAGAATAGCTTGACTCCCTCTTCTTTGTGGCAACCCCTGAGATATTGGAACACTGCTATCATGTCCCCACTCGTCCTTCTCTTCATTAGACATACCCAATTCCAGCAACCGTTCCTTATATGTTTTAGCCTCCAGTCCCCTAATCATGATAACACACTTTGAATTGCCCACAGAAGTACTCTGTCAATTAATATGGCCATAGAGCAAAGAGGTCACATGGGCATTTTGGACCACTTGAAACTTCTGAGTGGTGTTCAAGGGTAGCCCCATGTACAGTACCTGGCAGTACTTGAGACGTGAGATGACATTTGTTTGGACCAACTAAAAATAATGGACTTGACTGTTATTTGAAGAGTGAAGATTTGGTTAGTTGTATCCAGTTAAATGATGATTGTTAAACTGAGTTTTCATTGTAATTCATTTCAGCAGATAGTATATGTACTGGCAGTATAGTTGCACTACTAGTTAATTTTGGTTTAAAAATAGAGTACCTTGTCTAACTTGTCATCAGCTGACTTTTTTGCTTATTATGTATTTATTTTTTTTCAATCTGTGGGTTAAACTGCAGATTTTTACTTTACATTTTGGGGCGCATCCAATAGTATTTTGTGAATAGAACTAAAAAAAAACTTGTGAAAAAGTAACTTTGTGATCAACATTTACAACCTTTGCAGGTCTATAAAGAAAAGAAAGGCTTGAAGCAAGATCATATGCATAATTGTGGTTTTACTTAGTGATGACTTTAACAAATGAGTTGCCAATCCCAATTGTAGTTGATAAACAGTATCTGTAGTTCTTTTCAAGTGCTCAGAATCACTGACTTTGAAATTGTTGAAGAACCATTAAAAATGTGCAAGCCAACATAAATCGTTAGTGGTCTGAAAGAACTACCGGTATTTGCATTATTTATGTGTATGAAAATAGTCTTTATTCTTCAGACTTCTTCTTTTTCCATGTTTAGATCAAACCTTTTACTACCAGAATGAAGCCACCTTCTTGGCTTTCTTGTTGTCAAAAATAATTATTGGTACATTCTTCAAAGATTTGAAATGTAGAAATGTACTTAGTAAAGGTTCTTCTCAAATTAATACCAGCACAGCCATTGGCATTTAGGAGGTGGGGCCACCTAGTCCCTTTTGTAGATTCTAAATATGTGAATAAATTCTATGATCAATTGAGAGCTCTAATTATTGTTGAAAATGCTAAGATCTCAGAAACCATTCAAGCTGGGACAATTTAACCTGTGCCCACAGACTGAAATTGCCAACATATCTTAGACATTTCATTACTGATTGATTACCTTGTTCAGCCTGTCCTTTTACTTTCTCACTTTATTTAAAGTGGAAAGATTTTAAAAAGAACATGCATTATGACTTTCAAGTTACCTTAAAATCCAAGTGCTTCAAATTGTACTATTGGTCAGGTTGTACAAGTATAACGGATTTTTGTCCTGAGCAAGTCAATAGGGCTTATCCATTTTCTTCACAGTTTATGCCACAACAGCATCTAACCCTGATGAATCTTCATATGCATGTTACTATGATGAAAAGAGAGAAACATATCTTGGGGATTTGTACAGTGTCCAATGGATGGAGGATTCTGATGTGGTAAGTTGCCAAGATACGGTATTTGCTTGTGCAAGAGCCCATATTAGGGATTACATTGTGGCAAATAGAAATAGAAAGATGAAACATATATATTTCTTTGCTTTTATTGCATCTGCAAATAGCCAGCTAGTGGCCCTATTCCAAATGATTTATTCTTATGTGGAGAGAATCATCTGGGGGACCTTTGTGAAAGGTATTGACATCTGGGGGATCATGTCACTTGGATTTGCTCACAGATGGACTTTGACTAGGCTGGTCCAGTTAAGGCATAGTCTTGCTCAATTATCTGGGAATAATTGGACAGCATGCTGTGGACTGTTAGTCCAATCACCTGACATGAGGTTGAGTCCATGTAGTGGTGTCAGCCATCTTGAGGGAGGGGCTTATTCTATTAGCCTTGAAAGAGGCATTGATGTGCCCAATCTTCAAAAGTCCATTGCTATACACAGATAACCACCCTAGACAATTTTTGTTTGGCCTCCTTGTTGAGAAGGTGGTTGGGTTGCAGCTGAAGAGAGCTCTGAAAGGGAGTGGATTACTTATATCCTGAATCAGTTCAGATTGTAGAGCATCAAGATGGCATGATGCTTGCACTGGTTAGTGACCTGTGTTGCAACCCAAACAAGGATGAGGCAACCTTAATGATACAGGAGGAGCCTGGATTTAGGAAACGGGTGGCCAAACATACAATTCAATGACCCTGTCCACTTAATCAGGAATCACAAGTCAAATTCAATCCACCTAACATCACTAGACTGTATCCCAGGCAGCTCATTGAACCTGACCAGTCAGAGTCCAACTCTGAGTGACTCCAAATTATTTTCTCCACCGAATAGCAAGAAAAACCCTGTAGGTGGCTCCTGGATTCTGACCTTCCTCACTCTACACGGGTCATGCAGATATAGTAAATATGTAGAAATAATCAGGTTTTGCCATACTTACAGTATTTGCCAGGATATAAGCCTGAACATGGGTTGTTATTCATGTTCAGTCTCATTAGTCTTTGTCTCCCCCTTCTGGTGCTTCATCTCCCAGAGCTCCTGAGAGAGGTCACAGAAATACTAAGCCACGTGAGAGTAATCTGGTCCACGTCCTCAGCCACCCACCTATTCCAGGTTGAAGCTAAGGCCAATATTGTCATTCAGAGCCACTTCTAGACATTATGGTGCCTTAGGTGAAGTCATATTCTGTACCTCCTATGGTTTGGTTCATCTTCAGATTTTGTTAGGTATTTTAAAAAGGCACCTATTATTTCCCCTATGAGCTACTTATGATTTTTTCAGCCCTGGACAATTTTTTTGGGGGGGGGCTGCGGGGGGCATTTTTTTACCCTATTTACACAGTAAATAATCTTAATTATATAAGCAACTATATACCATTGTTGGCAAGAATTCTGCAAAACTTGCACTGGTCATCATTATTTCTTTTTGCTCTTTTATTGCTCAAATTTGGCACTTCCTAACATTTGGTGCCCTTAAGCTGGTGTCTACTCGTCCTTAACTTAGAGCCAGGCCTTTGGTATCCAGGAAGTGTGCCTTCCCTTTTGCAGCATCTGCCCGTGTCTCTCCTCCCCAGATTCAAGCTCTCTCTACCTTGCCTTCTTTTAAATGAGCCATAAAAACTTGGTTTTACTCTCTGGTCTTGGGCTCAGGTGATTTCTCCATTTTCGTAATGTGTAAGTTGCTTTGTTACCTTATAGAAACTGGTCCCTTAAAAAAAGAGAGAGAGAGAGAGAGAGAGAACGAACTTCTGTGCACTTCTGGATACCATTAGTAAAGTGTATTGCACAAATGTCTAAAAGAGGCATATTCTTTCATTTCTCTGAATATTAATTACCGGTCCTTACATATTCCTCATAATTTTTTCCAATGTAAAACAAATGATCTGTGCTGAGTTTTGTGGAAATTCCTTTTGAATTTAAAACTCTCTTGTATAATTTGTCACTTGGGGAGTTTTTCAACATTTTTTAAAAGATTATATTACAAAGATTCTAACTGAGAACTGGAGAGGATTTGAATATTTGAATATTTGTTCATAAAAGCCTTAATCGCATGGAAAGTTTTTGTTTCTTTTTCATCTTGCAGGAAGATTTGAAAAAAGAAACCCTCCACAAGCAGTTTGTGTTAGTAAGGAACCACACCAACACTAGTCACGTGATGCAGTATGGAAACATTGTGAGTAATAAATAATAGGGAAGTGAGACAGATTTTTGTGAAAGTAGCATTCTACCCAGAACTGAAAAAACTTTTTGGATAAGAAGTGAAACATTTTCAGAGAAAAAAAAATCCAAGGAAGTCCAGTTGCCTTTTGGAAAAGGACCTTTGAGATAACCATGACCTGGATGATTGAGACACCCTATAGCAGTGGTTCCCAACCTTTTCTATACCTCGCACCCCTAGAATGCTTCTGATACATTCTCGTACTCCTTACAAACGTTCAAAATAACGGCAACGAATTATGTAAAGGTAAAAGGTAAAGGTTCCCCCGCACATGCGTGCTAGTCGTTCCCGACTCTAGGGGCCGGTGCTCATCTCCGTTTCAAAGCCGAAGAGCCAGCGCTTGTCCGAGGACGTCTCCGTGGTCATGTGGCCGGCATGACTAGACGCTAAAGGCGCACGGAACACTGTTACCTTCCCACCGTAGTGGTCCCTATTTTTCTACTTGCATTTTTTACGTGCTTTTGAACTGCTAGGTTGGCAGAAGCTGGGACGAGTAACAGGCACTCACTCTGCTACGCGGCACTCGGGATTCGACCCGCCAAATTGCCGACCTTCTGATCGACAGGCTCAGCGTCCTAACCCACTGAGCCACACTGCGTCCGAATTATGTATATAACTATAATTTTGAAAACCCAAGTTTTCGCACCCCCTGGACTATGCGAGCCCCTCTGGTTGGGAACCCCTGCTCTATAGGCATCCACCTCTTCTGTAAAGTTCATTTTGAAAGCTATATGAGAAAAGGAAACGTCCTTTAGATGTTGCATTGCTGAGTATTCTTATTTACAGTTTTGTGCAAGGAATGCAACTTTTCGGATGCCAGACCAACATTTGAGTTTTGAAAGATGGAAAGAAAAAGAAAAGAAAAAAAGAGGGAGAGGGACAGAGAATTCTTTACCTTCCTCGTTTTTATACTTTCTAATTAAGATCTAACTTTCAGTAGATCATCTCACCATAAGAGGTATGGACCTGACATCTGTGAGGGTCACGAATGGCCAACTGTCTTCCTAACATAATTTTTCCAAATTAAGTTCATATATAGGGCAAACTCTGGCAACTTCCCAGTTCTAGCTTGGGGTTGTTTAGTGTAGGGAAGAGGAAATAATGGAACTCACAATTCTGCTGAACTGCCACTCTCAGCAATCCCATCTGCAGTGGCCTCCAACTTTCCTTTGCTTATCTTTCCTGTGCCAGGTAGACCAACAGAGATCATGTTTTACAATGTGGTCCTTGTGACCAAGGATCTGCAGGCTCACTTGGTCGCCAGTGAGTCTCCCTGATAAATAATTTTATCTAATAGTCCCCTAAATGTGCTTCCATTCTGTTTTTGAAGGGGTTGTCTTTTTATTTTTCTACTTGCAGTCTATCTCCCATATGAAAGTAATGCAGTTCCAGGGCTCAAAACAGAATTCCAGCATCCCCATTTCATTGCCGCCAGTCGATCACTATGACCTCACACCTAGCCCTGATGTGCCCCTTGCAATTATGAAGCGAAAACTGATGGCCACCAATGACATCTATGAAGCAAAGGCAATTGTAAAAGAGATGAAGACACATCTAGAGGTAAGGGTGAAGAGGAAATGCAATATGGGCTTCATTAGAAAGGGACTGTCTTGTGTTTCTGTGAAAGGCATCTCCGTTAGAACAGAAATGCCGTGTTGACATATTGGGCTAAGCTAGGACTAAACAAGCTGAAGCTACAGGGGTTCATACCAAGCCTCTGGAAACCCTTTCATTGATAGGGGTAAAAAAAATAGCAGCATGGCTCTCTCACCTTTTACAGTGGGAAATATATAACATTTATGATGCAAGCTTTACAGAAAGGAACCTTGCCCCAAACAGGCAAAGAATATCCTGCTTAGGGCTGTTACATACCTATTTTGCATCTTGGATTCCATCCACTCTGACCCCTCCCCAAAAGTAAAATATGGTTCCCAGCTAGTAAAAAGTTGCCCACCTTTATATTAAACCATGCTTAATCTTGATTTATTAATAAACCTCAGTCTGTGTGGTAAGTTCACATAATGCACTAACTAAATAAACAATACCATGATTTAGCATGATGTTTAATTCATGCTGCTGTTTACCCAAGAGGATTAAAAATGTGCTATTAAATGTATTTCAGTATTTAGAAAATGCCGACTCACTGTTTTATTTGACAGGAAAATGATGCTTTAGAGTTGTGCTAGGAAAAAAATCAGCTGATAATACAGCACCTTATTTATTTGATTATTATTTATTTATTTATTTAATTGGATTTGTATACCGCCCTTTCCCGAAGGACTCAGGGCGGTTTACAGGGAATTAAAACAAGAAATACAAAAATTAAAATTATAGCCACACATCTCGACAAGGCGTAATATAAAACATAAAACAATTAAAGGTTATTAAAGAATTAAAACAATACAAAATAAAATATATGTCACACTATGTAAAACTGTACCTGTAGGGCCCTTAACACTATAGGGCCCTTAACACAGTTGAGGCGTGTGGTCCAGGATCACAACCACATCTTTACCGCAGAAAAATAAAATCATTGGAAAAAAAACCCTGATGCAATAAAAAAACCCCTGATGCAATAAAAAAAAACCCTCAAAAGCAATAAAAAAGAGGCTGTCAGCAAACAAGTTGGCAAGATACTAATGACCCAAGCATGATTTTACAAGAATTCAGAGAAGTAATAGTTGAGTCGGGAGCCATCTATTCTGGAGAACTGTGCTATGTATCATACTAACCAGGGATACTGGAAGGTCATCTAGATAATTTGCCATAGTCCTCCATTTATAGTAAGTTGCTAACTCCACATGGTCTTGTCTTATTTGATATCATTATACTTTTCTGTTATTTAAAGTTTTAAAGTCTGAGATCAGAAGCGTTACACTTGGATGTTTTGTTGTATGAAGTTGGCAAGGATGTTCTTAAAAACAGGAATGGTAAATGGTCAGTGAGCTAAAAATAGATGAAGTGAAAATAGTCTGGTTCATTTGAGTTAACTTTACAGTGCAGACTTTCATTTCAGACTTTCATTTCAGATTTAATCCGGTTTAAAAGAAAACAATGAGGATGTTGAGACCTAAATCTTAGTTTTGAGTATATTAAATTCCATTAGCCCAATGGTTCTACTCACAGAATGAATGAATTCTTCTATGAATGACTGGATTGTATATTGTTGTATCATAACACTGGATTTATGACCAAAATATTTACAATCATCTGCATAATCACTTCGCTACCCTTATCGCGTCCGCAGATAATCGCCTGGCCGCCCTGTTTAGGGTGACTCGCTCCCTCCTTAATCAAGAGGTGAGGGAGGAACCCTTGCAGGGTCGTGCCGAGGAGTTTAACCAACATCTGTCGGACAAAATCGCTCGGATTCGGACCGGTCTGGACTCTGACTGGGCAGAGTCTGACGATCAGGACACGGGCGGTCTTGTCGATATTACCTGGGAGGAGTTTGATTCTGTGACTCCGGAGGAAGTGGACAGGATTATGGGGAGGCTGAGCTCCACCACATGTTTATTGGACCCGTGCCCTTCCTGGCTGGTTTATGCAGCCCGGGAGAGGACACACAGCTGGTTCCAGGCAGTTATATCAGCTTCTTTGAGTGAGGGTAGCTTCCCTGCCGTCTTGAAAGAGGCGGTGGTGAGGCCTCTCCTCAAGAAGCCTGCCTTGGACCCAGCTGTATTGAACAACTTTTGTCCGGTCTCCAACCTTGCGAAGGTTGTTGAGAGTGTGGTGGCGCATCAGCTCCCTCTGGTCCTGGATGAAGCGGATTATCTAGACCCGTATCAATCGGGTTTCAGGCCCGGGTACAGCACGGAGACGGCATTGGTCGCGCTGGTGAATGATCTCTGGAGGGCTCGGGACAGGGGACATTCCTCTGTTCTACTCCTATTAGACCTCTCAGCGGCTTTCGATACCATCGACCATGGTATCCTGCTGCGGCGTCTCAGGGGATTGGGAGTGGGAGGCACGGTCTTACAGTGGTTCTCCTCCTATCTCCAGGGACGTTCGCAGTCGGTGTTGACAGGAGGGCAGAGGTCGACCGTGAGGTCTCTCGTTTGTGGAGTTCCTCAGGGGTCGGTCCTCTCGCCTCTCCTGTTCAACATCTATATGAAACCGCTGGGTGAGATCATTCGTGGCTTTGGAGTTGGGTATCATCAGTACACTGATGATACCCAGCTTTTTCTTTCGATCCCAAACCACCCCAGTGATGCCCTCAACGTGATGTCCCGTTGCCTGGAGGCGGTTCGGGTCTGGATGGGGAGGAACAGACTTCAACTCAACCCCGACAAGACTGAGTGGCTTTGCATACCTTCATCCCGGGTCTATTCGGATATTCCATCTCTTTCTATGGGGGGTGAATTATTACCCCCCGTAGATAGGGCTTGCAACTTGGGAGTCCTCCTAGTTTCACGGCTCACCTTGGAAGATCACATAGTGGCTGTGACTAGGGGGGCTTTCGCCCAGGTTCGCCTGGTGCGCCAGTTGCGGCCCTATCTAAGCCGGGATGATTTATGCACGGTCACTCACGCGCTCGTGACCTCTCGTCTGGACTACTGCAACGCTTTCTACATGGGGCTTCCCTTGAGGACCACCCGGAGGCTCCAACTGGTACAGAATGCAGCCGCGAGAGTTGTGCTGGGAGTCTCCCGATACTCCCATGTCACACCTCTGCTCCGTGAGCTGCATTGGTTACCAGTTGTCTTCCGGGTGAGATTCAAGGTACTAGTAGTGTTTAAAGCCCTACATGGCAGGGGTCCGGAATACCTTAGGGAACACCTGCTGCCGGCATCAACTTCCCTCCGCCCTGTGCGTGCCCACAGAGAGGGCCTCCTCAGGGTGCCACCGGTCAGAGAATGTAGATTGGTGGCCCCCAGGGGGAGATCTTTCTCTGTGGGCGCCCCGGAACTATGGAACCAGTTACCAGTTGAGCTCCGGACGGCGCCCGATCTTCGCTCCTTTCGCCGCGATCTAAAAACACACTTGTTCGAACAAGCCGGCCTGGCCTGAGGGGGGATTGGTGGGGGTTTTATTGTCATTTTATTGGGGTTTTTATTATGTATTAACTGTTTTTAATGGGCATGTATTTAATTACTTTTTAACTTTTGTAATTCTGTGTTTTATTCTTGCCCTGTACACCGCCCTGAGTCCTTCGGGAGAAGGGCGGTATAGAAATATTAATAAATTAAATTAAATAATTATAACCTCTATTTTGCAAGATTTGCAGAATCAGGAAATTCCAAAAAGTTGAAAAAATGCATGAAATATCAATCAGAATGAGGAGGAAGATAATACAAAGAATTTAAGTGTTATGAATGGCATTGAACCAGATATTTCCCTAGAATTTGATCTTAAAAAGCTGTTACGATGATGACTGTAGGCAGGTTGTAGGAGGGAAAATATTCATGTGCATGTGAATACAGATAGTTCTCATTTAATGACTGTCTTATACAGCAATTGTTCGCAGTTACAGTGTTGAAAAAATAACTTTGCAACTAGTCCTTGCAATTACAAAGTAAAATTTTGAAGTAAAATCCAAAATTTGTCATGTTTCACTTAGCGGCTGTTGAGTTGCTTAGTCGCACTGGTGGTTGCTAAAAACCTGTTCTTGTTTTTCTTTGCCCTGAAAGTTGTTCCAGGATTCATTATTTCCTCTTGTTATATTTTTAAGATCCTAAAAAACATCCATTTCTCTTGTATTTTTCTCTTTTAGGCCAGACAGTTGATTCAGGAGTCAGTGCACAAGATCATATTTTTAATAACAGGCTCTAAAGAGCAAGGAAGTAAAATCTTGTCATCTAGAATGAGCCTCAGAAATTATGACTGTTACGAGTCAGCAATGGATCACTTTAAAAAACATTGCTTTAACTGGCACAATCCTTTGGTAAGTTAATTCAAGATGTTGGGGTGGCTGGTCTTTCTTGGACTATGTAAAATTGAGAAACTGGTCTGTTCTATTTGTATCCAAAGGAAAAGTTCAGTTTGGTTATTTGGTTGACCAGGAGCGTAAATAGTTGCATTTTTGTTTTTCCACTTGAGCAAGAAGTAAATCTTACTTAACAAATTAGCCGGAATTGTCAAGGGCTTGTGTCAAGGTGCTTTGATTTTGAACAAGATAGTATTGCAGCAGCCTTGGGAAAGTAGCGTATTTTGTATCCTATTCTAAGATATGTTGGGCATAGTGTTTCCGAGCCTGGGTTTCTTGCATCCTTGACTGTTGGCCAAGTTGGTTGGGGCTGCTGGAAATTATAGCTTCTTCTGATCCAAAAGATCAAGGTTTCTTATTCCTGGTTTGATAAAACTTCTTAGCATACATTTTTTTATTTGCTGTGAAGTACAACTTTGTTCAGTAGAAGAAAAAATTATTGAAATCACTCATTATGAAAAAAAATGTTTGGTATGGTGTGTGCCCAGCCTACTTCATGGTAGAAAATTGGGTCCTTTGCTGGATCCAAGTATGCCCGTAAAAAATTGCCAGTGGTCAACCATGGCCTTGTTGTTTCAGATCTGAACTGTTGCAATTTGCTCTATAAGACCTTGAATGACCTTCAAGATCATTCAAATGTGTCAGATGATCTAGAAGGAGAGGGCTTATTTGTTATGGGTGCACCAAATCAAATTTTAAAAAAAACTTTATACAAAACGCTACTAAGGGAGCTGTATTGGCTTCCAGCTAGCTTCTGGGTACTATTGAAAGTGCTACTTGTCACTTTTAAAGCATCACATGGTTGAGGCATATATCAGTGGGTCCATCTCCTTAGGTTGAATCTGCCCACCTAACAAGACAGCTTGTTAGGGGTTCCACTGCTGAGGAAATGCCATGAGATGCAGAGACACACTGCTGAGTTTTTTCAGTAATGGAACAGTGAATCCCTTTATTTGGACCTCCATTTCTTATTATATTTCTGAAAAGCTATAGCAACATAGTTCTTGAGGGCATTTGAAGATGAGTATTTCACCTTTAAGGGATGGTACATCAGGTTGGCTTCAGTCAATCGTAACAGTTTTGCTTTTGGTTTTACTCCTGTTATATTGGTTTGCTGTGATTTTTCAGAAACTGAGCAGCTTAAGAAAACAGATAAATCCATTGAAAAGGAATAAAATCTAGGAAAATCTCTTCATATTGAGTCATGAAAAATAATTTCTGTTGTTTGTATTCATTTTCAGTATGAATACGCTCTGAGACAGTTATATGCCTTGGTCAATGTCTGTGAAACAGGGTATCCCATTGACAGGTAAAAAAAAAATCACATGAGTATTTTATCTGTTGATCTGCAGATAGGCAACCTTTTACAATCAAAGGCCAGGTTTGTTTGTTTGTTTTAAAGGCCTGACAGCCATAAAGGATATAGCAGTGACTTTTCTGGATGGAATTTTCCTCCTCTTCTTGTGACTTTATTTTTTTAAAAAAAATTGCTTTAAAATTTCTATAATGTAATCTTAGTGGGATTTCAAGAAGGGGAGCACAAATGGTCTATTATTGTCAGTCCTTATTTACTGGTAGCTCTGGCAACTTTCAGATGTAGACATTTTTATTGTTGCTGTGTGAAAATGTGCTTTAGTGGTTGGTACTTTGTAAAATTTAGATCTATAAAACATTAGTGCTATGAAGATTTTACTAATTTACCATTGTTTCCCCTTGCAGGATACAATTGGCCATGGATCAAGTGTGCCTTGGATAACTGCCCCTTCAAAATCTACCTCCTTTCAATCAATTAATCAATAACCCATGACATTAATCTGGAATAATCAACAAGGCATTAATGCAAAGCAAAGCAAAATCATTTACAGGCATATGTTGCAAAGCAACAAGCCCATTATTTTTAAAACAAGTGACTGGGTCCTACACTTTAAAGCTTTCACAGTATGCAGTGTTGTGATCCAAACCAGGTGTGTGATTTATTCCAGGAGCAGCTTGAGCCCTCCCAGTTGCCATCTGGATTCCTCTGTGTCAGTCTGGGATACTTTTTAATTTGTAATACTTTATGAATGGGCTGACTTGCGAAAGCTCTTCTGTTGAATTGAAATATGTTTAGTTATAATCCTTTTGCAGAGGCTGGGGTGTCTCAACCATTTACAGATGACCCAATAGATTTCTCAAAATTTCCTTTTGTGAATGTAATATTTTTGGTTTTTATAATTGTAGGTCAGTGCTTTCATGATTTGAAGGATGCATTAATTAAAAAGTTTACATTGCATGGCTCAAGAATAAAAAGCCATCATTCTCTCCCTCCCCATTAAAGCTGGTGTGTGTGTGTGTGCTACTATACTTTAACATGGTTCAGCTTCATTAAGGAATGAATCATGGTCTTTAAACTCAGGAGTGATGGAAGAATTATTTTGCAGCTTCTCCTGAAAGGGAATATATATAGTGTTTCTGTTTTCAAGTCTGATGTATGTTTACAAAAGATGATAGGAGACATTGCCGTATTTAGGGAAATCTCTGAATTAAAAAGAAGTTGATAAACCATTTGTGTCTTTCTGTAGTTTTTGGTGTTTAAATGGGCGATATTGCATAATAATTTATGCCTGTAGTGCATGTATTTAAGCTTTTGCCTGAGGAACCAGGAAGTGTTTTCTGGAATCTTTGGAGCTCCCCAGGAGCTTAGGAAATATTCCTTGCAGAGAAAATTAATAGCGCCAGGGAAGTTAGCATGAAGTTTTTCCAATAAATCTAATCTGGAAATTATTCTGCTGGCTTCCTGAAGCAAACAAAGAAATTATTCTTTGTCCTTAAACCTATGCAAAGAAATCATTTGAACTTTACTTTAGCATTAATCACCATGTCTTTTGTGGCACTTGAAGATAGAGAACAGTTCATCTTTGTTATTGTACCACAGCAGCCAAGATTTCATGTCAAAAAGTAACGGTTCTTCATTAGCTAGCTTAGTAAGAAAGTGGATTCTGAAAGTCTGATTATTTGAGATCTGCTATCAAGCATATATACTCCATTTAGTCCAGTCTTATGAGTTTTAGTAAATTGTATTTACCCAAAAACCTAATATTCATACTACAGTATGTGTTTCCTTAATTCAGATTGCTGCTGCTGAAAGCATGGATACAGTCAATATTGTGGCCATGCCTGTTTGATCAGGGCCCTGCCCTTTTTACAGCTATTTCATATATGATCCATGTAAAAAGAGATTCAACTGCATAGTTGTGGCTGCCATTTTGACTTTTTTTTTTTACACACACACTTTTGAGTCACCTCAATGGATAAAATCTTAGCCAGGGGGTGGGTAGTAGCGGGAGGGCACTTCCTGAACTGTTTGGGAGACTACTACAGAAAATAGGATGTTAATCTTATGACTTAGCAGAAGTGGTTGGTCCAAGATTTTGGGAATTTTTAGTGCTTTAATAAGTGAAACAAGTGGTTTAAAGTTTGCACAGGAATAAGGCACCTATTTTGTCACTTAAAATCCCCTTTCCAGGAGACCCAAATATTATGAGAAAATCTGAGGGCTGAAAATGAAATGTTGGGGTTTGCCCACTAAATTTTCTTAATAAAAAGTTGTATCTAATCATATAAATACTATACAGTTCCTAAACGTTTCCCATTCTTTTAGCCCAGTGTTTCTCAACTTCAGCAAGTTGTTGGCATCTTAATTCTGGTAGTTGAAGTCCACACAAGTCTTAAACGCTGAGATTGAGAGACAGCTGCATTAGTTGTGCAGTGTTCATCATACAGTACCTTTGATGCTTCATTTCTAATCTGTGAAAATATTATTTTGCAGTAGTTCAAACATTTTCAGAGAATATTAAAAGCCCAAAATGTTTTAGATACTAAACTGAAAAAGCTGTGTTACTGAGAGGGTAAGGACTCACCTAAATTAACCACCCAAGAAAGCAGAACTCTTGAAACAGGCACTTTTATTAGGGATTAGTAACAGTAGGGAAGTCCAGGTGAGATCTGGGGAAAATCCTGGTTAAATGGTATAGTTAAACTAGCAATATTCCTCCTCCCACCAGAGTCATAATGTCCATTTGAAATCCAGCCAATCCACAGGCGGCACAATTTGCCGGTAACTGGCACAGTTGGCGTGCATCTCAAGGTCTTCTCCAGTTTCGTTTCTCTGTAACCATCTCCCTGATAACGGGGAGACATTCCTTTCTCAAGTGGATAGAGGTGGGAGAGGAAAAGTAGAAAGCAAAAGTTATCCCAAGCGAAAGCAAATATCCCCCCTCTGCCCAGCAGAATGGCAGGCCCCAAAACAAGAGCACAAGAGTATGTATGCAAGGAAAACAATAATTTGTGGACCTGACAGAGAGGCCACGCTGACTAGCAAAAAAAAATGCAATCAAATCAAACTGCTAGTTCTGAACCAAGATTTCAGCTGATCCATCCGTGGAGTGTGTTAAGAACAACAGCCACCCAAAGGAGGCCTCCTCACAAAGAGAGAGAATACCCACAGCATGTTTTCAGAATTTCAGTTTCTAATTCAAAGAATTAGGCCGCCCAACCAAGCAGAGGAAATAGATGAACTTTTTGCTAGTCAGGTATGTAAGAAGCACATCACAATAGTAATGGGGGACTTTAATTACCCTGATATCAACTAGGAGACAAACTCTGCACCAAGTGGAAGATCAAACAGATTCCTGTCAAACAAATCAGCGAACACCTTGATGCAAACAAAGTCATCACTAAAAGTCAACATGGGTTTGTCAAAAACAGATCATGCCAGACAAATCTTATTACATTCTTTGACCAAGTGACAAAATTAGTGGACCAGAGGAACGCTGTAGATATAATTTACTTGGACTTCAGTAAGGCATTTGATAAAGTAGATCACAACCTACTACTTGATAAGATAGAAAAATGTGGGTTAGATAGCATTACCACCAGATGGATTCGTAGCTGGCTGACAGGCCGTACTCAGCGTGTGGTCCTCAATGGAACCGCATCTACATGGAAGGAAGTGTGTAGTGGGGTGCCCCAGGGCTCTGTTCTGGGCCCAGTGCTCTTCAATATCTTCATTAATGATTTGGATGAGGGGATAGATGGGGAACTCATCAAATTTGCAGACGACACCAAGCTGGCAGGAATAGCCAATACTCCAGAAGATAGGCTTAAGATACAGAAGGATCTGGACAGACTCGAACACTGGGCACTATCTAACAAAATGAAATTCAATGGTGAAAAAAGTAAGGTTCTACATTTAGGCAGGAAAAATCAAATGCATAGGTATAGTATAGGTGGTACCTTGCTCAATAGTAGTAACTGTGAGAGGGATCTCGGAGTCTTAGTAGACAATCACTTCAATATGAGCCAGCAGTGTGCTGCAGCTGCCAAAAAAGCCAAAACAGTGCTAGGCTGCATTAACAGAGGGATAGAATCAAGATCAAGTGAAGTACTAATACCACTTTACAATGCTTTGGTAAGGCCACACCTGGAATACTGCATCCAGTTTTGGTCACCACGATGTAAAAAAGATGTCGAGACTCTAGAAAGGGTACAGAGGAGAGCAACCAAGATGATTAAGGGGCTGGAGGCTAAAACATATAGGGAACGGTTGCTGGAATTGGGTATGTGTAGTTTAATGAAGAGAAGGGTGAGGGGTGACATGATAGCAGTGTTCCAATATCTCAGGGGCTACCACAAAGAAGAGGGAGTCAAGCTATTCTCCAAAGCACCTGAAAGCAGGACAAGAAGCAACGGATGGAAACTAGTCAAGGAGAGAAGCAACCTAGAACTAAGGAGAAACTTCCTGACAGTTAGAACAATTAACCGGTGGAACAACCTGCCTCCAGAGGTGGTGAATGCTCCAACACTGGAGGTTTTTAAGAAGAGACTGGACAGCCATTTGTTTGAAATGGTATAGGGTTTCCTGCCTGAGCAGGGGGTTGGACTAGATGACCTCCAAGGTCCCTTCCAACTTTATATTATTATTATTATTAATAATTGTGCCTTATTCTTTTTCACCACTCCAACCCCCACCCACCCCCAACCTTTTCCTCTTAAACATTTGCTGGTCTGTTTGTTTGCTTTTTCCATTTCCTTCTGCTTCTAGAAAATCATTAGGCAACACAGAATTGCTGAACTAAGTAGTATAACTTGATCCTGTGACCTCTGTTCTCTAAAGAGCTTAGTAAGCTAATAGGCTTTCTTGCAGCTGTTAGCTGTGTCTTGAGTTTGAAACAACTTCCTTAGAAAACAAGGCATTGCACTTTTTTGCTTCCTCTGTTTATGTCTTCCGTCCCTCATTTTTAAAGGGCAGTTGGAAATCCATTGCTTAGAGCCTGAATTTATTAAACTGAAATTTAACCACAAGAATAGCACTGGTTTCCAAAGGTGGTTGATATGTTTCTTGTTTTTATTCAGATTTCCAGTCCAAAATAGTCGTAGAAATTTCTACTGAAACATTCTGTATTGATCCAAGTGGACTCAATACCCTAACTTCCAACTCTATGATAGATTATTGAAAACCAGACTACTCCAGGTTACAAGGGCTAATTTTATGTTTTTTCTTGTCTTGGAGATCTCCAATATGTATAGTGAGGGAAAAAAATATTTGATCCCCTGCTGATTTTGTACGTTTGCCCACTGACAAAGAAATGATCAGTTTATAATTTTAATGGTAGGTTTATTTTAACAGTGAGAGACAGAATAACAAAAACACATTTCAAAAAAGTTATAAATTGATTTGCATTTTAATTTTATTTTTTTAAGTTTTATTTTTTAAGAGTTCAATAATAATTATTCAACAAAAAAACGTGTTGTCTGAGTATCTTATTCACTAATACAAATTAAATTCCTAATCTCTAAATCTTTTCTCTAACCATTGATAAAATAGGTCCCAAGTTTGAAAATATTCTGTTTCTACTTTTTCTTTCAAGCTTAAAGTAAGTCTGTCCATTTCCGCACAATCTAATATTTTTTTTGATTATTTCTTCTTCTGGTGGTATTTCTTTAATTATTTATATTGTGCAAATATAATTCTTACCGCTGTTATCACATGTAGAATCAAATACGTACTTTGCTTATCAAGTTTTTCTGGCATTATACCTAGTAAACAAATTTCAGGTTTATAGTCTATGAGTTTCTCTAACATTTTTTCTAACCAAGTGTGGATTATTGTCCAATATCTCCTTGCTTTAACACATGTCCACCACATATGATAATAAGTACCTGATTTGTATTTACATTCCCAACATTTGTCTGTCATGTTTTTAAACATTTGTGCTAATCTTGTTGGTGGCAAATGCCATCTATAAAACATTTTATATAAGTTTTCTTTGTATGAAGCTGACTTTGTCAATTTATAGTTTCTTTCACAAACTTTGCCACTTTTCTAAGTCTATATTATATCCAAAAAAATTTGCCCATGCTATCAATGTCTCTTTTACTTGTTCATCTTCCATTTTGAAATTTAATAAGAAATTGTACATTTTTTTGATTAACTTTTCACCAGAAATTAATAATGTCTGATCAAACATAGTCTGTTCTTTGTAAAATCCATACTGTTGAATATCTTTATCATATCTGACTTGTATTTGTAAATGTTACCACCATGTTAAATCGATGACCTGATTTTCCATCTGTTGCCTGGATTTTAAGTTTCCTTCAGAATTTAGAATATCTTTGTATGTCCATATTTTATCGAGACTGACTAGATTTGAGTGTACGAATGCTTCCATTGTTGAAAGCCATCCTGGAATTTTCCAATAAATTTTACATTTTATTTTTTCCCAAGTTAATAATAATGCATTTCTAATGTGGTGGTTTTGGAAGTATTTATGTATTTTATTTTTTCCGTACCATAGAAAAGCATGCAAACCAAGTAGCACGTCATGTCCCTCCAGATACAGCAATCTTTTATTTTTAAGAGCTATCCATTCTTTTATCCATGTTAACACTGATGCTTGATAATATAAAACCCAATCTGGCAAGCCAAAGCCTCCATTTCCCTTAGCTTCTTGTAATATTTTCAGTTTCATTCTAGCTTTCTTTCCTTGCCAGATAAATTTTTGAATTAGAGCAGGGGTGTCAAACTCAATTTCATTGAGGGCCGCATCAGCATTGCAGTTGCCCTCAGGGGGCCTGGTAGATATGGCCTGGGTGGGTGTGGCCTACTGGGTGGGCGTGGCTAGAGTGTGTATGGCCTGCTGGGTGGGCATGGCCAGCTCTACATCGTTCGCATTAAGGGTGCCTATGGGGGCCTGGGCAGGAGTGGGACAGATCTGAGGGTCTCTGGCAGAAGGAGGGTCTCTGGGCCAGGGCCAAGGCAGTGGGGGCCATTCCCTCACTGTTTCCAGGATGGCTTCACGGGCTGCATGAAACCACTGGCCCCCGGGCCTTGTGTTTGACGAGTCTGAATTAGAGAGTTTAAATATTCACAAGAATTTTTTCTCCAGTTTTATAGGTATTGTTTGAAATAAAAATAATATTTTTGGTAATATATTCATTTTCACTGTAGCAGTTCTTCCTAACATCGACAGTTGAAGATTCTTCCATTTTTCCAAATCAAGGTTTATTTGGTTTAACAATTTAATGTAATTTTCTTCTTTTATTGTTGAACATCTTGCTATCAAATATATTTCCAAATATTTGATCTTTTTGACTATTTGCAATTCTATTTTATCTGATAATTGCTTTTTTTGTTTATCTGTAAAAATTTTAAGTATCACTTTAGTTTTTTCTCTATTTATCTTTAATTCTACTATCTCCAAATTGTTCTATCTTTTCCAACAGTTTAGGAATTGTCTCTAAAGGTTCTTCTAGAATGAATACAAAATCATTTGCAAATGCTTGCAGTTTGTAGGTTTCACCTTTTATTTTCAATCCTTTAATTTCTGGATTTTGCCTATTGTTTCTATTTAAAACTTCCAAAGTTAAGATAAATAGCAAGGAGGATAATGGACATCCTTGTCTTGTGCTTTTTCGTATATCAAAATTCTTTGTGTAATCCCCATTTACAATTACTTTTGCTGATTATTTCTGATATATTGTCTGAATCATATTTATAAAGTTTTGACCAAAGTCCATTGTTTTTAGTTGTTGAATCATAAATTGCCAAGAAACATCAAATGCC